>NC_138555.1:38880576-39519608 GCF_964273705.1 Natrix helvetica | reverse complement strand
TCAAATTTCTCTCAGTAAAGTATATCACAACATCCCTTGGTAGTTGCCTTTGTGATGCAATACGTGAATTAACTCTGTAAATTTTATCAATCCTTGCAAAAATCTCAGAAGAGTCCTCAATCTTCAATAACGTGGCCAAAGCATCAGCACAAACTTTTCTTAAGTCCTCTCTAGGGTTTTCTCTGATACCCCTCAGTCTAACAGCGTACTCCATAGATCTGAATTGCATCATGATAATCTCCTTATCCATCCTCTGCATATTCCCCTCCATTTCAACAAATTTCACATCTGTTTCCTTCGTTTTAGTTTCCAAATCCAAAGCCAGATGATCAACTTTCCTGTCCACCTTAAGAACAACTTCTGACAGACCTGTGGCTAAAGTGTGTAATTTTTTATCAAGCTGATCATGTTTTTTAATGGTATCCTGAACCATTTCTTTAACCTCCTTAATTTCTTTGCGTAAAAAAGCATTTTCTTCCCTTATAAAGTCCTTGAAATCCTGATAATTTATTGTGGCACCTGGTGAAGCTTTTTGTTCCGTTGCCATAATTAATAATTCTTACAGCCGCCTCTAGCTGTCACCATTCAATTAGCTTTCGTTTTCCTTAGGTATTCAGCTGTAAATTAATACTTGCAAATGTTTCTTTCTAAGTTGCTCGAAATTAAAACTTTGACATTTAAGTAGTTCAGGTTATGTAAACTGGCTTAAAGATTGTTAATAGTTAGGGTTGTTTCAGCCGTTCCGCCTTTACTGCCCCGGCTATCAGCAAGTAATTAGCTTTCGTTTTCTGTAGGTTTTCAGCTATAAATCAACGCCATTTTGAATCCTTTGTTCTAAACCCACGCCTCTCGAACTCAGCAGTAGCGTTCTTTTTAAAGAGATTCCCCCCCCCCAATTAAGACTTAAAATACTTGCAAAAGTCTTGCTTCCTTCTTGGGATGTTGAGATGTTAAGGCTGTTCCCGGCGACTGGCTCTGCTAATTAGCAGAGGTTATCAAAAAGGCAGGAGAAAACAACAACTGCGAAGGGGGGCAAACCTCGTCGGACTCCAGAGGCTATAAATCCTCCTGGAGGGTACACGAGGGCTCAACCCAGCAGCTGAATCTCTCCCTCATAAATTCCAAGAATTTAAGAGTGTCCGAGGTGTTAAAGATCGTAAAAAAACACCTCTAACTGTCTCTTGATCTGACAGGCTCAAAGAAAGCCTGCCATCGGCACCAGGAACAACCCGGAAGTTATATCTCTCTGTTCTGATTCGCCGAAGGCAATGTCCTCTAGGGGGTGTGTCTTAGGTTGTTTAGAAGAAGGCAAGATGGCGTCCTCAGACATTTTGGGAGTGGGGAAACCCGTCCTACTTGCCTCCAATCTTTTATAGTGTTTTTTAGCTTCTAGGGCTTGTTTTTCAAAAAATTCTATCTGATCACGATAGCTTTTCATATCTTCCGTAGGCCCTGAAAAGGATTCATGAGTTTTACTTTCTGCGTGGGGGTGTTTTTCCCCTGCCGGCAGTTGCCGCGAGGGCTTTGGCCAGACATCAATCGTTTCAAAATCTCCAAAAGTTTGGGAGTGAAGTTGCTAAGGTAACGTGGAATGTTTTGGCTTTGCCCCGAGCATTTCATAATCTCTTGGAGATATTTGGGAACGTGCATAGTCAGAAGGGAGATTTACTGACCTCAGTCTGTAGATTTCACCTCCTGCAGCTTCTTCCCCCACAGCAGGGTCTTCATCCAGTCCGGTTACTGGAGTTTGGGAAGTTGGAAACCAGCGTGAGAAGTCTTGCATTTCTGTGTCTGAGGGAATGGATCCCTGTGAGCGCGTTTCATGTCTGTCTTTTTTCTTTTTCTTCCTTGGCATGGTTAGAATTCTTTCTAATTAGCCTGGTCGCTTATCTCTTAAAGACAGCTTGGAAAGAAACAGCCATAAATTACAACCATCCTCTGCTACCATTAATTGTCAGGGGAAGATATTTCACCCTGAACTACATGAGGCTTAGACCGTGGCTTTTCCAAACAGGCATATCTTCAAGGTGCGAAAAATAAAATAAAATCCCGGAAACATATTCTAATGAGAAACAAAACTTTTAATACAAAAATAAGAAATAGAAAATAAAACAAATCTATCTAATTGTTACATTTTGGCAAGAGCACTTTGTCTACCAGCTTTCTGGCAGACGGACAAAGATCAAAAGAAAAAGAAGTCTCTGGAATGTGTGATGTAATAAACATGTTAAGCATGTGCAATAAATCATTGTCAGATAAGGCTTATGACCTGCGCAGTAACTCTTTCAGTTCAGCTATTCAGTTCACTTCGGCTAGCAAACATTTAACGCAGTGACACCCCTTCTTTTGCTAGTTGGGCTGAAGTCATCAAATCATCACTTAAGGCACATCTTCTTTTGCAGATACTCGTGTTGACCTGCTGCAAGTGGTTTGTTAAGCATGTCAGCAATCTGATCATGTGTAGAAACATATTGCAATTTAACAAAACCTTGCTTAACTAATTGCTTTGTGTTTTGATAACGAATGTCAATGTGTCTGGACCTAGAACCTGTAAAATGTGACTCAGAAATATAAACCACAGATACATTATCTTCCATCACGGTGATTGGTCGAATCGGACGTGTCCAGATATCTGTGATCAAAGCATCAAACCACGTTAGAGAATTACAATCTTCTGAAACACAAGCATATTCAGCTTCAGTATGTTAAGCATGCGCAATAATTCATTGTCAGATAAGGCTTATGACCTGCGCAGTAACTCTTTCAGTTCAGCTATTCAGTTCAGTTCGGCTAGCAAATATTTAACGCAGTGACACACGCCTCCTAAGCAAGTTCGGGGAGGTCCTAGAAGGCCGGCCGCACTGCACAAGCTACCACCTACGAGCAGCGATGGAAAGGGTGGGGGAAGTGAGTAAGGGGGCAGGGTAGGCGCTCCGTGACGAACCTCTTCTAACTGGTTCAGTAGATTTCTGCAACCTCTTCTACCGAAGAGGTTAGAACCGGCAAAAACCCACCCCTGGCCAGGAGGCTCACCTGTCCTCACTGCAAACTTTGCGACTCACGTTGTTAGGGCTTCACATTGCACCTCGAAAGGGAACCAACAACCTCCTTGGATCAGCAGTGGAAGGGACCGTTTCAAGTGCTTCTGACCACCCATACAGCTCTGAAAGTGTAAGGCCTAGCATCTTGGATAGATCACTTCCAGAGTGAAGAAATAACCACGATCTGCCATTCCTGATTCTTGGACTGCACAGCCTGTGACTTCCTCAGTAGAAGAACTGGGACTTAAGTTATTGTTCTGGAATCAAAAGCCTCTGGAACCATAGTTGTGTGAGAGGAGAACTGCCATCTCCCATAGGTGTTCTCTCAATCAGAAAATTTTCCCAAATTTTCCCTAGCTACCCACAGTAGAATTAAGATAGTTATCCAATTATTACTACTAGCCGATTGGGGTATGTATGTGTGAAGGCTAAGATATTAAGACAAATAGACTTAACAACTGTCAGGATGAGACCATATGATTTGTTATGTATCTGTGCTCTTCCCACCCACCTATATTATACTGACTTTACCTGAAAGAAAGATTAGAAACGATAGGGATCTTGAACAATCCAGAAAGTACCTGAAGAATACTTTGTTCTGAGGGCTCTGGTCCCTCAATAATGCCATGTATCATATACAAGCAGTGGAGGACATCCTAGCTAATGAGACTGGGGAGTTTTTATTGCTGCAGCAAAAGAATGCCTCCCAATGCCTGGAGGCTGTGCGGATCTGAATGGGGAGGAAGAGGCTCAAGCTCAATCCCTTCAAGACTGAGTGGCTGTGGTTTCCGTCATCCCGATTTGTGCATCTTGTTCCATCTTTGATGATAGGGGGAGAAATTTTAGCCCCCTCAGAGAGGGCCCACAATCTGGGAGTCCTCCTGGACACGCGGCTTAGTTTAGAAGAACACCTGACAGCCGTGACCAGGGGGGGCTTTTACCAGGTTCGCCTAGTACAGTGGTGGGCAACCTTTTTTTTCAACTGAGCCAAATCTCGCCAAAACCACGATTGAAATTTACTTTGAGAGCCACATTTTTAAAACCGAAAATACATAGGATGGTACACTGTTTTTAGTTTCAATAAGTTTTTATTGAGAATATTCTGCATGCAAGTATCCACATAGGTCGGGAGGATACAAATAACACAACTAATAAAACAAAAACTTTAGAACGATATTATTTATCGATAACGTTAAATTCCGTAAAATTTGCCTTACAATGTAGAGAAAATTACATCCTGACATTGACTGACAAAGTCACAACCATTAATGTGAACATTGGCCTTGCATTTCCTTGGATAGTTTGAGTAAGTCAGGTTTGTATGTTGTTGTTTTTAATTTCATCTCTCTCTCCCACTTTCTTTCTTTTTTTCTTTTTCTTTCTCTCTCTCTCTCTGGCTCTTTGTCTCTCTCTCCCTCCCTCCCCCATCTCTGTCACTCTGTGTGTGTGTGTGTCTGTCTGTCTCTCACTCACTCTGTGTGTGTGTGTGTCTGTCTCTGTCTCTCCCTCTGTCTCTCTCCCCTCCCTTCCTCTCTCTCTGTCACTCTGTGTATGTGGGTGTGTCTGTCTCTCACTCATTCACTTAATCACTCACTCTGTGTGTGTCTCTCTGTCTGTCTATCTTTCTCTCCCTCCCTCCCCCTCTCTGTCTCTCTCTGTCTGTGTGTGTCTGTGTGTCTGTCTGTCAGTCTCTCTCTGATTCCCTCCCTCACTCCCTCTCTCTGTTCCTCTCTCTGTCTGTCTTTCTCACTCACACACACACACACTGTGGTCGCCTTGTTGAGTGTTCCAATCACATTTGAAACACTCTGTCAGGCCTGTAGTTATGTTCTTTTTAGGATCTTTGGCCTGCCACACTTTCTTATAATTTTCTATGCTGTTTCAATAGTGTAGTAGTTGGGAGGGGGGAATAGAAAGGAGTAGGATTGTAGAATGGATTGTTGACATTTTTTTGTAGAAGCCAAGGTCATCTTTTGTCTCAGCACCTCGACACCTGGCCGGAAGAAGATGGGTGTACATGCCAACGTGGAAGATGATGATTGGAACATGTGATGGATTTGTGGGTGTGGGGAGAGATCATGAACTTTCAACTGGGTGACCCCAGAGCATGTACTTCCAGAGTTGGAATTTTCCATAGCCGTGCTAAATTGCCTGCGGAATAAATTGGACCTTAAAGGATGTTTTGCCTTGGACAATGATTTATTTCTGCATGGTATTTAGAACCCTAACACACTCAACAACTGGCCTGCATTTATGGTATTTTGCAGCATTCTGCAGTCATAGGACCAAAATTGGTTGTCACTCGCCCGGGCTTTTGCAGAAGCTTCCCTCCGAAGCCCGAGAGGAGGGAGGGGAGCGGGCACCCGGCACACAGAAGAGCCGCATTAAAGGGTGTAAAGAGCCACATGTGGCTCCCGAGCCGCGGGTTGCCCACCACTGGCCTAGTACGTCAGTTGTGCCCCTTCCTGGATCGGGATGCTCTGTGCACAGTCACTCATGCCCTCGTCCTTCCTCACCTGGACTACTCTCTACATGGGGCTGCCCTTGAAGAGCACCCGGAGGCTTCAGCTGGTCCAGAATGCGACCGCGTGGGTTATCATGGGGGTACCTAGGTGCTCCCATGTTACACCCCTTTTAGGCGGCCTGCACTGATTGCCGGTTGTTTTCCGGGTGCGATTCAAGGTACTAATTATGACCTTTAAAGCGCTCCATTGCTTAGGCCCAGGGTACCTGCGAGACCACCTACTGCCACCAGTAGCCTCCCACCGTCCAGCGCGATCCCACAGAGTTGGCCTCTTCAGGGTGCCGTCGGCCAGACAGTGTCGGCTAGCGAACCCCAGGGGGAGAGCCTTCTCTGTAGGAGCGCCTTCCCTCTGGAATGAGCTGCCCCCGGAGCTTCGCATAATCCCCGACCTCCGGTCCTTCCGACACGCCCTAAAAAATTGGCTTTTCCAGCAACCCGGCCTGGCCTGTTAATTTTATCTAATTTTTAAAATGTTAGTGTTATATTAATTTGGTTTGTTTCTTGGATTGTTTCTAATTTTCTTTTAAGGTTTGTAATATGTGTTTTTTAATGCTGTACGCCGCCCTGAGTCCTTGGGAGAAGGGCGGCATATAAATCCAATAAAACAAAACCAACCAACAAACAAGCCATTCAGACAATGACAGTTCAGAATAGGATGGCTCTAGATATGATGTTGGCATCCTAAGGAGATGTGTGTGCATTACTTGAACAACAATGCTGTGTGCATATTCTGGACAAATCGGAGGAATTCCACAGCTGAACTACACACATCACAAAGATAGCTGCAACACCCACCCACGCACCCGCAGACACCATGGACGAATGGAAAGACTGGTGGCATTGACGGACAGGATGGTTGCCTGATTTCCACTGGTTACGAACCTAATAATGACTCTGGCAGGCATGATCATTGTTCTCTTAATCACCTGTTGTGCATTACAATGCCTTCTGCTTTGCCTTTCCACCTGTAAGCAAACTACAATTTCTCCCAGTACACGGCTATTGATGTTGGGTGAATCTTGGAAAATTAAATCATTTTCAGATTCAAAGGTGGGGAATGGTGGGCTGGCTGGTAAAGCACTTGAAAGTGAACCAGGAAGACTGTAATTCTGGGGGTCTGTCTGGCAAGAACAAAGAATGCTTATCAACAGGAAATATGCATGTGTAAAGTTTGTAGCAATTATGGGTAGTTAGACAACTTGCAGACCTCAGCTAAAAGTTAGGGATGGCCTGCAGTAAATGAAATGTGTATTCGATAGCTCCTGGGGCATTCATTAGCCAAGGCTTAGGAATAGGGACAGCTAGAGACTAATAGAACAAATTGTAGAAGTATTACTAAAATGTTTATTAGATGATTTTTCTTGTTATCTCACCTTGTCCCGCCTTCTTCTTTAGTGAAAATTTATAAAGCTTACTTAATCCTTTGATCTTGGTTCTTGACCTTTTGACCAGGAACCCTTTTCCTTGGAGTACTCCAATAAAAAGCAATCAGAAAACCTGCACCTCGTGTCTGGCGTCCATCATTGGCTTCGGCACCATGTGCAAATGTGATGCGCTATTATTGCTGCCTTTGGGCACTTTTTTAGATCCCTGTCAAGCCTAACACATTTGGCCTGTGGCATTTCCTATCCATCCTAAGTGGTGCCAAAGCCAGACAAGATGGGCCATTTCAGAGACAACTGACCCTTCATATAGCACAAAGGGACTGAAGGGGACGGGTTGTAGGCCAGTAGAGAAGGTGAGAGACAAAAAGGATGGGGGAAGGAAGGGAGGATGGAAAGAAGGAAGGAAGGATGGGGAGGGAGGAAAAGAAGTAAGGAAGGATGGAAGGAAGGGAAGGGAGAGAAGGAAGGAAGGGGAGTCAGGGAGAGAAGGAAGGAAAGAAGGAGGTATGGATGGAAGGAAGGGGAAGGAAGGAAAGAAGTAAGGAAGGTTGGAAGGAAGGGGAGGGAGGGAGGGAGGGAGAGAAGAATGGATGGATGGATGGATGTGTTGTCCCCAACTTGGGTCTGAGCCTGGTGCCGAAGCCAATGATGGACGCCAGACACGAGGTGCAGGTTTTCTTTTTCTTTTTTTTTCCAAAAAGTTTTATTGGTTTTTTAAAACATTTATAAGGAAAAGGGTAAGTGGAATGGTTACAAATTTTGGCAGTTGCAAGTGTGGCAGACGCCCCCTCCCTCCAAACTCATAGGATACATCTAAATATAAAACATTAATACATAATCATAAAAAATCAGCATATTAATTCTAGAAAAAATAGTTTTCAATCAGTTTATATAGTTATGAGATAAAGTCTAGATATAATTTCATTATTACTTTCGGTCTGTTTATAACATTGTGGTTTTCTTATTCACTTTTGTGATCTGAGCTTTCTTGGTGTTGCCCCTTCACCCCCCGCTGGAAGAGCTCCGGCCCCTCCCGTGTCCTGTGTGACCATTGTGGTGTCTTCTGTTTTTTCTAGGTTCGCTTTATTTTTTTCCATAAAGGCCTGTGCCTCTATGAGTGTATTGATTCTGATTCTTGTCTCCTCCCAGAATATCAGCATACCTTCAGGCATCAACCATCTAAACCACACCCCCTTCTGGTATAATTTATTCGCCAATTGGGAATAGTTTTTCCTTTTATCCCTAATTTTTTGGGGGATCTGCTTCAGGATGGTTATCTCCCTGTCATGATATGTCAATGTTTGCCCCCTTTGTACACCCAGAATTTCATCTCTTGTGCTTTTCCTAAGGAATTTAATATGAACCTCCCTGGGTACATTGTGTGTTCTGGCATATGCTGAATTCACTCTATAGATCAGATCTATCTCCCATTCCATCTGCTGTTTATCTTTGTGTATGTATTCAGCTAAAATATTAGTCATAATGTCCCTTATATTTTCCCCATCTGCTTCTATTACATTTTGAAATCTAAGATAAAAGGACATTCTCTCAAACTCTGTTTTCATTTGTTGCATATCAAGTTCTTTGTTTCCCTTCTGTAAAGCCTCTACCCCCCCTCTCGCCTCCGCCACCCCACCCTCCACAAGGTCCAGTCTCTGTGAGTTCTTATAAATTTGGACTTGATTCTCTTTAATTTCTTCCTTCATTTCTTTTAATTGTTTCTTAATTTCTTCCTGGCCCTGTATGAGTTGCTGGAGCATTTGTTGCAAATCCATCTCTGTACTCTTAGGTTGCATCAGTTCTGTAATCTTTGACTGTGTGGCAGGACTGGATGTTGCAGATGTCGGTGCAGAAGTAGCAAAGCCAGGTTTTCCAGGGGGTGGTCTTTTTGGAGACATGGTTTATAAAACAAAGAGATTAGTCAGTGTAGAGATTGGGCAGCTGGAGAAGTAGAGCAGGCAGATGAGTCCAGGAGGCAGAAGATCCAAACAGGTGGGAGTTTCTTTAGTCAATCTAGCAATAGATGAAAGTTTTTTCTCCAAAGAGTTCAGGAAATAACAATCCACAAGAGATTCCTCTGGGTGACACGGAGACAAAGACCGGAAGCCTGAATTTTAAAGGTGGAGTCAGGTTTCACAGTTCATGAAGACAACGGAAGTGTGCCATCTTGCCCTGCCAGCTTTGGGCTCAGAGGCATAGGAAAAATTTTAAAAGTTCACAAAGTTCTCAGGTCATCAATAAGTTCTGGAACTAAGTCCCATGAAAAACACTTTTACTGGGGTGAGGCATCATTAGTTGGCTCTCCCCCCTCCTCCTTCCCCTGGGGGCGAGAGCAAAATTTTTACAAGCCGCTTGTCCAAGGGGGGGGGGAAATCCCCCTCCCCTCCAGCCGCTCCTCCAAGAATAAATCCGAAAGATTAACTTTTAAAATTACTGAAAAGTCCATCAACTCAAAAGTAAGGGGATGAAGAGAGGGAGCATCTCACCGCACCGCCGCTGCTTCCTTCAGTTTTGCGTTCTCCGATCAGCATGGAGCGAGACGCAGGCGCGCCCTCCGAAACTGCTCCCCGGTGCCTGGAGCAAAGCGGAGAAGCCCCCACCAGCCGCCGCCAGTGCCAGAGCCTTCCACCAGCCGCTCCCTCGGCAGGACGCCTCTCCGGGGCGTCCTGTGCCCCCCCGAAGACAGGGGAAGCCCACCGAAGAGCGGGAGCGGGCAAAGTTCTTGCCCGTCGCCGTAGCCGCCAGAACCGGAAGTCGAGGTGCAGGTTTTCTGATTGCTTTTTATTGGAGTACTCCAAGGAAAAGGGTTCCTGGTCAAAAGGTCAAGAACCAAGATCAAAGGATTAAGTAAGCTTTATAAATTTTCACTAAAGAAGAAGGTGGGACAAGGTGAGATAACAAGAAATATCATCTAATAAACATTTTAGTAATAATTCTACAAGTTGTTCTATTAGTCTCTAGCTGTCCCTATTCCTAAGCCTTGGCTAATGAATGCCCCAGGAGCTATCTAATACACATTTCATTTGCTGCAGGCCATCCCTAACTTTTAGCTGAGGTCTGCAAGTTGTCTAACAACCCATAATTGCTACAAACTTTACACATGCATATTTCCTGTTGATAAGCATTCTTTGTTCTTTGTTCGCTGAAGCGTCACCAAGATACTCTCAATCTTCACAGGAAAAGACCCGAATACGCCAAGACCTGCATACCTGTACCCGTGAAAATCTACGAAAACACACACATGGACATATATATACAGATACACATACAGACACCTAAACAAATAAACATAAACATCTATAGGTCTGTATGTATATGCAGAATGTTCATACACCAAATAAAACACTGGAAATTAAATATTTAGTTTATTGATTACTGATCAAATTGAGGATAATGTCTAATCGTGTTTCCCAATCTTGGCAATTTTTAGATGTGTGGTCTTCCCAGAATTCCCGTCGGTCAGCATTGTGATTTCCAAACAAGGGTTTATGCTTTAGTGTTTGGGCCCAGGCAGCTGCGGCTTAGTCAATTAATCATGGTTTCTGTATACCCATTGGGTGCCTCTCCAATTACTCGATCATGGCTCTGTGAGCCTAAACTAGAATGGCCTGTTACGAAGGCTACAAGGAGCTAGAGCAGTGATGGCTAACCTTTTTGTTGTTGCGTGCCAGAAGTGCACTCGCACCCATAATGCAATGTGTGCACGACACCCCCCCTCCGTGTGTCTCCCCTGCACATGCATGCATGCTACCCACCCACTCCATGCCCTGTTTTGGGCCAAGTAGGCCTCCCTGCAACCTCCTGGGAACAAAAACGGGCCGCAGGTGGTGCACCACACACCCCGTGCCCCATTTTGGGCCTGGTAGGCCTCCCTGCAGCCTCCTGGGACCAAAACTGAGCTGTGGTGGGGTGAGGCACCTCATGTTGGGCCTGGTAGGCCTCCCTGCAGCCTCCTGGGACCAAAAACGGGCAATGGGGGGAGCCCCCCTGCCCCCCTGCAGGTGACACAACCCCCCCGCCCATGCACCTGTGTCTCCCGCATGATTCCCGCCCCCTGCGCATGCGCAGCAGAGACCTGAAAATCAGCTGGCAGGCGGGAGGCACGCGTTCATGCACAGTGGAGCTAAGCTGGGGTGATGGCTCGCATGCCCTCGCCATCACGGAGCTAGAGTGTAACAATATCAAGAAGACGGTACAAATGTCTAAAACGGTTTTTCATTAAACTGTCATTTTTAATCCACAGTCTCCTACATGGCTTCCATCATTCCCCAGACAGCTTCCCCAGGCTCAGGGGTCCTTGTCACTCACCACAGCGCTTTCGGACCATGAAAGGAGTCCTTTGCGATCCACCCGGACGTGGTCTCATTCCTCCCAGGTGGACTGTTACTCATGGGGCTGCCTTCGGACTGTGGCAGTGCCTCAAGCTCCTCTCGAATGCAACCGACCTGCCCATGCCCAGCAGCAATGAAATATCCTGAAAGGTCAGCTATGCTAAGTTGGAACTTGGGCTAAAAGCTCACATTGACACATCGGTGAATCCAGAATCCCTGGCAATGTCTCTGCCCCAGTACCACTTTACCCTCCCTACAATCTACAGAGGGCTGGGACTTCAGACCAAGCAAGAAGAATGGGAAGAAGCAGCAGAGGAAGAAGAGCCTCTCCGGGTGATCCTGCAGCCCAGGCAAAAGCTTTACTGGTGGCATTACTGTTTGGGGTTGGGTAAGACGCCCATCTTGTATTGCCTGTCACTGAAGATCACCAGCAATCCTTCACCCCGTACAAACATACCTTTGCCATGGGTTGAGGTTTGAAGCCGGACTTCAGAAGGGAAGCTTTTAACAGAAAGTAAATAAATGTATATATTTACCGTATGTACTTCCTTTTCTTGTGTCTTTCAGTTGCAAGATACAGGTAATCCTCCCTGAACAACCCCTTGCTTGGTGACTGAAGTTGTGACAGTGCTGAACAAGGGGGGATTTACAACAGGTCATTGTGTAGTTGCAGCCATTGCAACATCCCTGGGGTCATGTACAGAGTGTTCCCAACTTACCACAGTTCATTTAGTGACCATTCAAAATTGCAATGGCACTATAAAAAAGTGAGTTGTGACCATTTTTTGCACTTAACAGCCGTAGCAAAACATGCCCATGGTCACATGATCAAAATTCATACACTTGACAACTGACTCGTGACAGTTGCAATGTCCCGAGGTCAGTGATCGTCTTTTTGTGTCCTCCTGACAAGCAAAGTCAAAGGGGGAAGCCGGAGTCACTTAACAACTGCGTTCCTAATTTTAACAACTGCAGTGATTCACTTAACAACTGTGGTAAGGTCCTAAAATGGGGCAAAATCACTAAGCAATGGAAATTTGGGGCTCGATAGTTTCAAGTCAAGGACTACCCATATGTGTGATTCAAGAGCTGGACAACTGGCTTGCAGTGACAATATTGCAAGCATCCCAGCCATGTGATGCCCATTTGCAAACTTCCACTACTGGCTTCTGCCAAGCAAAGTCATTGGTGAAGCCAGCAGATCATAGACGATGATCACGTGACTACGGGAACTGCATGAGATTTACCTAAGGACAGGAACTGGAACTGCCACAACTGTTGTAAGTTGGTGCTGTCATGGGATGTTACACTTTACAACTGTGTCACATAGCAATGGAATTCCCGGTCCCAATTACCATCATCAATCATTAATCATTAATCAATGATTACAGTATTTTTCGGACTAAGACGCTCTGGACTATAAGACGCACCTAGCTTTTGCAGAGGAAAACAAGGAAAAAAAATCTGCCTCCCAGCATCCATCTGGTATTCATCTGACACATTTGCCTTGGCCCGTTCGCTGCCACCCCTTCGCCGTGGCCCATTTGTTGCCACTGTGGCTCGTTCACTGCTGCTGTGGCCCGTTCTAGGATAGCTGATCGGCACTGCACCAACCCCTCCCCCCTGCTGCAATATTAGCTGTATAAGATGCACAGACATTTCCACCCAACTGGGGGTGGGGGTGGGGGTGGGGGTGTGTGTATCTTATACTGCAAAAAATACGGTACTTGTATTCTAGTTCCAAGAAAGTCATGTTGGGTTTTCCCAGGTAAAAACACTATGGGGGTTCCAACTTTTGGGGAGGAGTTTGCAGGATGAAGAAACTCATGTCGTATCACAGTCTGGTTTTCTCCACTTCAGAAAAGTTCCCATCTTAGAGATGGTTTACATGACATTTTGTTGCAACCCCGATCTTTACATCCTTCATGGAATTTACCTGACAACAATCAGTTGATACTTTACTAAGTTCTGAAGCTAGAGGACAGAGACAGTTGTCTATGGGGGAGAGGGGAGGACAGAGATAGTTATCTAGAGGTCTGTAATGGAGTAAGGCTGCTCAAGGGGTGAGAAGATAGACTAGCTTAGTCAAGTCAAGGCACACAAGTCTCCAAATAAGGAAAGTTATGTAAATATTTCCTCTGTCCAGAAGGGTAGCAAGTTAGTATTTTTACCGCAAAAACAACATTTCTTGTACCATCTTAAAAAAACCACATCTCTTACCATAGTTTTTGGGAGTGATAATCCATCGAGTGCACCTGTTTGGATTGACAAAACCCATGGGATTAAATCTTCTAGATGTCACTTCACCACTAGTGGTCATTATATCAAAAAGTGTAGCACAGGAAACAACTGTCTCATGGTGGAGCCATCTGAGAACTCTCCAGCTTGGGGGAAAAAACCTCAATCGCTTTATATCAAGAGAAACTATCTTAGATGTTTGCCGATAGCTCTTTGGGTTTGTTCATATGGAATGGGAGAACTCCCCGTGGTCAACTCAACTCAGCCAATTTGCCATGGCAGAACTCGCTGCGGGACAATTCAACAATTTAAAATAATTAAATTATTTTTTGTCATTCACATTTTGCATCCTTTAATTATTCTTTCCACCACTCTTTCAATATTAGTGTAACTTCTGTCCCAGAAGTTTAGCTGTTCCCTTCGTCTGGCAACTCTGTGCATGCGCACATTGGGAACAGGCTCCAGCTGTTCCTCTGCCTCACTGATGTCTGACTCTGAAGGCAGCTGATAATTGGCATATGGCTCTGGTCCCCTCTCTGCCTCCGACACAGAGCCCTCATCAGAGCCTTCCCCAGACTCCAGGACTGACCCATGTTCCTCCCCAACCTCCTCACTGTCCGAATCTGGTAGGCCGAATCTGGCAGGCCACAACAGATACTTTGAGGGCACTATAAGCACACAATACTGTTTTCAGAAAACAAGATTTATTTTGAGCTTTCAAAAAATAGTTGGCAGGAACAGTGCAATATTTTTTTCTCTCTGTCCTACAAAAGTATAATTTCAAATAAAAATCACCCTATTATTTATATGAGGCTGTATAAGAACAGAGCGTCCCAAACGTACTTGAATTTTAAAGTGAAAGCTTACAAAAGTTGTGACTTTTATCACAGAATTTGCTGATTAGTTAGAACAGAACCATTATTGGATGCTGGGAATTGGAGTTTTAAGAGTGAGAAATCCTGCAAGGAATTTCTCTCGTAGCAAAGGACCAATTTATTTGGAGTCATTCCATCTCAAAAGTCTTTTGCTCTCTCATAGCTTAGGTCTGCCATATTGCGTGTAGGGAGTCAACTTCTTGCAAGCAACTTCACTTTTCCGGAATGGAGAGAGAGAGACCTCTCAGATTATTGAAGAGAAGACAATCTGATCGAAAGGTGAGATTCTTCTGATATTAAGGAAACGGGGAAAACGACAACAACAGTGCCTCCTGCTTCAGAACCGAAGAGTTTTGCAGGGTTCAATCTTTAGTCTTCATTCCTGAAGCATTTTCTCCACAAAGGCCACGTCAATCATTTGAAGTTCAATATCTGAAGGCAACTGCGTTAGGTCATCTAGGTCATCAATGACAGACTTAACCGTTGCACAGAGGAACAGGAAGAAGTCCCAGACTATGAAGTTGGAGAGAAACTACTTGGGCATTGTGGCCAAGAAACTTGAAAGAATTTTTGAAAGATTTAAAATTGATTTTTTTAAAGTTTTGTTTTCACAGGAGTTAAATCTGAATTCGATATCGATTTAGGTTCTGGAGATGACCACTTGATTGCTAAAGTATATAAAATATTACTCAAGATGAACCTGGAAGATGAATGTGTAAAAAAAAGTCTACGATAAAACGGGTGAAAAATTTGGGGTATAATATAACGCTAGATAAATGGGAGAATGTATGGACTAATGGATTAAAATTTTCTTTGAATTATGGTTTGAAAGAAACATGCACTCCCATAAAACCCCCAAGAGTTAAATTCAGGGAGCCGAGATGGCACACTGGTTAAAACACAGTATTGCAGGCGAACTCTGCCAACTGTCAGGAGTTCGATCCTGACTGGCTCCAGGTTGACTCAGCCTTCTGTCCTTCCAAAGTCCGTAAAATGAGGACCCAGATTGTTGGGGGTAATATGCTGACTCTGTAAACTGCTTAGCGAGGGGCTGTAAAGCACTATGAAGTGGTATATAAGTCTAAGTGCTATTGCTATTGCCTGACCCAGAATGGTTTTTAAATCTAATGTTCTGACCCAGGCTTCCTTAACAAGCAAGAAATGGAATCTTGGTCCCGGCAAAAACCCTTTTATTCACACGACTGTGAATTCCTTTCATTCACAGTCCACAAGGCTTAGCAAATAGTGTTTCAGAGGGTTGTTTATCAAATGTGAACTTATCTTGTTTGGCGAGCTGCCAAATAACTAGTTCCAAACATAGGGCAAGGCAAAACTTGGCACAGAACTTTTCTCTCTTGACACGACCGATTGAACGAATGGTTTCCTGCAAAAGCCTACTCCCTGTTCGCTCCTCTTTTGTTTGCTCTGGGAGGGGCCAATCACCTCCAAGGTGTGGCTTTACTCTTAAGTCAACCCTGCTTTCTTAATTGTTCTTGTCTTCTGGCAGCTCTGCGCATGCGCACACTGGGAACAGGTTCCAGCTGTTCCTCTGCCTTGCTGCTGTCTAGCTCCCTCTCTGCCTCCGACGCAGAGCCCTCGTCTGAGCTTTCCTCAACCCCCAGGACTGGTCCATGTTCCTCCCCAAACCTCCTTACTGTCTTACTCTGCTGCCAGCTCCGCAGGCCGCCAGCGGGCCACAACATCTAAACCTAACCCGGCCAGAGTAGCTCAAGGGATATATTTGTTAGAAGCAGATAAGAAATACTGACCTTGTTTTTTTTTCTTCAGGAACTCTGCTAAAGTAGGGCCACTTTGTCCTAAGGGGTCATCTGGCACCATAAATATGTTTCCCACAAAGGTGTACTGCAACAAGCTGCACAACAGAAAACCAGAGAAAGGGTTTACATGTTCTGCAAATCCACAGTCTGTTTTGCAAATTCAAATGGGTCAGGTCCACTGATGGTACCAAGGTCCAAATGACAGCTTGCGAGCCACTCGACACACTAAACCAGCGGTCACCAACTGGTGGTCTGTGAGAAAATTTGGTGGTCCGCAGAATTTTTTTTTCCATTTTTTATATTGCACTAAATCAGGGGTCTTCAAACTGCGCCCCCTGGGTCAGATAAGTGCAATGAACGCTTGTGTTGCTGCAGAGAGTCTACCCCTTCGGGGTCTTTTTGTGCGGGTCGGAGGGAGGCAGAAATTCCAACTTGGGATCTGCTTCAGCCTCCTGGTGCGGGGCTTTGAGCGAAGGCTGGAGGGAAGTGCCGCTGGTGGCGAAGAGCCGGAGGGCCTTGTTCCAGTGGGACTGCATCATGGCCTGGAACTGGCTGACCATCTCAGCCCGCTGAGCCTCCAGGCGCCAGTACCTGGCCTTGCGCTCCCGCAGGTCTTCCCTCTGCTTGGAAAGCCTATGCTCATAGTCCTCAGTGAGGTGCTTCTGCTGAGCCTCCTTCTCTCTCAGATCCAATTTGAACTGAGCCAGCTATTTTGCCAACTCTTTCTCATGGTGGCTGCTTAGCTCCAACAACTGCTTCCTGTTGGGGCCCTAAGGAGCCCGGGTGGGGAGGCGAGGAGGGCTGGGAGAAGAGGGGTGAATAGAGGCTGCAATTTGCAAATCCAACCAGAGAGTTAAGAAAAAAATCATCCACTGGACTTTTTCCCCCTCCAAGGGTTCAGCTGAGATATTAGCCTAGCACTGTTAAGAAACACTGCATTCTGATCTCCTTATGATCTTGAACAGCCAACACTAAATGTATAGGTATAGGTTCTCCTGCTTGAGCAGGGGGCTAGACTAGAGGACCTCTAAGGTCCCTTCCAGCTCATTCTAAAAATGCTATCTTTCGGTAACCTCCTGAAATCAGCCATTCTGAATCAGCCATCTGAATTTTGATCCCTTGACCAGGGGGATCAATGGTAATAGTCATGTCACTTTTTTCAGTGCTGTTATACCTTTGAACCGTCACTAAGTGAACTGTTGTAAGTTGAGGACTAACTGTAATGTTTGGAGTTGGTTTGGCCTCTTTTTTCTCCTAGAAATTGGGTAATTGTGCCCATCCCCAGCCTTAACACCCACAAACCACTGAAAAACACTCCCCCCAGGGCTTACTTCTGGGAAGGAAACGGGGTATCAGGAGAAACATACAAGTTGACTGAGGTAAGGAGCAGCTGCTTAAGTGTGAGGGATGAAACAAGAAAATCAAGAATGGCTGATTGTTGAATGAATCATCATTCTCCTTTTAACGACCCCATAATCCCTTGAGGGGTGGAGTCTGGACAACTGAATGGAGCTGACCTGATGCCCTTTCTGTCACCAATGACTGGCTGTTGAATGAATATGGACTGAATACGGCTTAACCAGAACTCATTCAGAGACCGTTTGAAGTTATTACAGTGCTAAATGTGTGGCACTTGCAACCTGTTCTGCAGGCTGCTAAGATGCTGAGCTTGTCAGTCAGAAAGGTCAGCCGTTGGGGGGGTTCGAATCCCTAGTACAGGTCTCCTGCATGAGCAGGGGGTTGGACTAGATGACCTCCAAGGTCCCTTCCAATTCTGTTACTGTTTACTGTTCTGGCCATCCCAGCACTGCTTGAGTCAGGTGATGGGGATTGTGGTGATTCACTTAAGGACCATGGCAAAACAAATGGCTGTAAAATTGGGTACAGCCATGTGATACCGTTGCTTAACAAGCACTCCACTTAATGGCAAATTTTCCAGTCTAAAATGTGGGTGTCAGGGACATCCAATGATATCATGTCTCCAAATAGCTTCCTGTAGCTCTTGAGAGCCATCTGAGCAAAGTTAATATAAGGTAAGAACATTTCCTATCTGTAGGCAAGATATACAGACAAAGGAACGAAGATTAACAGAACAACATAGTTGGAAGGGACCTTGGAGGTCATCTAGATCAACCCTCTGTCAGGCAGGAGAGCCTATACCCGGGTTGGCGAACCTATGGCATGCGTGCCACAGGTGGCACACGGAGCCATTTGTCAGGACACGCGAGGTGTTGCCCTGTCAGCTGGCCAGCGCACATGTGCGCGCTGGCCAGCTGAGTTCAGCCTTTTTTAAAGCCATTTTCCGCCCTCCCCAGGCTCCAGAGGCTTTATAGGAGCCTGGAGAGGGCAAAAAGAGCCTCCTGGTAACAGACTTCCGGTTTGCTCACTTCCAGTTTGATCGTAGGATCGTTTTTAGTCCTCCGGAAGCTTCAGGGAAGCCTCCTGAAGGTCCCTGAAGCCTCTGGAGGGCTTAAACCGACCCTACGAGCAAACCGGAAGTGACCTGAAGGTCCCTGAAGCCTCCGGAGGGCCTCGGGGGGGCGGGGGAGGCTGTTTTTGCCCTCCCCAGGCTCCTATAAACCTCTGGAGCCTGGGGAGGGTGAAAAAAGCATGCAAAAAATGGAAACCCAAGGATAGTCCCACAGCTGGCTGGCCAGAGGAGGGGTGAAGTAACCAAGCAAGCAGCCATCTCCTGGATTGGACAGCATGACCAGTGACTTGGGGGGAGTCAGCATTCATCAGTTGTGCCAATATCTATTCCCCCCCCCATCTTGGAAATTTCAAATGTAGAAATAAAGGAATCCTGGAACTGTCTTCGTTAACATCTTAGTTTTCAATGGGTGGCATGCTAATTAGTGGAAAGGCATTGAAATTTTCCTCAGACCACACCAGATAGTATAGTCCCGTGATGGTGAACCTATGGCACGCATGCCAGAGGTGGAATACAGAGCCCTCTGCCTCTCTGTGGGCATGTGCCAGCTGCTCTTCGGGTTTCCAGTGTGCTCATGAGTGCCAGCCGGCTGATATTCATGTGTGCTGGAGCCCTGGAAACCCAAAGACCAGCTGGCTGGTGCGCATGCACACACCAGAAACACGAAGACCAGCTGCCCGGCGCACACATACACACCAGCCAGCTGGTCTTCGACTTTTCGGGGCTGTGGAGCATTCTGGTATGGGCACTTGATGCCAAAAAGGTTCACCATCACTGGTATAGTCCCAGGGGTACCATGTCAAATGTTTCTTCCTGGGTTGCCTGTTCTTGAAACCTGACTCTCAAGGACAAATCTTCAGCTTCCATGACTCCCTCAACCAAGCCTTACGCTATTTCTCCCCACCTCATTCAAGAAAGAAAAACCCAGCACTGTCTAAAACAGGGGTGGGGAACGATGGCCCCTTTATGTTATGTGGACTTCAACTCCTAGAATTCTGAGCCGGCATGGCCGGCTCAGGAATTCTGGGAGTTGAAGTCCACAAATCATAAAGGGGCCATGTTTCCCCCCCCCCTTCGAATCTAGATGGTCCTTCAAAAAAAAATGGGCAATTGCCTCTTACTCCAGCCCACTGAGCCCCCAAATTTAAGAATCTACCTTCACCTCTCTTTGATGATCTTGATCCATCTCTTCAATCCTTTGGCAAGGTCCTGGAACTGGTTGCTGGTGACAATCACCCCATTAGTCTGTTCCGCTAGATTCAGCATCATTCTGCAGTCCAATGAAAGACATGTAAAAGAAGAGCCAACGTAGAAATTAATTAGGATGATTTATCCTCTTCTGTGTCAAAGTTCTCAAGCTTCCTTTGAGGAAAGGTCCACATCCATCATGGATACTTGTCACGATGTTAAAAAGTTTGCTAGGCCTGAACTGACTGAATTGACACTCAAGAGTTAAACTAAGAAAGCTTTATTGCGCAGGTCATAAAACAAAATGTTATCTGAAAGTGATTTATTGCGCATGCTTCACACATTCCAGAACTCATTCCTTTGTTCTTTGTCCGATTGCCAGGGAGCTGGCAACCGGAGCTTTTATTATCAAAATGTAACCATTAGTTAACTTTCTGTTTTATTTTACTTTTATTACTTTTATATTAAAGTTTGTTTATTAATTAGAATATACTTCTCAAAGACTTTTATTTCTTTTCTTAATATATCAAAAGATATGCTGAAGGGAATCAGCCCGGTCCATTGATCTCAGATTTCTCCAGGGTGTTTTTTTTTCCCCTGACAACTTGGTAGCAGAGGATGGTTGATGATACCAGCTGAGATGGCTACAATTTATGGCTGTATTTTCCCTTCGTGCTATCTTAAGATAACCGACTAGGCTAATTGGCCATGTCGAAGAGAAAAAAGAAAAGAAAAAAACGCGGACATGGAAAGCGCTTGAAAGAATCCATTTCCTCAGACACAGAGAAGCAAGATCCTTCAGAATTGCTTCAAAACCAACAGACTTCTCCAGGTGCCGAGCCAGATGTGGGGGAAGGAGCTACAGAAGGCAAGATCTATGGACTGAGGTCAGTAAATCTTCCTCATTATCAAGATACAATTAATGAACGGCAAAAGTCTAAACGGCAACTGCCGGCAGAGAAAAAACACTCCCACGCAGAAAGCAAATTTTATGAATCCTCCCCAGATGATGAGCAAGAAATGCAAAGCTATCTTGATCAATTGGAGCTGTTTGAAAAATATGCTAGGGAGGCGAGAGAGTGCTTTAATGAAATAAAGTGAAGTAGGAGGAGCTCCCCCACTCCCAAAATGTCTGAGGACGCAATCTTGTCTTCAAAACAACAGCCTAAGACACACCCCACAGAGTTCATTGGTCAATCAGAACAAAGAGATATGTACACGTCACCGAGGTCACGTGATCCCTTTGAGCCCATTGAACTTCCGGCTACGTATAGAGGGCTGCAGCCAAGAAGTGAAGCTGCACTGCCATCTGCTGGCGGAGAAAAATTATTAGAGCAAAAGATGATGCAGTTTCATCAAAGTTTTAAAGATTTAGCTATGAGTTCTCTAGAAGCCAAAGTTTTGCCTCCAAAGGTTAAGTCTTCAACACCCCCTGGTGGTGCTGAATCCTCCCTAGATGGAAAAAGGCAAAGCCAAAGGCGAATGCAAGGAAGCCAATTTGATGTTGCCACGCAAAGGCCAATGATGCAACCCCAGCATCCCCTGGTTCAACAACCAGCTTTGCAACCTGCGCAACAAATTGTTCCAATGCACATTCCTCAGCAGGTATTCACAGTCACCCCCTTGAATGGTGAGTCCAAATTAAAGGAGTCAGGAGAGAATTATAAAGCCTGGGTCAGTGAAATTGCGCTCTTGCTTCGAAGAGAAGGCACACATTCCATGATTTTTAACCCTCCTCCTCAGCCATGGACACCTGCGATGAGAGACCTGGAAAACAGAGCAATCACGACTTTGCTCATGTCAATGGAAATTGAGATCCAGGGTATCTTTCCACCTGATTCAACTGCCCAACAAATTTGGGCTATTTTGGAAGATTGCTACAGGCCCGTTTCAATTGAATCTTCATGTTTGCTCATGTC
This sequence comes from Natrix helvetica, assembly GCF_964273705.1. NCBI lineage: Eukaryota > Metazoa > Chordata > Lepidosauria > Squamata > Natricidae > Natrix > Natrix helvetica. The sequence goes on along the minus strand of NC_138555.1, from coordinate 39,497,898 downwards.
TGAGTTCCATGGTTCGAAGTTGAAACCTGGTGAACGAATTGGTGGACATTTGACCAAACTGAAAAGAATGAGAAGTGAATTGAGACAAAATGGCCATGTAATCGATGATATCCAAATGATTAGCATCATCATTAACTCATTGAATTATGAATGGAAAGATGCTGTTGCAAAGATTAACTACGTGCCTATTGCTCAACGCACAGTTAACCACGTTTGCAGACTTTTAGTGGAAGAGGAAGCTATCAAGTTAGCCACACCACATCTGCAACGACCCCCAGCATCAAAGGCTCCAGCCAGACGTCCCTTCCGAGGAAGAGGCTACGCTTCAAGGATGCCAAAATGCTACACCTGCAACCGTGTGGGACATGACATCCGGGATTGTCCCCAACGAGTTCCAGCTCCCGTCACGTACCAGCCCAGAGGAACAGACTCCAGAGGCAGAGGTAGAGGCGGAAGACAAGGTCGTCGTGGTCCAAGGCGTGATCCACAAGCTCCACTTGTAACACTGGCCATAACCAACGTTCCACAACCTGATCCAAAGTTCGACAGACGTCTTTTGTGGACTTTAGACAGTGGAGCAGCTGTGCACGTTACCCACAGAAGGGAACTTTTCACAGAGATGGGCGAACCAGAGCCCGAGTATCGAAAACTGTATTCCTTTACCAACCACACTTGCAAGGTTATGGGAAAAGGAACTGTTTACATTGAAGAGCTCGATACACACATCCCTGATGTTTATTACATACCTTCAGCAACCAGTAATTTGCTTAGTCAAAGTCACTTGTCTAGGGATTTAAAGTTCCAGGTTCACCACCTCGAAAAAGCAAGTTACTTAGTTAAAGACGGTGATATTGTTGCTGAAACTATGCTGATTGGTGGTGTTTATTACTTAAAGCCAAAGCCTAAAGGGCAAGCACAGGCAAGTATGCAAACTCCAAAAAGGCACAACGCAGACCCAGAGAGAGTTGCCCCAGAGAGAGAAAATGTTACTGTGCCAAAGGCTCCTAAAGCCAACAAACAGAGAAAACAGAAACAGGTTGCTCAGAGCAAGCCTGAGGGTCCTCATGAAACTGTTAATATTGAGAATTCACTAACTGGTAAACCTTTACATTCCAGGTGTATTCACAAGTGGCACAGAAGATTGGGACATGCCAGTTTCCGTGTTCTTAGAAAGATGCCGGAGTTCGCAAAAGGTTTGGATCTAAAGGGGTGTAAGGTGTTTTTGGATTGTGCGGTTTGCAAAAAGGCTAAATCCAAGGCGACTGCAATTCCAAAACACGCTACACGCCAGTCAACACGCATTTTTGATTTGGTACACACTGACATAGTGGGTCCTTTCCCACCAACACTTGGTGGCAGAAAGTATTTTTTAACAATTGTAGATAATCATTCTAGATATGGATTTGTATATCCTATGAGAGAGAAATCTGAGACCTTTCAGATCTTTAAAGACTTTGCAGCTTTTGTTTCTACACAATACCAAGTTCGCATCGCCAGAATCCAGAGTGACCGTGGTGCAGAATTCATGTCTCAGAGTTTCCAGGACTGGATGCGTAAGAATGGAATTCTTCATCAGACATCTGCTCCATATACACCGGCTCATAACGGAGTCGTAGAAAGAAGACAAGGGGTTCTACAAACCATGATGCGTTGTCTTCTAGAAGATGCCAATCTCAGTAACACGGGGGTGAAGCAATCAAATATGCAAATTACATTGTCAACCGTACTTGGAGCAGTGTAATCAATCAAACTCCTTTCTACATGCTGTATGGCTACAAGCCTGATCTCAAGAACCTCCACATTTTTGGTTCATATGCTATGGTGAACACTCCCTTAAGTCAAAGAAGAAAGGGAGGTACAGTAGCAAAGAGACTGAGATTTATGGGTATTGATGATAACTCAAAATGGTTCAAATTCATTGATACTAAACATGTGATTGTCATTTCACAATCTGCTAATTTTGAGGAAGACATTGACTGGTCCAGGATTCATTCCAATGATCCTGAAGTTTATTTTCCTAGAGATGGTGTTCCAGATGCCACGCAGCCTGATGACAATTCGCAGGCAGATGTTCCTTCTACCAGTTCTTCACAACCTGATGTTCCGTCTTCGCAAGCCGCGGATGCTGATGCTAGCGACGAACGTGAGGACGAGGATGATGATGATGAAGAAGAAGAAGACTGCTCTGTTGCTCCTAGACGTTCCAAGAGGGCCACAAAAGGAATCCCTCCACAACGTTATTCATGGCAACTGACAAAGTCACCATTACCTTTGATTTGCAACGTTACTCTTCCTCCAGAGACATTCACACAAATCAAACAGCTTCCTGATTCAGAGCAAGACAAATGGTATGATGCAATGCAGGATGAAATGGACAGTTTAAAGAAACTTAATGTATTCACACCTGCAAAACCTCCAGCAAACAAGAAAACCATTGGCACTCGATGGGTCTACAGAATCAAGAAGAAACCAAATGGTGAGTCTTTATACAAAGCCAGACTTGTAGCTCAGGGTTTCGCTCAACGTTATCCTGAGGACTACACAAACACTTACTCACCAACAGTCAGAACTGAAAGTGTAAAAATTGCCTTAACCACTGCAACTATTCTTGGTTTAGAAGTTTTCCAATTTGATGTGGACACAGCTTATCTACATGCAGACCTAGATGAAGAGATCTACGTGAGAAGCCCTCCAGGATTCCGAAAGCAAGAAGGGGATACCTGGTTCCTGAACAAAAGTCTTTATGGTCTGAAACAGTCAGGTTTAATGTGGTATTTATGTCTTACTGACAAACTAAATTCAATGGGCTTTATTAAGTCCAAAACTGATGAATGCGTGTTCACAAAAAGATCTAACAATGCATATGAGATAATTCTTGTTTATGTTGATGATATTGTTTATATTGGTCCAAATAAGAAAATGAGTGAGATTTTTGCCAAAAGTTTGCAGAGATACTTCACACTAAAATCTTTAGGACACATTAGCACTTATTTAGGTGTTCAAATTGAAAAGACACAGAAGAGGTTTAGTCTTTCACAAGAAGAGAAAATTGACCACATTTTGCATCATTGCAACATGAAAGATGCTAGCACAACAAAGACACCCATGCAAACAGATTTTCACAACTTAACACATGAACCAAGTCCTGAGTTCGAGGATCAAACACTTTATCGTTCAGTCATTGGTTCACTATTATACATCAGTAGTTGGACCAGACCTGACATCGCACTTAGTGTTAATCTTTTATCACGACACGTAGGTAAGGCAACACAATTTCATTGGTCATGCATTAAGAAGTTGTTGAAATACCTGAAACACACTAAACACATGAAGTTATTACTAGAACCAACACACACTGATCATCCACAGTTAATTTGTTTTGCTGACGCCGACTGGGCGAGTGACAAGAAGTCACACAAAAGCACTTCTGGTTACATGATGTTCCTGAATGGTTGTCCTGTTTACTGGCAAGTGAGAAAACAGAGTTTTGTTTCATGTTCATCTACTGAAGCTGAATATGCTTGTGTTTCAGATGCTTGTAATTCTCTAACGTGGTTTGATGCTTTGATCACAGATATCTGGACACGTCCGATTCGACCAATCACCGTGATGGAAGATAATGTATCTGTGGTTTATATTTCTGAGTCACATTTCACAGGTTCTAGGTCCAGACACATTGACATTCATTATCAAAACACAAAGCAATTAGTTAAGCAAGGTTTTGTTAAATTGCAATATGTTTCTACACATGATCAGATTGCAGACATGTTTAACAAACCACTCGCCGCAAATCAACACGAGTATCTGCGAAAGAAGATGTGCCTTAATTGATAATTTGATGACGTCAGCCCAGACTAGCAAAAGAAGGGGTGTCACGATGTTAAAAAGTTTGCTAGGCCTGAACTGACTGAATTGACACTCAAGAGTTAAACTAAGAAAGCTTTATTGCGCAGGTCATAAAACAAAATGTTATCTGTAAGTGATTTATTGCGCATGCTTCACACATTCGAGAACTCATTCCTTTGTTCTTTGTCCGATTGCCAGGGAGCTGGCAACCGGAGCTTTTATTATCAAAATGTAACCATTAGTTAACTTTCTGTTTTATTTTACTTTTATTACTTTTATATTACAGTTTGTTTATTAATTAGAATATACTTCTCAAAGACTTTTATTTCTTTTCTTAATATATCAAAAGATATGCTGAAGGGAATCAGCCCGGTCCATTGATCTCAGATTTCTCCAGGGTGTTTTTTTTTCCCCTGACAATACTTGCCACATTGCAAAAGATCAGGAAGGGCAAAGGTCTTGTCTAGGAAGCACAGTTGTCTCTCCTTTACAGCCATACCAACAACAGAGGACAATCTCTTTTCAGAGAACCAGTCTACACTTATTGATCCAGGAGTGACTGAGATAGCCACAGTGCTTGCAACCACAAAGACACCAGGCGAGAAAACAAGAGATCCTGAGTTCGAGTTTTGCTGTCAGGCCTGCAGTCATATTCCTTTTGGGATCTTTGGCCTGCCACACTCTTTTTTATTTTCCTATGCTGCTTCATTAGTGTAGTAATTGGGAGGGGGAATAGTAAGGAGTAGAATTGTAGAATGCGTTGTTGTCATTCCTTTCTAGAAGCTCAAGGGGAAGGGACTTCTCTGTGATGGGCCCGACCCTCTGGAATGACCTCCCCCCCGACATTAGAATGACTACGGATCTCCGCTCCTTCCGTCAGAAACTTAAAACCCACCTATTCTAGCTAGCCGGCTTGGCCTAATTCCACCTATCCCACCTCAGTCCTATTTCTAAATTTTTAAAGATTGGTTTTAAGGTCTGTTTTTTAATTTTTATAAATTGTACAGGCTGTCAGGCCTGTAGTTATGTTCTTTTTAGGATCTTTGGCCTGCCACACTTTCTTATAATTTTCTATGCTGTTTCAATAGTGTAGTAGTTGGGAGGGGGGAATAGAAAGGAGTAGGATTGTAGAATGGATTGTTGACATTCTTTTGTAGAAGCCAAGGTCATCTTTTGTCTCAGCACCTCGACACCTGGCCGGAAGAAGATGGGTGTACATGCCAGCGTGGAAGATGATGATTGGAACATGTGATGGATTTGTGGGTGTGGGGAGAGATCATGAACTTTAAACTGGGTGAACTTACAGGATGTAATTCAGTGTTGAAATTTCCATAGCCGTCCTAACATGCCTGCGGAATAAATTGCACCTTTAAGGATGTTTTGCCTTGGACAATGATTTATTTCTGCATGGTATTTAGAACCCTAACATTATTTCAACTCTCTACTTTATAAATATTTCACTAGCTCCCTCCCCCTATCAAGGGGGAAGGGCTGGTGATGGAAGATCTGGTGATGGGGTCTCGGCATTCCCAATGCTGACCGGGACAGCGTAAATATCAGCGAAGAATAAATGAGAAGCTTTTGGTGATAAGAAGCTGAGTGCGGAACTTCAAAGGCAATGGAATGCTGCTTCCAGTTTAATTGCATCAGGAGGAATGCAGGAGGAGACACGACAAGACGAAGGAAGGTCGCAGAAATATTTCTTCAGCAAATTGTGAGTGCATGCTCCCCCTCCTTCCCCCCAGCTTGGAAACAAGGCTTGGGAAAAAAAAACCCTAGAACAGAGGTTTGGGCTCCTTCCAGATGGCAATAAATGAAATGGCTTATTACCATGCAACTAGCTGGGAGAAAGATTCCCTTTCAAAATGGGAATTTCAAAGGAGGCAGGAAGAAGGGATTTTTCCAGCATCTGTCACTTGCAAGCCACCACAAATGGGGCTGCAACCAGTAAATGAAGCAAATTGGGCAGTAAATTGGGCTTTCCTCCCAGGACTTGGATGGAAGAGATGCTACTTACCAACTCCTTTGCCATCAGCATGGGGAAATGCTCCAAGCCAGCAGAGGGCACCTACTTGGCCCATAACTCCTCCAAGCCAGCAGGAGGGTCCTTGGCACGTAAAACCCCCTAGCCAGCCATCATTGGTTGAGCTGCAACCTGTGAAGCAGGCAACCCCGGGATGGGTCTTAACCCCAGGTCATGGATGGGAGGGATGCCAGCGGGCACCTGCCCTCCCTCAGCAGATGGCACCATGGCAGAAAGCTGGGCAGTGGCCAACCGAGGGATTGACCTCCCCACCGGTTCCAGTCTCCCCTGCAAGGCCAAAAAGGGTTCTTACCAGACCTTCCTACAGAGAAGAAATCTCCATGGAAGAAGGGATTACCAAACAGAGGCCTGCATTGTGGATGGCGGGAAAATGTGCGCCTGCAAGGCCCCAAGTGGTTCTTACCCCACCTTCCTACAGAGTAGCAATCACCAACATGGAAGAAGGGATTACCAAAGCCAGGCCTGCAAGATGGGAAGCGGGACAAGGTGCATCTGCAATGCCCCAAAAGGTTCTTACTCCGCCTTCCTACAGAGAAGCAATCTCCCCCATGGAAGAAGGGTTTACCAAGGGGGCAGCTGCAAGTTGGAGAGCAAGGCAGTGTGATGAACCGGTTCCTAAGTTTAGAGATGTAACTAGGTTCCATTCCTCGTGGGGGCCAATTAAATGCCACCATTGTTGTCAACTTGGCCACAGAGCATCAGAGTGCTTGGCTCCAGCCCCAATGCCACAAACGTGCGCACCAACCACCACGGCGGTAAAGAGAGGGTCCCAGATGCCACCACAGAAGAGTCATCTGGGCCAACAACCTCTGGAAGAGGATCCCCAACTTAAGGTGAGGAAGTGTCCTACCAAGGGGGAGGCCTCGGAAGAGGAAAAGGGCAGACAATCTCCGGAGGAGGATCCCCAACTTAAGGTGACAAAGAGTCCAACTAAGGGGGAGGCCTCGGAGGGGGAAAAGCCTAAACGACCTCTGGAAGAGGATCCCCAACTTCAGGTGGCGAAGAGTCCTACCAAGGGAGAGGCCTCGGAGGAGGGAATTGCCGAAGAACAAATGTGTGTACCAGTTGCCATGGTGGTAAAGAGAGGGCCCCAGATGCCAGCACGGAAAAGTCATCTGGGCAAACGACCTCTGGAAGAGGATCCCCAGCTTAAGGTGACAAAGAGTCCTACCAAGGGGGAGGCCTCGGAGGAGGGAATTGCCGAAGAACAAACGTGTGTACCAATTGCCACGGTGGTTAAGAGAGGGCCCCAGATGCCCGCACAGAAAAGTCATCTGGGCCAACAGCCTCTGGAAGAGGATCTTCAACTTCAGGTGACGAAGAGTCCTACCAAGGGGGAGGCCTCGGAGGAGGAACAAGGCCAGCCGTGGATGATTGGATCCAAGAGCCCAGAACCTACAGCACCTGCAGCAGAGAGCCCGAAACGGCAATGGGAAGAGGTCGCAATGGACTTCATCATGGAACTCCCAGACAGCAGTGGGCATAAAGTAATTTGGACTGTTATTGATTTGGTTTCTAAGCAGGCACACTTCATTGCTTGCTCAGGATTGCCATCCGCAAACGAATTAGCGAAAATGTTTGTGAAACACATTTATCGCCTGCACGGAGTACCCAAGAGAATCATTTCAGACCGCGGAGTCCAGTTCACAACCAAGTTCTGGAGAGAGGTCCTGAGATCCATTGGGTCCACACAAGAATTGAGCTCAGAGTTTCATCCCAGCATGAACGGCGCAGCAGAGGGAGCCAATGCGGTGGTGGAACAATACATCCGGTGTTTTGTGGACTATCAGCGAGACAACTGGTCGGACTTGCTACCCTTCGCCGAAGTGGTGTACAACGATGCGGTCCACAGCAGCAGAGGATTAGCGGGTTTCCAGATTACCAGTGGCATGGAAGTTGTTGCCATGCCTGAGTTGCCTAGAGAACCTCCTTCTTTCATGTCTTTGAGTGAATGGATGGACATGCTAAAGAAAGGATGGGAGAATACGAAGAAGGCTCTAGCAGTTGCGGCAGAAGCCTACCAGAAGCAAGATGATCAACGTCGCTCACTCCTAAACCCCTACCGTGTGGGGGACAATGTTTTTGTATCTACCAAATACATAAGATTAGAAATGCTTAGCAAGGAATTGGGTCCAAAATTTCTAGGTCCATTCCCAATAGTGAAGATAGTTAACTCAGTTACAGTTCAACTCAGTCTACCCAGAAGTCTAGGGGAAATTGACCCAGAATTTCATTGTAGCTTGTTGAAACCAGTAATTGGGTCTAACAGAAGAGCATCCACCCAAGCTCAATCTCCCCCTGTAGTGATGGAAGGGGAAACACAATCTGAGGTGGAAAAAATTGTAGATTTCAGGCTGAATAGGGGTTGCTTACAGTACTTAGTGCATTGGAAGGGTTACCCTTGGTCTGAAGCTAATTGGGTGAACAGTGGGAACCTAAAAGTGGAGAAGTTAGGAAAGCAAGTCAATGGGAAGTTTCCCGAGAAGTCAAGGGGTTCCCCTGGGTGGAGAAAAGGTGGTTAATTTTGTTATGTTAACTTTTATGTTATTCTCTTTGCAGGAAACGTTTTTCTTTTGAGGAGAGGCCGCCTGTCAGGCCTGTAGTTATGTTCTTTTTAGGATCATTGGCCTGCCACACTTTCTTATAATTTTCTATGCTGTTTCAATAGTGTAGTAGTTGGGAGGGGGGAATAGAAAGGAGTAGGATTGTAGAATGGATTGTTGACATTCTTTTGTAGAAGCCAAGGTCATCTTTTGTCTCAGCACCTCGACACCTGGCCGGAAGAAGATGGGTGTACATGCCAACGTGGAAGATGATGATTCGAACATGTGATGGATTTGTGGGTGTGGGGAGAGATCATGAACTTTAAACTGGGTGAACTTACAGGATGTAATTCAGAGTTGAAATTTCCATAGCCGTCCTAACATGCCTGCGGAATAAATTGCACCTTTAAGGATGTTTTGCCTTGGACAATGATTTATTTCTGCATGGTATTTAGAACCCTAACACAGGGGTTGTTTAATCTGATTTTTATTTATGTGTATGATTGTTTGTATGTTTTAAATTTTATTCCTGTACACCACCCCGAGTCCCTCCGGGGAGAGGGGGCGGTCTAGAAATTTAATAAATTAATTAAATTAATTAATTAAGGTCATCTTTTGTCTCCGCACCTCTGCATCTGACCGGAACTAGATGGGTGGAAATGCCAGCGTGGGCGAAGAAGATTGGACCATGTGATGGATTTATGGGTGTGGGTATAAGATCATGAACTTTCAACTGGGTGGAATCCCAGGAAGCTTTAGATTTGGGATTTCCACAGTTTGTTGCCAACATGCCTGACTTATTAAATTGGAACTTTAAGGATAGTTTTGCCTTGGACTCTGATTTAATTCTGCATGATATTTGGAATGCTGACATCCCAAATCTGTCTCTAAAATAAATCACCAGCACCCCGGCATGGGGGCTGGTGAGGGGTGCAGATTTCCCAACGCTGACCGGGTCAGCGTAAAATATCAGTGAACAATTATGAGAAAGCCTTTTGAGATAAGAATCTGAGATGAGACGCTTCTCTGCAAATCTTCAAAGTGTGAAGGAATTTCTCTTTCAAGATTTATAGCATCTGGGAAGAGGCACACCCTGAGGGGGATGGAACAGAGGGGGCTGAAAAGGCTTATTCTACACACGACTAGAGGATGACCAGAAGAGCTGATGAATGGAGATCCCAGCCACCCTCATGCAGTCATCTCTGATGGGTTTCCCGGACCATATCGGACAACTAAACGTGAGTGCATGCTCCCCCTCCTTCCCCCAGCCAAGGCTTGGGGAACAAAAAACTTGAGTGGAGATTTTGACTCCTTCCAAACAGCAATAAATGAAATGACCCATTACCCTGCAACTGAGTTGAAGACAGATTCCCTATCAAAATGGGAAATTCAACCCAGCCAGCAAGAAGGGATTTGGCCAGCATCTTTCACTAGCCAGCCACTGGAAATTGGGCTGCAGATTGTGAATCAAGCATCACCAAATTGGGCTTTCTTCCCAGGTCATGGATGGCAGAGATGCCACTGGGCACCTGTTTGGCCATCAACATGGGAAAATCCTCCAAGCCAGCAGAGGGGGCCTTGCCCCCCCCCTGCCAGCCATTGTTGGTTGAACTGCAAGCTGTGAATCAGGAACCCCCGGGATGGGTCTTAACCCCAGGACATGGATGGAAAGCTGCCCTCCCTCAGCAGATGGCACCATGGCAGATAACTGGGCAGTGGCCAACCCAGGGATTGACCTCCCCACCGGTTCCAGACTTTCCAGAAATGCCCCAACAGGTTCTTACCCCACCTTCCTACAGAGAAGGGTTCTTGACATAGGAAGAAGGGATTACCAAGGGGGAAGCTACAGGATGGATAGCGGAACAATGTGGTGAGGCGGTTCCTAAGTTTAGAGATGTAACTAGGTTCCTTTCCTCATGGGGGCCAATAAAATGCCACTGTTGCTGTCAACTTGGCCACAGAGCATGAAAGTGCTTGGCTCCAGCCCCAATGCCACAAACGTGCACACGAACCACCACGGCGGTAAAGAGAAGGCCCCAGATGCCAGCAGAAAAGAGTCATCTGGGCCAACAACCTCTGGAAGAGGTTCCCCAACCTAAGGTGACGAAGAGTGCTACCAATGGGGAGGCCTCGGAGGAGAAATATGCCGAAGATGACCCAATGGTGAGTGCACCCATCTGCCCCTTCGCCTTCCAAGTCAACCTCCAAGTACCTGAGACGGGGGTGGAAGGGGAAGTTGAAGCAGTTGTGGACACCAGTTGCACTCGATGCTTAATCAGCATGTCGATTGTCAAGCGACTAGGCATATGCACAAGACCTCTAGCCTGTCCCATTCGGGTTGAGCAGGTAGATGGAATGCTAATTGGAGGGGTCCCAGCCACGCTAATAACTGAACTGGTGAAATTACAAGTGGGCCGCCACTATGAACTTCTCAGATTCATTGTGGCTCCAGCGATGCTGGAATCAATTATCTTGGGGCTTGCATGGCTTGACAAGTGGAAGCCTACGATAAAGTGGGAAGACGGTGGTAGGAAATTGATTATTGCATTTGGGCCGCTACCACCGGTGGAGGAAAAGGGCCAGCCAGGGATGATTGAATCCAAGAGCCCAGAACCTGCAGCACCTGCAGCAGAGACAAAAACCCCAGGGGTCCAGCAAGTACCAAAAAACCTGTTGGGGGATGTTTTGTCGAGAAAACCGCAGTACGACGGTAATGGAAGCCAGGATAAGCTGATGACAGCTATGAAATTGGTGCTCCCAACAGACCAGTGGCTCAACAATAATCAGGATATCCTAATGATGGGAAATGGAGTAGCCTGGAAGGGGTCAAAACTGTACTGCAGGGTTGAGGCTGGAAGTTCTACAGCAAAGCCATGAGGCGGAACTAGGAGGCCACTTTGGATTCCTAAAAACTCTCCACCTCGCCAGGCATCAATTTTGGTGGCCAAGGATGAAATTGGAGGTGGAAGATTACGTAAAAAGCTGTGCTACTTGCGCAACAATGAAACCACTGCTGGAGGACTTCCGGTGGCACCGTCGGCGTTGGAAGACGCTCTCTAGGGAACGCCAGCCCCGTGATTGAGTAATAAACTGCTAGAACAGCATAAATCAGCTGTCTAGCAGTTTGAAAACTCCCTCCTCTGGAAAAGAGGGGGGGATGAGCAGACAGGCGAGGGCAGAGCTCCCCGGGACCCCCAGGAGTGATCCTGGGGTATGAAGGGTGAGAGCTCCCCAGAAGCCCGACATAGCTCCTCATTCAGGACGCTTCTGCTTTTGCAAAAACGAAACGTCACGACCAACTTGCTGCCAATGTTTAAATTTATATCTGAAAGATACACAGGCAGAGCGAAGCAGGAGTGAATATAATTGTAAGTAAAAACCTTAATTCCGATGTAACATACTTCCCTTTGTGAAGAGAAAAGGATTCAAAGATGGTGATTGAATAACAAAGGGTGTGTCGAAAGTGAAACTTAAAAGGGACAGCATTTGTTAACTGCCTGTTAACGATGTTAAAAGACTCAAGAGTTTAAGATCAAAGAAAACAGTATTGGTTAACAAACCTGGGGGAATAGGTGGACTTTTTGGACTTAATAAACTGGCCGCTGAAAAGTTTGTTTCAATATTTCTAAATGGCTTCAAAACAAGCAAAATTAAGCGTTTCCAAGAGTGCTGGCAGTTCCCCAGCCCAGAAACAAAAATTACAATCTTTATTACCCCCAGCAGAAACAAAAACTCTGACACTTGAGGATCTCCAAAATGCATTAAAGGACCAAGCCCTTGTTTTGGAGGAAAAGATTTCAAATGCTTTTAAAGATTTGTCTGATGAAATCTCTGGAATTAAGGACTTAATTGAAACCCGTAATCAACAGATTAGGGAAGACATAGTAGACGGATTTAAAGGCTTACTTGGTTATGTAACATCTCTGGATGAGAAGGTGGAAGAAATTAATCAGTCTAACATTAAGTTGGAGAATAAAGTTGAGGAGGCACAAAGCAAAATTGATAAATCAGAGGTAGAAGTAACAATGATACAATATAGAACAATGGAATTTGCTTTAATAATAAGAGGTTTGAAAGAACATAACCAGGAAGATCTGCGAGATATTTTTGCCGAAGCTTTCGGTTAATTAACTGGTGAACCAAAGGTGGAGTGTGCCTGGCAGATCGATAAAATTTACCGTGTTAATTCATGGATTGTCAGACAGAGACAACTACCAAGAGATATTGTAATTTATTTTGTCACCAGGAAAACCAGGAATGAAATACTGCAAGCAACTTACAAAAATAAGTTACAAGTGGCAGGACAAGATGTGGTAGTATTGAAGGAAATCCCCTGTCAGCGTTCCAAATATCATGCAGAATTAAATCAGAAACAAAGGCAGAATCATCCTTAAAGTTCCAATTTAATCATACAGGCATGTTAGCACATCTGTGGAATTCCAACTCTGATTTTCTTCCTGGAATTCCACCCAGTTGAAAGTTCATGATCTATCCCCACACCCATAATCCCATCACATGGTCCAATCCTTTTCTTCCACGCTGGCATCTACACCCCTCTGCTTCCGGTCAGGTGTCGAGGTGCGGAGACAAAATATGACCTTGGCTTCTAGAAAAGAGTCACAACAATACATTCCATTATCCTACTCTGTTCTATTCCCCCCTCCCAACTACTACACTAATGAAACAGCATAGGAAAATATTAGAAAGTGTGGCAGGCCAAAGATCCTAAAAGGAACATAACTACAGGCCTGACATCCCCCCCAAAATGTTGAGATCCAGAAAGGATTATGCATTTTTAGTGGATGAACTTAAAAGTTGCCAGATTCAATTTAGATGGGAGGCCCCAGTCAGATTGGTGGTGAATTATCAAGGACAAAGATATTATCTTAACACAGTTTGGAAAGCAAGAGATTTTGATAGCAATGTATTAAAGGCTGGATGCCCCCCATCCCCAGGACCTAAAGGAAGAAAATAAGCAGGCGAGAACAGACAACAAGATATTCAGGTACAAGGGAGAGATGCTCAAGCTCTGGCTTTACCTGAGGAGACAGAAGAAATTATGGAACAAAGACAAACTCGAGCAGCCACTAAACGCAAAGAGCAAGAATTAAAGATGCAGCAAGCCCAGACAATAATCCAAGAAATTACAAATACGAACACAGAAGCTGTGGGGGGAGCAAGACCGAAGGTGAAATCCCAGCAAGATTTCCAGGCAGCTCTTAGAAAGCTTCAGGGAGCTGAAGATGACAATTAAATTTCTAACCTGGAATGTTAATGGTTTAAATTCACCACAAAAAAGGAAAAAAATATTTCACTCCTTGAAAGAATTTAAAAATGATATAATTTGCTTGCAAGAAACTCATATTAGAATACAGGATCAGAAATACTTGATGAACGCAAGATTGGGATCATACTTTGTGGCATCTGCTCCAGAGAAGAAAAATGGTATAGTTATATAATTAAGAAAAGATTTAATGGCTGAATTAATCGAAGCAGATCCTCAAGGAAGATATATTGCAATTGAATTATTAATAGAAGGAAAGAAAATACTCTTAACAGGAGTATATGCTCCCAACCAACAACAAGAAAATTTTTATTGGATTGGATTGGATTTATTAGATTTATATGCCGCCCTTCTCCCAAGGACTAAGGGCGGCGTACAGCATTAAAAAAAACATAGTACAAAAGTTAAAAGGAAATTAGAAAATGTCCAAAAACCAAACCCAATTTATATAACACTCACATTTTAAAAATTAAATAAAATTAACAGGCCAGTCCGGCTTGCTGGAAAAGCCAACTTTTTAGGGCGCGTCGGAAGGACCGGAGGTCAGGGATTATGCGAAGCTCCGGGGGCAGCTCATTCCAGAGGGAAGGCGCTCCTACAGAGAAGGCTCTCCCCCTGGGGGTCGCTAGCCGACACTGTCTGGCCGACGGCACCCTGAGGAGATTATAAATTTTTTCATACTAAATTAACACAATGGGATTATAGATCGTGTATACTATTGGGTGACTGGAACGGAGTAAGGGACACTACCAAAGACAAGAAGAGACTATTGCAAAATACTCAAACGCGAACAAGACTACCTAAATCCTTTTTTGAGTTGATGGATGATATGGAACTGAGAGATATTTGGAGAGAACGGAATGTTAAAGAACGGGACTTCACGTTTTTCTCCGATAGGCATCAATCCTTTTCCAGAATTGACTTTATATTAATTACAAATGATTTATTTTCTAGGGTGAAGAAGACGAAGATATGCTTGAGAACCCTAACAGATCATAATCCGGTTTGGATGGAATTGGAATATAGAGAGGGATCTACGAGATCTTGGAGGTTAAATGAAAATTTATTTAGATATGAGAGAAATGTTATAGAATGTAAAAAACTATTGAAAGAATATTTTGCTTTTAACATGCATAAGGGGACATCGATGGAAATGGTTTGGGATGCAAGCAAAGCTTACATGAGAGGTGTCTTAATAAATTTGAATAATTTATATAGGCATAGAAGGGGGGAAAAAAGGGAATTAGAAGAAGAAATAAAAAAGAAAGAGCAGGCGTTAATATCTAATCCAGACGATAAGAGGATAAGAGAAGCAATTACTTTACTGCGAGGACAGTTCAATATGTTGATGTCAGACCAAGTAGCCACAAATCTGATATATGCTAAACATAATACTTTTTGTAATGCAAATAAACCAGGTAGATGGCTAGCATAAATGTTAAGGAAAATACAAAAATCTCATACTATAGAGAAAGTAGAATACAAAGGTAAAGAAGTTTATCAACAGGATATGATTAAAAAGGCTTTCTCAGAATACTATACTAGATTGTACGCTGGTGATAAAATACAAGGTTTAGATATAGATAGATATTTGGAGAAAGAAAAAATACCTATAGTTACAGATGAGCAAACGGAAAGATTGAATCAACTTGTAACTACAGAGGAAATTCTCCTGGCAATTAAGCAATTAAAAATTGGGAAGGCCCCAGGTACAGATGGATTGACAGCGGTTTATTATAAAAAGTTACAATTAGAAATGGTAGATCCTCTTAAGGAATTATTTAACAAAATTCAAATGGAAGGAAGGGTACTGCCATCTTGGAGAACAGCCTTTATTTCCCTGATTCCAAAAGAAGATCAAGACCACACCCAGACAAAAAACTATAGACCTATTTCATTACTTAATACAGATTATAAAATTTTTGCTAAATATTAGCAAATAGGTTGATGTCAATTATACAACAAACGATTCATAATGATCAATTTGGTTTTATACAGGGGAGATAAATAAAAAGTAATGTAAGACAAATTGTTAATATATTGGAATATCTGGGGAAGAACAACCAAGTCCCCACAGCGCTTTTATTCTTAGTCGCGGAGAAAGCATTTGATCGAGTGAATTGGCAATTTCTAATAAAAATAATACAAAAGATGCATTTTGGAGAGTATTTTACACAATCTATCAAGGCAATATACCAGAAACAAACAGCACAAATTATAGTTAACGGTAGTTTAACAGAATCCTTCAAAATTGAAAAAGGAACAAGACAGGGGTGTCCCCTGTCTCCATTATTTTTTATCTTAACCTTGAAGTTATTGTTGAATAGAATACGTGGGTCAGATGACCTACACTGAATTAAGATTAGGCATTATGAATATAGAGTACGAGCATTTGCGGAAGACTTGGTTGTAACTTTAACCCAACCGGGGAAATCAGCTAAAGGTTTAATGAACATAATTAATCAATATGGTCAAGTATCTGGGTTCAAAATAAATCTAGGAAAAACAAAGATGATAGTTAAAAATATGACCACAAATCAAAAAGAAGAACTAGAAAGAGTAACAGGATGCGAGATAGTAGAAAAGGTTAAATATTTAAGATTTTACATTACAACCTCAAATGGGAAATTATATAAGTATAATTATGAACCATTATGGCATAAAATACAGTTAGAGATGAATAAATGGAAAGAACTACAATTGTCCTTGTTGGGAAGGATAGCAGCAGTAAAAATGAATGTTTTGCCTAAGTTTCTCTTTCTCTTTCAAATGATACCAATACTTTAAAAAGATGCAAATCTGGAAGAATGGCAGAAAAGTATTAATAACTTTGTCTGGGCGGGGAAGAAACCAAGAGTAAAACTTAAAATAATGCAAGATATACGGGAAAGAGGAGGTTTGAAAATGCCCAATTTAAAATTATACTATGAAGCAGTAGTTTTATCAATAATTAGTGATTGGATTAATCTAACAGAGGATAGAATACTGAATATTGAGGGATATGATTTGGTATATGGTTGGCAGGCTTATTTAATATATGATAAGAAGGTGGATAAGATTTTTAAAAGCCATATATTAAGGAATGCCCTATTGCGTGTCTGGAAAAAATACCAATATAGGTTAAATGATAAGATACCTATGTGGGTAGTACCCAGACACACGATAGAGAATATAAGTATAGAACAAAAACAGGATGTAATTACATATAGAGAACTTCTTAATATAGAGAGAGGTGTATTACAGTTAAAGCCTTTGAACGTATTAAGAGAGGAAAGGGTAATTCAAACCTGGTTCCAGTATGGACAGTTACAAGCTAGATGGAAAAAAGATCAGACAATTGGTATCACGCAAAATGAGGATAGTGTGGTAAAACAAATTAGGGACCAGAGTCAAATGCATATAAAAAGGCTGTACAATATACTGATAGAAATAGATTCTGAAACAGAGTTAGTTAAAGACTGTATGATAAAATGGGCACAAAATTTCGAAGAGCCAATAATGATGGAAACATGGGAAAAGATTTGGTTAAGAAATGTAAAATTTACGCAAGCTCAGAATTTGAGAGAGAATTTTTATAAGATGTTATATAGATGGCATTTAGATCCCAAAAAATTATCTTGTATGTATCCGAATTTACAACCTAAATGTTGGAAATGTGATTGTGCTGATGCTACATATTACCATATATGGTGGACTTGCAAAAAAGTCAAAGCCTTTTGGATAAAAATATGGTGGGTTATTCAAAATATGCTTAAAAAAGGATAAAGTTCACCCCCCCCCCCCCCAGTTGTTTTTGTTAGGTATAATTACAGACTGTACAGTTATAGAGACTAATTTGATTTTGAACTTAACGACGGCAGCAAGATTGTTGGTGGCGCAGTACTGGAAGAGGGTAGAATTGCCTACTATTCAAGAATGGACGCTAAAAGTAGTAAATCTAGCAGAGATGGCCAAAATTATAGCATATTTGAAGGACCATTTGGATGAGAAATATAATTTGAAATGGAGAAGATGGATTGACTATATTCAAAATAAATATCGTACTAGAAAATTTCAATTAGCTTATGAGTGAAGGCACAAAGAATGTTACAATTTACCTAAAGTTAGCTTAACAAAAGGGGAATTAAAGCACAAGAGGAGGTAGGATGTTAAAATCAGTTAGCTTATGTTAGCGTATGATTGTTAAATGTTTATACCCTGTATTTTGCTCTGGGAGGTTGGGGGGAGGGAGGGTCGGAGGGTGGGAAGGGGAAGGGGTAATATTTGTAAAATTTGTTAAAACCTTTAATAAAAAGAAAAAAGAAACCACTCCTGGAGAAGTCCCCTGGACTGCTACAATGAGTGGCCAGCCCTAACCTACCATGGGAAGAGGTCGCAATGGACTTCGTCGTCAAACTCCCAGACAGCAGTGGGAATAGAATAATCTGGACAGTTATTGATTTGGTTTCCAAGCAGGCACACTTCATTGCTTGCTCAGGATTGCCATCCACAAAGAAATTGGCGAAAATGTTCGTGAAACACATTTATCGCCTGCATGGAGTGGCCAAGAGGATCATTTCAGAGCGCAGGGTCCAGTTCACAGCCAAGTTCTGGAGAGAGGTCCTGAGATCCATTGGGTCCACGCAAGAACTGAGCTCAGAGGTTCATCCCAGCATGAACTGCACAGCGGAGAGGGCCAATGTGATGGTGGAACAATGCATCCGGTGTTGTGTGGACTATTAGCAAGACAACTGGTCGGACTTGCTACCCTTCGCTGAAGTGGCGTACAATGACGTGGTCCACAGCTGAGCACGGGATTAATGGCTTTCCAGATTACCAGTGGCATGGAATTTGTTGCCATGCCTGAGTTGCCTAGAGAACCTCCCTCCTTCATGTCTCTGAATGAATGGATGGACACACTAAAGAAAGGATGGGAAAATGCGAAGAAGGCTCTAACAGATGCGGCAGAAGCCTAGAAGAAGCAAGCTGATAAACACCGCTCACTCCAAAACCCCTTTTGTGTGGGGGACAAAGTTTTTGTATCTACAAAATACATGAGATTAAGAATGCCTAGCATGGAATTTGGTGCAAAATTTTTAGGTCCATTCCCAATAGTGAAGATAGTTAACCCAGTTACAGTTCAACTCAGTCTACCCAGAAGTCTAGGGAAAATTGACCCAGAATTGCATTGTAGCTTGTTGAAGCCAGTAATTGGGTCCAGCATAAGAGCATCCACCCAAGCTTTCTCTCCTCCTGTAGTGATAGATCAGGAAACACAATCTGAGGTGGCAAAAATCGTATACTCCAGGCTGAAAACTGGTCGCTTACAGTATTTAGTGTATTGGAAGGGTTACCCTTTGTCTGAAGCTACTTGGGTGAAAAGCTGGAACCTAAAAGTGGAGAAGTTAGTAGAACAATTCCATGAGACATTTCCCGATAAGCCAAAGTGTCCCACTGAGGGGGGAAGAGGTGGTAATTGTGTTATGGTAACTTTTATGTTATTCTCTTTTCAGGAAACGTTTTTCTTCTGAGGAGATCCCGCCTGTCAGGCCTGCAGTTATATTCCTTTTGGGATATTTGGCCTGCCACACGCTCTTTTATTTTCCTATGCTGTTTTATTACTGTAGTAATTGGGAGGGGGAATAGTAAGGAGTAGAATTGTAGAATGTGCTGTTGTCATTCCTTTCTAGAAGCTCAAGGTCATCTTTTGTCTCCGCACCTCTGCTTCTGACCGGAACTAGATGGGTGGAAATGCCAGCATGGGCAAAGAAGATTGGACCATGTGATGGATTTATGGGTGTGGGTATAAGATCATGAACTTTCAACTGGGTGGAATCCCAGGAAGCTTAAATTTGGGATTTCCACAGTTTGTTGCCAACATGTCTGACTTATTAAATTGGAACTTTAAGGATAGTTTTTCCTTGGATTCTGATTTAATTCATGTGTGATATTTGGAACGCTGACACTTGCCTTAACCATGAAAAGCCAACTGGGTGACTTTGGGCCAGTTCCCCTCTCTCAGTTCAACTGACCTATTAGAATTGTCGTTGTGGGGAAAGTAGGAGGAGGAAAGTATCTGTAGTTATCTGTAAACATAATAAAGCCAGGAGACAGACAGACAGACAGACAGACAGACAGACAGACAGACAGACAGACAGACAAGATAGATAAGATAGATATGAAGATAGATAGATAGATAGATAGATAGATAGATAGATAGATAGATGGATGGATGATAGATAGATATGGATGGATGGACAGACCACAAAATCACAAGAGTATGTCTGATTTACTTTGACCACGTCATGGGTGCCAATTCATTGGAGAAGACAATGATGCTAGGAATGGTTGATGGAATAATAAGAAGGGGCAAGCAAAGAACTCACTGGATTGATACCATCAAAGATACTGATGGGAAGATGAACATCCAGCAATTGAAAGAAGCTGTGCCTGGCAGGGCAGTGTAGAGAGCACTTGCCTACAAAGTTGCCAAGAGTCAGACAAGACTGAACGATGGAAATGAAAATTAGAATAAACAAAGAACATAGGAAAGTGATGGTGAACCTTTTTCGCCTCGGGTGCCAAAAGCACATGCGTGTGTACTATTGCTCTCGCTTGCATGCCCAGCCCCACACTTTTATGCCCCCTGCACCATGCCCCCTGCGCATGCGTGCGTGACACACACACACACCCAGCATGGCTTTCTAGGAGCCTGGGGAGGGCGAAAAACAGCCCCATGCGCAAACCAGAAATCCGTTCAGGGAAGCCTCCAGACGGGGAAAAATGGCCGAATATCAAGGCTGAAAATCAGCTGGCCAGCGTGTGCATGTGTGCTGGCGCTGACAGGGCAACGCCTCGCATGCCCTCAGAAATGGCTCTGTGTGCTACCTGTGGCCATAGGTTTGCCATTACGGACCTAATATTTCTCTTGAATCTCAGCTGAAAAAAAAAACAGTGGGACAGCTACACCGTTTGCTATTCTTTCTATATCAGGCTGGTATATCGGAATTGGAGTTAGAATATTCTTGATTGGCCAGGTGTGATTTGACATGTTAGAAATTTTTCTCAGGCGCATAATATCTCAGTGTACGTACAAAGAACAAAATGATAAGTCACAGATCACAAATCATAAGATAGATACAATAATCATAAACCACAAGTTGCAAGCAACAAGTGATAAAACTGTAGGAAGTTAAAACCCACCCCTCTGCTAGAAAACTGAAATATCCTGGGAAATATTGAAAAGGCAGAATATTACATTTTCCTGGATCAGAAATGGAGAAACATGTTTTTAGGCAGGAAACAAACTCACTCTTAATAGCCCCTACTTTTCTTAATGGGCCACTAAAATGCCCAAGCCAGTCTATTCTACATAATAAAGAGTTCTCCCCTTCAGCTCCAGGGTGATGGGATTAAGGCATGATAGTATTAGCCCTTTACCCCACTCACCACATGGCACCCGGAAACTCAAACTTGGCCCCATGGGAGTCTGACAACCAATCAGAATACATTTCTTACACAGGAACAGGAAACAGAGAGGTGGGGCCAAACAAAGAGTATAAAGCCAGGAACTTTCAGCCCTTCTTTCTCTTTATTCTTCTTCACCCAACATTGAAGCATGTAATCACCTTTTCTGTTCAGGACTCAAGCCATTTGGTCCTGTCCACCATTAAACCATCTTTCCAAGCAGCCTTCATGTCTCTAGTGTCTTTTTCCCCACTTGGAGCTGAACCCAGAAGGACATTTCTTCCAACAATTGGCACCCAAAGATCTGACTCCAAGCTAGCCTAACCAATGGATATGGCCCAGGTAAGCCTCCATTGAGTCTGTGGGTGGATTTTTCCTGGACCTTAGCCATTTGGAACTAGGTTTTAAAGGGGGTTTGAGTTTGAGCTCAAAGGCTGCTTGGAAAGAAAGTGAGTACCTCTAAATTTTAATTCTCTAAAATTTAATTTTAAAGCATGGCAAAGCTTGGGAAATGTGTGTATCTTGCTTCCTCTGTGTGTTTTACCAAGAGAGCCTGGAAAGTATTAGGGTCAGGCCAGAGCACAGGATCTTCTATTAGGGAAAGGAGGGTGTGTATGAAAATGGATGGAAAAGTGAATGAAAATTTGTTATTGTTGTTTTTGCTTTTGTCCTGTGAAAGCAAAAAAAAAAAAAAAAAGCAAAGGCCCATTGTGCGTGGAATAGAGAGAAGAAGGTGCTAGTACTAACTGCAGAGGGGCAGAGGTCCTCCCCGGATCACCTTTTTGGATCCGAAAACCTTAGCAGAATTCCCTACAAGGAAAGGGGCAGAATACTTTGTTGAGGGAATCAAAGTCCTTCCCGTAATCTTTTTTTCTGAAAACTTACAGCGGGTCACCCAGCTAGGCCAAAGTGAGCCCTACATGTAAAGGGTCATGGGAAGAGTTAGCTCGCGGGTGACAGGAATTTCCCTTGGAGATTTCCTTGAAGCCTGGGATGCCAGGCACATGCCTATCTTGGTTGGCATGAAGAGAGCAAGGAAACTGTGGCAAATGGGCTTTGCTGAGGGATGACACAGGAAAACTAATTTGGCTACATAAAGGTACTTAAAGGAAAAGGGAAAATGTTGGGGTTTTTGTTTTGTTTTTTCTTTTCTGTTTGTCTCTTTTTCTCTGTGTTCCATGCAACCACGTGGTTTGTTTGTTAAGATTTGTGCCTTCCCTAATTTAACTGAGATTTGTTCTGGGAATGACTAGGGTGTGTAAACCTGCGAGTTCTCTCCCCCGCCCTTATTTTCTCCTTGTCCTTGTGTATATGTGTGCCTAGGTCTTTGTGCGCCCTCGAGGTAATTGTAACTAAAATGTCTTCAATCCAAAAAAATAGAGGAGCCTTTACTTTGTGTTTGTTTGGCCAACAAAAACAGAGTAAAGAGAAGTATCCTTTCTTCCTTCCCTCCCTCTGTACCTTAAAGTACCAACCCAAGGTTATGAGGGAATGTTTTAAGCTCATTTACAAGAAAAGTTTCATCCTTGCATTTACTGTATGTGCTTTAAACTATTTCATCTGTTCATCTCTTTCCTGAAGCATGTGAAGCCAGACCCCATTTCTCATCTGTGATATCCCCATATTGTTACCAGTTTATCTGTTTAGCAACTGCAATACTGATGGGTTTTTTTTTTCAAACTCTGCCTGCAAGCTATCTACCTCCCCCCACTCCCCTCCTTACCTCTAATCCTCCAACAATGCCTTTTCTGTGGGGGAGGGGACCCTGTTCTCATGTCTTTCAGCCCTCTACAGATGAGCAGAGCACATGGATCCAGATGCCTCCAGAGGAGACCTTCCATTCACTGAGCCAGGAATTGGGTTTGAATCCAGCCCTCCACTAGAAAGCCATCACAGCAATCAGAGTGGAGCAGACTGACTGACTAGCCTTACCACCAAGCATGCCACCCTGGCAGACATGGAAGAAAGGACCCTGAGATGAAGAAGTAAAGACCAAAAGGCTCTTTTCAATCCCCAGAAGACAGCTGTAAAGACTATGGGGGAGGGTGGAAATTGACTGTAAGGTTTTCTTTCTTTGCTTCATTCACAGAAATTCATTGTAAGGTTTTCTTTCTTGTCTTATTTATATTGTAATCAGTTTAGTGTGTGTGTGTGAGAGAGAGGAGGGGGGGGAGAGAAACCCCATTCAGAATTAGATTGAAACTATTGCATTGACTTACCTCCACACAAAGCTTCTCCTAGGTTGATTTTTGCCCTGGCACTAAAGCCCAAGCAGTCATACCTCCCTGCTAAACAAGGAGATCCCTTTGCATCAGAAAAAATTACATTTCCCTGATCTGACCAATTTTAATCTTTTGCCAAGAATGTGTCTGTCCCACTTGCATGTTTAAAAAAAAAGTAGGGATTGTAGGAAGTTAAAACCCACCCCTCTGCTAGCTAACTTTGTCCTGAGACCCAAGCTTGTTTGCCTTGCTGGCTGATGTAATTTTCCCAGGTGCCTTGTGGTGAGTTTCTGTTTGCTAGATGGGTCTGCCTGAAGGGGGTAGATCTTTGTTATGTAGAATAGACTGACTCAGGCCTTAATGGCCCATTGACAAAGGTGGGGAGGGGAGCTGAGTTTCTGCCTCCCTTTTAGAGGAAATATTCTGCCATTTTAATATTTTCTAAAATATTTCATTTTCTAGTAGAGGGGTGGGTTTTAACTTCCTACACCTGTATCCAACAAGATAAGCATGTGCTGGAATATCCAAGATGGCTCACACTTACACTAAGTTATGCTTCTTTCAACTAGTTCAACTAGACAGTTAGTACACACTAAACTAAACCACAATAGAGCTTAGCAAGATAGGGACTCTACCACAGGCAAACACAAGTTATCTTCCTACTTCTTTTCAAAGACCTGTAGGAAGTGTAGGAAGTTAAAACCCACCTCTCTGCTAGAAAAGGAAATATCCTGGGAAATATTAAGAAGGCAGAATATTATATTTCCCTGGATCAGAAATGGAGAAACATGTTTTTAGGCAGGAAGCAGACTCACTCTTAATAGCCCCCACCTTTGTTAATGGGCCATTAAAAAAGCCTGAGCCAGTCTACTCTATATAACAAAGGTAGGATTAGCCTTCTACAGAAACTCACCACAGGGCACCTGGGAAGAAGCAATGCTGAACCAAACCTGGACTTAAAGCACAACCTAAAAGTTGTCCCTGCATGGCCCCATGGGAGTCTGACAACCAATCAGAATACAAGATCAAGATCAAAGACCAGAGAGAGTATAAAGCTAGGAACATTCAGTCCTTCTTTCTCTTTTTCTTCTTCACCCAACATCTGGAAGCATCATCTTTTCTCTCCAGGACCTCAAACCATGTGGTCCTGTGCACCATCTTTCCAAGCAGCCACCATGTTTCCAGTGTCTTTTTCCCCACTTGGAGCTGAACCCAGATGGACATTTCTTCCAACAAGTGTTAGCACCCACCCCTCTCCTAGGAAAATGAGATATTTTAGGAAATATTAAAAGGGCAGAATATTTCCCCTAAAGGAAGGCAGAAACTCAGCGCCCCCCCTGTCAATGGGCCATTAAGGCCTGAGTCAGTCTATTCTACATAACAAACATCTACCTCCTTCAGGTAGAGCCATTGTAGAAATTGCTCAAACCTTTTCATTACATCGGCACACAGTAAGGCTCAACCAAACCTGGGACTCAAAAAAACAACCTACAAAGTTATCCCTGCATGGGCCCATGGGAGTCTGACAACTGTGCAGTTAATTGGTTATTCAGTAGTTGGCAAACCACATTGATTGATCAAAGTCCACATTCCTTTCTCTTAATCCTTTTGCTTACAAGAAGAGACGATGGAATTTACACGTAGACATCACATTCCATGCAGCAAAATATTAACTAAGTAGAGAGTCACGTATCTATATCATGAAGTGTCCATGAGGTGTCCATGAGGAAAAGCATGCATCTGTAAACCAATCAATAGTTGCCAAGTGGATTTTCTGTCCAATGAGCTTTTGCTATTCTGAGAAGTTTGACAATAAAAGGGAGCCCCGAACAATGCTCTGGGTGGGTGCCCTTCCCATCAGGGTGCCTTCCATCGGGTGGCCTTCCCAGCACAACCTTACTCCTTTCTGCGTCTGCTTTTTCTACATTACCAACATCTGGTGACCCCGACGTGATCTCTCATACTCATTCGGCCGGACGAGCCCAGGTGAACCACAGCGAACTTCGCTCCCAATTTTACGTGAGTAGGGGGGGGGGGGGGAACTGTCAGCTCCGCAGAAGTTTCATGCAAAAGAGCTGCAGAAATTACTTAAATGTAATGAAGTGACAGGAGTTAGTCTACGTAAGTTAGAAAACTTAATAGGTGAAATAGGTTGTCAATGTCCCTGGTATCCCAAGGCTGGAACTTGGGAATTAGGGGACTGGATAAAAATTGGAGTACAATTGCATACCGAGCCACGAGCTCCTATTCAACATTTATTGTTGTGGAAAAAATGCAAAGATATAATAGGGAAGATGGGGACTCATAAACTCAAGGCACCGTTCCCATCGCTCTCTTCAATCCCAGAGGAGGGATTTGCTCCCCCTCCGTATTTTCAACTAGCTTTACCGGCTGCAAATACATTGAGGCCAGTAGAACCTAGTTCAACACCCTGTAGACCAGCAATTAGTTCATGTGATTTCTTTTGAAATATCTCTTGTGCCGATGCTATGCCAAAAGGCACCCTTGTGAAGCACCATCGACCCGCAGGAGAGTTGAAAGTAGTGAGATAACTGCTAGCTTCGTCAAGATGCAATTGCCAGTAACCAGACTGGGCATCTAGTACACTGAACACTGTTGCTCCTACTAGCTTGTGTGCTATATCCTCTATGGTGGGGAGTTTGTAGTGTTCTCTCATTATTACTTTGTTCAAATCACGTGGATCGATGCATATACGAATTGCACCTGTGTTCTTCTTCTCCACCACAACCATAGAACTGACTCATTCCGATGGTTCAGTGACCTTCTTTACTACTCCCAACTTCTCCATCCTAGTGAGTTCTTGTCTGACTTTATCCACAAGAGTTATGGGTATTTTCCTTGGCGCATGGATGACAAGCTGTGCACCCTCCTTTATACGTATGTGGCTTATGCCTGGGAGACACCCCAGGCCCTTGAATAGATCACAGTACTCACGTTTAATGTCAGCTTCCGTCAGACCTCTGTGCCCACCATCCACAGTCATTATTATCTTCACAAGTCCAATCTCTTTACTTGATTTGAGACCTAGCACAGCTAGGTGCCTTTTGTTCCTTTGTATGCCCTTTCTTGACCATATCTACTGCTTTGAGTTTCTATAGCATTGATCTGGTGCTGTGCTCCTTCCAGTATCTGCATGTCTTTTCTTGATATTTCATATAATCCTTACGGCTTTCTCAAGATTTAAGTCTTCTTCCTGCAGCAGTTTTTCCTGGACTTCCTTAGACTTACTGCCCATCAAAATACGGTCTTTAATCATATCTCCAGCATCATAAAAAGCACAGTCTTTGGCAAGCAAGCGCAGCTGGGGCACCCAATCATCCACAGATTCACCTCCACACTGGTTTCTCTCATAAAACAGCTTTCTCTGCATTGTGGAGTTTTTTCTCGGGTTACAGTATGCTTCAAACTTTGCAAACAGTACCTCTGTTTTCTTTTTGTCCTCTGCAGTGATCTCCCCACTTGCTTGCCAGGCTCTGCACACATCACGTCCCTTCTGTCCCACACATATTAGAAAGTGTGCTGCTTTTTGCTGATTAGTCCAATTGTCTGCATCAGGTCCTGCAAACACAAGCTCTATCAGTTCCTTCCACCTTAACCAGTTTTCAGATATATTCCCTGATTCCAAATCCAGGGAAGGAGTGTTCTTTGTGTTGCTGTTTGCTGCTATGACTCTTCTCACCCCACTCCTGGTACCATGTGATGACCTTGGCATAAAATAAAGGCAGACAGCAAGGAGCTTGACTAGAGCTTGTCTTTATTCAGCGGCAGCCATCTGTAAACTGACTTCTGCCCTAGATGACATCATTAAAAAGGTTAACTGTTTCCTAGCCTTCTTAAAGAGCTAAGCACAGCAATTGCACTTAAAATATAACATAAAACTTACACATCATTACACCTTACTGCTCCAATATCAATTGTCTCTACAAAGGAGCCGATTGGAGCAGTTCGAGCAGGATTTCTAACAGAAAAAAGGAAATCTTACCGGACAAGAACTTGCAGAAGGGCTTCAAGCCTTCCCAGTGGTACAAAGAGTGGATCCACAAGGCCAGGCACAATATCAGTGGAATCCATTACCATATCAAGTGTTAAGAGAATTGAGGAAAAGTATCACTGAAACGGGATTAAGTTCTACCTATACGGCAGGCATGCTGGAAGGTATTTCTAATGGTTATCAGTTGATCCCACAAGATTGGAAAGATTTGTTTAGAATGCTTCTCACACCCGCACAATATGTGGTTTGGGACTCAGAATACCAAAGAGAGGCCATACATGCAGGAAACAATTCAGGTGGGCAGTTCATACCAGATCAATTATATGGAGTTGGAATTTTTTTCTACCTTAGAACAACAAATTGCAGGAACACCTCAACAAGCCTACCCAGTTGTAGGACGATGTGTCATAAAGGCCTTTCAGAGAGTGGCAATATCAGGAAAACCTAGTAAATCTTTTTCATCCATACATCAGGGTGCAGGAGAGGCTTATCCTGATTTTATTGATAAATTGCAAGAAGCCATCCAACGGCAAATAGATAATGAAGAAGCTAGTGGGGAATTGCTGAAATGACTAGCTTATGAACATGCTAATGCAGACTGTCGTAAAGCTTTGATGTCTATTATAAATAAAGGAGAATATACTTTAGCAGACATGCTGAAGGCATGTTCAGACAGAGGCACAAATGCATTTCAAATGGATGCATTAGTAGCTGCATTACAAAACAGGCACTTTGGCAAGCCAAAAGGAAATTGTGCCTATAGAGGCAATGGACCAGGTGGGGGCCAAGGAGCCAGAACAAATTTGATGCAGCAGTTTCAAGCAGAATTAATTATTCATGCCTAAATGGTAATATGGCTCCCCCTACTGCTCTTCCTTTGGAATGGCAGTTTACTACGCCTGTATGGATTGAACAATGGCCTTTGACACAGGAAAAGTTAACAGCTTTACAAGAATTAGTAAAAGAACAATTAGCTGCAAAACACATTGAACCTACCACTAGTCCGTTTAACACACCAGTTTTTGTAATAAAAAAGAAATCTGGCAAACGGAGACTTCTTCATGACCTCTGTGCTATAAATGCCAGATTAACACCAATGGGGCCACTTCAATGTGGTACACCAAATCCAAATATGATACCAAGAGAGTATCAAGTTATGGTGATTGACCTAAAGGATTGCTTTTTCACAATTCCATTATGCAAAAAGGATAAACCTCTTTTTGCCTTTATTGTCCCAGTTATAAATTCAGAAAAGCCAATGGAAAGATATCAATGGACAGTTTTACCTCAAGGTATGTTAAACAGTCCTACATTATGTCAGCACTTTGTATCTAGAGCTTTAGAACCTTTTAGGAAAAGATATCCTCAAGCTGTAGTTTATCATTACATGGATGATATTTTAGTATCGGCACCAAAGATTCCTTTAAATTGGTTACCTGAATTGACTCAAGATCTTGCAGTTTATGGATTGCAAATAGCACCAGAAAAGGTACAAGTTAAAGAACATTTTCTTTATTTAGGTCATAAGCTATTACAGACTTATTCACACCCACAAATTCCTCAATTAAAAATAGAGGATAGGAGACTTCCGGGGGTGATGTCACATTGGAGCAGTTACAGGAGAAGACTCTCTGTCTCCCCTGTCTGATTTTTCGTGTCTGGAGGCTGTTAACAGCGAAGCTGAGCCTTGGTGAGGACAGCTTCAAAGAAGGGAAAACCCAGCGGTGACGGAGGAAAAGGCGATCCCTCGTTCCGTATGGTGAAATCCCTGAAATCCGATACGGAAGAGACCAGTTGCCATGGCGTGGTTATGGCCTGGTCCGGAGATGTGACAGCCTGATTATCGGTGGAAGGAGTAAAAAGTGAGTAGCAGCTGAAACTATCGGCGGGCAGTGTTAAAGAATCTGATACTCCGAGACACTTCTCTAAGCTGATGGAATTTACAACAGTGCAATAAAGAGAAAACAAAGGATGCCTGAACTACAAGACGATGCAGAATTTGTAGAGAACGGGATGGATTGTAGTTACTGAGCGGTGTATTTTGTTGATTTCAGAGCCTGTGATACCAGCTGAGAGTTTTGTGTGGGTGGCGAACAAGGAAAGAAGGAAAATTGTGAAAGAAGGAAAAAACAGTCCCTTTTCGCATAGAAGAGAAAAAGGCAGAAGAAAGAAAGAGAAAGAAAGAGACAATGACTGTGCAATTTTGAATACAGTAGCCATTTTGAAAGCACAGGGAACAGAATTTGTAAGACAGTAGAGAGATAGAGGAAAAAGAACTGTTGTATTCCCACCGTAGGATTTTGGATTGGACTCACTCATAACCAGCTCTATGTACTTCTGATATCTCTACATTATTTAGGGTATTGTAATACTGTTATATTTAATATTTTATACACTTTACTTATTTATCCATATCCCTCATATATTTAAAGTAGATTTAAGCATATTTAAAACAAGATAGAATTTATAACCACTTCTTTTACTACTGCATAATAGAAAATTTACCTACCTTTAAATTAGGAATTGTCAATAAATAAAAACCTTTAATTAATTTAACTGCATATGTCGATTTATATATTTATGAACTTTTAGCAAACATATTATATAGCGAAAAGTGTAATAGATTATTTAATAATTTTATATTATAAATATTTATCTATTTCTTTCCATTGCTCCCTCTTCCCCTTTAACGTGATTCAGTCTATAGCTTTTTATATAATTGTCTATAATTGTCCATAGAAAATTGATATCAAGGGTTGAATTTAATCAGTGACCTATATAACCGATTTCAGATCTCTTTTTTTTCTTAAGAGAGAGAGAGATAGGAGTACTTAGGGAAAGACCTGGTGTGAAAATTGGCAACCTATGGTATTGTGGAATAATTTTTTCAAAAAGCTAAAGGTGGCAAACACATCCACAGCTACCAAAGCCTTAAAGAAAACACAGCCAGCGGTAGCCTCTCCAGCAGGACAAAAGTTAACAACAGACCTGTCGAATAGTGAAAAACAAGGATCGTCACCAACCCTCCAAAGCATACAAACTTCATTAAACATGATTCAGGAATTTATGATAAAAACAGAAGAATCAATAGCTAATAATCATGATGAAAGGTGATATAGGGGAAGTGAAAGGCGATCTAGCGGAAGTGAAAGGCGATTTAGGGGAAGTAAAAGGTGATATAAAGAAGTTGGATGACAGAATGGGGAAAATACAGGAAACAATAGCTAAAAATGAGCAGAAGATAAAAATGATAGAAACTAGGACAGAACAAACTAAAAAGAAATTGGAAGAAACACAAGAAAGACTGACAGCAGTTAACAGAGAGCTCGGGGAGGCAGTAGTCCACTTAGAATTAGAACGATCCTCTTTCTATTTAAGATTTCAGAACATAGTAGAGACAAAAGATGAGGATCTACCAAAACTCATGAGTGATCTTCTAGCTGACCAACTGCAAATGGACAAAAGTGAACTGAGGAACAATATCGATGAAATCTATAGAGTACATACAAACTATGCACGAAGATACAAGTTTCCCCGTGAAATGCACATAAGATTTGCAAAAAAACCTGTCAGAGACAAAATTTACAAAAGAACAAGGGATGAACAGATTGTCCATAAAGGAAAAGAAGTCATAACCCTTAAACAAATACCAAAGAGAATCAGAGAGCAAAGACGGAATTACCAATTCCTCTCTACACAACTGATAAAATATAAAATAATGTTTCGCTGGTTGATACCGGAAGGCATGTTAATATCTTGGCAAGATAAGAAAATAAGGATTGACACCGTAGAGAAAGCCCGGGAATTCTATGAACACTATATAGAGGGTGAATCAGATAGCAGAGAGGAGTTGGAAACCCAAAGCCAAGAGGAGCAGCCGAAGGAGGAAAAAGGACTGGACCAAGATGTGAGAAAGAAGACCGATACAGCAGCCCAGGAAAGAGAAGGAGTGAGGACAAGAAACCAAAAGGAAACAAAACCAAGTAAAGGAACGAAGGCGATAAACTAGTAACAGGATGGAGGAGGAAGTCAAATTAATATCAGTCAATATAAATGGATTAAATTCACCTATAAAAAGAAGACAAACAATTTCTAAGCTCCAAAAACAAAACATGGACATCACGTGCCTACAGGAAGTTCATATTAAAAAAGGAAATGGCAGTATCCTGGAATCTCCAAAATTAGGAAAACTACATTTGGCCCTGGCTGATACAAAGAAAAGAGGAATTGCAGCATATATAAAGGACTGGCTAAAACCTCAACAGGTATACGCAGATGAAGAGGGAAGAACATTATTAATCGAAGTATTAATAAAACAAAGAAGAGTATTAATTGCAGTCATATATGCACCAAACACGAACCAGAAAGAATACTATAGTAAACTACATAAACGGATTGCAGAACTGGAACTGAATAACATATGTCTACTAGGGGCCTTCAATGCAGTGGTAGATCCAAAGAAAGATTATAAAACAGATAATAAAATAAAAAATGAAAGGAGAACTCTACCAAATACATTCTTTGAAATGACCCAAGAATTAAATTTAAAAGACGTTTGGAGAGAAATCAATCCACAGAAGAGTCATTACACATTCTTTTCAAACCCCCATAATTCATGGTCCAAGATCGACATGGCGTGGATGGATCCAGAAATGGAGAAAGATGTAGAAGAGGTAGAAATAACACCGAACATGTGGGCAGACCATAAACCATTAACAATTAAATGGAAAGGAGAAGCAAAAAGGAAAAAGAAATGGACCATGAATCAGCGGGTTGTAAAAGAAAATAATTACGTACAGTATATGGAAAAAGAATTAGCACTCTTCCTAAAAGAAAATTGGAATGAACAGACAACTATTCAAAACCTATGGGATACTACTAAAGCTTATGTACGAGGCATTACAATAGCATATACAATAAGAAGAAATAAAGATAAAAAGAAACGATATACTGAGCTTCAGGAGAAACTGGGGAAATTAGAATATAAACTTCAGAAAGAACCTCAAAACAAAGAAGCCAAAGAAGAAAAAGAAATAATTAAACATAGATTAAACTTAATTCCACAAGAAGAAATGGCCCAGAAAATTAGATCATGTAGGTAAAATTATTTTGAAAATGCCAATAAACCGGGGAGATGGTTAGCTTATAAACTAAAAAAAGAGAAAGAAAAGAAAATAATACAGCAACTAGAGGATGAAAAAGGGGTGATACACCACCAAAAGGAGGGGGAAAAAATATAGCAGTAAGATACTTCCAAGCATTGTACTGTCGAGAGGAGATAGAAGAGGAGGATATTAAAAGATATCTCAAGAGGAGAAACCTTCCAACCCTACTGGAAACAACAAAAGAAACATTAAATGAGAAAATAACTAGGCTAGAATTAAAAAGGGCAATTCAAAAACAAAAGAATAATAAAACACCGGGCCCAGACGGAATTCCAGCAGAATTTTATAAAGGATTGCAAAAATCATTAGAGAACATATTACTAGAAATGTATAATGAAATATTAGAACGAGCTAAGACACCAAAATCCTGGATGGAGGCATTAATAACACTAATTCCCAAAGACAACGCTGAAAATCAAAAGATCCAAAATTATAGGCCAATCTCGCTGCTAAATGCTGATTATAAAATATTTATGACAATTATGGCAGAAAGAATTAAAAATATATTAAACAAAATCATACACCCAAACCAAAATGGATTTTTACCCAACAGACACATAAAAAACAATATACGAACAATAATGGACATATTAGAATACTACAAAATACATCCAGGAAAACAAGCAACATTGATATTTATTGATGCACAAAAAGCATTTGATAATCTGAATTGGGATTTTCTTATAAATCAACTAGCAGTAATGAACTTCGGAGATAAATTCATTGGGATGATCAGAGCAATATATTCGAGTAAGAGGGCAAAAATAATACTAAACGGGGA
Organism: Natrix helvetica; assembly: GCF_964273705.1. Taxonomy (NCBI): domain Eukaryota; kingdom Metazoa; phylum Chordata; class Lepidosauria; order Squamata; family Natricidae; genus Natrix; species Natrix helvetica. Next base: position 39,464,555 of record NC_138555.1, on the reverse strand, counting down.
AGCAACAGAAGACTTCAGTATAACCAAAGGGGTAAGACAGGGATGCCCGCTATCCCCTTTGTTATTTATCCTCTCACTAGAGACATTGATATCACAAATCAGGCAAAATAAGGACATAAAGGGACTGAAAATTAGAACACAGGAATATAAAGTGCAGGCCTTTGCAGACGATCTTGCATTTATCATAGAGGAACCCCTAGAAACTGGACTAAAACTATTACAGGATATTAACCAATTCGGTAAAGTAGCAGGGCTTAAAATAAATAAAGAAAAAACTAAAATATTAACTAAGAATTTAACCAAAAGACAAAATGAAGAACTGGAGGAGAAACTGGGAATTTCGAGGGCCAAGAAAATTAAATATTTGGGAATATGGCTATCGGCAAAATGTATTACAATAAAAGAAGATAATTACAACAAACTGCTAGGACAGATACAAAAAGATTTGGACAATTGGACTAAACTACAGATATCACTAATTGGCAGAATCTCAACAATCAAAATGAATATACTACCCTGTTCTGACCCCCCTTCCTCCGTTGCCCACACAGAACACACTCCGGAACAGTACAAGGGAACAAGGTTTATTGCACAAACAAACAAGAGGTTCCGTGGCAGCAAGCCACCAAGACAAAACTCACAGGAACAGAACACAAAAGCAGCTATCCAGCTTGCTAGAATTCCAGACTAGAACTTCTGGCATAAGTCTTCTGTTGACTGCTGCAAAGGGCGTATGCACAGTCAACCCTTTTATAACCTGGAAAGGGAGCCTCCCAAACAGCAGCTGAGAGCTCTTTACCGCCTATAATTACGCCCACGCTAATTGCGTCTATGGGCGCGGCGGTAACGGGCGTCCAGAAACTCCCTGCTGAGTTCTGACTCACTCTTCCCCACTGCTCCAAGGCATGGCATCGGGAGCCCCCCTCCTCTGGCTCTCACCGCTGCTCCATGCCTCAGGCGCCTCCTGGTGGCCGACCAGACTCTCGGATCCCTGCTCAGCGTCCGAACCCTGTCCAGGGTCCCCCATCTCCTCTGGAGCTGACTCGTAGGGACCCTCACTCTCGGAGTCTGGTGGCAGTGGCAACGGCACCTGCTGGGCCACAACACTCCCCAAATTACTCTATCTCTTTCAAACAATACCAATTAAATTAGAGAAAATATTTTTTCGAACAACTAAATAAAATGATATCCAAATTTATTTGGTCAGGGGAAAAACCGCGTATCAAATACAAACTTCTACAAGATAGTAGAAACAGAGGCGGTTTTGGACTGCCAGATTGGGAGCTATATTACCAGGCGGCAGCCCTAACATGGTTAAAAGACTGGATCCAATTAAAAAATAAAAGAATCCTTATCCTAGAAGGACATGATCTCCAACTAGGCTAGCACGGCTTCCTCTGGGAGGGAAAGACTAAATCCCACTCCTACTTTCAGAGACATATAATACGGGATGCTTTGTTTAGGGTCTAGGAAAAAATAAAAAGAAAACACTACCTGAAAATCCCAAACTGGTTATCAACCATGGAGGCAATGACATATCAATTTACTATAGACCTTAGTAAAATGGTAAGATACGCAGACCTCTTAGATGGAAAAGGAGAATTAAAATCAGTACAAGATCTGAAAGCACAGGGAATAAATATAGAATGGTGGCCATACCTACAAATTAAAACAAGATTCAAAAAATGATCGGGAACAATACGGAATATATGAGACACAAGTGGAATTAGATAAAATATTACTAGGAACGGGAGGAAAAATGATCACTAGATTATATAATTTTCTTTTAAAATATAAAATGGAGCAAGAGACGGTAAAGGAGACAATCATTAGCTGGGGAAGGAATTTTGGCCACAATATAGAGTTAGAAAAATGGGATAAACTGTGGGAAATAAATTATAAATTTACGAAGGCAGCAGCTTACAAAGAAAATCTCTGTAAAATGTTTTATAGATGGCATTTGCCTCCAGCGAGATTGGCCAAAATGTACCCAAATTTATCCCCTAATTGTTGGAGATGCAATCACAAGCCTGGAACATTTTATCACATGTGGTGGACATGCCCCAACACAAGGAAGTACTGGTGCAAAATTCGAAAGTGGCTGGAAGAAATTACTGAGCGAAAAATAGAACTCAAACCAGAAGCATTCTTACTAGGACTACTGGATCAAAAAATGGACAAACAATCTCAATATATAATCATACATATACTCACAGCAGCCAGGATTGCCTTCGCACAAAATTGGAAAGAAACTAATACACCCTCAGACGAAACTACAATCAGGAAAATACTTGAGTGTTCAGAAATGGACAAAATGACAATAGAACAAAGAGAAGAATCGGACTTTTATAATGTTTGGAATAAAATATACAAGTGGCTAGAAATCAAAAGCCCAAACAGGAAATAGAGAATACAAATAGATGGAGATACAAAAAATGAATATTACTATAAGTGTTTATACTATGCTTGTTACATCATAGGACAAGGCTATAGTAATAGGAAGGCAACGCAGAAGGGAGAATTATATAAGCTAGGTAGGAAAGCCGATATTGAAAGCTGTAAAATTACTCTATATTGTTATGTATGTTCCATGTTTTGTTTTGTTTTATTGTGGTTTTTTTCCTTGTGTCTTTTTTTTACTGTTTTTAAATATTAAAACATTCAATAAAAATTATTTTTTTAAAAATAGAGGATACATTGTCATATGTTAAATTACAACAGCTTTTAGGTTCAATTAACTGGTACACCCATATGTGGGTCTTCCTACCAGTATACTTAGTCCTTTATTTGGTGCATTGAAACTAAGAGATAATCCTTCTGATTTAATACAATTGACAGTAGCGCAGAAGGAAGTATTTGACCAAATAAACAATGCATTAAAATTAGTCTGGGTGGATAGATGTCAGGACCTCCCGCAGGCCTGAAAATGTTGTTCCATGGTATTTGTGCATGTATGTGTGTGTGTATGTTGAGATCCTTTAATAATAGAAAATGGAGCTCATTGGCTTATGTACAGCTCCCTGAAATAATTGTAATAACTGCTTTGCATGAAGAAAGAATGAAATGGGATTTTTGTATGTGAAATTAATGATTGCAGTGCAAATGTGAGTATGTTGATGGGAAAGGTTGGTATGAATGTAGTTTGATTCCCTTTCATATAAAGAAACAGTAAGTTGCAAGGTTGTTTAATGGTATGTGTGTGTATGCATGTGTGTTATCATTTCCAAACCTGAAGGGAGGGTGAGATCCTCTAATAAAAGAAAATGAAGCTTGGTGGCTTGTGAAAAAAAAAGCTTCCTGAAATACAATACAATACAATACAATACAATACAATACAATACAATACAATACAATACAATAGTAGAGTTGGAAGGGACCTTGGAGGCCTTCTAGTCCAACCCCCTGCCTAGGCAGGAAACCCTATACCGTTTCAGACAGATGGCTATCCAACATCTTCTTAAAGACTTCCAGTGTTGGGGCATTCACAACTTCTGGAGGCAAGCTGTTCCACTGATTAATTGTTCTAACTGTCAGGAAATTTCTCCTCAGTTCTAAGTTGCTTCTCTCCTTGATTAGTTTCCACCCATTGCTTCTTGTTCTACCCTCAGGTGCCTTGGAGAATAGTTTGACTCCCTCTTCTTTGTGGCAACCCCTGAGATATTGGAACACTGCTATCATGTCTCCCTTAGTCCTTCTTTCTCTTAAGCTAGACATACCCAGTTCCTGCAACCGTTCTTCATATGTTTTAGTCTCCAGTCCCCTAATCATCTTTGTTGCTCTTCTCTGCACTCTTTCTAGAGTCTCCACATCTTTTTTACATCGTGGCGACCAGAACTGAATGCAGTATTCCAAGTGTGGCCTTACCAAGGCATTATAAAGTGGTATTAACACTTCACGTGATCTTGATTCTATCCCTCTGTTGATGCAGCCTAAAACTGTGTTGGCTTTTTTGGCAGCTGCTGCACACTGCTGGCTCATATTTAAATGGTTGTCCACTAGAACTCCAAGATCCCTTTCACGGTTACTACTATTGAGCACAGTACCACCTATACTGTACCTGTGCATTCCGTTTTTGTTGCCTAAATGTAGAACCTTACTCTTTTCACCATTGAATTTCATTTTATTAGATAGTGCCCAATGTTCAAGTTTGTCAAGATCCTTCTGTATCTTAAGCCTATCTTCTGGAGTGTTGACTATTCCTGCCAGCTTGGTGTCATCTGCAAATTTGATGAGTTCCCCATTTATTCCCTCATCCAAATTATTGATGAAGATGTTGAAGAGTACTGGGCCTAAAACAGAGCCTTGGGGTACTCCACTGCATACTTCCCTCCATGTAGATGCAGTTCCATTGAAGACTACACGTTGAGTGCGGTTGGTCAGCCAGTTACGTATCCATCTGGTGGTGATGCTGTCTAACCCACATTCTTCTACTTTATCTAGTAGTAGGTTATGGTCTACCTTATCAAAAGCCTTACTGAAGTCCAAGTAAACTATATCAACGGCATTCCTCTGGTCCACTAATTTTGTCACATTATCAAAGAATGTAATAAGATTAATCTGGCATGATCTGTTTTTGACAAATCCATGTTGACTTTTGGCTATTACTTTGTTTGCTTCTAGGTGTTCGCAAATTCGTTGCTTGATTATTTTTTCCAGAATCTTTTCTGGTAGTGAGGTCAGGCTGATAGGTCTGTAGTTTCCTGGATCTAATTTTTTCCCTTTTTTGAAAATGGGAACCACATCAGCTCTTTTCCAGTCCTCTGGTAGTTCCCCGGTGTTCCAGGATCTCTGAAAGATATAATTCAGTGGTTCTGAGATCTCGTCTGCTAGTTCCTTCAGAACCCTGGGGTGTAATCCATCGGGTCCTGGTGATTTGAACTCATCTAGGGTAGACAGGTGCTCACTTACCATTTTCTTCCCTATTTCAATTTGTGTTTCTAATCTGATTTTTGTGGTGCTGCTTTTGATAGGTTGGACTGTTTTATCTCTTTGTGTAAAGACAGATGCAAAACATGAGTTAAATAGTTCTGCTTTCTCCCTGTTGCTTGTCACCTTCTTGCCACTTTCTCCTAGCAATGGACCAATTGTTTCCTTAACTTTTTTCTTGTTTTTAACATGTTGGAAGAAGCTTTTTTTGTTAATTTTTACTTTTGTGGCAAGCCTTTCTTCATTGTGAGCCTTAGCTTTCCTCACTTCATCTTTACAGGCTCGGGCTATTTGCTGATATTCTGCCTTAGTTATGTCCCCCTCCTTCCACTTTTTATACTTACCTTTTTTGTCTTTCAGTTTGTCAGATAGTTCTTTATGCAGCCATGCTGGTTTCTTTTGGGAGCTGTTATTTTTCTTCTTCATTGGTATTGTGCTAGACTGGGCTTTTGTAATCTCATTTTTCAAAATTTCCCAAGCTTCTTGAGTTGTTTTCCCCTTGAGGATTCTCATCCATGGAATTTTTCCCAAGCTCTCTCTAAGTTTATTGAAATTAGCTTTCTTAAAGTCCAAGACTCTAGTTTGGCTTTGTTCTACTACTTGTGTTTGCATAATGTTGAATTCCAATATTGCATGGTCACTTGCCCCAAGGGTTCCTGTGGCTTCAACACCTTCTATCATTTCCTCTCTGTTAGTGAGAATTAAGTCCAATATGGCTGATCCCCTTGTTCCCTTCTCTACCTTTTGGGAAACAAAGTTGTCTGCTAGGTTTGTTAGGAACCTGTTGGATCTTCCACTTGGTGCAGAGTTTGTTTCCCAGTTGATGTCAGGGTAGTTAAAATCTCCCATTACTATTGTGGTGTGCTTCCTACATACCTTAGTTAGCTGACTAGCAAAAAGTTCATGTACTTCCTCTGCTTGGTTGGGTGGCCTGTAGTATAGACCTATGGCAATGTCATTTCCCCCACAACCTTTAATATTGACCCAAATGCATTCAAGATAGTTCTCATTATTGTTGTGCTCTATTTCTGTAGAGATGTAGTTATTTCTTATATATAGTGCAACTCCACCTCCTCTTTTATTTGGTCTATTTCTTTTAAATAATTTAAATCCTTCTAGCTGTATGTTCCATTTGTCGGTTTCATCCCACCAAGTTTCTGTAATGGCAATAATATCGTATCTGCCCTCTTTTACTTGAATTTCTAATTCGCCCTGTTTGTTCCTCATACTCTGTTCATTATGATTGGTTGGCAACAGAGTTCCTCATACTCTGTACTTATGATTGGTTGGCATGAGCAAGCATGAAGGTCTGATTGCAGTATGAATGTGAGTATGTGTCCCCAATGCCCCAGGGAGTGATAAGTGAAGGGATCCAGAGACCTGTGATTGCCTGCATGAATCCCCCCCCCCCCCTTCCTTCTGGGTCATTCTTTGGAGGGAAGCAGGAAAGTCGGGGAGAATGAGTGTCTGCTCATTCTTACCATGAGTGTGTGTATGAAATGCCCCCAGTGGTACCTGTGAATGCCTCTGTGCATCCCCCCCTTCTTCTTTCTCTCCTTCTTTCCCTCCTTCCTTTTGGGTCATTAAAGGCAGCTGAAGTTTTTCTGCTCACTTTAACCATTTTTTTCTCTCTCTTCTGAGAAATTTAAAGTAAATGGGTGATCTGATCCTGAACCTTTACCTTTCACTGTTGTGATCTTTCATCTGCATATAAAAGTTATGCAGTTACATTTCTTTGTCTGCACTGAATACAATTTTGATTTTTTTCTCCTGGAAATATCTTCATGTTACAATTGATACTTCTAATTTCATTTGGGCTACTCCTCAAAAAGGAGAGGCTACTAAACATGTTATAAATCCTTGTATTAGGACATTTGCTGTTATGGGCCTACCCTCTACTTTAAAAACAGATAATGGTCCAGCATATTGTAATAAACTCTTTGCTGAATTTTGTGAGAAATGGCAAGTTAAACACATTTTTGGCATTCCCTATAATTCCACAGGGCAGGCTATTGTTGAACGAGCTAATCACACCCTAAAATCAGCTTTGGAAAAACATAAACAAACGGGGAAACCCCGTAGGCCTTCCTGGGAAACAGGAATGGCTGAACAAAGTTCTATTTACATTAAATCATCTTAATATAAAAAAAATTATCTACTCCAGTGGATAATCACTTTGGCCATAGAACGAGTCATCCTCAGCCACAAGTATTGTATAGATTGTTACCTAATCCTGAATGGCATGGTCCGGTTCCTTTGTTAACATGGGGACGAGGATATGCTGCTGTGCTTGCTCCCACAGGACCCATGTGGATTCCAACGCGGTGTGTAAAACCTTGGAAGGATTGAAAAATCCAATACCCAACTTCTCCCTCAGCCTGCAGAATCCTCAAACGGATTGAGACCGGGCACCTCGGAAGAAACATAAGCCAACTTGGGAACAAATTAAGGCTTTGTCTGCTCAAGCCAGTCAGCTCTTACAAGATCAAAATGTGGAGCCAACACCAGAGAACTTTTTAGTGGCTGCTTTTTCTTGCTTAAATACTAATTCTCTCACGATTGTAGTGTGTTTACATGTCTTTTCCCTTCAACTTTGGCAACACTATCTCCACAGAAAGGCATTCCAGAACAAGGACTTTGGGACCAAAATTGCCTTCTGTTCAAAATGTTTCAAAAATGATTAACAGAACTGACTGTTGAATTTGTATGCATTGTAATCATGGTAATAATTGGTTTAATTTGTTGCTGTTGCTGCATTCAATGTGCACCTACATTAATAACAATGTTTGGGCCCAGAATTCAACCTCATAGATGCGACGTAATGTATGTGTGCAAATGGTTAAAACAAAATGAATTAAAATAAAAGAAAGGAGGAAATGTGGAGTTAATTGGTTATTCAGTAGTTGGCAAACCACATTGAAAATGGATTAGCCTGGAAGGGGTCCAAACTGTACGTCCCTGCGGGGTTAAGGCTGGAAGTTCTACAACGAAGCCATGAGGCAGTACTAGGAGGCCACTTTGTATTCCTAAAAACGCTCCACCTCGCCAGGCGTCAATTTTGGTGGCCAAATATGGAATCGGAGGTGGAAGATTACGTAAAAAGCTGTGCTACTTGTGCAACGATGAAACCACTGTCGGAGAAGTCCCCTGGACTACTACAACGAGTGGCCAGCCCTAATCGACCATGGGAAGAGGTTGCAATGGACTTCATCGTGGAACTCCCAGACAGCAGTGGGAACAGAGTAATCTGGACAGTTATTGATTTGGGTTCCAAACAGGCGCACTTCATCGCTTGCTCAGGGTTGCCGTCCACAAAGAAATTAGCTAAAATGTTTGTGAAACACATTTATCGCCTGCATGGAGTACCCAAGAGGATCATTTCAGACCGCGGGGTCCATTTCACAGCCAAGTTTTGGAGATAGGTCCTGAGATCCATTGGGTCCACACAACAACTGAGCTCAGAGGTTCATCTCAGCATGAACTGTGCAGCAGAGAGAACCAATGCGGTGGTGGAACAATACATCCGGTGTTATGTGGGCTATCAGCAAGACAACTTGGTCGGACTTGCTACCCTTCGCTGAAGTGGCGTACAACGATGCGGTCTACAACAGCACTGAATTAACTTCTTTCCAGATTACCAGTGGCATGGAATTTGTTGCCATGCCTGAGCTGCCTAGAGAACCTCCCTCCTTCATGTCTCTAAAGAAAGGATGGGAAAATACGAAGACGGCTTTAGCAGATGTGGCAGAAGCCTACAAGAAGCAACCTGATAAACACTGCTCACTCCAAAACCCCTTTTGTGTGGGGACAATGTTTTTGTATCTACCAAATACATGAGATTAAGAATGCCTAGCAAGGAATTTGGTCCAAAATTTCTAGTTCCATTCCCAATAGTAAAGATAGTTAACCCAGTTACAGTTTGACTCAGTCTACGCAGACGTCTAGGGAAAATTGGCCCAGAATTTCATTGTAGCTCGTTGAAACCAGTAATTAGGTCTAGCATAAGAACATCCACCTAAGCTCACTCTCCTCTTGTAGTGATAGAAGGGGAAACACAATCTGAGGTGGAAAAAATTGTAGACTCCAGGCTGAATAGGGGTCGCTTACAGTATTTAGTGCATTGGAAGGGTTACCCTTTGTCTGAAGCTACTTGGGTGAAAAGTTGGAACCTAAAAGTGGAGAAGTTAGTAAAACAATTGCATGAGAAGTTTCCTGATAAGTCAAAGGGTCCCCCCCGGGGGGGGGGGAGGTGGTTAATTTTGTTATGTTAACTTTTATGTTGTTCTCTTTTCACGAAACATTTTTCTTCTGAGGAGAGGCCACCTGTCAGGCCTGCAGTTATATTCCTTTTTAGTATCTTTGGCCTGCCACACTTTCTATTATTTCACTATGCTGTTTCATTAGTGTAGTAATTGGGAGGGGGAATAGAAAGGAGTAGAATTTTGGAATGTGTTGTTGTCATTCTTTTCTAGAAGCCCAAGGTCATCTTTTGTCTCCGCACCTCTGCACCTGACCGGAACCAGTTGGGTGGAGATGCCAGTGTGGCCGAAGAAGATTGGACCATGTGATGGATTTATGGGTGTGGGGATAAGATCATGAACTTTCAACTGGGTGGAATCCCAGGAAGCTTTAGATTTGAGATGTGCCAACATGTCTGACTTATTAAATTGGAACTTTAAGGATAGTTTTGCCTTGGACTCTGATTTAATTCTGCATGATATTTGGAATGCTGACATTCAACAGACATCACATCAAGTTAATCAAGTCCAATTACCTAGGTCTTCCCATTCAGACAGGCTTTACCTTTTTATTGCCTGCTAAATTTCTTACTTTTGCTCGAAGTTATGCCCATTGTTCTATCTCCTTAAGCACTAGATTGTTAATACCTGTCTCTGCCCTGGGGTGTTCCGTTTCTAATTTGGATCTGCCAGCAGATGCTGGTTAATTTTAAAAGATCCAAACTCTTCTATCTTGATCTCCCAGCGAGCGTTGGCATATTTTTAAAGATCAAGATGTATAGAGATGATTTATAGAGACATTTGTTCACACATTGTTTTCATTTGGCCAGGGCTCTAGGTTGGATCTCTCAGCAGGTGCCGGCTGAATTTTTAAAGATCCAAACTTTTAGATCTCCCAGCAATTGCTGGCATAGTTTTAAAGACCAAGATGTATGGATACTTTCATTAACACATCATTTGCATCTGGGTGGGACTCTTGAGCTTTACTTTTCTTTTTAAAGACAACTATTACTGCTGCAACAGCTTTTTGACGTATCCCTGTGGACTCCTCAGTCACCTTGGGGAAGAAACTCAGGTAGAGCTCCTCTTCAGTTTGTCTGATGGTGGCCAGAAAATCAGCAAATTTGTTGACAAAATCTAAATCAAAACTGCCTTCTGGAGTCCAGGTTTCTACTTTAGGACCAATAGAGTAGGTTAGCCAGATAGATGTGCAGAGGGTTTTTACTCAGATCGAAGGCAATTCTCTAGTAGGAATTTCCTTTGTCTCATACATGCACACACAAGCAACACTCTCCTCCCCCCAAAAGGGAAAAGAAAAATCTATACTCACCTCGAAGAGTACAACCTTCCAGGGCTGAAAGACATGAGAACAAGGTCCCCCTCCCCCACAGAAAAGACATTGTTGGAGGATTAGAGGTAAGGGGGGTGGTAGATAGCTTGCAGGCAGAGTTTGAAAAATAAATCCAACAGTTACTAAACAGATAAACTGGTAACATTATGGGGATATCACAGATGAGAAATGGGGTCTGGATTCACATGCTTCAGGAAAGAAATGAACAGGTAAAATCATTTAAACACACAATAAATGCAAGGATGAAACTTTTCTTGTAAATGAACTTAAAACATTTCCTGGGTTGTTACTTTAAGGTACAGGGAAGGAAGAAAGAATACTTCTCTTTACTCTGTTCTTGTTGGCCAAACAAACACAAAGTAAAGACCCCCCCACCTTCACTCAGTTTTCTGGGCCCGACAAACTGAGCGAAGGCAATTTCTGCCAGTTTACTCTTTTCTTTCTTTGAACAATTTAAAATTCTTGTCTTTTTGGATTGGAGACATTTTATAGTTACAATTACCTTGAGGGTGCACAGAGATTTAGACACACATATACACAAGGACAAGGAGAAAATAAGAGGGAGAAAAAAGAGAACTCTCAGGTTTACACACCTGTTGTGGGCCAGCAGGAGCCATTGGAGCTGCAACCAGACTCCAACAGTGAGGGGCCTTATGAGTCAGCTCTGGAAGATGTGGAGGACCCTGGACAGGGTTCCGACTCTGAGCAGGGATCAACATATTTACCAGAGCTGGAGAAGCTATCGGGTCTGTGTCCTATCTTGGCAGGCTGGATTGCTGCAAAGGTCTAGTCGGTGCTGGATTGCTGCCAAGGTCTAGTCTGTGTGTTAATAAATCGTATTGCAGTTTCCTTGTCTCGGAGTGCTTTGGTATACGAAGAGTGGGGTCAGAACACACACCCTAGTCATTCCCAGCACAAATCTGTTAAATTAGGAAAGGCACAAATCTTCAGAAACAAACCACGTGGTTGCATAGAAGACAAAGAAAGAGACAAACAGACAAGAGGAAAAAAAAAAGAAACCCCAACATTTTCCCTTTTCTTTTAAGTACCTTTATGTAGCCAAATTAGTTTTCCTGTATCATCTTTCAGCAAAGCCCATTTGCCACACAATTTCCTTGCTCTCCATGCTAACCAAATAGGCATGTGCCTGGCGTCCCAGGCTTCAAGGAAATCTCCAAGGGAAATTCCTGTCACCCACGAGCTAATGCTTCTCATGACCCTTTACAAGTAGGGCTCACTTTGGCCTAGCTGGGTGACCCGCCGTAAGTTTTTTGGGGGAAAAAAAGGCCTGGGAAGGACTTCGATTCCCTCAACAAAATATTCGGCCCCTTTTCTCGTAGGGAATTCCGCTAAGGTTTTCTGGATCTAAAAAGGTGATCCGGGGAGAAATTGTTTGCTTGCCCAAATTGTCTGTCTGTCTCTCTCCCCCCCCACCTATCATATATTATCTATCTATCCATCTATCCATCCATCCATCCACCCTCCCACCCACCCATTATCATCTATCTACCGACCTATCATCTATATCATCTATCCATTTATTAACTATCTATCCACCTACCTACCCACTCATCCATCCACCCTCTATCTATCCCTATGCCCCCCTTTCTCTGTCACTGTCTCTCCCCTCCTCCCCCCTCTTTACAAAGGTACATGGTTTTTCTCCGCACCCAGGCATCTAGCTGGGTTTACACGATCACACAATCTCCTGACTGGGATTAGCTGGCGCAATCACCCAATGTGCAAATGTTGATTTTAAAGGCTTTCGGGAGGAGGGTGTGTGTTTGAGTGCGTGGCTGTGTGTTATCGTGTTCACTAATCCTTTCAGATGGCTTGTGCTTCAATGAATCTGTGACTCCGGGCAAAGGGTAGAATCGAGCAAGTAGCTAAAAACTGGGTAAACAAAGTCTGTAAGTGGAATGAACACAAATACAGATACCCACACGTGTGCCTCAACTTCAATATGTGATTATACAGTATTGTCTGCCTGCTAGATTTCCCCTGAAGGTAATTCTTATTTTGTTGTCTCTGCAAATGAATGACTACATTAAAAAAAGAAAAAGAAACTTCATATAGGACTTGCGGGCTGCCAGTGTGTGCAGAGTGGCCACCCTAACCCATGCTGCAGTGCCCAGGATCCAGTCTCCACAACCCTCCAGCTGTTGCCAATACCCCAAGCAGAGAACCGGCTTAGTCTAGCCTCAGTTTCCTGTCTGCAAACGTTTTCTGCAGTGCTCTGGGGTGAAACTAGTTCAGGACACCATGAGAAGTTTCTTAACATGCAAACAGCTAAAATAATGAACCTTCCACAAGGCTAAACACAAGCATGAAATGGTCAAAGGCCTCACAGCCCCCCTCCTGCCTTTTTTGATGTCACTGCATTGCTGTGACATGCTGAGAAACCCCCTAAAAAAAAGCAAAACCCGCCCCCAAGAATCAGAAATGATGTCGGCTCCCCCCAGGAAAAGGTTAGGTGCAAAATGCCCCACTTCTGGTTTCAATCAGCTATGTCATAATCCAGATGTTGCATTTACCATAATTTCACTCACTCTTTTTACATTCTTTGTTGCCACTGGACACCTTGATTTTGCTCTGTGAAGTGTGGGGTTCCCCCCTAGACTTCTGCTCCCCCTTCAAACCCTATTGTACTTCTGCAAACCTCCTACAGTTGATGAAATCATCCTGTTGCAGAAAATTAAGGGACTCAGACTTCGGGATCAAGGAAAAGTTTTATTTGGTGCCAAAGGTTCAGAGCAAGCATTTAACATCTGAACGAAGTTCTTAGGGAGAAGCGTGTTCTTATAACTTCCTCAAAACAGTTAACACGGAAATATGTTAAAACATTTCTATTGGCTAAGTTCCTTATTGCTAGGCAGAGAAGCATAATAATAATAATAATAAGTTTGAATTTATTAGCCGCTCCCTTTCCAAGTAGGACTCGGGGCGGCGTACAATGGAGCATATAAAACATAGATAAAGCATGCAGGATAAAGCATGCAGGAAGCACTAGTTTCTTTCTGACTTATGTGGTTTTAGCTCTGCGCTTTTGACTCGGAGGTGAGGAAGCTAGTCTGTGGTTTGACATTTTAAACTTCCTGTGTTCAAGCTTCAAGACTCGAAAAACATATTCCATTTTACAATAGCATGGTAGAAGGGACCCTGGGAGATCATCCAATCCAACCCCGTATCATTTCACTCTTATGTCCAAATCTCACTTTATGTCCTGCCTTAATCCCACCAATATTTTTTCCCTATTTTTGGCAATTGTATTTATAATCCAATCAGAATAGAGATGGAAAGAGACCTTGGAGGTCTTCTAGTCCAACCCCATGCTCAAGCAGGAGACCCTATACCAGTGATGACTGGTGCCAAGTGCCCAAAGAGCGCACATGTGCATGTGAAGGCATGAGTGCTCAAAGTGTGTGTGCATGCACAACCCCAAAATGCAATGTGAGTGTCCCCCCGCACATGCATGCCCTTCCGCACATGCACCCCATCCCCTGCGCATGCGCCCCACCCCCTCTCACCCATTTTTGGCTTCCAGGTTGGTGCAGGAGGCTTTCCAGGCCCAAAACAGGGCACGGGGGGCACACATGTCCCCCCTGCACCCCGTTTTGGCTTCCAGGTTGGTGCAGGAGGCCTTCCAGGCCCAAAACAGAGTGCCGGTATCATTAGCTCATACAGTAGATGGTAAATATACAAATATTTGTTGGAGGTGCATGAAAGAGGTTGGAACACACAAACATATGTGGTAGGATTGTGATAATGCACAAAAAATATGGGACATGGTGTTTAGAGAAATTAGAGCATTCTTGAATGTAAATTTAGACATGTCACCAAGTAATTGCATTACTGTTGCTGGTGGAAAAACAGTATATAAATGAAACAAAAAAGGAATTGATTGTAAATTTGATAATGGCAGCGAGATTAGTGATGGCTAAATATTAGGGACGAAATTGGGATATTCGAAGTAATGAGTGGCATAATGAAATTTGGAATATGGCAACAAATGATAAATTAACAACAGAAATTAAATTTAAAAAAGGGATGATCAAAGCAATTATAATGAAATATGGGGGGATTTTATAAAATCAGTGTTCGTGGAAGACAAAAGGAATAAACCTACTCAAGAATATATGTTGTTTTGGAGGGGATAAGGGCACAATTGGAATATATTGTGTATCTTTTAGTTGTTATAGATCAGCGATGGCGAACCTTTTTTGGCTCGCGTGCCACAAGTGGGGGGAGCGCGGAGGGGTCGTGTGCGGGCGTGCCGCACCCATAATGCAATGCACGATCCCCCAGTGCGCATACGCCCCCCCCCATTTTTACATGCTTTTTTCGCCCTCCCCTGCCTCCAGAGGCTTTATAGGAGCCTGGGAAGGGCGAAAAGAGCCTCCCCCGCCCTCCCAGAGGCCCTCCGGAGGCTTCAGGGGCCATCCGGAGGCTTCCCTGAAGCCTTCGGAAGGCTTAAAACCACCCTCTGAGCAAACCAGAAGTGACTTCCGGGTTGCTCGGAGGGTCGTTTTAAGCGCTCCGAAGGCGTCAGGGAAGCCTCCAGACGGTCCCTGAAGCCTCCGGGTGGGCGGGGGAGGCTCTTTTCGCCCTCCCCAGGCTCCTATAAAGCTTCTGGAGCCTGGGGAAGGCGAAAAATAGCTTTTAAAAAGGTGAACTCAGCTGACAGGGCAGCACCTCGCGTGCCCTGACAAATGGCTCCGCGTGCCACTTGTGGCACGCGTGCCATAGGTTCGCCATCACTGTTATAGAGGAAGAAATATAAGGGGGAAAAACAGTGTCTCTGGGGGGGTGTACTGTATTATTAGGTTTTTTTCCCCTTTTTCTTTTTCTCTTTCTTTTTTCTTTGTATTTGGATGTATATGTCTTTGTTTGCATTATTTGCATTTTTAAAAAAAATTATTAAAAAAAAAACACCTTTGGGACAATTCAACATGAGACTAAAGATATGTCTGTAAAGAACTGTATACTTGGCCTCTCTTCTTCTTCTTCACCTCAGAAACAAAGGACTGCTAGCTCAAACCATAACTCTCAAATTTGCTGCTGGTGATTGCCTCCTGATAAAACCTGACATGAGGAAAAAAAAACTTAGCCAAGCCTGGGACAGACTACCAAGACTACCAAGTGTTGTTCCATGGTATTTGTGCATGTATGTGTGTGTGTGTGATCATTTCAAGACCTAGAGGGAAGTTGAGATCCTCTAATAATAGTACAAAATGGAGCTCATTGGCTTGTAAAAATGCTCCCTGAAATACTTATAATGATTGGTTGGCATGAGCAAGCATGAAGATCTGATTGCAGTATGAATGTGAGTGTGTGTCCCCATTGTCCCAGGGAGTGATAAGTGAAGGGATCCAGAGACCTGTGATTGCCTGCGTGAATTCCCCCCCCCCCCTTCCTTCTGGGTCATTCTTTGGAGGTGTGGAAAGTTATCACCCAGCCCTCTCCCAGAAAAATGAAATATCCTAGGAAATATTGAAAAGGCAGAATATTTCTCTGGATGTGAAAAGAAACATGTTTCAAAAAGACAAGGTAACACTCCCTGCAGCTTCCTGCCCCCACCTTTTGTCCATGAGCCATTAAAGCCTGAGCCAGTCCCTTTACATAATAAAGGAGTTCTCCCCTTCAGCTCCAGGGGGATGGGAATGAAAGCATGATAATATAAGCCTTTACTCAACTGACCACATGGCATCTGAGAACTCTGAGAATTCAACCAAACCTGGACTCAGCCTAGAGAGTTGCCCCTGCATGGGCCCATGTGAGTCTGACAACCAATCAGAATACATTTCTTACACAGGAACAGGAAACAGAGAGGTGGGACTGAACAGGTTATAAAAAGCCTAGCAAGCCCCTTCCCTTCTCTTCTTCTCCCCAACATTGAAGCATGTGATCACCTTTTCTGTTCAGGACTCAAGCCATGTGGTCCTGTCCACCATTAAAACCATATTTCCACTAATTTGGATTAAAGATTGGATAAATTTAAAAAACAAAAGAATATTAGCAATAGAAGGCCATGACCTGCAAACAGGATGGCACTTTTTCTTATGGGAAGAGAGTAAAAAGAAGCAAAAATATTTCCATACACACTACATTAGAGAAGCATTGATTCAGGTCTGGAACAAAATTAAAGCAAAGCACTATATGAAAATACCGGCATGGCTTTCCACCATGGAAGCCATGACACACCCCAATACGCTAGACATATCAAAAATGGTTAGGTATAGTGAAATTTTAGATAACCAGGGGAATCTGAAAACGAACCAAGAACTAAAAGAGAACAATATCAATATAGATTGGTGGCCATACCTCCAATTACAATCAAGATATAAAAAAGATATAAAAGAATATGGAATGTATACAGAACTGCAACAAATAGACAAAATCTTAATTGGCCCAGAAAACAAATTTATAACGAAAATGTATAAATATTTGTTAGAAATAAACTTAGAAGAAGAGATAGTTAAAGGATGTATGATAGCATGGGCCAAAAATTTTGGTTATAATATAGATCTAGCAGATTGGGAAAAAATTTGGAATATAAATTATAAATTAACGAGATCAGCAACACTGAAAGAAAATATATACAAAATGTTTTATCATTGGCACCTACCACCAACAAGATTGGCAAAAATGTACCCAACACTGAAACCGACCTGTTGGAAATGTAAAAAAGAACAAGGGACCTACTACCACATGTGGTGGACCTGCCCGGAAGCGCAAAAATATTGGAAAAGAATCTGGAAGTGGGCACAAGAAATTACGGGGGAACAAATGAAGTATAAACCCGAGACCTTCTTACTAGGAATAATTAAAGGGAATTACACAAAAAAATTAAATATCTACTAACACTTAATAATAATAATAATAATAATAATAATAATAATAATAATAATAATAATAATAATAATAATAATAATAATAATAATAATAATAATAATAATAATTAATTTGTTAGCCGCTCCCTTTCCGCAAGGGACTCGGGGCGGCGTACAATAAAAATATACATACACA
Source organism: Natrix helvetica (assembly GCF_964273705.1). Lineage (NCBI taxonomy): Eukaryota > Metazoa > Chordata > Lepidosauria > Squamata > Natricidae > Natrix > Natrix helvetica. The sequence goes on along the minus strand of NC_138555.1, from coordinate 39,447,014 downwards.
CATATAAACATGTAGATACACACATATACATACATATACATACATGCATGGAGGAGGTGATAATTAAATATACATTACATTAATAATAATAAAAAATTAGCCATTAAAAAATACCCCGGAATAATAATACAATTTAAAAAGGACTGTCAGGAGGAAAAGGATAAACTACGGTTGAGCCAGGCCAGATAATTGAAAGAGGTGGGTCTTGAGCTTTACCCGGAAGGAGCGGAGATCGGAAGTAATCCTGATGTCAAGGGGGAGATCATTCCACAGGGCTGGGCCCATCACAGAGAAGGCCCTGCTCCTGGGTGTCGCCCCCCGACACTGTTTAGCGGACGGCACCCGGAGCAGTCCCTCTCTGTGTGAGCGAATTGGTCGTAGGGATGTATGGGGCAGGATGCGGTCCCGCAAGTAACTAGGTCCTGTGCCATGGAATGCTTTAAAGATCATAATCAAAACCTTGAAACGCACCCGATAGACCACAGGAAGCCAACATATATTAACCACAGCTAGAATTGCCTTTGCCCAATGCTGGAAGCAAAATAATACACCGCCAGACGAATTAGTGATAAAAAAAACCTTGGATTGTGCAGAGATGGACAAATTAACCCTAAAATTAAAGGACAAAGAAGAATCTGAATACTACGAAATTTGGAATAAGTGGTATGAATGGTTGGATAATAAGAAAAACAATTAAGCCAAAAACAATATACATAAATAAACATAGAACTGTATATAAAAGTAGGTAAATATGTAAAATATCATAAAAATGTATAGATAAGATGACATAATGATTGTAATATATGGTAAAGAGAGGAAAACATACATAGATATGACAATATAACATTGTACAAACTGTTGATATAAAGATTGTAATATGTGATAAAAAGACAAAAACAATAAAAAAAATATTATTAAAAACCATCTTTCCAAGCAGCCTCCATGTCTCCAGTGTCTTAGTTACCTAGGCCAAGAACAACTGGGCCAAGAACGCCCCCCCCCCACCCATTAAGGAACCCACACCCATCTGGAACCACCTTGGACTGTCTCCCACCTTTCTGTCTCCCACCTTGGACTGTCTCCCACCTTTCTGTCCTCTCTGCCATCCTTCACCACTTGGGGATATTCAATCATTTCCCGCCCCCCACCTCATCCAAGTACTAACTGGACATTGAAGCCTCCTACTTCCTATTGAGACTCTAACCCCCGTCTACCAACTTTTCATTACCAGCACCCTTACCCCACTGGGTTTTTAACAATCTACTCGAGGTCTGACCTGCTCCGCCTGCGGGAGGCCCCTCTCTCGCAGGCATGGCCCTTGGCTCTCTCAAGGGCCTGCCTTGATGACGGGTTTGTGAACCCCGAGAGGTGGAAGAAACAGAAGCTGAGGGGATTTTTATCTAAATGTTTTGTATTGTTGTTAGGGGGTTCCAGGGAGGGGGGGTGGGTCAACCAGGCTGGGAGGGGAGCCAGTGCCAGACGAACAGGTGAGTCCAGGAGGGAAGTGAGCGGGGTGGGGGGGGGAGAGGGAACAAGTTATTCCAACAGAGGGTTGTTTTATTACAACGGTCGCAGGGAGGGGGGGGATGCGAGGACAAGAGAAGATCACAAGGTCGGTTGGGAGACCGTGGCTGCTGGCTACGCCCGGTCATTTGTACCAACCCCCGCAGTCTAGGTGGCCAGGAACTACAGAGCCAGGGCCTGCGGCTGATGCTTTGCAATGCAAGGTCCGTGACCAATAAGGCCCGCCTCATCAATGAGTTGATCTCTGAGGGGGAGCTGGACCTTGCAGGGATAACGGAGACCTGGTTGGGCCACGAGGGTGGTTTACCCCTCGTGGAAATGTGCCCACCGGGTTTCCGTGCATTCCATCAGCCTCGGGCCCTGGGTAAGGGTGGTGGGGTGGCGGTAGTTATACGGGATTGTCTAGAGCCGAGGGAGTTCACTGTTCCTCAGATACCCGGGTGTGAGTCACTAGGTGTAAAATGGGGACCAGGGAGGCAGTGGGGTCTGCTGATTGTATACTTGGCTCCTCGCTATACATCAGCGGCCCTGCCCGAGCTCCTCGAGCTGATCTCAGAGACGGCGGTTGAGATCCCCAAGCTTTTGGTCATGGGGGATTTCAACCTGCCATCGACGGGAGCAGCATCTGAGGTGGCTCGGGAGTTCATGGCTTCCATGACAGCCATGGACCTGACCCAATTAATTCAGGGCCCCACACACGAAGGTGGCCACACACTGGACCTTGTTTTTGTATCTGAGCAGTGGATGAGTGATCTGGGAATAGGGGATTTAGTTGTTACTCCCCTGTCATGGTCAGATCACTCATGTCTCCGGCTGGACTTCCCTGGCGCTACCCCCCACCGCGAGGAGGCGGACCCAGACTGTCCAAGCTGGTACCGCCCCAAGCACCTGATGGAACCGGATAGGTTCCAGACGGAGCTTGGGCCACTACCTGTAGCCCTGACCCGTGCTTGGTCGGAGGACCTAGTGGCTGCCTGGAATAGGGCGACGGCTGGAGCCTTGGACCGGGTCGCGCCTTTGCGACCTCTCCTACGGCAGCGACCCACCCGAGCTCCTTGGTATAATGAGGAGTTGAGGGTGATGAAGCGCCATAGGAGACATCTAGAGAGCAGGTGGAGGTCCTCACGCTCCGAATCTGATCGAACACAGGTAAGAGCCTATTTACGGACCTACCTTGTGGCATTGAGAGCGGCCAAACGTAGACACTGTGCCGCTCTTATTGCGTCCGCTGATAACCGCCCTGCTGCCCTGTTTAGGGTGACCAGCTCCCTCTTATCGCAGAGGACGCGGGGGGCACCCTTGCAGGGCAGAGCAGAGGAGTTTGGGGAATATCTGCAGGACAAAGTCGCTCAGATCCGGAGCGGATGGGCCCCCTCCAGTGGACCAGACGAGCCGTCAACAGTGAGTCTTGTGAGGCCATTCTGGGAGGAGTTTGACTCTGTTGCCCCCGAAAATTTGGACAGGTTGCGTGGACGGCTGCGACCCACCACATGTTTAATGGACCCGTGTCCCTCCTGGCTGGTACTGGCAACCTGGGAGGTGACACGAGGCTGGCTTCTGGGCCTGGTGAACGCCTCATTGGGCGAGGGATCCTTACCAACGGCCTTGAAAGAGGCGGTGGTGAGGCCCTTACTCAAGAGGCCTTCACTTGACCCAACGGAGCTAGCTAATTATCGTCCAGTCTCCAACCTTCCCTTTCTAGCGAAGGTTGTTGAGAATGTGGTGGCACAGCAATTTCCGCGACACCTTGATGAATCTGAATATCTAGACCCACGCCAGTCCGGCTTCCGACCCGGGCACAGCACGGAGACAGCCTTGGTCGCGTTGGTTGATGATCTCTGGAGGGCCAGAGATAGAGGTTGTTCCTCTATCCTGGTCCTATTAGACCTCTCAGCGGCTTTTGATACTATCGACCATGGTATCCTATTGCGCCGGCTGGAGGGGATGGGAGTCGGAGGCACCGTTTTGCGGTGGTTCGGCTCCTACCTCTCTGACCGGACGCAATATGTGTTGACAGGGGGGCAGAGGTCGACCCTGAGGCCACTCACTTGTGGGGTGCCACAGGGGTCGGTCCTCTCGCCTCTCCTGTTCAACGCATATGTGAAGCCACTGGGGGAGATCATCCGTGGTTTTGGGGTTGAATATCATCTGTACGCTGATGATACGCAGCTGTACATTTCAACCCCAAACCACCCCAACGAGGCTGTTGACGTGATGTCCCGATGTTTGGAAGCCGTCGGGGTCTGGATGGGGGACAACAGACTCAAACTCAACCCCTCCAAGACTGAGTGGCTGTGGCTACCAGCACCTCGGTTCAGCCAGCTGACTCCATCGCTGGCCATAGGGGGCGAACAATTGCCCCCTGTGGAACGGGCGCGCAATTTGGGCGTCCTCCTAGATGCCCGGCTGTCAATGGATGACCATGTGGCAGCCGTGGCAAGGGGGGCGTTCCACCAGGTTTGCCTGGTGCGCCAATTGCGCCCCCTACTGGACCGGGATGCCCTACGCACGGTCACTCATGCACTGGTGACGTCTCGCCTGGACTACTGCAATGCTCTCTACATGGGGCTTCCCTTGGGACGTGCCCGAAGACTGCAGCTAGTCCAGAACGCAGCCGCGCGGGCTGTCATGGGGAGTTCTAGGTACTCCCACGTAACACCTCTCCTGCGCAAGCTGCACTGGCTGCCTGTGGTTTTTCGGGTGCGTTTCAAGGTCTTGATCACCATCTTTAAAGCGCTCCATGGCACAGGACCTAGTTACTTGCGGGATCGCATCCTGCCACACACATCCCTGCGGCCAATTCGCTCTCACAGGGAGGGACTTCTCCTGGTGCCGTCCACTAGGCAATGCCAACGGGTGGCACCAAGGAGTAGGGCCTTCTCTGTGATGGGCCCAACCCTCTGGAATGACCTCCCCCCCAACATTAGAACCACCACCGACTTCCGCTCCTTCCGACAAAAATTGAAGACTCACCTGTTCCGATTGGCTGGCCTGGCACAATCATAACTGTTACCTCCTGGCAGACATATTTCTTAACTGGTATTTTAGGGGAATTGTTTTTAAATTTAATATTATGGGATATTTTTAGGGGTTTTAAAACTATATTTATATACTTTACTCAGCTGTACAGTTCTTCTTAACCTTCTTTTTAACCTCCTCCATATCTATCTTCTTATTTAACAATTTTAACTGTTCAATTATTTAGTTATTTATATGATGTATTTCTTGTATGGACTGTACACCGCCCCGAGTCCCTTTTGGGAGAGGGGGCGGTCTACAAGCGCTCAGTAAATAAATAAATAAAATAAAATAAGTCTTTTTCCCCACTTGGAGCCGAACCCAGAAGGACATTTCTTTCAACAATTGGCGGCCCAGATGGGACTCCAAGCTAGCCTAACCAATGGATATGGCCCAGGTAAGCCTCCCATGCCGGCACAGACCCCATTGAGTCTGTGGGTGGACTTTATCTTGGCCTTAACCATTTGGATCTAGGTTTTAAAGGGGTTTTGAGTTTGAGCTCAAAGGCTGCCTGGAAAGAAGGTGAGTACCTCTAAATTTCAATTCTCTAAAATTTAATTTTAAACCATGGCAAAGCGTGGAAATGTGTGTATGCCTGCATGTGTGTGAGTGATGCTTTCTCCCAATCAAAGCTGGATCCTGGTTCCTCTGTGTGTTTTACCAAGAGAGCCTGGAAAGTATTAGGGTCAGGCCAGAGCATAGGACCTTCTGTTAGGGAAAGGAGAGTGTGTGTGAAAATGGATGGAAAAGTGAATGAAAAGTTTGTTGTTGTTTTTGCTTTTGTCCTGTGAAAGCAAAAAGCAAAGGCTCATTGTGCATAAAGAGAGAAGGAGGTGCTGGTAATAAGTGCAGAGGGGTAGAGGTCCTCCCCGGGTCACCTTTTTGGATCCGGAAAACCTTAGCAGAATTCCCTACAAGGAAAGGGGCCAAATACTTCGTTGAGGGAATTGAAGTCCTTCCCATAATTTTTTTCTTCCAAAAACTTACAGCGGGTCACCCGGCTAGGCCAAAGTGAGCCCTACATGTAAAGGGTCATGGGAAGCGTTAGCTCGTGGCTGACAGGAATTTCCCTTGGAGATTTCCTTGAAGCCTGGGATGCCAGGCACATGCCTATCTTGGTTGGCATGGAGAGCAAGGAAACTGGCAAATGGGCTTTGCTGAAAGATGACACAGGAAAACTAATTTGGCTACATAAAGGTACTTAAAAGAAAAGGGAGAATGTTGGGGTTTTTTTTCTCTTGTCTGTTTGTCTCTTTCTCTGACTTTTATGCAACCACATGGTTTTGTTTGTTAAGATTTGTGCCTTTCCTAATTTAACAGATTTGTGCTGGGAATGACTAGGATGCGTAAACCTGAGAGTTCTCCCCCCCCCCCCTTATTTTCTCCTTGTCCTTGTGTAAATGTGTGTCTAACTAAGATGTCTCCAATCCAAAAGACAAGAATTTTAAAGTGTTCAAAGAAAGAAAGGAGTAAACTGACAGAAATTGCCTTCGCTCAGTTTGTTGGGCCCAGAAAACTAAGTGAAGGTGGGGGGGAGTCTTTACTTTGCACCTGTTTGGCCAGCAGAAACAGAGTACAGAGAAGTTTTTTTCCCTTCCTTCCTTCCCTATACCTTAAAGTAACAACCCAGGAAATGTTTTAAGTTCATTTGCAAGAAAAGTTTCATTCTTGCATTTATTGTGTTTAAATGATTTTACTTGTTCATTTCTTTCCTGAAGCATGTGAATCCAGACCCCATTTCTCATCTGTGATATCTCCATAATGTTTATCTGTTTATCTGTTTAGTAACTGATGGTTTTATTTTTCAAACTCTGCCTGCAAGCTATCTACCCCCCCCCCGCCCCTCCCTTACCTCTAATCCTCCAACAATGTCTTTTCTGTGGGGGAAGGAACCTTGTTCTCATATCTTTCAGCCCTGGATGGTTGTACTCTTCAGGTGAGTATAGATTTTTTTCCCTTTGGGGGGAGGAGAAGAGTGTTGCCTTGTGTGTGCATGTATGAGGTGAAGGAAATTCCTACTAAAGGTTTGCCGTCAACCTGAGTAAAAAAAACCCTCTGCACATTTATCTGGCCAACCTACTCTCTTGGTCCTAAAGTAGAAACCTGGCTCCAGAAGGCAGTTTTGATTTAGATTTTGTCAACAAAATTGCTGATTTCTGGCCACCATCAGATGAATCAAGAGCCGCACCCAGATGCAAATGATGTGTTAATGAAAGTCTCCATACAGCTGGACCTTTAAAAATATGCCAGCGCGTGCTGGGAGGTTCAACCTAGAACCCTGGCCGAATGCAAACAATGTGTGGACAAACTTCTCTATACATTGTCTCTATACATCTTGATCTTTAAAAATATGCCAGCACTTACTGGGAGATCAAGATAGAAGAGTTTCGATCTTTAAAAATTAGCCAGCGCAGCTGTCAGATCCAAATTAGAAATGAACACCCCAGGGCAGAGACAGGTATTAACAATCTAGTGCTTAAGGAGATAGAACAACGGGCGTAATTTCGAGCAAAAGTAAGAAATTTAGCAGGTAATAAAAAGGTAAAGCCTGTCTGAATGGGAAGACCTAGGTAATTGGACTTAATTTGATGTAATGTCTGTTAAAAAAATTCTTAGGTGTGCATCTATACTAATAACATGTTGAATTGAATGGCATTGAATTTGTTGTGGAAATTGAGGACTCAAAGACCAGCTCTTTGCAATGCAAGAAAGTTTATTGCGCAGGTTCAAACAGCTAAAACAGCATATGGGGGTTTGAACCCCGAACAGTCTCAAACAACAATCTTATATAGTCATTTTGACGTAAGCATATACGCAGGCATACATTTGCTAAATTGATAAAAGGAGAAATGGAAAAGTACAGAAAAAGCCGAGAATAAAAATACGTCAAGGAACATTTAACATCTGCTAGACAAACACGGGACTATCCCCTGTCCTAGACAGATAACAGGATACACCCCTCATGGTCTGTCTGAACATACAGATAAAAATATATAAATGTCATGCCTCATTGGTCCCACCCTGCAACTGTCTGCAAATATCTTTTTCCTTGACCAGTCTTTGCAATGTTATAATGAACCAAAGTCTGAACCAAGATTCAGGGCCTGTCTTCCCTCCTTCCTTAATCCCCCCTTTGTGACTCATCTGAGTTTTCCAGAAGAGTCACATATTCTTCCAACTCTGTTGTAGGTCTTAAGTTCTCATATTCTAGCACAGCCATCACCTGAGCAGTTGCCTTTCTTTCTGCTAATAAAGACAGACTATTAGAGATGGTTCGAACAAAAATTGGCAATACACAAGGAAGTATCACACATCCCGCTGCAATCAACCCAATCAAAGCAACTATGGCCTGTAATCCTGGAAGTTTGGGAAACCATCCCCCAAACACCTCCTTCAGATTAAATCCTCGCCATATTTGAGTGGGATTATGTGTAAGTTGTCTAATTTCTGTAGTCAGCTGTTTTGCCACCTTCCCTGTTTCATCGATTTGGAGGCAGCAGTTGGACAGATTAAACTTTCCACACACACCTCCTTCTTTAGCCAAGAGATAGTCTAGGGCCAATCTATTCTGATACACAGCAGTTCTTATCTTATCAGTGGCTTCCGACAAAACATTAAGTGCTTTGTCTATTCTCACCCCTGCCAGATCCAGAACTGCCTGTAACCGAATGATTCTGTTTAACATGTATATAGGGGTGCGGTACCCCCATGATCCATCTTCTGCCCATGTTGCTCTTCCATATGTACACACTATGCGTTCACTAGTCCATTTCTCATCCTCCTTATCATAAGCAGAATATTCTTTACAAGGGAAGTCTGTGAACACAGTTTGCACTTCCCTCTTTGCTCTCAATCCTACTTGTTCATATAAGGGGACCCCTAATATTTGTTTTGATTGAATTGGTAACAAAAAGAAGGATGGTTTTATCCAACCTAAGACACACGAACCTGACCAATTAAAAGGGAGTTGTTCATAAGCTAGTTTTCCACATATCCAATACATGTCTTTAGGAGCTACCCATTCATCAGCCGTCCGGGATGAGTTCAGGTAACCTAGATAGGTTCTATTAAAATGTTCAGGTTTTGTGGCATTACCTGGTGATGTCCATTGGTTATACTTTTCATTCCAAATTCCTAAGCAAATAAGTTCTCCTACATAATGTGTACCATTTCTAGTAAAACAGTTTCTTCCTACAAGATTAGTGGTGAGTGTCCAGACAATACCTGTAAGCTGTTCCCTCTTTGTAATATTTCCTGCCTTGGAAAGATTATTATAGATCAACGGATGAGCCTCCAGAGCCTCCCAGGGCCATTGTTCCCCCATGTTAGTTCCTCCACACACAAAACAATTCTTGACTGTAAGGGTTTTAGCTACTTCTTCGGCAAGCTCTACAAAAAGATTATTGGCTTTTGCGCTTATTAAAAGGGGCGTTTCTAATTTCCGTAGATTATCGTAAACCGACCATCCCAGGGATTTTACTTCACCTTCAAATACTTTCTCCACCTTTATAGTAAGATACGTTTTTGGATCCGATCCTGTACCATCTATTCCAAATCCGTAACTTACTACCGCAGGATGCCTTCGGTCCATTTCTAACTCTACTACATTTCCACTGCTTCTTCTAAAGGAAGTAATATACTTACAGCCCTTATAACCCCCTCCAGTATAATCACAGATGCACTTCCAGCCAGAACATTGGGTGTTTCCAGCACAGGGGAGCCATTGGTTTGGGTTGCCATAAGCCCAATTCAAGTTAGCGGAACACAAATATTTATGGTTTGCTTGGTAGGCTGTTACCCAAGACTCGTCTCCACAGGTGGAACCCCATCCTTTGCTCATGGCGATACATGCATCAAAGCTTATTCTTAAGGGGTCTTTTCCTCTTTCTAACTTTAGAGTATAATTGAGAAAATACAACTTCCCGTCACCTTCAGGGGTATTACGGGAGCCATATTTAGCCAATCCAGCATATATGGTCACATTCAATCGTATGGGAGTACTAGGGTTATAACAAATAATTTTTCCATCATGGTTGCACAAACTATACATGGTTTGGTTATGTATGCAATTGACAAGCTGAGGCTTACAGTTTCTAGGTGATTGTGTGTGGTAGACTAAAGTGTTAAGAATGGTTCTCCCTACTTGTGCCTTTGTAATACAAAGAGAACAGGTATCAGGGGCCTCGGTGGAGTGAGGTGCCCGTCTAGGTGCTTCTCTTGGTGTAACATGAGATTTTGGTGCACGTGTTTGTGGGAAAAGTCTTTTTACGTGTGCTTTGGTGGGTGTTTGACGAGGGGGTGGACAGTGATTCAATGAGCCGTTGCAATCCTGATAACATAGTACCCCTTCTGTCCCATTACATCTTTTGTATATACTTAGACCTCTTCTCCCGGATCGAGCACAAGTGGTTAAGTCAAACCTGGTACATGTTTTTGGTTTCTCCAAACGATAGAAGATGGCTCCATCATTTAAACATTGAGTACAGGGTCCTTCCCCTAAAGGCCATTTTTCCCCAACACTTCGCTGTTTCCTTCTCTTCTTTATGCGGCTATGTTGTAAGGTACATATCCCTTTCCATCCAGGTTTTAACTGATTGATATGAGTAACCCGTTCCCAACCCCGAAATATCGGATCCCCACAGTCTAATATAATAGGAGGCCTTTCCTCTCGATACGAAGCATAGCTACACATTCCCTTTCTGAGCACATAGCCTACGTACTTGCAGAGGAGATGGTTTATGTACTTCCGAGCTAGACAGGCTTCCTTGACTAGTTGATCAAATGCATGGGGGGCTTGACAAGGGTGAGGTAAGATTTCATTCCAGCAATCTGGTGTAAAGACAAGAGGAGGATAGCCTCGGCATTGTCCATTGCCTATTACATAAGACTGGACAATACCTGGACGTTCCTCAGGCCTATTCCACTGTCCTAGATTCTGCACGCACACTGATTTTCCTAAGACCCTTGTAAATAACACACTTACCCCCAACCAAACGAAAGCACAAGTGAACCTCATCCTCCGTTGTATCCGGGTTGTCTGCTTCTTCCTGACGCCTCTGGATGGTTTGATTTACAGTAGGACAAGGTTTAAGTGTACAATGATATGTGTTATCTCTTTGACCTATGTATGGTGATAATGCGTCCTCTATAATTTTTACATCACATTCAATTCCACAATGTGAGTATGCAATACAATCAATACAATGTGTACAGCAACAACACCCACACTTACAATCACAAAACCAACACATATAGACTTATCCTATTTGGTTATATAATAAGCATATGTTAATAATATGTATGCTATACTAAGTATTACTTATCCAATCTTCACCCATGCGTCGAAAAGTCAGCTTCCAGGGGTGACTTTAGCAGGGGTTTCTTCTTTCCTCCAGGAATTCAAGCCACGTGATCTGTTGTTGGCCCTCAGGAGTTGGAGTGGGCAAGGGAATCAGAGGATCCACAGGCTTTGGAATACCACAAAATCGCTCACGACAGTAGTAGAATAATACTATCATTAGTGATCCTACTGCTAATATCCAAAGTCCCCACACCCAGGCTTCAAACATGAGTCCATACCAATCTTCAGCCGTGCTTGGGAGCCAGCTTCCGGGATGTGGTCCCGCAGGGCTAGGTCCTCTTCTTCCGCCTTCTCAACACAACCTGGGTACACTTAACCTATTTATATACATAACACAAGTGATTTAAGCACGTTTGAATGTCAATTTGGTAGGGTTTCGATGGTCCACTGAAACGCTCCATCCTACGTCAGCAGCCTTAACCCTCGTCCAATGAATCCAGGCCTTGGATTCTGCTATTTTCACTGCCAAGGGTGACACCATTATGACCATATATGGACCTTTCCATCTCCCTTCCAACTGTTCCTTCTTCCAATGCTTTACCCACACATTATCTCCCGGATTAAATGGGTGACATTTAGTTACTAGTGGTGGGGGGTTTTGTTCTTGAACATAATTTCGGAGTTTTTCAACTTGCTTGTTTAATTCTTGCACCATTTCCATATTCCAAACACCCCCCTTATGCCCCAAATCAGGCCACCCCGCCAAGTTTCTTCTCAACAATGTAGGTGGACGCCCAAACATTAACTCATAAGGTGACAGTTTATGTTGGCGTCGGGGAGAACACCTGACAGCATACAAAGCCAATGGAAGGGCATCAGGCCATTTCAAATGACATTCCGCACAGATTTTAATGATCCTTTCTTTAAGGGTTCTGTTCATTCTTTCAGCCATCGCTCCCGATTCAGGGTGATTTGCACTATGGAACCTCCACTTGATCCCCACTGCGTTAGCCACCGCCTGGTTAATGTGATGGACAAACTCAGGCCCATTATCTGATGAGATATGGGATGGAAGTCCGAACCTAGGGATTATCTCTTTAAGGAGCAGTCTAGCCACCTCTCTAGCTTGTTTTGTCTTTGTGGGAAAAGCCTCTGGCCATCCGGTATACATATCAACCATAACCAACATTGCTTTATAAGGGCCACATCTTGGCATGTCCGTAAAATCAATCATCAAATAATCCATTGGGAGATAAGACACCGGGATGGTTCCAGGGGGCAAGAGTGGTCCCTGCCTCGGATTCACCTTAGCACATATAATACATTTGGCCACAACTTTCGCTGCTATTCCAGCCAGTCCATTAATGAAATAATCCCTACTCAGGGCGGTTTCTAAGGCAGTTTTCCCCATATGAGTAGTTTCATGTGATAGCTGGACCAATGTCCATGCTACTGACGTCGGCACATATATTCTTTTATCTGGCATCACATACCAACCTTCTTTTATGCTAGCATGTAAATCATGAGTGGCCTTAATACACTCCTGTTGAGTGTATGTTGGCTTTATTTCTGGTGGAATCACTCCTAAATCCATTGCCACATGAATTGCTAAATCAGGGGTAGGACCTGCTCGTTTGGCTGCTTCTCTGGCTTCTAAATCTGCTAGTCGATTTCCCTGGGCTATCCTATCGTCCCCCCTCTGGTGGCCTTTACAATGCATAACAGAAACCTTTGCAGGTTTATGTACTGCATCGATGAGGCGACTAATCAAATGTCCATGCTGGACATACTTCCCTGCAGAATCTCGAAAACCCCTTTCCTTATAAACTGCTCCATGAGCATGTAAGGTCAGGAAAGCGTACTTGCTATCAGTCCACACATTCAAAGTCTCTTTCTCTGCTCTTTCTAAAGCTCTTGTTAATGCCCACAATTCTGCCACCTGAGCACTCCACTTCCCTCCTATCGGTCCACTTTCTACAACACCTTCATCATCCACAATCGCATATCCGGCCACACGTTTCCCCTCATGCATGTAACTAGAGCCATCTGTATACCAATAAAGATTTGCATCTGTCAAAGGGATATCAGATAAATCGGGACGAGTTGAATACACTGTCTCTAATATTTGCAAACAATCATGTTCTTTTTTAGTTTCTGTGGGCAACAATGTAGCTGGATTCAGTCTATTGGAAACTATCAACTGTACTTGAGGATTCTCGATCAACATGGCTTGATACTTAGTCAATCTCTGGTTACTAATCCTTAAATGTCCCTTATTATCTAATACTGACTGTACTGCATGTGGGGTGTGCACATTGATAGGACAAGAAAATGTTAGTTTGTTACAATCCTGTAACAATTCAGCAATTGCAGCCAAAACCTTCAGGCAGTGCGGCCATCCTTTGGCCACTCCATCCAATTGTTTGGATAGGTAGGCAACAGGTTGTTGCCACCTTCCAAGTTTCTGAGTGAGTACTCCTAGAGCCATATTTTTGCTGGTATCCACATACAAATTAAAAGGTTTCCTCAAATTAGGCAACGCTAAAGCAGGTGCAGAAGTAAGAGCTATTTTAATATTTCTAAAAGCATTTTTCTGTTCTCCTTCCCAAAGGAAAGGATCTACATTTGCTCCTTTAGTAGATGTATATAGAGGTGCTGCTATCAGCGCAAAGTTAGGAATCCAAATTCTACAAAAACTTGCTAAGCCAATTAATCCCCTAAGCTGTCTTCTGTTTTTGGGTTCTGCTATTGTTAAAATTGCTTCTTTTCGTTCTGGTACTAGCGATCTGCGTCCTTGTTCGATATCATATCCTAAATATCTCACTTTCTCTTTTACCAACTGCGCTTTCAGTCTGGATACTCTATAACCACAATCTAATAACAAATCCAACAACCTTTTGGTATTCTCCCAACAAGTATCCTCACATTGTCCTGTCACCAACACATCATCCACATATTGTAAAACCACATCTCCTTCTTGTCTGGGAACAAAGTAGAGCAGATCCTTGGCCAATGCAGTTCCAAATAGGGTGGGTGAGTTTTTAAACCCTTGTGGTAATTGAGTCCAAGTGAATTGCATCTTAACTCCTGTTCCTGGGTTTTCCCATTGAAAGGCAAATAATGGCTGACTAACCGGGTGAATGGGTATTGTGAAAAACGCATCTTTTAAATCTATGACTGAAAACCACCTAGCTTCCGGAGGGATCAAACTCAAAAGCGTATAAGGGTTTGGTACCACTGGGTGTAGGGTCACAGTCATACTATTCACGAGCCTCAAATCCTGGACCAGCCGATAGGAGCCATCCGGCTTCCTAATAGGAATGATCGGGGTGTTCCAAGGAGACTGAATCGGTACTAATATACCTGCTTTCAAGTATTTCAATATACTTTTATATATGGCGAGTACGACTTCCCTGGAATATGGGCGATACTGTCCAATTTGTACAGGCATAGCAGTAGGTTTTAAATCTACAATTACGGGAGGATGGTGGGCTGCAAAACCCGGAGGATTGTCCTCTGCCCATAATTCCGGTATATCGAATTCTCTCCATTTTTCATCCGATTCCTGCCCCCCAACAACATCCAGTGCCATTACCCTCCATGTGGCTTCAGACCGGTGTCTTACAGACACCCGCTGACACCCTTCATCAAATGAAATCGTAGCCCCTAATTTGCTAAGCAGATCCCTACCCAACAAAGGAATGGGGCATTCAGGAATATACAAAAACTCATGTTCAATTTCAGATCCATTCAACACACACTTCACTGGTTTCAAAACCTCACGTCCCACCACCTTTCCTGAAATCCCCTGCACTTGTAATTTGTATGGTCCAGGTGACGTGACTGGTTGATTTACTACCGATCTCCCTGCTCCCGTGTCTACCAAAAATGTGGTTTGTTGACCCCCAATTTGCATAGTAACCAAAGGCTCGGGTGGGGCCTCCCCTAAGCCAGGTCCCCGTCAATCTGTCCATCCTGTTTCTGCCAATCCAATTCCTTCCACCCTGTTCTCTCTCTCTGCATTCACATATCCTCTGCCTCTCACACCTCTGCCTCTCCCTCTGCCAGGGAATCTTCCAGACACCATTCCTCTTCTTCCTCCTTGGCCGTATGTTTGCCTCTCAGAGTCCTGTCTATTTCCTGGTTTATCCCCTACACCTCTTCCCCTCATCATCTTTCTGGGCCATTCTCTCTGCCAATGTCCTTCTCCTTTACAAAATGCACATTGGTTGGGTCCCAATCCAGGGCCCCTCTGCAGTGCCACTGCCAACAATTCTGTCTTTTTCTGCATCCTAACATCTCTTTCCTTCTTCTCAACCTTGTCTCTATTCACATACACTTTTCTCGCAATCTCCAACAACTCAGTAGTATTTTTACCCAATGCTCCTTCCAATCTTTGTAACTTCCTTCTAATATCCTCATAACTCTGGGCTATAAAGCGCTCATTCAACAGTCGCACATTGTCTGGGGCTCTGGGGTCTACTTGAGTATACAACTGGTAGGCTTCAATCAATCTTTGCAGGAAACTCTCAGGACTTTCATCTGGCTTCTGCATCACTAAAGATGGTTTAGACATATTAACAGCGGGTTTTCCCGCCATTCGGAGTGCCCTTACTGTCAAATTCTGATAGTCCTTGAGTCTATCCATATGTGTATTATCCCGGGTGGACCAATGCGGGTCTTCCTTGGGTGCCTTTTCTGACAATTCCTGTTGTAAATTTGGAGCATTTGGCGACTGTTCCTGAATGCACTTTCTAACTGCTGTCTTCCACTTTTCCCTCTCTTCTGGGGTTAATAAGGTATTTAGAAGTTGTTGGATATCATTCCAGGTTGGATTATGACTTTGCATAATTGTCTGGAATAAATCCGCCATCTCTGTAGGTTTTTCACTCAACGGACCATAATGTTGTTTCCAATTCAATAAATCAGTTGTTGTAAAAGGGACATACTGAAACATAGGGACAATTTGCATCTGCCCGTGAGCTCCCGGCACTTGTTGGTCCGTTTGTCTCAAGGGAGCAAGGAATTCCTTCCTCGCCTCTGTTTCCTCTCTAGCCGTAACAGACCGTGTTTTCATTTTTACAGCTTCCTCCTTATCTTCACTGACAGACATTTCTCCACTAAGTTCTGCTTTTGTCTCACCATCTGCCACTTTTTGTTTTCTACGGACTATAGGTTCCCCCCCCCCCCGCTGCCAAAGCAACTTGAGGTTGTGCATATAACTGAGGTGGGGGTGGCGCATATGGTGGGGGTCTTATACTAACATCATCTTCATCCTCACTCAATATTTTCTTTTCATTCTCTGTCTTTCTTTCAACTTTTGGAACATTTCTCGGCTTCTCTTTGTCACAGATATTTTTAGTTATTTTGTTCTTATTTCCTCTCTGTCTACTTAGACACAGTTTCACCATTTCTGCCTGACATTGTAACAATCTATCACTTCTCTCAAGGACTGCGTTACGCCACTGGTCTATATAAGGATATTGGTTAGGATATTTCTCCTCATTTTGGTTAACCACATCCCACAGCCTTTGTATAATCTGTTCTCTAAACGTCCCATAACACGGCCACCCAACCCCTAGATGAGGCCATTCACTTTCGCATAAGAACCTCAATCTTTGTTTGGTGATTTTGGGATAGGGAAACGTGTATTCGACCTGATTGAAATACTCATCAAAACCTTCCAACATGCATTCCAACGGGGTGTTGGGAACGCTTGACTTTCCACCCATCTCTAACCACACAACTACCGACCCTTAGTCTCGGATGCACATACGACCACTAAAGGGAACTGCGGTAGTAACCACCCACACAACCTGACATGGAGTTCTTTAGGGTCGACGCCCCGACTCCAGGGGGGTAATTAGTCCCCCTCTTCTATCTTCAAATGAGATAGGTACTTCACAAAGTTAACATATACTCGCCTGAAAAGTCTTCACACACGTCCTGGCCAGGAAAAGAGGTCAGACCTTCTTTCTTGCATTCAAGGGTTCTTGGACTAGGTTTTCCAGCACCGTCGATCCCACAGGAGGCCCCTACCTTTTCCTGGAGATAATTTTTCCCCACGGCGCCGTGGAAGTCGGGAGTGGCCTCCCCTGGATCCGAAGGGTGAAACCTGCCCTCAGCGAAATTTCGCCTCGTCTAAGAGTCCCATCTGGATGGTGCCATGTTGTTGTGGAAATTGAGGACTCAAAGACCAGCTCTTTGCAATGCAAGAAAGTTTATTGTGCAGGTTCAAACAGCTAAAACAGCATATGGGGGTTTGAACCCCGAACAGTCTCAAACAACAATCTTATATAGTCATTTTGACGTAAGCATATACGCAGGCATACATTTGCTAAATTGATAAAAGGAGAAATGGAAAAGTACAGAAAAAGCCGAGAATAAAAATACGTCAAGGAACATTTAACATCTGCTAGACAAACACGGGACTATCCCCTGTCCTAGACAGATAACAGGATACACCCCTCATGGTCTGTCTGAACATACAGATAAAAATATATAAATGTCATGCCTCATTGGTCCCACCCTGCAACTGTCTGCAAATATCTTTTTCCTTGACCAGTCTTTGCAATGTTATAATGAACCAAAGTCTGAACCAAGATTCAGGGCCTGTCTTCCCTCCTTCCTTAAATTGATTGTGATATGTTTGACCAGCTGGCAAAATAAGTAAGTTTGGGCTTGAAGCTGTGGAGAAGGGGAGGGTAGTTAGGATTTAAGCTGCTCTCTGAGTTTTCCCATGCTTGGAGAATGAGCCACATGTTCCCCAAGGAAAGAAAATAGAAGATTTAAAGGGACAGGACCTCCCCCAGGCCTGAAAGTGTTGTTCCATGGTATTTGTGCATGTATGTGTGTGTGTGATCATTTCCAGACCTGGAGGGAAGTTGAGATCCTTTAATAATAGAAAATGGAGCTCATTGGCTTATGTACAGCTCCCTGAAATAATTGTAATAACTGCTTTGCATGAAGAAAGAATGAAATGGGATTTTTGTATGTGAAATTAATGATTGCAGTGCAAATGTGAGTATGTTGATGGTAAAAGTTGGTATGAATGTAGTTTGATTCCCTTTCATATAAAGAAACAGTAAGTTGCAAGGTTGTTTAATGGTATGTGTGTGTATGCATGTGTGTTATCATTTCCAAACCTGAAGGGAGGGTGAGATCCTCTAATAAAAGAAAATGAAGCTTGGTGGCTTGTGAAAAAAAGCTTCCTGAAATACTTATGATTGGTTGGCATGAGCAAGCATGAAGGTCTGATTGCAGTATGAATGTATGTGTCCCCGATGCCCCAGGGAGTGATAAGTGAAGGGATCCAGAGACCTGTGATTGCCTGCGTGAATTCCCCCCCCCCCCACTTCCTTCTGGGTCATTCTTTGGAGGTGTGGAAAGTTATCACCCAGCCCTCTCCCAGAAAAATGAAATATCCTAGGAAATATTGAAAAGGCAGAATATTTCTCTGGATGTGAAAAGAAACATGTTTCAAAAAGACAAGGTAACACTCCCTGCAGCTTCCTGCCCCCACCTTTTGTCCATGAGCCATTAAAGCCTGAGCCACTCTTTACATAATAAAAGAGTTCCCCCCTTCAGCTCCAGGGGGATGGGAATGAAGGCATGATAATATAAGCCTTTACTCAACTGACCACATGGCATCTGAGAACTCTGAGAATTCAACCAAACCTGGACTCAGCCTAGAGAGTTGCCCCTGCATGGGCCCATGTGAGTCTGACAACCAATCAGAATACATTTCTTACACAGGAACAGGAAACAGAGAGGTGGGACTGAACAGGTTATAAAAAGCCTAGCAAGCCCCTTCCCTTCTCTTCTTCTCCCCAACATTGAAGCATGTGATCACCTTTTTTGTTCAGGACTCAAGCCATGTGGTCCTGTCCACCATTAAAACCATCTTTCCAAGCAGCCTCCATGTCTCCAGTGTCTTTTTCCCCACTTGGAGCCAAACCCCGAAGGACATTTCTTCCTACAGAGGGAAGCAGGAAAGGCGGGGAGAATGAGTGTCTGCTCATTTTTACCATGAGTGTGTGTATGAAATGCCCCCAGTGATACCTGTGAATGCCTCTGTGCATCCCCCCCCCTTCTTTCCCTCCTTCCTTTTGGGTCATTAAAGGGGGCTGAAGTTTTTCTGCTCACTTTAACCATTTGCTTTGTCTCTCTTCTGAGAAATTTAAAGTAAATGGGTGATCTGCTCCTGCACCTTTACCTTTCACTGTTGTGATCTTTCATCTGCATATAAAAGTTATGCAGTTACATTTCTTTGTCTGCTCTGAATACAATTTTGATTTTTTTTCTTCTGGAAATTTTTGTGAATGCATGACAGTAGTTTGGTTCAGGCCTTGTTGAAGCTGAAACGAAAGTAGGCCATGAGAATGTGACCTTTAACATACATAATGCTTGCATAGGTTGATAGTTAACTGCAAATATCTAACTGTGTATAGGATGTTTGCTGACCACAATATTTAACTAACCGTTTATCTAGCTTAGCATAGCGTTTGTATAGGTTGTTGGTTAACTGCAAATATCTAACTGTGTATACGATGCATTATTAGGGATGTTTTTGAAAACCCCTTAACTGCTACATACCTATTAATTGTCTTCTTGTGGAAAATTGCTGAATGTACTTCTTTGATGTGTCCACTCCCCCGCCCTAAAGAAACTGCTTAATAAAAAGGGTCTGTACAGAACATGTCAGGAGGAATGTAGCCATACATCCTCCAAGCACTGTGCTTGCCTACCTCGAACTAACTCTTTGTGTGGTGTCTTAATTTGCGGCCTTCGTCCACGTGTGGACCCTCCAAATTCCCGGTGAGGACCGGGGCTCGTTCTCCCACCCAAGGGAGAACCCAGAAGGCCCAGACAGGCGAACCCGGGCTCAAGTATGTCGCGAACCTTGCAGCGACATCTGGGGGCTCGTCCAGTCCTGTATTAGCGACATCTGGGGGCTCGTCCAGTCCTGTATTGGCGTCTTCATGGGCACGATCGTTGTCTAGCGGTGTGCTCTCCTTCACTCCTGTGACCTTACCCGGCCGGACGCGCCACTGTGCACACGTAAGTCATGGGCTCCTCGGGCTAAAAGGTTTCTGCTCATCACCGAGAGGAACTTTTCGCTCTCGTGAAGCGTATTAATTCTCTCCAAAAGATTAACAGCATCACTGTCTATCCGCTTTCTCGAAAATCTATCGCTTACTCTCTATCCTAATTCTCCTTCAGGCGATTCTTCCGTTTCTTTTGTTCCTAATCCTTCTCCTTCGGACGAAACCCCGAAGGTTTCACCACCTCCTTATGAGGCCCCCAAAGTCTCAGTCGCTTCCTCCGCTCCCCTGGCGGAGACTTTTGCTTCTTTTCCTACTGAAACTCCTACTGACTTTCCTGACGTAGATCCACGGGCTGGCTCCTTTTCTGCCTTTGTTGCCTTGTATGTATGTATGAAATGAAGGAAGTTCCTACTAAAGGTTTGCCTTCAACCTGAGTAAAAACCCTCTGCACATTCTTCTGACCAACCTACTCTATTAGTCCTAAAGTAAAAACCTGGCCTCCAGAAGGCAGTTTTGATTTAGATTTTGTCAACAAATTTGCTGATTTTCTGGCCACCATCAGATGAATCAAGGGCCCCACCCAGATGCAAATGATGTGTTAATGAAAGTCTCCATACATCTTGGATCTTTAAAAATATGCCAGCATGAGTCAACCTAGAACCCTGGCTGAATGCAAACAATGTGTGGACAAACATCTCTGTACATTGTTTTTATACATCTTGATATTTAAAAATGCCAGCGCGTGCTGGGATATCAAGATAGAATTTGGATCTTTAAAACTTAGCCAGCGTCCGCTGGCAGATCCAAATTAAGAAACGAACACCCCAGGGCAGAGACAGGCATTAACAATCTAGTGTGTGATCATCTCCAGACATGGAGGGAAGTTGAGATCCTTTAATAATAGAAAATGGAGCTCATTGGCTTATGTACAGCTCCCTGAAGTAATTGTAATAACTGCCTTGCATGAAGAAAGAATGAAATGGGATTTTTATATGTGAAATTAATGATTGTAGTGCAAATGTGAGTAGGTTAATGGTAAAAGTTGGTATGAATGTAGTTTGATTCCCTTTTATATAAAGAATGGTATGTGTGTGTATGCATGTGTGTTATCATTTCCAAATTGTTTGGCATGAGCAAGCATGAAGGTTTGATTGCAGTATGAATGTGAATATGTGTCTCCCATGTCCCAGGGAGTGATAAGTGAATGGCTTCAGAGGTCCACGTGATTGCCTGTGTGAATTTCCCCCTCCTCCCACCCACTCTTCCTTCTGGGTCATTCTTTGGAGGGAAGCAGGAGGAGCGGGGAGAATGAGTGTTTGCTCATTTTTACCATGAGTGTGTCAATTTATTTTTAATTTTTTAGAAACTATGTTTTTTTTTCTTTAGATTTATTTTTGATTATTTTTTTCTCATCAAAATGCCTGGGGACTGGCACAATTTTGCCATATGCCACTCAACCAGGCCAAGCAAATTGTTTTATTTTGTTCCCAGTGTTTTGGGGCATCCCCCTCTGGGGACAAAGAAGTTAATTTTTATGATTTGGCCTCTAATCACTATGGCAAATGGATGTCACCTATGCTTTCTTTTTTTTGGCTCCTTAGAACTAAATTCATTTATTTAGTTAGGGGGTTGGATTGAAGGACCTCCAAGGTTTTTTCCAACTCTACTATTGTATTATTATTGTATTATCTATTTTTAATTTTTGGCCACATTTTTTTTTCTTTCAGCCTTTATTGCCTTGGGCAAAATTTTTTTTTAAAAAAACTGACAATGGCCTGGCCTATTTTTCATTGGCCTTTTTGTAATTTTGTACTAATTGCACCAGTTTTAATTTTTGGGTTTTTCCTTATAATTCCACAGGTTAAGCCATTGTGGAACGTGTTAATTGGTCCTTCAGGGACTGTTTTTTCAAACATATAAAAAAAGGAGGGATTTTGGGTACCTAGTAATTTGGTGTACCCCAATTTGGCTAATTTGGCATAGGTAACACAATAGATTTAAAAAGTTTGTTTGCCTCCCCCGCAAGGGGGACGAGGATATGCTGTGCTTGTTTTTACAGATTTTTATGGATTCTAGTACGTGATGTTTGTCTAGACAAGAATATTGTCGTACCAGTTCCCAAATCCAGTTCCAGAGATGACCAAGATGACTTTACAGACAGCAGTGGCCAATACGATCTTGCCAAAACAGCTGTCCAGTGATATGAAAAACCAAAAACCACCAAAGCAGTGCTGAAACAACGACACGACAACTTATGTGCTGCCATTTTTGCCAAGTTTTTAGTCATCATTAGTCATCATTTGTTTATGTTTACTTGTTTTGTCATCTCACCAAAAAACTCATTTGAACAGTGACTGCAATAAAAATCTATGGGTGCAACTAACATTACACACACTGACTTGAACTGTACATGAAACATTTGCTTTTTATATGCTTGGATCCTGTTTGAATTTTGCCTGCAGTAATTCAACACTTCATTGGTTCGAATTATAAGACTATCTTTCATTGAGGATTAATTGCTTATGATCCTCCCTCTGAAAAATGTAACATGTGTTAATGTAGTTAACTGTATATTTTTAAGTAATAAGCCTTATTGTCTCTTATTTCTTCCTCCTATTTTGCTCTTAATAACAGTCATGTCTTCCCTAATGCTGATCCGGAGTGTTGGATGTGCCTTTTTTTTTTCCAACCACCATTTTATGAGGCCATAGGTTCTGCCGTACCTTTTCAATCTATGGTTGCTCTCCAGAATTCCCTTACTTCACTATCTGAAGTTGTTTTACAGAATAGAAGAGGATTGGATTTGTTATTTTTAAAACAGGGCGGCTTATGTGTAGCTTTAAAAGAAGAATGCTGTTTTTATACTGATAGTTCAGGCATTGTGCTTGATTCTATGGCAGAATTAAATACCCGATTGAAAGATAGAGAGTCAGAATGCTCCAAGTTTCACACATGGTATCAAGGAATGTTTAACTTTTCTCCATGGCTTACAACTTTGCTTTCAGCCCTTATAGGTCCTTTGATTTTGATTTTGATTGCTTGTATCATTGGTCCTTGTGTTATGGGAAAACTGCTCAGGTTTTTGCGTACTCGCCTGGGTGATATAGATAAAGAAATTGATGCTACCCGCAAAGATTTAAACCTACTGCAACACTTGTTACCCTCCTCGTATGACACCTGCAAACAACCATTGTTAACATTTTCGGATTCAGACTCCGATACAGAAAGTGAGCTTCAATTCCCGGATAAGGTGAATGGTTCTTCTCACTGCCTACCGGAGGGTGGGCTGTTAGAGGAACGCATAGCCTTGGAGGGATATTGACCTCCTTTTAAAACAAAAACAGAGGAGATGTGAATGCATGACAGTAGTTTGGTTCAGGCCTTGTTGAAGCTGAAACGAAAGTAGGCCATGAGAATGTGACCTTTAACATACATAATGCTTGCATAGGTTGATAGTTAACTGCAAATATCTAACTGTGTATAGGATGTTTGCTGACCACAATATTTAACTAACCGTTTATCTAGCTTAGCATAGCGTTTGTATAGGTTGTTGGTTAACTGCAAATATCTAACTGTGTATACGATGCATTATTAGGGATGTTTTTGAAAACCCCTTAACTGCTACATACCTATTAATTATTTTCTTGTGGAAAATTGCTGAATGTACTTCTTTGATGTGTCCACTCCCCCGCCCTAAAGAAACTGCTTAATAAAAAGGGTCTGTACAGAACATGTCAGGAGGAATGTAGCCATACATCCTCCAAGCACTGTGCTTGCCTACCTCGAACTAACTCTTTGTGTGGTGTCTTAATTTGCGGCCTTCGTCCACGTGTGGACCCTCCAAATTCCCGGTGAGGACCGGGGCTCGTTCTCCCACCCAAGGGAGAACCCAGAAGGCCCAGACAGGCGAACCCGGGCTCAAGTATGTCGCGAACCTTGCAGCGACAAATTTTTGAGGTTTAAAATGCTTCATTAAACCTATAAAAAGAAATGATTTTGAGATATTTTGCTTACATTTGTAAATGTTTTAACATACTTAATGAGAATTTGCTTCCATCTGAATGGAATCTGATATTTTGGTGTGTTGACTCAAAGTACCTTTTTTTAAAATTGCAATTTTTTTAAAGCTGTTCTTCTTCCCTCCCTCTTTTATGCCTGAGTGCATTTTTAAATACTTATGAGTCAAGGTGCTCTAACCTAAAAGAGAAAGTTGACAACCAGATAAATAGAACTAGATATTAAAGTTTCTTGACCATGTGGAACAGGGCAAGGATTAATTACTCTGTCTGCTTCACCAAGCTAAAACAAAAGAACCAGGATATTGATACAAATGCTCCCTATTGGGGGCAATTGAGTAAGTTGAATGAATGTCCTGTCACAGTAGGGGAGAAGGTGTACGAGGCCTATGTGACACAGGAAGACAGTGTATTTTGGGTTGATCGATATTCTGGGTAAACGGTATAAAGGTCTGTGAACAACTGCCCTTCGGGGTTCAGATTTTGCTTGAGCTATCACTGCTGAACCTTGCGCAATAAACCTTTCCCTTTGACAAAGAGCTGGTCTGGTCTCATTTCTGCAACAACCCTATGATCTTTTGTTTGTTTGTTTGTTTGCAACACAAGTTGTTGTCCCTTTTGGAAATGTACTCATCTTACTGCAAAAGTGTTTCAATCATACAGGCAGTGGGAATGTCATGTTCCATGAAATTTACATTGTCTGCCTTCTGAAATAATGTTTGGATTTCCACACTTGGACAGAATGGGGGAAATTCCACAACATGAGACTAAAGATATAAAACTTAGCCAAGCCTGGGACAGACTACCAAGACTGACTGACCACTCTTACCAGCAAGCTAAGCTTAATACCATCCAGCAGATATGAAAGAACGGCCCCTGAGATGGAGAAGTAAAGACCAAAAGACTCTCTTCTATCCCCAGAAGACAGCTGTAAAGACTACAGGGGAGGGTGCCACTTCCGGTTTCTGGGGAAGACGGACATGCTGTCCGCCGTTCACCATCCTGGTGGGCTCCCCCTGATTCAGGGGGGGGCACAGGTTGCCTTGTAGGGGCGTCCTGCCGAAGGGGTGGCTTGCTGGAGCCCCCTGGAGCGGCGGCAGCTGCAGGAGGGCTGCCAGCTTTGCCCTAGGCACCGGGAGGCATTAGGGGGTGCGCAATGCCATGCGCGCCTTCGTCCCGAGGAGATCGGAAGAAACGCTCTACGTGAAGGCAACAGCTGAAATGCGGTGAGGGGGGAGTTCCCCTGGGGTCTTTTTCTTGCTTTTCTGAACAATAACTAAATGAGGATTAGCAGCTTTCCTAAGACTCTTCGATCTTGGTAAAGTGTTAAGATTGGAGAGGGGTTTTTTTCTCCCCCCCCCTCGGAAAAGCGGCTTTACACGATCTCACTCTCGGAGGAGAGAGAGAGAACTGGAAAAAAACAACTCTTTTGATATTCACTTCTTTCAAGCAATGGGATAATGACTCTTTAGAACAATTGCGAAAGAAAGAATGTGAGCTGACCTTATAAACTATGAATGGAAACTTTTTGAATGGTTGCTTTCCAATCTCCTGGGAGGGCTGAGCCAAAATGGCGTTTCTTCCCCCCTTTTTACTGCTGTTATAAATGAACTGTTGCTTTTGAAAAATCTTCTGGTTTGGAATTACTATACCCCAGTAAACTCTAGAGGCATCTCTTTATATAACCTTCCTTGGACTGGGAAAAATCGATTTCAACTGGCGGGGAGCTGTATTGAGAGACTAATATCCCACATTGGACTCTGCCTGCCTGTGGACCTCGCCCGTCGGTGCACTTCTGCAGACACCATTTTTCTTGTCTAGACTTATAACTTTCTCTGAGTTTCACAATGCCTGCGAAGAAGGCCCCCCCACCTAAACCAGCGTCGGCTCCAACATCCTCTGTCTCAAGCCCTGTCCCCCAACAAATGCAATTATCTTCTTTTCTACAACCTAAAGCTTCTGAGGGGGAACAGCAGTCTCAAGAAATGTTCCATCAAATGTTCCAGACGCTTATAAAGGGACAGGATGAAATTAAAAAGCAGTTGGCGGATTTAAAGGAACAACTCAGAGAGAATCAACAACAGACTTCACAAAATAGACAGAAAATTGACGCCCTGGAGGAGGGTGTTGTGGGGATGGGAGAAGAGGTGAAGGCATTACAAAAAAAAAAATGCTGGAATTGAAACCTACATGGAAAAAATGGAATTTGAAAGGATGTCGTTCTTTCTTAGATTTCAAAATATACCTGAAACGGAGGGTGAAGATTTAAGGGAGACTATGATAACAATGTTAGCAGACTATGTTAAAAGAGATAAACAACAGCTAGGGTGGGATATTGATCTGATATATAGAATTAATTCAGCATATGCTAGAACACACAATGTTCCAAGGGAAGTCCATGTTAAATTTTTTAGAAAGACTACAAGAGATGAGATTCTAGGGGTTCAAAGGGGGGAACCTTTAAGATATAAGGATAAAGAAATAACCATTCTAAAACAGATACCAAAAAGAATAAGAGATAAGAGGAAGAAATTCTTCTTTTTAACTAAAAAATTGTATGAAAAAAATATCTGGTTTAGATGGCTAGTTCCAGAAGGCTTGTTGATTTTCTGGGAGGGTGGTAGAGTGAGAATTAATACAGTGGTGGAGGCAGAAGCCTTCATGGAAAAACACAAGACTCTTCTAGACGGATCAAGAGACAGTGCACAAGATATGAAAGGGGGAGGAGCCATGGCTCAGCCAACAGACAGGGGAGAGGAGGCAGCAATGAGACTCAGGTCACAGAAATGAATTAAAAGTACATTGCAATTGTTAATATAATGAAATGGTTATGATATAGGAAGAGGGAAGGACAAAGCCAAGCACTTCAGTGTAGGAAACAGTTTATTATGCATATGGCCCGAACAGAGATAAAACAACACGTCCGGACCCCGAAAGATTATCATAAACGGGGTTTTATACCCCACATTACGTATACATTTTCTGGGTGTTACATTTGACATATATGGCTTGAAAAGGAACTGAAAGCGCTTAGTACAAATCTTGATTACCGAAAGGAACAGAAAGGAAAAAGGGAGGGGGTCATATGCATCTAATGAATTATGCCGACTATAATGTTTTAAGGGAGGAAAGGAGAACAAGCTAGCAAACAGGATACATCCGTCTGGGTCAGCCTGCTCCATTACAGATAAAAATAATCATTTGTCATGTCGGTAATTCTTATAAGAAAGGAAATGAAGCTTCGGCCTTGACCAGACTTTTTCAGGCCTTTAATATTGCAGCTTGGCTTTCATGCCTGAACCAAAGTTACAGCCCATCTCAGTTAGAAGTGATATAAAGTATGATTGAAGATGTTAAAGAATTTGAGGCAAACCTAAACTGCTAATATGTATGTAATAATGATATTTTGATATATATAAAATAAGAGAGAGATGCAAGATCCCGGGGAAGCACCACCTTCCGTATGATGTAGCTGTCAAAATTTTTCTCCATACCTATGTACCCTTTTCCCCAAAATATTTGTAAAAACCAATAAAACTTAAAAAAATAGACTACAGGGGAGGGTGACAATTCATTGTAAGGTTTTCTTTCCTGTCTCATTTATATTGTAATCAGTTGAATGTATTCATGTAAGAATTGTATTTGAGAATGGCTAGCACAGCAAGTTCTGAACACCTTAGATTTCTGTCTAGTGGGAGGGAGAGTTTGTCCAAAATGTCTGTATTTTCTGTATTGTAGAAGCAGCTACAGACACAGACACATACAGAGAGAGAGGGGGGGGCATTCAGAATTAGATTGAAACTATCTCCTTGACTTAACTCCACACAAAGCTTTTCCTAGGTTGATTTTTGCCCTGGCACAAAAGCCTAAATAGTGATATCTCCCTGTTAATCCCATGGGGGAGGGTCAATTCCCCTCAGGCAATTCCCCCACTTAAAGAGTAGCAGAAAGGATCTTCAAAACCTGAGCCCTGAATAAGAGCTAGGGAAGGTTCAAGAACCATCCCTTCGAAATGGGCAGCCTGTAACTTAAAAGAAAAGCATGGCTGCAAAGAATTTTGTGATTTCTGCTTGCTTGAAACCTGTCTGGAAGCTCACAGAAAGTGATATCTGATACTAATTGGCATGGAAAATTGGATATTGTAAATTTCTTTCCAGAAATTGTGCCCTGGCTGCTAGACCTTCATGGTTGAAAGCTCTCTGGGAGCCACTGAAGGGATCCTTCTGCTGTCTCTCTCAATGCCTTTCCATCAATACAATACAATACAATACAATAGTAGAGTTGGAAGGGACCTTGGAGGTCTTCTAGTCCAACCCCCTGCCTAGGCAGGAAACCCTATACTGTTTCAGACAAATGGCTATCCAACATCTTCTTAAAGACTTCCAGTGTTGGGGCATTCACAACTTCTGGAGGCAATTAATTGTTCTAACTGTCCGGAAATTTCCCCTCAGTTCTAAGTTGCTTCTCTCCTTGATTAGTTTCCACCCATTGCTTCTTGTTCTACCCTCAGAGGCCTTGGAGAATAGTTTGACTCCCTCTTCTTTGTGGCAACCTCTGAGATATTGGAACACTGCTATCATGTCTCCCCTAGTCCTTCTTTCTCTTAAGCTAAACATACCCAGTTCCTGCAACCGTTCTTCATATGTTTTAGTCTCCAGTCCCCTAATCATCTTTGTTGCTCTTCTCTGCACTCTTTCTAGAGTCTCCACATCTTTTTTACATCGTGGCGACCAGAACTGAATGCAGTAAAAATCAGAAAAATTAAGTCTCCCTGATCTGACCATTTTTTATCTTTTGTCAAGAACATGTGCATTCCACACACATGTTTTGGGAAAAAAAAGGAGGGATTGTGGAAAGTTATCACCCAGCCCTCTCCCAGAAAAATGAAATAATAATAATAATAATAATAATAATAATAATAATAATAATAATAATAATAATAATAATAATAATATATTTATTTCTTAGCCGCACCCTCTCCCGAAGGACTCGGGGCGGCGTACAATGAAACATATGAAATAAATATGTGGACAAAACAAACATATAACAAAGACATATACTGAGACACACAAAAGGAGGAGGTCGGCTGATAAATAAAAACAATTAAAATACAGTATTTAAAAACCCCTAGATAATTAAATATAATTAAAATACCCAGTTAAAAACCCGTCAGGAGCGATATGGTTAGATCAAAGTTAAGCCAGGCCAGCTGCTTGGAATAGGTGGGTCTTAAGCTTAATACGAAAGGAGCGGAGGTCAGAGGTATTCCTAATATCCGGAGGGAGGTCATTCCACAGGGCTGGGCCCGCCACAGAGAAGGCTCTACTCCTAGGCGCCGCCCCACGACACTGTCTAGTGGACGGCACCTGGAGGAGGCCCTCTCTGTGCGAGCGAATTGGTCGCAGGGATGTATGGGGCAGAATACGATCCCGCAAGTAACTAGGTCCTAAGCCATGGAGCGCTTTAAAGATAGTTATCAAAACCTTGAAACGCACCCGATAGACCACAGGAAGCCAGTGCAGCTCGCGCAGGAACGGTGTCACATGGGAGTACCTAGTACTCCCCATAATTACCCGCGCGGCTGCGTTCTGGACCAACTGTAGCCTCCGGGTGCATTTCAAGGGGAGCCCCATGTAGAGAGCGTTACAGTAGTCCAAGCGAGACGTCACCAGCGCATGAGTGACTGTGCGTAAGGCGTCCCGGTCCAGTAGGGGGCTCAATTGGCGCACCAGGCGAACCTGGTGGAACGCCCCCCTTGCCACGGCTGTCACATGGTCATCCATGGACAGCCGGGCATCCAGGAGGACGCCCAAATTGCGCGCCCACTCCACGGGGGCAAGCTGAATGCCCCCAATGGCCAATGATGGAATTAATTGGCTGAACCGGGGAGCTGGTACCCACAGCCACTCCGTCTTGGAGGGGTTGAGCTTGAGTCGGTTGTCATCCATCCAGATCCGTACGGCTTCCACACACCGGGACATCACTTCGATGGCCTCGTTGGGGTGGTTCGGGGTGGAAAAGTACAGCTGAGTATCATCAGCGTACAGATGGTATCCCACCCCGAAACCACGGATGATCTCACCCAGCGGCTTCATATATGTGTTGAACAGGAGTGGAGAGAGGACCGACCCCTGTGGCACCCCACAAGTAAGGGGGCGTAGGGTCGACCTCTCTTCTCCTGCCAACACACGCTGCGTCCGGTCAGAAAGGTAGGAGCCGAACCACCGCAAAACGGTGCCCCGGACCCCCAACCCCTCCAGCCGTCGCAGCAGGATAACATGGTCGATGGTATCAAAAGCCGCCGAGAGGTCTAATAGGACCAGGATAGAGGAACAACCTCTATCTCTGGCCCTCCAGAGATCATCCACCAACGCGACCAAGGCCGTCTCCGTGCTGTGACCGGGGCGGAAGCCGGACTGGCGCGGGTCTAGATAATCATTTTCCTCCAGATGTCGTGGAAACTGGTAGGCCACCACACTCTCTACAACCTTCGCCAGAAAGGGAAGGTTGGAGACAGGACGATAATTGGCCAGCTCCAAAGGGTCCAGGGAAGGCTTCTTGAGCAAGGGTCTCACCACCGCCTCTTTCAAGGCGGCCGGGAGAGACCCCTCGCCCAGTGAGGCATTCACTAGGCCCAGGAGCCAGGAAATATTGAAAAGGCAGAATATTATATTTTCCTGGATGTGAAAAAGGGAGAAACACATTTTAAACACAAAGTAAATTCTGCAGCTTCCTGCCCATCCCCACTTTGTCAATGGGCCATTAAGAAGGCCAAGCTAGTCCACTTTACATAATAAAGAGTTCTCCCCATCAGCTCCAGGGGGATGGGATTAAGGCATGATAAGATTGGCACTTTACTCAACTGACCACATGGCATCTGAGAACTCTGAGAATTCAACCAAACCTGGACTCAGCCTAGAGAGTTGCCCCTGCATGGGCCCATGTGAGTCTGACAACCAATCAGAATACATTTCTTACACAGGAACAGGAAACAGAGAGGTGGGACTGAACAGATTATAAAAAGCCTAGCAAGCCCCTCCCTTGGCCCTTCTCTTCTTCTCCACCAACATTGAAGCATGTGATCACCTTTTCTGTTCAGGACTCAAGCCATGTGGTCCTGTCCACCATTAAAACCATCTTTCCAAGCAGCCTCCATATCTCCAGTGTCTTTTTCCCCACTTGGAGCCGAACCCAGAAGGACATTTCTTCCAACAGAATAAAGGAGTGTAAGAGGAGAAAAATGTTCCCCCCTGCTGTACCAGTTTTAGGGGAGGACAGCATTCTCCCAGCTCTGCTGGAGCATTTTGTTTCCGTTCAGTGAATTAAAAGTTGCTCATAGGAGATTCTCCTTTATTTCAGCACTTCCTCCTGCTGTGTTGAGAAATACCACGAGGGAGCAATTGTTGGGAAGATTTTTCATGGGTCGCCCCAAAAACTTCTGCAGCCCGGAGAAGACCTTGGGCAACTCAGTATGTGCACCTCGATTTAAAGGGCTCGGGTACCCTTTGCACAGAAAATACAGTTCTAGTATCAGACGCTGCTCAGAGTTACTGCTTTAAAATGGGTGGGTGGGTGGGAAGGAAGGAGGGAGGAAGGAAGGAGGGAAGGAAGGAAGGAGGGAGGGAGGAGGAAGATGGGAAAAGGAGGGGGAAGGGAGGGAGGGGGGAATGGGAGGGTGAGTGAGGAAGGGAGATGGGAGATGGGAGAGGGAGAGAAAGGGAGGGGGGAGGGAGGGAGGAGGAAGATGGGAAAGGGAAGGAGGGTGAGGGAGGGAAGGAAGGGAGGAGAATGGGAGGGTGAGGGAGGAAGACAGTAGAAGGAGGGAGGGAAGGAGGGAGGAAGGAAAGGTAATGGGAGGGTGAGGGAGGAAGGAAGGAAGACAGGAGAAGGAGGGAAGAAGGGACGGAGGGAGGAAGGAAGGGTAACAGGAGGGTTAGCAAGGAAGGAAGACCGGAGAGGGAGGGAGGGAAGGAAGGAAGGAAGGAAGGAAGGAAGGACACTAAATGAACTGTATATGGTTGTTAAGTGCCAACACTGATTTCATAACACATAATCAATTATTAATTTTTATCTTTCAGTTATACAGGTAGTCCTCGAGTTACAACAGTTATCTTAGTGACTGTTCAAAGTTACAACGGCCCTGAAAAAAGCGACTTTTGACCATTTTCACACTTATGACCCAGTGGTGGGTTTCGGATCCCATTGCAACCGTACCGGAAATGGTCATAAGTTGGCCCAGCGTCCTCCACATGAACATGCGCATTCATGCATCTTACCTTTCAGCAATGCTTCTGCGATGTTCCAGCTGCTTGGCAGAGCATTGCGCAGGTGCTGTACGCGCCATGTGCGTGCGCGAAAGCGCCGAAGGCTTTAAAGGACAGGTAAGGAACGCCAGAGGGTGGGTGGGCCCTCTGGAGCACCGTACGGGAACGGTACCCGGTGCTCCGGGCAGGCTCTGGTACGCTCGTACCGGGGCATACCACCTGCAACCCACCACTGTTATGATCGTTGCAGCATCCCCATGGTCACGTGATTTATATTCAGATAATTACAACTGACTCTCGTTTATGACAGTTGCAGTGTCCTGGGGGTCATGTGATCCCCTCTTGCAACCTTCTGAGAAGCAATTCAACGGGAAAGCCAGATTCACTTAACAATCAGGTTACTAACATATCATCTGAAGTGATTCACTTAACAACTGTGATAAGAAAGGTCGTAAAATGGGGCAAAACTCAACTTGACCAATGTTTCACTTAACATAAATTTGGGGCTCCATTGTGGTCATAAGCCGAGGACTACCTGTCCTTCATTTCAGATGTTTGAAAATAGGTGTTCGGAAAGCTGGAATGGCCATTAAGATTGGATAGGGGACTTGCAAAAAAAAAGAGCCGAGGTGGCTCAGCGGTTAGAATGCAGTACTGCAGACTACTTCTGCTGACTGCTGGCTGCCTGCAATTTGGCAAATCAAATCTTACCAGGCTCAAGGTTGACTCATCCTTCCGAGGTGGGTAAAATGAGAACCCAAAATTGTTGGGGGTAATAGACTGACTCTGTAAACTGCTTAGAGAGGGCTGCAAAGCACTGTGAAGCGGTATGTAAGTCTA
Organism: Natrix helvetica; assembly: GCF_964273705.1. NCBI lineage: Eukaryota > Metazoa > Chordata > Lepidosauria > Squamata > Natricidae > Natrix > Natrix helvetica. Next base: position 39,414,004 of record NC_138555.1, on the reverse strand, counting down.
AGTGCTATTGCTATTGCTTGATCTGGATCTGGAAACTCAGAAGCTTCCTTTTAGCTGCAGGCCGGACCATCCAAAATCACCTCAGAAAGCATTTCAATAAATAAATATATTCTGCCTCCTTAGTACTACAGATGGGACGTGGTGGCTCAGTGGCTAAGACGCTGAGCTTGTCGATCAGAAAGGTCAGCAGTTCGGCGGTTCAAATCCCTAGCATCACATAACAGAGTGAGCTCCCGTTACTTGTCCCAGCTTCTGCCAACCTAGCAGTTCGAAAGCACGTAAAAATGGAAGTATAAAAATAGGGACCGCCTTTGGTGGGAAGGTAACAGCGTTCCATGCGCCTTTGGCATTTAGTCATGCTGGCCACATGACCACGGAGATGTCTTTGGACAGCGCTGGCTCTTTGGCTTAGAAATGGAGATGAGCACTGCCCCCTAGAGTCATGAACGACTAACCCATATGTGCGAGGGGAACGTTTACCTTTAGTACTGCTAAGAAAACTACATGGACATGTCCACAAGGTGACTAGAACATGATTCCAACTCAAAACAGACTTCACCGGTTAATAAAATATTTGAGGGGGGAAAAAACTCCTAATGTAATAAACCAGATAAATGCATTCAGAACATCTTGAGCACACAAGGACGTCACACAGGAGAGCTGATTTGCTTAACCATGATTTACTGAAAAATTCCACAAAGTAAAAAGCAAGTAAACCGCACAATAGCCTCACATGTTGGGCTAATTTAAAGACTGGGGCTGGGAAGAGATCCTAAGTGAAGAGCAGACCTGTGGCCTTGGGGAAAAGATCAGACTGAGAAGACACTGAGCCCAATGAAGCTCATGGGTCGTGGAGGGTTTCCTGCCAGTTCCCCCTCTGGCAAGCCCCCTTCTGCATCCTTGTCTACTGAGATTCTCTGTCCTCCAGGCCATGCTTGTCCCAAAGGTACTTTTTTTGGACAGCAACTGGACTTGGTTTTTCCTTGAAGATGTTTTGCATCTTGTCCAAGAAGCTTCTTTGGTTCTTAGACTGAATGGTGGAGGATGGAAGGGTTTATATTTCTTGCAGTCATCTGTTCGTTAGCTCTCTTTCTGGGAGTCATTGAGGCCATCTGGAGGTTTATCTGTAGTTTATTTATGGGTGGGAAACCTTCTTGGAATTTCTGAAAGGACTGTGTTGTAAACAGGACATAGGTGGTGTTGTATCCTCTCCCTCCGTTGAGAGACGGCTGTTTGCTGTCTTCAAAATATGCCACACCACCTATCTCCTGTTTGCAACACAGTCCTTTCAGCAGTTCCAAGAAGGTTCTACACCAGGGGTGTCAAACTCATGGCGTCACATGACGTATTGCAACTTCCCCCCCCCTTTGCTAAACCGGGCGTGGCCGTGTCCAGCACGTGACACATCTGGCTCGTGGGCCACGAGTTTGACAGCCCTGTTCTACACACAGTCAGGTGACCCTGAGGGCGCAGATAAACCTCCAAGCGGCCTTGACGACTCTCAAAAAGAGCGCAAATGACTGGATGACTGCAAGTAATAGAAACCCACCCATCCTCAACCATTCATTCAGAACCGAAGAAGCTTCTTGGATGAGAAGCGACACGTCTTCAAGGAAAAAAACAAAGTCTAGTTGACTTTAAAAAAAAAAAAAACTTTTGGGACCACTGCATCCTTGTTTTCTCTTTCTTTGTCTCCTTCTGGATGTTAAGCCCAGAATCTGGACCTCTAGGCCACTGCACCCCCCCTCCCCCAAATAAATAAATACATTCAAAAGTTCACCCAACATGGGAATCCACCACTGGTATATTCTCCATTCAAAGACCAGTGTGTTTGTTTCACAGATACTATAACATTTTCCTGCCCTGTCCCGATCATTGTTAAGTTGCAGTATAAGAGAATGTTCTTCTACCCACGGCACCATGACATAGATTTTATTCTTCGGGAATAAGACAATCTCTTTTTTTGAACAGAGCAACTTCCTGACTTGGAAACTCCAGTGCTTAAAACAACCTACAGCATTACAAGCCAACCTACTGACAAGAACTGAACGTTGCACCTACCCAAGAAGTATTAAACAGAAACACGTTGACATGCAGCCTCACTCCTCCTCAGGTCAATCTAAAATATCCTGGAGAGCAGAGGAAAGATCGGGGAATGCAAACGTGTAGCCGCTCTCAAGAGTCCTCTTGGGGACCACCCGCTGCCCATTGAGCAGCATGGTGCTTCGCTCGGAGCCGAAAAGGGCTTTCACTACAAAACTCGGCAGGGGCAAGAAGATGGGATGCTTGAGCACCGACCCCATCACTCGGGCAAAGTCGTCGTTGGTGGTGTCCACGGCAGATGGCGACACACCATTTAAAATGCCCCTCAGGCCCTCTTTCTGCAGCGCGTGGCTCACAATTCCTGCCAAGTCGACGACGTGGATCCACGGGAAATGCTGGTGTCCGGAAGCGATGGGGCCTCCCAGCCCAAAGCGGAGAGGCCATATCATCTGGCTAATGGCACCACCATCTTTGCCCAGAACAGCACCTTAAAGCAAGCAGAGGTATAATTACAGAGTTACATTTCACATAGGCTTCCCATACACAATAGCTGATGAGATGGGTCTATGACAATTCGCCATGGCCAACTTGCTGCAATCAACTGTGTGTGATAACTCGCCATGGCCAACTCTCTGCAAGACAAGTTACACTAATATCAAAGAAATGGTGGGTCAGAATCACTAAAGAAAAATGCAAAAGGAGGGACAGAATCTATATATATAAAAGCGAAATACCACTCACGCATCATCACTAAATCTCCAGAACCGTAAAGCCTACAAACTTGAAATTTGGCACATATGTTCCTCTTGGCTTCTAGGTACTCACTAAGAAAGGATTTTTCAAAATGAGCATCAGATCATTAGTATTTCTTATATTATTATTAACACACTCTAATGCTAAGAAGTTAGACATTCTACTCCTCCTCCCCACCTGAAAAGAACTCTATTCCAACTGCCACTTAGGCGTGGGCGTGGCCAGTGCGTGACTCATTCAGCCTGAGGGCTGGGAGTTTAGACATTCTACTCCCCCTCCCCACCCGAAAATGCTGATGCTAAGGAGTAAGACATTCTACTCCCCCTCCTCACCTGAAAGGGAGAGAAGGGGGAAACATAGGAGAAGATTCTATGGGGCAAGCTTGAGGGAGAGAAGGGGATAAGATAGGAGAGGCCTCTGTGGGGTACGCCTGAGGGAGAGAAGGGATAAGATAGGAGAGGCCTCTGTGGGGCAAGCCTGAGGCAGAGAAGGGGACAGGAGAGGATTAATGGGGCCAGCCTGAGAGAGAGAAGGGGGATAGGAGAGGCTTCTATGGGGCACGCCTGAGGGAGAGAAGGGGAGAGGAGAGGCTGATTGTAACTACTCATTAATGTTCAAGCTTTAACTGTCCATTTATCAAGCCCAATCATATAGTTCCATAGCGAAGCATGGGTATCCAACCAACTAGTGAAATATGAATGACAAAAATTAAAACATTTGTAAAATTATTTTAAATAAATTGAATGGATCATTGTCTTGTGGCGAGTTGTTCCGCAGTGAATTGGCCATGGTAAATTGGCTGTGGTGTGTTGACCATGGCAAGTTGGCTGCAGAAAGCTGTCCAGTTTCAGCTGAGATGGTTCTCTGAAGATGCCCCAATGGAACAGGTCTGTGTAACACACCAAGCTAGAAAACTAGAGTTCAGTGACATGGTGCACGCCTAGCAAGCTACATGGTTGCTTAACATGTACAGGTAGTCCTCGATTTATGACCACAATTGAGCCCAAAATTTCTGTTGCTAATGAGACATTTTTTAAGTGTGTTTTGTCCCATTTTATGACCTTCCTTGCCACATTCATTAAACCAACTACTGCAGTGGTTAAGTCAGTAACACAGTTGTTAAGTAAATCCGGCTTCCCCATTGTCAGAAGGTTGCAAAAGGGGGAATCACATGACCTTGGGACACTGCAACCGTCATAAAAATAAGTCAGTTGCCAAAGGTCTGAATTTTGACCATGTGACTATGGGGATGCTGCAGCGGTTGTAAGCCTGAAAAATGGTCGTAAGTCACTTTTTTCAGTGCTGTTGTAACTTCGAACGGTCACTTTAAAAAACTGTTGTAAGTCAAGTGTTGCAGTAGTATCTGATCCACCATTAAGGACTAAACAAAAGAACATGTGCTCAGAAGAACTATCTCTGGTAATTTTCCACTACGTGCAGGCCTCTGGAAGGAGGCTGAACCACACTAGGAGGAAAACAAAGGAGACAAAAGGATCTCACCACCACAATGCCAGGATGAGCAGCCAGGAAGCATGACCAAATATGGTAATGTTAAACCTAGTACAGGAAGCATGACCAAATATGGTAGTAAACCTATTACAGGAAGTATGACCAAATATGGTGCTGTTAAACCTATTACAGGAAGTGTGACCAAATATGGTAGTGTTAAACCTATGTATGTACCCTTTACTCCACCCTTCATTGTTTACCAATAAAAGAAGTCCCCAGAGGCATCTCTGGGTGCGGCTTCATCCCGAGGAACCCTGCGTGGTGTGTCTTTACTCTCCATCTCATGAAATCGCCCCCCGGAGAAGGCCTCTGGCCCAACCGGGAAGATTGAGCCCCGGTTTTCCACAGTCAAGGACTAACTGTACGTGACTCCAACACCACAAGCTATTCCAGTTATGCTTGTGATAAGTGGAAAGAGGTGTGCTTGCTTCATCAGGAGAAACACAGTCAAGAGCATTTGTGACCAAAAGCCACAATGAATGAGAATGGAATCAGAAGCTTCTTAGTGTTCTGACCCAGGCTTCCTTAAAAAGCAAGAAGCAAAGTCTTGGTTCCAGCAAAACCCCTTTTATTTACACATTCACAGTCAGCAAGGCTTAGCAAACAGTCTTTCCAAGGAATGTTTATCAACACGAAACTTATCTCGTTTGGAGAGCTGCTAGGTAACTAGTTTCCAAATGCAGGGCAAGGCAACACTTGGCACAGAGTCTCTTATAGTCACAAACAGAACTTTCCACTCTTGAAACGACCAAATGAATGAATTGTTTCCTGCAAAGGCCCAGTCCCCGCTCCCTCCTCTTGTTTCCTATGGGAGGGCCAATCACCTCCAAGGTGTGGCTTTACTCCTAAGTCGACCCTGCTTTCTTAGTTGTTCTTGTCTTCTGGCAGCTCTGCGCATGCACACACTGGGAACAGGCTCCAGCTGTTCCTCTGCCTCACTGCTGCCTAGCTCCCTCTCTGCCTCCGACGCAGAGCCCTCGTCTGAGCTTTCATCAGCCCCCAGGACTGACCCATGTTCCTCCCCAACCTCCTCACTGTTCAACTCTGCCACAACACCTAGTTTCCATGTAGTCTACAACAACGTTCTCCCAACCTCTTGGACACCAGGGACCAGTTCCATGGAGAAAGGTTTTTCCAGGGACCGGAGGCGGCGTGGTTTTGCGTGCTTGCCTGCATACCGTGGATGGGGCTTCGTTTGTTTGCATGGCCCAGTTGCTGGCATGCCAGTGCTGGTCGACGTACTGGGGGTAGGAGACCCTTGGTTTACAAAAAGTATCTTCAAAGCAGAAATTCAGAATTTGTTGTCTACAATTAAATGTTCCCATGTTGCGCGTCTTCTCTTACCAGATCTCACTACCACTTGGCCAGTGGCTTCACTAGGAATTTTAGCTGCTTCCTCCCACGAGCTCACCAAGCGAGAAAAGAAATTGAAGTCTCCACCGGGACTTTCTTCAGTGTATTTGGTGGTGTGGCTGGGCCAGTAATATCCTGGAGGAGATATTAGATGGTGATTTAATACAGAACTTTACTCCAAGCAATTATCTTTATAGCTCTTAGGACAACCGCCCATCTTTTAGATCTGAGCTTTGGAATATATCTACCAAAATTTTTTGAGAAATACTTTTTCTCCAAAAAGCTGTAGAAATTATTACTCAGTTAGTTCAAGAATACAGAAACTAGCACTTCTTGAGGTCTCCAAAACGTATATTGGCTTAATCATTATTTCGTTAAGTTTCATACCTATTCTTTTTTTTAATCTAGGCTTGGAAATGTTTAACCCTCCAGATGTTGGTGGTGTACAAGTCATAACGGCTCCAATATGGAGGGTCCTTAATGCAGAATATGGGACATGGAGTTCATGAACATCTGTAGGGCCATAAGTACCCTTATTTTATTTTTCTTTTAAAGACCCTGCAATCCCTTGCCTTGGATTGGGGGTCAGGACGACTGGTTTGGAGTTGAGTGTTTACTGACCGGATGCCCTTCCTGATGCCTATGCAGAGTTCACAGCAGATAATTACTCATTGCAGACAGAGAAAGAAATATCTGACACTACCTAAGATCAAACTCACAACCTCCTGGTTATGAGACAAGAGCTCCACGTCTAGGCTACCATGCCACTCCCAAGTACCCCTATTTACTATTTACTTGGCTTTTAATTCTTTTGATTAAGCAAACAAGCTTTAATACAATGAAAGCTTATTTGCTTAATCACATATTTTATTGAACAAACCACTGTTGATAGGTTTTGAACACCCTACAGCCCAAATCATTACTGTAATGGCTGAAGTCACCATCTACTTCGAATCACTTTAGCAAAGTTTTGACTTTTCTACCTCAATGGTCGGTCTCAGGTGCCATCTTTTGTAAACTATACCAATCCCCAATTAGCCCTAAACCCCAAGGGAATAAATGCATCCATTTCAAGCAGACCCTAATACAGTATTTGTCAACCACGTCAATTTTAAGGTATAGACTTCAACTCCCAGGATTCCCCAGCCAGCCATGCTGACTGAGGAATTCTGGGAGTTGAAGTCCACACATCTTAAATGTTGACAAGCTTGACAAACACTGCCTTAAGATATTAAGGCTGCTTGTCAGTATTGTTTCACCACAACCTTCACTCTGACTGGTCAGAATGTTTATGAACATTCAATAGAACCCAGCAATAAGAGCAATGGTTTTAAGACTCTTGGTGTAGATACATAAATTTTGTCAGCCGCTATATAACACGTATGACTCTGTAAACCCCTTAGAGAGGGCTGTAAAGCACTGGGGCGGTTAGCGGTGAAAGGAGAATGGAGAGCGTCGGCGGCTGCCGGCGTGGGTGTGGTCAGCAGCTGCGGCGGGACGCCCGGCCTGGGGTCTCTGCAGCTGGCGTGGGTATGGTCGGCGGTGGGGCGGGACGCCCGGTCTGGGGTCTCTACAGCTGCCGCTCCCCACGCCGTGGTGTTATCCCGGTTGCTCCCCCCCTCCTCCCTTCTTATGAACATGATAAATTAGATCAGTGGGGAGGGGCTGAGGCAGCTGGCATGGATACTAACACCAGCGGATGGCTTCGGGAGTTGGCGTGGGCGCGGTTGGAGTGGGGGGGCTTCGTTGTGCCCTCCCCCCGGTATTACCACCGTTGCCTGGGCCACCGTACTGTGCCATTTGGCCCCCCCTCCTGTGATATTATGTACTGGGTCAACGGAGTGCGGCCCTGGCGATGGATGTGAGTGTGGCTGGCATGGGCGGAGCTTAGCTGTTGGAGTCGGAGTTGGAGCAGCTGCCGATGCCGCCGCTGTCCTCGTTGCCACCATCACTGGCCGCTTCACCACCTCGCAAGCTAGCATCTGCTGCGATTTTGGACAGCTGTCCGTTACCCTTACATATTGTCCCCAACACCGACTATTTTTATGATGGACATAAGCTTCCTGCTACCCCCTTGAACACTGCTGGCTGCCCCCCCCCCCCATGGACATTTCATCTCATCGTTCCATCTCCCCATGATGTCATCCCGTTTGGTTGATGCCACACTCTCCTCTATGCTATACTGCGACAGAACATTATTCCCTCCGGGAACTCCCCCTTTCCCAGGGATGGCCTTCTGACCTATCAAGACGCTTCCTTAATGACGGATCTTGGGATCCCGAGAGGTGGCATGCGAAGAAGAGACTTCTTAAGGGTTTTTTACAGGGGCTTTTAAACCAAATTTTAAGGGGGGGAGGGGGGTTGATTCGGGTGGCTCAGACAGGCTTGGGGGGGAGTCTGCCAGGGCACAGGCCAGAGCTAACTAATGAGTGCGGGTTGGGAGGGCTAGGAAGGGTTGGGATTCTGGGGGAGACATTAAGCCATTGGGGGGTTCACCATCTCTACTGTTTGTGGGAGAGGCAGATATGGTGGGGGCTGAGGGCCAAATGATGTTTGGAGGATGCGGGTTTGCTGTTTAAGAGCGATCGTGCGTTCCGACGCTCATCGCCCTTCTCGCACCCCCGGGTGCTCGGGATTACAGGACCCTGGTCTCCAGCTGGTGTCGCTTAACGCCAGGTCCATGGTACATAAGGCTCCCCTCATTTACGACCTCATACAAGAGGGTAGAGCGGACCTGGCATGCATTACGGAGACCTGGTTGGGCCATGAGGGGGGGGTGCCCCTTAGCGAACTATGCCCACCAGGCTTCCGGGCGTTTCACCAGCTGAGAGCCCAGAGCAGGGGCGGGGGGGGGCGGCGGCGGTGGTTATTAGGGAAAGTCTCAGACCTCAGGAGGTCACTGTGCCTCAGATAGGCGGGTGTGAGTCCCTCTTTGTGAAGTGGAGCCTTGGAGCTCAGGTGGGCCTTTTTGTTACGTACCTGTCTCCCTGCTACGTTTCACCGGCCCTGCCGGAGCTGCTGAATCTGTTAGCTGGATTGGCGGTTGATTTCCCCAGGCTCATGGTCCTGGGGGATTTCAATCTGCCTTCCATTGGCGAGACATCTGAGTCAGCTCGGGAGTTCATGGCTTCCATGACAGCTATGGACCTAACTCAGTTAATTCAAGACCCTACCCATAATGGGGGACACACGCTCGACCTGATTTTTGTCTCTGGGCAGTGGATGAATGATCTAGATTTAGGGGATATTTCTATTCAACCCTTGTCATGGTCCGATCATTTCCTCATCAGGCTTGACTTCCATACCGCTACCCCTCGCCGCAGGGATGCGGAACCGACTAGATGGTTCCGCCCCAGGGACCTGATGGACCCCGAAAGGTTCCTGATGGAGCTTGGGACTTTTCCTGAATCCCTTACTCACAACTCGACTGAAGCCCTAGTGGAAGCCTGGGATAGGGCGGCCGCTGGGGCCTTGGATCGCGTTGTGCCTTTGCGGCCTCTGACCCGGTGTCGATCCTGGGTGGCTCCCTGGTTTACCGAGGAGCTCCGGGAGTGGGGGGCACCGTTTTACGGTGGTTCTCCTCCTACCTGTCGGATCGGTTACAGTTTGTGTTGACTGGAGGGCAGAGATCGACCCCCAGGCGCATCACTTGTGGGGTGCCCCAGGGGTCGGTTCTCTCACCCCTCCTGTTCAACATATATATGAAACAGCTGGGCGAGATCATCCGTGGTTTTGGGGTACGATATCATCAATATGCTGATGATACCCAACTTTTCATCTCTACCCCAATCCACCCAAACGATGCCCTCGACGTGATGTCCCGATGCCTGGAGGCTGTGCGGATCTGGATGGGGAGGAACAGGCTCAAGCTCAATCCCTCCAAGACTGAGTGGCTGTGGTTTCCGTCATCCCGATTTGTACACCTTGTTCCATCTTTGGTGAGTGGGGGAGAAATTTTAGCCCCCTCAGAGAAGGCTCGCAATCTGGGAGTCCTCCTGGATACGCGGCTTAGTTTAGAAGAACATCTGACGGCCGTGACCAGGGGGGGCTTTTACCAGGTTCGCCTGGTACGTCAGTTGCGCCCCTTCCTGGATCGGGATGCTCTGTGCACAGTCACTCATGCCCTCGTCCTTTCTTGCCTGGACTACTGCAATGCTCTCTACATGGGGCTGCCCTTGAAGAGCACCCAGAGGCTTCAGCTGGTCCAGAATGCGACCGCACGGGTTGTTATGGGGGTACCTAGGTGCTCCCATGTTACACCCCTTTTAGGCGGCCTGCACTGGTTGCCGGTTGTTTTCCAGGTGCGATTCAAGGTACTAATTATGACCTTTAAAGCGCTCCATGGCTTAGGCCCAGGGTATCTGTGAGACCACCTACTGCCACCAGTAGCCTCCCACCGTCCAGTACGATCCCACAGAGTTTGCCTATTCAGGGTGCCGTCGGCCAGGCAGTGTCAGCTGGTGACCCCCAGGGGGAGAGCCTTCTCTGTGGGAGCGCCTTCCCTCTGGAATGAGCTGCCCCCGGAGCTTCGCACAATCCCTGACCTCCGGTCCTTCCGACGCGCCCTAAAAAGTTGGCTTTTCCAGCAAGCCGGCCTGGCCTGTTAATTTTAACTCATTTTTTAAATGTATTGTTCCATAAATTCGATCTGTTTTTTTGGATATATATTTAATTTGTTTTTAACTTTTGGGATGTGTGTTTTTTAATGTTGTACGCCACCCTGAGTCCTTTGGGAGAAGGGCGGCATATAAATCCAATAAAAACAAACAAACAAACTATGAAGTGGTATATAAGTCTAAGTGCTATTGCTATAAGCGAAATTGCTGCTCAACAGTAGTCAGTACAGGTAGTCCTTGGCTTACAGCAGTTCACTTAGTGACTTGTTCAAAGTTACAACGGCACTGAAAAAAGTGACTTATGACAATTTTTCACATGTATGACAGTTGCAGCATTCCCACAGTCATGTGATTTACATTAGGATGCTTGACAACTGACTCACATTTATGACAGACCCGGTGCTACTGGGTCTTAAGATCTCCTTTTGCGACCTTCTTGACAAGCAAAGTCTAGGGGGGAAGCCAGATTCACTTCACAACTGTGTTACTAATTTAACAACTGCAGTGATTCACTTAACCAATGTGGCAAGAAAAATCATAAAATGGGGCAAAACTCATTTAACAAATTTATCATATAGGTTTTGGTCTCAACTGTGGTCGTAAGTTGAGGACTACCTGTTCTTAACACAAATTAGTTTAAAAGTAGTTCCCATCAAGGCTGAGAGATTAATTCGGTTCCCAAAACTCTTTTTCCTATTACAGGTAATCCTCGACTTCTAACAATTCATTTCATGACCATTTGAAATTACAACAGCACAGGAAAAAGTGACTTATGAACATTTTTCACACTTACAACTGTTAGGGCATCCCCATGGTCACATGATCAAGATTCAAGATGTTCGGCAACTGACTCATATTTATGACAGTTGATGTGTCCCTGGGTCACGTGTTCACCTTTTGCGACCTTCTGACAAGCAAAGTCAATAAGGAAGCCAGATTCACTGAACAACTGCAGTGATTCACTTAACAACCATGGCACGAAAGGTGACGAAGTGGAGCAAAACTCACTCAAGAATTTTCTCCCTCAGCAACAGAAATTTTGTGCTCCACTGTGGTGGTAAGTTGAGGACTGCCTGTGCTTACATTCAATATTTACTTACAGTTAAATAGATAGCAAAGTTACATTACAACACTGTGGTTAATACCTATGCCAGTGACAAGGACCCAGGCCTGAGGTGGGTGATCGGCATCTCTGATGGCTTTCGCCAAGGACTTTGTGGTCTCTACTCAGCTGGCAATGACCTCCTGACGGAAAGTATCATTCCACCTGCAGAAGATTCCCCCCCCCCCCAAGACATTAGTCTTTGTCAGACTATTCATGACTGGCAGAGACATGGTAACAAGGTCAGCCAATGAATAGGCATAGCAACTAAGTCAGCCAATGAGGGCTGTTTAGAAACTGAAACAGTATTTTCTGGAGACAGCTAGGCTATAGTTCTGAGTCTGTGCTGAGAAACGAAACTAGCCTGGATTTGTCTTCTCTGAATTCTGAACTGAAACAATATTTCCTCGTTGGAAGAATCTGCTGTTGGTATTGTACATTTATTCATGTGTTATTATGTATATAAAGAAGTTAATGAATCCTGCTGAATCATTTATCTGTGTGTGCTTTCTGGATGTGATTTCTACTGCAAACTCTGACAGTCTTTTAAAGATACCGTTTTTTAGGACTATAAGATGCATCAAGATTTCGAAGAGGTAAGTAAGAAAAATGTTGATGTTGGCTATGTAATAGTATACATGTGGTTATGTGTTATGAAAATGAAAAAAAAACTTTATATAAAAAAAACGTGGAAATTTTGGTGCATCTTATACACCAAATACAGCCATTTTTGGCCTCCAGAAGCCCCACTCCCACATCCCAAAAAGGGAGGCGTTTTTGCCCTCCCACAACCCCCAGGAGCACTCTGCAGGCTTCAGCGGGGCTGGGGGGAAGGCAAAAACGCACCCATTTTTGTGAAAAATGGGCAGAAAATGGGCCATTTTTCACAAAAACGAAGGCATTTTTGCCTTCCCCCAGGCCTGCTGAAGCCTGCAATGTGCTTCTGGGGGTTTGGGGAAGGCAAAAACGCCTCCCTTTTTGGGATGTGGGATTGGGGCTTCTGGAGGCCAAAAATGGCTGTATTTGGTGTATAAGATGCACCAACATTTCCACGCTTTTTTTTATATAAAGTTTTTTTCTCATAACACATAACCACATGTATACTATTACATAGCTAACATCATATTATATTATTAAATGTTTAAATCAATTCAATTTACCATCAACTCCCAAAAACAATTAAACAATTATTGGCTCTTCTGCTCTCCATACACCATATTTGTACCTTATCCATCACTTTCTTCTCCCTCTCTCCTCCTCCTCACCTCCTTTCTTCCCTCTGTCGTCCTTCTCTTGTCTACTTCCCTTTCCTCTCTCCTTCTCCTCACTCCCCTTTCCACTCCTTCTTTCTCTCCTCCTCTTCCTCCCCCCCGCCCTCTCTCCTATCCCTCTGTTTTTCCCTTAACTCTCTCCTTTACTTCACACTCTTCATCTCGTTTACTTGGTGTATTTCAGCTTCTGAGCAAGCTCCCTTTTATGTTAATGGTATTTATAATTCCTTTTCAATATACATATTTAATTTTAACATATATCTTCCTCCTCCTTTTTTTAAAAGAGAGGGGGGAAAAGTATACATATATAGTAATTGTGTTTTTAACCACCCCCACCCCCACCTATTTTTGGTCAAGATGTAGACCTGGTTACAATTCCCAGCTATTCTCATCATTATACTTATATAATTATGCATCCTTACACGCCCCAAATTTGTGATTCTGTCTTTAAATCTCAATAATTTCCCATTGTAAATGTATTTCATGTTCCCTCTCCATTTTTCCATATCTTGGCTTAGGTTACCCTTAATTATCTTTAAATAACAATCCTTACTGTTCAATGTTCATTACAATTCCCTTAATCTACTATATAGAATAACAAGCGGTACACATCTCACTTTGTTCATCATCTTAGAAGTTCTATATACTGTATGTCCATATTTCGTATATTTTAACCCATGTGTCAGCATTCCAAATATCATGCAGAATTAAGTCAGAGTCCAAGGCAAAGTTATCCTTAAAGTTCCAATTTAATAAGACAGACATGTTGGCAACAAACTGTGGAATCCCAAATCTGAAAACTTCCTGGGATTCCACCCAGTTGAAAGTTCATGATCTTATCCCCAAAACCATAAATCCATCACATGGTCCAATCTTCTTCAGACACACTGGCATCTCCACCCAGCTGGTTCCGGTCAGGTGCAGAGGTGCGGAAGATGACCTTGGCTTCTAGAAAGGAATGACAACAACACATTCCACAACTCTACTCCTTTCTATTCCCCCTCCCAATTACTACACTAATGAAACAGCATAGTGAAATAATAGACAGTGTGGCAGGCCAAAGATCCAAAAAGGAATATAACTACAGGCCTCACAGGCGGCCTTGCCTCAGAAGAAAAATGTTTCCTGAAAAGAAAACATCATAAAAGTGAGCATAACAAAATTAACCACCTCTTCCCCCGCCCCCCCACCCCAGGGGGACCCTTTGGCTTATCGGGAAACTTCTCATGGAATTGTTTTACTAACTTCTCCACTTTTAGGTTCCAACTTTTCACCCAAGTAGCTTCAGACAAAGGGTAACCCTTCCAATGCACTAAATACTGTAAGCGACCCCTATTCAGCCTGGAGTCTACAATTGTTTCCACCTCAGATTGTGTTTCCCCTTCTATCACTACAGGAGGAGAGTGAGCTTGGGTGGATACTCTTATGCTAGACCCAATTACTGGTTTCAGCAAGCTACAATGAAATTCTGGGTCAATTTTACCTAGACTTCTGGGTAGACTGAGTTGAACTGTAACTGGGTTAACTATCTTCACTATTGGGAATGGATCTAGAAATTTTGGACCAAATTCCTTGCTAGGCATTCTTAATCTCATGTATTTGGTAGATATAAAAACTTTGTCCCCCACACGAAAGGGGGTTTGGAGCGAGTGATGTTTATCAGCTTGCTTCTTGTAGGCTTCTGCCGCATCTGCTAGAGCTTTCTTCGTATTCTCCCATCCTTTCTTTAGTGTGTCCATCCATTCATTCAAAGACATGGAGGAGGGAGGTTCTCTAGGCAGCTCAGGCATGCCAACAAATTCCATGCCACTGGTAATCTGGAAAGCCATTAATCCCATGCTGCTGTGGACCGCATCGTTGTACGCCACTTCAGCGAAGGGTAGCAAATCCAACGAGTTGTCTTGCTGATAGTCCACATAACACCAGATGTATTGTTCCACCACCACATTGGCTCTCTCTGCTGCGCAGTTCATGCTGGGCTGAACCTCTGAGCTCAGTTCTTATGTGAACCCAATGGATCTCAGGACCTCTCTCCAGAACTTGGCTGTGAAATGGACCCCGCAGTCTGAAATGATCCTCTTGGGTACTCCGTGCAGGTGATAAATGTGTTTCACAAACAATTTCGCAAATTTCTTTGCGGACGGCAACCCTGAGCAAGCGATGAAGTGTGCCTGCTTGGAACCCAAATCAATAACTGTCCAGATTACTCTGTTCCCACTGCTGTCTGGGAGTTCCACGACGAAGTCCATTGCGACCTCTTCCCATGGTCGGTTAGGGCTGGCCACTCGTTGTAGTAGTCAAGGGGACTTCTCCGGCAGTGGTTTCATCGTTGCGTAAGTAGCACAGCTTTTTACGTAATCTTCCACCTCCGATTCCATCTTTGGCCACCAAAATTGACGCCTGGCAAGGTTGAGCATTTTTAAGAATCCAAAGTGGCCTCCTAGTTCCGTCTCATGGCTTCGTTGTAGAACTTCCAGCCTCAACCCCGCAGGGACATACAGTTTGGACCCATTCCAGGCTAATCCATTTTCCATCGTTAGGATTTCCTGGTTATTGTTGAGCCACTTGTCTGTTGGGAGCGCCAAATTCATAGCTGTCATCAGCTTCTCCTGGCTTCCATTACTGTCATACTGCGGTTTTCTCGACAAAGCATCCCCCAACAAGTTTTTTGGTACTTGTTGGACCCCTGGGGTTTTTGTCTCTGCTGCAGGTGCTGCAGGTTCTGGGCTCTTGGATTCAAACATCCCTGGCTGGCCCTTTTCCTCCACCGGTGGTAGCGGCTCAACCACAATCATCAATTTCCTACCACTGTCTTCCCACTTTATCGTAGGCTTCCACTTGTCAAGCCATGCAAGCCCCAAGATTATTTTTTCCGGCATCTCTGGAGCCACAATGAATCTGAGAAGCTCATAGTGGCAGCCTACTTGTAACTTCACCAGTTCAGTTATTACCGTGGCTGGGGCCCCTCCAATTAGCGTTCCATCTACCTGCTCAACCCAAATGGGACAGGATGGAGGTCTTGTGCGTATGACTAGTTGCTTGACAATCGACATGCTGATTACATCGATTGTAACTGGTGTCCACAACTGCTTCAACGTCCCCTTCCACCCCCGTCTCAGGTAATTGGAGGTTGACTTGGAAGGTGAAGGGGTGGATGGGTGCACTCACCATTGGGTCATCTTTGGCATTTTCCTCCTCCGAGGCCTCCCCATTGGTAGGACTCTTTGTCACCTTAGGTTGGGGATCCTCTTCCAGAGGTTGTTTGCCCTTTTCCTCCTCTGAGGCCTCCCTCTTGGTTGGACTTTTCATCACCTTAGGTTGGGGATCCTCTTCCAGAGGTTGTTGGGCCAGATGACTCTTTTCTGCTGGCATCTGGGGCCTTCTCTTTACTGCCGTGGCGGTTAGTGTGCACGTTTGTGGCATTTGGGGCTGGAGCCAAGCACTCTGATGCTCTGTGGCCAAGTTGACAGCAAGGGTGGCATTTTATTGGCCCCACGAAGGAAGGAACCTAGTTACATCTCTAAACTTAGGTACCGCCTCTTCACATTGTTCTGCTATCCATCCTGCAGCTTCCCCCTTGGTAATCCCTTCTTCCATTGTCGAGAACCTTTCTGTGTAGGAAGGTGGGGTAAGAACCTGTTGGGGCATTGCAGGTGCACATTGTCCTGCCATCCATCCCGCAGCCTTCCCCTCATTCATCCCTTCTTCCATTGTTGAGAACTCTTCTCTGTAGGAAGGTGTGTAAGAACCTGTT
Organism: Natrix helvetica; assembly: GCF_964273705.1. NCBI lineage: Eukaryota > Metazoa > Chordata > Lepidosauria > Squamata > Natricidae > Natrix > Natrix helvetica. Next base: position 39,397,603 of record NC_138555.1, on the reverse strand, counting down.
GGGGCATTGCAGGGGAGACTGGAACCGGTGGGGAGGTCAATCCCTCAGTTGGCCACTGCCCAGTTATCTGCCATTGTGCCATCTGCTGAGGGAGGGCAGGTGCCCACTGGCATCCCTTCCATCCATGACCTGGGGTTAAGACCCATCCCGGGGTTCCTGATTCACAGGTTGCAGTTCAACCAACGATGGCTGGCTGGGGGTGGGGGTTATATGCCAAGGCCCCCTCTGCTGGCTTGGAGGATTTTCCCATGTTGATGGCCCAGCAGGTGCCCACTGGCATCTTTTCCATCCATACTCTGGGAAGAAAGCTCAATTTGGTGGTGCTTGATTCACAAGCTGCAGCCCAATTTCTGGTGGCTGGCATGTGAAAGATGCTGGCCAAATCCCTTCTTGCTGGCTGGGTTGAATTTCCCATTTTGATAGGGAATCTGTCTTCAACTCAGTTGCAGGGTAATGGGTCATTTCATTTATTGCTGTTTGGAAGGAGTAATTATCTCCACTCCGGTCCTCCAGTCCATTTCAGCTTTCACTAGTGAAGGGGGGGAAAGATTGACTCACGTTTGGCTGAGAAGTTGGTCTGGGATTCCAAACAACGCTTTCCCCCACTGCATTCTTCCAGATGCTATAATTTTTCAAACAGAAACTCCTTCACACTTGGAGGCTTTGTAAAGAAGCTTCAAACAGAAATTCCTTTGCACTTTGATGATTTGCAGAGAAGCGTCTCATCTCAGCTTCTTATCTCAAAATGCTTTCTCATAATTGTTCACTGATATTTTATACTGACCCGGTCAGCGTTGGGAAATCAGCACCCCTCACCAGCCCCCGTGCCGGGGTGCTGGTGATTTATTTTAAAGGGAGATTTGGGATAATATCAGTGTTCCAAATATCATGCAGAATTAAATCAGAGTCCAAGGCAGAGCTATCCTTAAAGTTCCAATTTAATAAGACAGACATGTTGGCAACAAACTGTGGAATCCTAAATCTGAAAACGTCCTGGGATTCCACCCAGTTGAAAGTTCATGATCTTATCCCCACACCCATAAATCCATCACATGGTCCAATCTTCTTCGGCCACGCTGGCATCTCCACCCAGCTGGTTCCGGTTAGGTGCTGAGGTGTGGAGACAAAAGATGACCTTGGCTTCTAGAAAGGAATGACAACAACACATTCCACAACTCTACTCCTTTCTATTCCCCCCTTCCAATTACTACACTAATGAAACAGCATAGTGAAATAATAAAAAGTGTGGCAGGCCAAAAATCCAAAAAGGAACATATCTACAGGCCTGACACCATGCTTAATTGTCCTTCCATTGTCATATTCAATCAATTAGCAACTGAGTTTAATTATCATGTATAAAAATGAATCACAAACCTCTGCTTTACAATCTCCCCATAACAGTTTCATATTTGTCCATATTCCATATATTTTAACCTTTATTTAATTATCTTTCCATAATCATATTCAAACAGTTAGCAACTAAATTTTATTGTCAGGTTTAGGAGTAAACCACATACCTCAGCTTTATATTTCCCCATATCACAATTTCTAATTGTCTGATTTTTTCCTAGTAAGTTGTTTGTTCCACTTCTCTATTCCTGTCTTCTCCCTTTTCTTTGTTTTGACATGTCCACCCTCTTCAATTTTCCCCAAGCCACTGTCAAATCCACGCTCTTTTAGGGGGGGAAAAGGTGTGTCTTACACTCTGAAAAATACAGTACTTTTATCCTTCCACTAACATTGCCTATTTTCACAACTTTAAAGTCTGCTGATTGTTCCACTCAGGGGAAAAAAAACACTTTTCTAGCAAAACCCAACTGAATGCCTTGTCTTGCATCTTAGAACTTGCTTCTTCTAGAAATCAAGAGCTTGTTCTCTCGGCATAGAATGTCAGGGAGAAAGAAAGGCCTTGGCTTTCCTGCAGTTAAATAACAATCCATCAAGCTGGAGAGAGGGACCTTAACTAATGACACAGAACTCTAATCCTGTTACGAATCCTCTAACAGGTCATATGGGTTAAGTAGGAGATGACGTTCAGCTTGTGAGCCGAATCTTCCTTGCGATATGCAGGATCCATTTTATTTTATTTTATTTCCTTTCAATGAAATATTGGAAAGAAATTATGAAAAGGGACTTTTGCTCCTATGTGTGTATTTCTGTACGCAGGGAAGCGGAACAGATTGAGACGGAGTCTGGTGGGGTGGGAGAAGTTGGCAATCGAAAAACAAATTTGGAAATCGCAGCCTTAGGTCAGGATCCGCAGATTTTAAAAAATAACCTTCCCACTAATGCGTCTAAGTACAGGGGTCTCCAAACATGGCAACTTTAAAATCAGAATAACAGAGTTGGAAGGGACCTTGGAGGGAGGAGGAGCTTCCGGAGGGAAATGGCGACCAGCTTGTGAGCTCTGCATGACTGCGGGGCCTCCCTGACGGGGGAGGGATGCTGCCGGCCTCTGTTCCATCTCAAGGGGCCGGGAATTTGTTGACGATCACCCCGGCTTTGCCCTGGCTTCGGGCTGGCCCACCAGGGTGGTCGGACAGCCAGGTAGAGGAGGAGAAGCGTGCCAGCTGGAGCTGATGACTGCCGCTTTTGAGCTTTTGAGCTGGCGCTTTTGGTGTGGAGCGGAGCAAAGCAGAGCGGAGCAGCGAAAGCCCGAGTGAGGAGGGGAGCAGCGACGGGGATGGGGATGACCCAGGCAACCCGAGCGGCCCAGGCAGCGACGGTTTGGCGGCGGGGGTGGTGGTGGTTGGAGACGCCGAGCGCCAGACTCCCTGGCCGCCATGAATCCCAGACCAGCGGGGGGGGGGCCGCGAGAGGGAGAACGAGGCCCAGGGCGCCGGAGGGCGCTGGAAGATCGGCGGGAGGACTGTAGAGAAGCTGAAGCGGTCCTGCGGGCCCGGGAACAACAGCTCCGGGTCACTGAGTAGGCGAAGGGCCACTCGCGTTTGAGGCCGGATAAGGAGGAGAGACGCCTGAGAGGCTGGTGGCCATTTGCTGAAGGTTTGTCTCTTTACCCCTGCCATTCTTGCTGACAACCTGCCTCCCCTGCTCAATTACCAATTCCATCAATTCTCTTACTATCTTGACTATGGCTTTGCCCTTACCATCCGCTACAAACTGCCTCCCAGTTTCACCTATAGACTCCACCCTTAGACCAACTGGCTAACCGGCTAGCTCACCACCCTACCCTTTCCATCTAGGGTATGGACAATCATCATCTGTTTATCCCCTTTTGTAGGGAGTCCTGGCTTTCAAACAAACTCATGATATCAACCACAGCACCCGAAAATGAGCTTGCCCCTGTGACAACTACATGAACTTAATATATTCAAGGTCAGACCTACTGCTGCTGCGAGAGTCCCACCTCTCGCAGGTATGGCCCTCAGCCCTTCCAAGGGCCCACCTTGATGACGGGTTTATTAACCCAGAGAGGTGGAGGAAGCGGAAATTCAGGGTTTTTTTAATTAAATGTTTTTTAACGGTTTTAAGGGGTTCTAGGGCAGGGGGGAGGGTTAATCAGGCCAGGAGTGAGATTAGAGCCAGGCGAACAGGTGTGGTCGGGAGGGGAGTGAGCGGAGAGGGGGAGGAGAGGGAAAATAACATTCTAGCAGAGGGCTTTGCCATACCAACGGTCGTGGGGAGGGGTGGGTGCAAGGACAGACTAAGAACCTGTAGTCGGTTGGGAGACCGTGGTTGCTGGACACACCCGGTCGCTTGTACCAACCCCCGCATTCTAGGTGGCCAGGATCTACAGAGCCAGGGCCTGAGGCTGATGTTATGCAATGTGAGGTCCGTTGTCAACAAGGCCCCCCTCATTAATGATCTGATCTCGGAGGGGGAGCCGGACCTCGCAGGAATAACGGAGACCTGGTTGGGCCAAGAGGGAGGTGTACCCCTCGTGGAAATGTGCCCACCAGGCTATCGAGCATTCCACCAGCCACGGGCCCAGGGTAGGGGCGGCGGGGTAGCGGTGATTATCCGGGAGGACCTGGAGCCGAGAGAGTTCACTGTGCCACAGATATCCGGGTGCGAGTCTCTTGTCGTGAGATGGGGTCCAGGGAGACAGTTGGGCCTGCTGATTGTATACTTGGCTCCTCGCTATACATCAGCGGCCCTGCCTGAGCTCCTCGAGCTGATCGCAACAGTGGCGGTTGAGACCCCCAAACTTTTAGTTATGGGGGACTTCAACTTGCCATCGGTGGGAGAAGCATCCGAGGTGGTTCGGGAGTTCATGGCTTCCATGACAGCCATGGACCTGACTCAATTAATTCAGGGCCCCACACACGAGGGAGGCCACACGCTGGACCTTGTTTTTGTCTCTGGCCAGTGGATGAGTGATCTGGGAATAGGGGACTTAGCTATTACCCCCCTGTCATGGTCAGATCACTCACTTCTCCGGCTTGACTTCCCTGGCGCTACCCCCCGCCGCGGGGAGGCGGAACCGGAATGTCCTAGATGATTCCGCCCCAGGCGCCTGATGGAACCGGATAGGTTCCAGATGGAGCTTGGGCCACCTCCTGCAGCCCTGACCCGCCCCCGGATGGAGGACCTGGTAGCCGCATGGAATACTGCGGCTGCCGGGGCCTTAGACCGGGTGGCGCCTTTGTGGCCTCTCCTGCGGCAACGAACCACCCTGGCCCCTTGGTTTACCGAGGAGCTAAGGGTGATGAAACGCCAGAAGAGACGCCTAGAGAGCAGATGGAGATCCTCACGTTCCGAATTTGACCGAACACAGGTAAGAACCTATTTAAGGACATACCTTGTGGCATTAAGAGCAGCCAAACGTCGACATTGTGCCGCTCTTATTGCGTCCGCAGATAACCACCCTGCCGCCCTGTTTCGGGTGACCCGCTCCCTTCTGTCACAGAGGCCGCGGGAAGCCCCTTTACAGGGCAGGGCAGAGGAATTTGGGGAATATCTGCAGGATAAAATTGCTCAAATCTGGAGGGAATGGGTCCTCCTCAGTGGGCCAGGAGGGACGCCCGAGGAGAGTCTTGAGAGACCATTCTGGGAGGAGTTTGACTCTGTTGCCACCGATGATTTGGACAGGTTGCGTGGGCGACTACGAGCCACCACATGTTTATTGGACCCGTGTCCCTCCTGGCTTGTACTGGCATCCTGGGAGGTCACACGAGACTGGCTCTTGGGACTAGTGAACGCTTCATTGGGCGAGGGGTCCTTACCAGCCGCCTTGAAAGAGGCGGTTGTGAGGCCCTTACTCAAGAAGCCTTCCCTGGACCCAACTGAACTAGCTAATTATCGTCCAGTCTCCAACCTTCCCTTTTTAGCGAAGGTTGTAGAGAGTGTGGTGGCCCAACAGTTCCCACGTCACCTGGAGGAAACTGATTATCTAGACCCGCGCCAGTCCGGCTTCCGACCCGGGCACAGCACAGAGACGGCCTTGGTCGCATTGGTAGATGATCTCTGGAGGGCCAGGGATAGGGGTTGTTCCTCCATCCTGGTCCTATTAGATCTCTCAGCGGCTTTTGATACCATCGACCATGGTATCCTATTGCACCGGCTGGAGGGGCTGGGGGTAAGGGGCACCGTTTTGCGGTGGTTCTGCTCCTACCTCTCCGACCGGACGCAATGCGTGTTGGCAGGGGAGCAGAGGTCGACCCTGAGGCCGCTCACTTGTGGGGTGCCACAGGGGTCGGTCCTCTCGCCTCTCCTGTTCAACACATATATGAAGCCGCTGGGTGAGATCATTCGTGGTTTTGGGGTGGGATATCATCTGTACGCTGACGATATGCAGTTGTACATCTCCACCCCGAACCACCCCAACGAGGCCGTCGAAATGATGTCCCGGTGCTTGGAAGCCGTACGGGTCTGGATGGGTGACAACAGACTTAAGCTCAACCCCTCCAAGACGGAGTGGCTGTGGCTTCCGGCCCCCCGGTTCAACCAGTGGATCCCATCGCTGGCCATTGGGGGCGAGCAACTGGCCCCCATGGAGCGGGCGTGCAATTTGGGTGTCCTCCTAGATGCCCGGCTGTCTATGGATGACCATGTGGCAGCCATGGCGAGGGGGGCGTTCCACCAGGTTCGCCTGGTGCGCCAATTGCGCCCCCTATTGGACCGGGATGCCCTACGCACAGTCACTCATGCGCTGGTGACGTCCCGCCTGGACTACTGCAATGCTCTCTACATGGGGCTTCCCTTGAGATGCACCCGAAGACTACAGCTGGTCCAGAATGCGGCCGCGCGGGTGATTATGGGGAGTACGAGATACTCCCATATAACACCTCTCCTGCGCGAGCTGCATTGGCTCCCTGTGGTCTATCGGGTGTGTTTCAAGGTGCTGATCACCATCTTTAAAGCGCTCCATGGCACAGGACCTAGTTACTTGTGGGATTGCATCCTGCCCCATACATCCCTGCGACCAATCCGCTCTCACAGAAAGGGACTCCTCCGGGTGCCGTCCACTAAGCAGTGCCAAAGGGCGGCGCCCAGGAGCAGGGCCTTCTCTGTGATGGGCCCAGCCCTCTGGAATGACCTCCCCCCCGACATTAGGATTACTACCGACCTCCGCTCCTTCCGTACAAAACTCAAGACCCACCTTTTCCAACTAGCTGGCCTGGCTCAACTATAGTTCTATCTCTAACCCTCCTGGCAATTTTAAACTTTTTACATTTTAAAATTTTAAATCGGGGTATTTTAATTTTTAACCTTATTATTATTGTTGTTTTATGTATTGTAACAATTGTTGTGACTTTATACCTCCTCCGTGTAATGTCTAACCGTGTAATGTCTAATCGTGTAACATGTGATTTATTTATTGTACGCCGCCCCGAGTCCCTTCGTGGAGAGGGAGCGGCTAACAAGTCTAATAAATAAATAAATAAACCCCCTTTTTATTTCGATTTTTATACCGCCCCCTCTCCCCAAAGGGACTCGGGGAGGCAGGAAACCCTACACCACTTCAGACAAATGGTTATCCAACATCTTCTTTAAAACCTCCAGTGTTGGAACATTTACAACTTCTGGAGGCAAGTTGTTCCACTGATTAATTGTTCTGTCAGGAAATTTCTCCTTAGTTCTAGGTTGATTCTCTCCTTGATTAGTTTCCACCCACTGCTTCTTGTTCCACCCTCAGGTGCTTTGGAGAATAGTTTGACTCCCTCTTCTTTGTGGCAACCCCTGAGATATTGGAACCCTGCTATCATGTCTCCCCTAGTCCTTCTTTTCATTAAACTAGACTTACCCAGTTCCTGCAACAATTCTTCATATGGTTTAGCCTCCAGTCCCCTAATCATCTTTGTTGCTCTTCTCTGCACTCTTTCTAGAGTCTCCACATCTTTTTTATATTGTGGTGACCAGAACTGAATGCAGTATTCCAAGTGTGGCCCTACCAAGGTATTATAAAGTGGTATTAACCCTTCACATGATCTTGATTCTATCCCTCTGTTGATGCAGCCTAGAACTGTGTTGGCTTTTTGGCAGCTGCTGCACACTGTGGATCTATGGACTTCAACTGCCAGAATTCCCCAGTCAGCACAGTCAGTTGAGAAATGCTGGGAGTTGAAGTCCAGGAGTCTTAAAGTTGCCAGATTTGGAGAGCCCCCTTTTCTAGTGCATCCCTAAGGGAGACCGCAGCTGGGCAACAGTTTACAATATGGTTGTATCCCTTTTCTCCTGGTCCTGTGGCCCGAACAGAGGACAGGCAGTCCACCTTGTGCATTCAAATGCAAATACAACAAGAGAGGAAAGCAGAAATGAGCAGACACAATGCATGACAAAGAATATAGATGTCTCCTAAAGCCAAATTCCAGAAGCCAGGCTCCGCATATTTTCCTGACTATGTTTTTAAGTTCTTCTCCATGATCCAATCGTCCATACCGAACTAACGTATTCAAGAAACCTTCAATACGCAAGTCTGCCTATACCCTACCAAGGGGATGCAGATCCTGAAGCCTCGGGGCTTCACACAGCACCTCAAACCTTGACTGTAGCCATGCAAAATCCTTTCTTGTGCGGTCACTGAATTTTAACAATTAAGTTGAAAGAAGGGGGCATTATTAAAAATATGAAAGGAAGTCAGGGTAAAGGTTCTCAACTTTTTAGTCAAATCAAATCAAATATGGTTCTTCTCTGGCTCAGGAACTCCCACCTCCCTATTTTGGGGAAATGTGGCTCCAGTTCTAGACAAATAGAATATAGAATATACTGTATATAATAAAATTAGAATGGGATAGGGATTGGATGGGTTGGGATAGGGATAGGGATGGGGATGGGGTGGGATGAGGTGGAGTGCAGTGGAATCAAATAGAGTGGAGTGGGATGGGGGATAAGGGATATAGTAGAGTAGAGTAGAATAACAGAATAGAATAGAATAACAATAGAATAGAATGAAATAGAATAATAGAATAGAAAACAAAATAGAAGAGAATAGAAGAGAGTAGAATAGAAGACAGAATTAGAGTGGAGTGGAGTAGAGTGGAGTGGAGTGGAGTGGAATAGAATAGAATAGAATTAATAGAATAGAAAACAAAATAGAAGAGAGTAGAGCAGAAGAGAGTAGAATAGAATAGAGAATTAGAGTAAAGCAGAATAAAATAGAATGGGATGGAATAGGAATGGACTAGGACAGGACAGGGAGTAGGACTAGACTAGACTAGACTAGAACAGAACATAATAGTTCTAAAGGCAAGACTTGGAATAGGAATATAAATAGAAGAGAACAATTCTGGAGGCAAGACTTCTTGTTGCAAAGGCACTTGTCAATTCTGCTTAACATCCCTACTTCTAAGCACAACTGAGGAAACCGCCGGTGAATCTGAGGAAACCCCATTCATGTCCCGCAACTGACCTTGTCCAAAATTATTGAGGATTGAGGACATTTATTCCAGCCAGGTTGACCACTCCTTCACAGGAAGGGAGGCCGACATGGGAGAGTTCATCCTAGAAATGAAAACACAAACGCAGGGTTTGTCAGGTTGTTGTTGTTTTTTCTCTTCAAACACATTTTACTATATCATCATAATTAATAGAAGAAAATGCTGCTGCGTATGCAACAGTGTTAGCAACACACGTAAACATCAAATCAATTATTGCTGAAGGAATAAGAGAAAATATTATAAACAAAACAACTTTCCAAATATGACAAAGGTTCATTTGCAAAAAAAAACCAACAACCCTAAACCTAATTTAAATCTGATTAAAAATGCATTTGGACAGACTTCCCAGATAAACCAGACAGGAAACACAATTATACAGGTGAAACTCGAAAAATTAGAATATCGTGCAAAAGTTCATTTATTTCAGTAATGCAACTTAAAAGGTGAAACTAATATATGAGATAAGACTCATTACATAGAAAGCAAGACAGTTCAAGCCATGATTTGTCATAATTGTGATGATTATGGCTTACAGCTCATGAAAACCCCAAATCCACAATCTCAGAAAATTAGAATATTGTGAAAAGGTGCAATATTGTAGGCTCAAAGTGTCCCACTCTAATCAGCTAATTAAGCCATAACACCTGCAAAGGGTTCCTGAGCCTTTAAATAGTCTCTCAGTCTGGTTCAGTAGGAATCACAATCATGGGAAAGACTGCTGACCTGACAGTTGTGCAGAAAACCATCATTGACACCCTCCATAAGGAGGAAAAGCCTAAAAAGGTAATTGCAAAAGAAGTTGGATGTTCCCAAAGTGCTGTATCAAAGCACATTAATAGAAAGTTATGTGGAAGGGAAAAGTGTAGAAGAAAAAGGTGCACAAGCAGCAGGGATGACTGCAGCCTGGAGAGGATTGTCAGGAAAAGGCCATTCAAAAGTGTTGGGGACTTTCACAAGGAGTGGACTGAGGCTGGAGTCAGTGCATCAAGAGCCACCACACACAGACGGATCCTGTACATGGGCTTCAAATGTCATATTCCTCTTGTCAAGCTGCTCCTGAACAACAAACAACATCAAAAGCGTCTTACCTGGGCTAAAGAAAAACAGACCTGGTCTGTTGCTCAGTGGTCCAAAGTCCTCTTTTCTGATGAGAGCAACTTTTGCATCTCATTTGGAAACCAAGGACCCAGAGTATGGAGGAAGAATGGAGAGGCACACACTGCAAGATGCTTGAAGTCCAGTGTGACGTTTCCACAGTCTGTGTTGATTTGGGGAGCCATGTCATCTGCTGGTGTTGGTCCACTGTGCTTCATTAAGTCCAGGGTCAACGCAGCCATCTACCAGGAGATTTTCGAGCACTTCATGCTTCCTTCCACAGACGAGCTTTATGGGGATGCTGACTTCATTTTCCAGCAGGACCTGGCACCTGCCCACACTGCCAAAAGCACCAAAACCTGGTTCAATTAAAGTAGAATAAAATATGGACTAAAATATAAGAATGAAGACGTGGCATAAAAGGGACAGTTGGAAGCTTGCTTAAAGGGACAGGGAAATGTCATCAGCCTTCAACCACAACATGTTCCAGCAAATGTCCCTATGTCAAAAGTCCAAAACCACAAGGTTCAATTAAAGTTCGCTAATGGCACGTAGTCCATACCTGTAACAAAAGGAGAAGTAAGACCCCCATCTCCTAATAAGGCTTTTTCCTCAAGGTAACCAATAAGAAATGAGTAAAGTGTATCCGTGTTACACTGTCTTTGAGAATGTATAAGAATGCGTGCATCAATAATAAAGATTGTTCAGAATTTGCAATGTTAGCCATGGGCTAACGTTTCAGAACCTGGCTGCCAAATAAACTTTTCCTGTATCCTGAGAAGTGTAAGCCTGTCATTTTCTGCAACAATTCTGGCGACTTTGGCGGCAGGACTTAGAGCGATATTTCGCTGAGCACTGAACGGACCGACCGGTGCCCCATTGATGTAGGAAGAGGGAAGGACACAGCCAAGCACTCTAGTGTAGGAAACGGGTTTTTATGCATCAGGACCGAACAAAGAGAAAACAGCTTGTCCGGACCCCGAATGGTTATCATAAACAGGGTTTTATACCCCACATTACGTATACAGTTGCTGATGGTTACATTTGACATATATGGTCCTAAGAGGAACTGGAAAATGCTTCATACAGATATTTGGTTACAGTTAATGACAGAAAAGAGAGTTACACACATCTCAAGAATTGTGCAAACCTTATCACATTCTAACTATTGCATTTGGGGAGGAAAGCAGAAGTGAACAACATCCGTCTGGGTCAGCTTGCCTTACTGCAGATAAAAATAAACATTAGTCATGTCAGCAATTCTTAAAGAAAGGAAATAAAGCTTTGGACTTGATCAGACTTTTACAGGCCTGGGCCTGTAGCCTGATTTTTAGGCCTGAACCAAAGTTTTAGGCTATCTCACCATCGAGGCCATCTCGCCCTTCTTCAGGTGCCACAGAGATCTTTCTCTGGAAGGGGGCCGATGACCCCTCTTGGGCATCCGGAGGACACCACCAATCCAAGAATCTGACCAGGATCAGGACAAGTTAATAAAAATTTCGCCGGCTGAGAAAGAAGACGCCTGCAGGCAAGTATCAAAAGTATTGTAGACCCACTCGGTTAGGAGTGGAAGAGGGGGCCCGATCACCCCCCTGAGCCCGGGATAGCCTCCCTTCCAAATGGAACCGGCGTATCCTAATGAGGCTCTAGGTTTGTGTGGGTGGTTAAGTCATCGCAGATCCTGAAGGCGACCGTGGTATTCCGGCACCCCAGGTCGGTGACAGTGTCTTAGAAATAGAACATGGGAAGGTGGGGAGCGTTCCTCGAACGCCTCTCCAATGCATATTGAGGAGAAAAAAAGCTTTGAGAGAGTTTTAGTAAAAAGTCTCTGGCAGAGAAATTATCTTCACCCCTATTATAAGCCTCAAGGAGGAAAGAAAAAGAGAGTCTCAACGAAACATTTTGTTCCTTTCTGTTTTAACTTGCATGGTTGTCCTTGATGATGTGTTTAAGTGTTTTTTTTGTTTTGTTAAAAAGAAAGAACAAACGGTCCCATTAAGTGAGGCCAGGAGAAAGAAAACCAAAAAAGGTTATCTAAGGGACAGATCAAGTGGAGCACAAACCTGGTCCAAGGGAGCAGTTGAGATAAAAACTCAAATTGCCCCTAAGGGAATTTTATTGCCAGAAGCTGAGGGGGAGCTATGTAAGGTGTGGATATATGCTCCATTCTCAATGGCTAATTTATGTAATTGGAAAAATAAAATTCCTGCTTATAGAGAAAATCCAGATGAGATGCATGTCCTTTTTGCATCCATTTTTCTGAACTCACCAGTCTACTTGGGCTGACATACAAAGTCTGATGGAAATTTTATTAACCACATAGAAAAGAAGGCTAGTGAAGGTAACCATGAATAAGCCTTTGCAGACGGATCATGTAAAAAATAAAATAAAAATAAAAATCCAGACTGGACATGGTTACTGAAGAAACCAGATTAGGAACCTAGTACATTCAGCTGCAAAACTATTGGACCTTAGTTTTGTTAGGATTCAAACAAAAGTTAAGAATTTAGGGAAGGTCTATTAAATTCAACAGAAACAGGATAAAAATCCAGGGGAATTCCTAGAATGCATTTATCAAAACAGGCAATATACCACATTAGATCCTGAGGTTGAAGAAAACAAGAGAATGGTCAATATGATCTCCAGAAGACAGGCTAAAGATACAGAAGGATCTTGACAAACTTGAACATTGGGCACTATCTAATAAAATGAAATTCAATGGTGAAAAGAGTAAGATTCTACATTTAGGCAACAAAAATGAAATGCACAGGTACAGTATAGGTGGTACCTTGCTCAACAGTAGTAACTGTGAAAGGAATCTTGGAGTCCTAGTGGACAACCATTTAAATATGAGCCAGCAGTGTGCAGCAGCTGCCAAAAAAAGCCAACACATTTCTAGGCTGCACAACAGAGGGATAGAATCAAGATCATGTGAAGTGTTAATACCACTTTATAAGGCCTTGGTAAGGCCACACTTGGAATATTTGCATTCAGTTTTGTTCACCACGATGTAGAAAAGATGTGGAGACTCGAGTGCAGAAAAGAGCAACAAAGAAGAGGGAGTCAAAAACTATTTTTCAAGGCACCTGAGGGTAGAACAAGAAGCAATGGGTGGAAACTAATCAAAGAGAGAAGCAACTTAGAACTGAGGAGAAACTTCCTGACAGTTAGAACAATTAATCAGTGGAACAGCTTGCCTCCAGAAGTTGTGAATGCCCCAAAACTGGAAGTCTTTAAGAAGATGTTGGATAGTCATTTGTCTGAAACTGTATAGGGTTTCCTGCCTGGGGTTGGACTAGAAGACCTCCAAGGTCCCTTCCAACTCTGCTATTGTATTGTATCTTCATTGGTCACTCTGCAGATGACGTTAAGGAAAAAAGGGGGGCCAGGAAAGGGATCTCTGAACTTGTGGAATGAGCATACAAGGGCTCAAAACCTCAGATAAGAAGGAACTTCAAAAGGCAAAAGGAAACACATTTTTTCTCGCCAAGGCTCTTAGATAGAGTGGGAGGCAAGGGGACCTGCCGGAAGAATTGTCGAGGAGGTTGTTGCGGGGATCGGTAGTTAGAGGCACACATGCTGTTGTTAATCAGGTTGCTGCAGCCTGTCTCTGTTGTGACAAAACAACCCAAAGACAGGATGGAAACTTCCTTTGGAAGTCCTTCTACAGGGCTCCCAGGTGCTGTGTGGCAAATAGATGTCCCCACAATTTTCCCAGAAAGTGAGATTTAGAGATCTCTTGATCTTGTGTGTACTAAAAGACATTGTGCTAAGGTTTGGAGTGCCTTTGAATAGGGCCTCAGATTCTGGCCACCATCAGATGAATCAAGAGCCCCACCCAGATGCAAACAATGTGTTAATGAAAGTCTCCATACATCTGGATCTTTAAAAATTAGAGATCCAAATTAGAAACGGAACACCCAGGGCAGAGACAGGTATTAACAATCTAGTGCTTAAGGAGATAGAACAATGGGCATAACTTCAAGCAAAAGTAAGAAATTTAGCAGGTCATAAAAAGGCAAAGCCTATTGAATAGGAAGATCTAGGTAATTGGACTTGATTAATTTGATGTAATTCTTAGGTGTGTATCTATACTAATAACACATAGAATTGAATGGCGTTCAATTGATTTTGATATGTTTGACCAGCTGGCAAAATAAGTAAGCTTTTCAGCTGGGGCTTGAAGTTGTGGAGAACGGTAGTGTAGTGAGGATTTAAACTGCTCTCTAAGTTTTCCAATGCTTGGAGAATGACCCACATGTTTCCCAAGGAAAGAAAATTGGAGATTTAAAGGGATGGAACCTCCCCCAGGTCTGAAAGTGTTGTTTCAGGGTATTTGTGCATGCAGGTCTGTGTGGATTGAATAAAATGGAAATTGCATGAAAGGTCTTTGTGAAAAGTAAAAGAGAGAAAGAGAGATGACAAGATGCAACATAAAGCTGAATTGCTGACAGTTGCATTGTCAAATAATTCCAAAGCCCAAAGCAGAGGTCAATGTAATTGGTGTATGAAAAAAAAAAGGCCACTGGCTACAAGAATGTCCCAAGACATGCTTGAATGCCCAGTTCCTCTTTTGGGTCATGATATCCTATGCAAAATGGGAGCTACACTGTCCTTTGAGGAAGATAAAATGGCTCTAATGATGAGGCACTCCCCCAGATGAGATATGGCAATGGTGGTTCAAGAATCCACCAGGCCATGCGTATCATCATGCACCTATAATTATACAAGTGAAGCCTCTAGCCATGCCTGTTTCCTATGCCTTCTTCACCATCTCAAATACATAGAAACAACTAAAAACTGTTTGCTTGGCCTAGGTTTATCCAAGGATTAAAAAAAATTACCTACCTTTTTGGTGAAGTCTTTGCCTCAGACCTAGAAAATTTCCAGCCTTGCAAAGATGGAGATGTGCTACTCCAATATGTAGATAATATCTCAGTAACCGAACAGACGAAGGAGATTTGTTGAAGGAAAAATACCAATCAATCAATTGCTTCATCTGTTAATGGACAAGGGACACCGTGCCCCAAGGCAAAAAAAAAGCTGGAAGGCAGGGACAAAAAGCCCCAAGTTAAATACTTAAGAGTAATAAGATGTGAGTGAAAAGAAGCTGTATGCCAAATTGCAAGAATTCTTAGGTGCAGCAGGATATTGCAGAATGAGGATTTCAAATTTTGTGCTTCTAGCCAAACCTCCTTACACATCTACGAAGGGGGGTGGAAAAAAAAGAAGAAGAAGAACCCTTGCTTGAGGTTTAAAGCAGAAACAAGTGTACAAAGCCCTAAAGTCAGAATTATCTCAGGCTCTGATAAGAAAAAGGAAGTTGGCAACAACCTGCGGCTTATCTATCTAAACAACTGGACTGTTGCAAAAGGCTGGCAACATTGCTTAAAATTCTAGCCGCCACAGCTCTCCTAATGGAGGAAGCTAATAAATTAACTTTTAGACAGCCTACCAATATCTACACTAGCCATGTAATTCAAGGAATTTTAGAAATGAAGGGACATTTACAAATATCAGGTACTCCTGACTCAAAATCCACAAGTGACGTTGAAGCAAACAAATGCCCTAAACCCTGCCACCCTTTTGCCAATACCAGGACCCGAAATTGAGTATAATTGTATGAGAATCATTGAGAGTCAGTTTTCATGCAGACCAGACTTAACGGACATGCCGTTGAAATATGCAGACTATAACTTGTTCACTGATGGATCAAGCTTCATTACTATGGGAGAACATTATGCAGGCTATGCAGTAGTCTCCCTTGCCCAAGTCTTTGAGAGTGGACCTCTCCCAAAAGGCACTAGTGCCCAAGTAGCAGAATTATGGGCTTTAATCTGCGCATTAGAGAGGACAAAGAATGAAAGGGTGAACATCTGAACTGACTCTGTATGCCTTCCTTACTTTGCATATCAATACTGCTGATTATAGGGAAAGAGGTCTTTTAACTGCCTCAGGAAAGAAATTAAGCAAATGTGTGAATTGCACTGTTAAGGAAAAGATAAGGTGTGTTTTGATGCCTTACCCTTAGCTCTCTGCTCTGTGAGATGTACTCCATGTAAAGAACTTAATTTATCTCCTTTTGAAATGATGTTTGGACGGCCACCGGTTATAAGCCATAATTGGAAAAATCATATAAGGGACCTAGGACAGCTGGGGTCCTCATGGGTGAATCAAATGGTGGGAGAATTGAATAAGTAAATACAAGTAATCCAACAGTATTGTGTCCCCCATACCCCCACCATTTTTAACAACTTCCAGTCATAATATTCAGATAGGGGACAGGGTGTGGTAAAACACTGGAAAGGGAAGAATTTGAAACCTAGATGGAAGGGCCCATATACTGTGGTCATGTGTTCTCCACTTACAGCAAAAGTGTTGGAATCCAAGTTTTGGATTCACTGGACTCGAGTTAAGCCAGCTGCTGATGAGTATTGGGAGGCAGACCAGGAAGAAGCCCGTCCTCTAGTGATATGCTTAAAGAAACGCCCCCTAAAAACTGCTCTACCGGCAATGGGCAGAATTACGGGGCAGAAGAGGCCCTACTGAAGTCACACTTGGAAGCTGACTTCTCGATGTATGGCTGAAGATTTGGAGGAGGAAGACAACGTTCCATTTATTAGATATAAGATGTATTAGAAAGGTTGAGCACCTGTCAGGAAATGGCAAGCCAAGTATTCATAGTCATAGCTGTACTATCTCTCGCTTTAGTGAACGTACTTATTTGTTGTATTGCATATTCATCCCTCAGGAATTGTCCCCTCCAGAGGAAGACAGGTGCTGAGGCTAAGATCATTAATTGTAATCAAGAAGAAAATGAATCATCTGATGACACTTATGTTTGAGGAACCGTGGGAATGGGTTCTTTGCAGTGCAATAGGAGTTTTCGGATTGTGGGTGATATGTTTAGCAAATAAGATTTGTTTTTGTGGATTGCCCAAAGCTGATATTGCCATTCCTTAAACTATATATAACCCCTCCCTGATGCGGTGATTCAGTAGGATAAAAGAATTGTGTTAGGAGAAGTTTTGTGTGAGGGACAATTATGAGCCTTTTGTGGCTCTGGCTGTTATTGGCAAAGAGCTTGTTAAGTGATAACGTCTTGAATGTTGCGAAAATACGCCAGCAACTCCCATTGCTCTTGAAGAAAGATCCATGGATGCTATAAATCCCGAAGAACAGGGTGGAATCAAGTTACAGGATGTGGTACAGGTCTGCTTCCGCCAACGATGCATCATTTATGCTTGGGGACAGAACCGTAAGCCAATCCCAACACCTAAAGTCAATTATTTGACAAACCCTGTAAGAAAAGGGGCAAAGCATAGGGAAAACAGACCCCTGCAACAATTGAGAAAAGGGGACTATAAAGAGTGCTGGAGTTAGGTCAAAGCTTAATCAATCAGTCTGATCCTGCCCTGGGTCAAAAAATACTGGTTGTGTCTGTCTGCTGGATCTTTACCTTATCATGCTGTTTCAGTTGAGCAAGATCTTTGAAAACAACAACAACAACACCAAAGCTAAGATAGAGCTTCCGGTTCCGGCGGCTACGGCGACGGGCAAGAACTTTGCCCGCTCCTGCTCTTCGGTGGGCTTCCCCCATCTTCGGGGGGGCACAGGACGCCCCGGAGAGGCGTCCTGCCAAGGGAGCGGCTCGCGGAAGGCTCTGGCACCGGCGGCGGCTGGTGGGGGCTTCTCCGCTTTGCTCCAGGCACCGGGGAGCAGTTTCGGAGGGCGCGTGGGCGTCTCGCTCTATGCTGATCGGAGAATGCAAAACTGAAGGAAGCAGCGGCGGTGCGGTGAGATGCTTCCTCTCTTCATCCCCTTACTTTTGAGTTGATGGACTTTTCAGTAATTTTAAAAGTTAATCTTTCGGATTTATTCTTGGAGGAGCGGCTGGAGGGGAAGGGGATTTCCCCCCCCCCCTTGGACAAGCGGCTTGTAAAAATTCTGCTCTCGCCCCCAGGGGAAGGAGGAGGGGGGAGAGCCAACTAATGCTGCCTCACCCCAGTAAAAGTGTTTTTCATGGGACTTAGTTCCAGAATTTATTGATGACCTGAGAACTTTGTGAACTTTTAAAATTTTTCCTATGCCTCTGAGCCCAAAGCTGGCAGGGCAAGATGGCACACTTCCGTTGTCTTCATGAACTGTGAAACCTGACTCCACCTTTAAAATTCAGGCTTCCGGTCTTTGTCTCCGTGTCACCCAGAGGAATCTCTTGTGGATTGTTATTTCCTGAACTCTTTGGAGAAAAAACTTTCATCTATTGCTAGATTGACTAAAGAAACTCCCACCTGTTTGGATCTTCTGCCTCCTGGACTCATCTGCCTGCTCTACTTCTCCAGCTGCCCAGTCTCTACACTGACTGATCTCTTTGTTTTATAAACCATGTCTCCAAAAAGACCACCCCCTGGAAAACCTGGCTTTGCTACTTCTGCACCGACATCTGCAACATCCAGTCCTGCCACACAGTCAAAGATTACAGAACTGATGCAACCTAAGAGTACAGAGATGGATTTGCAACAAATGCTCCAGCAACTCATACAGGGCCAGGAAGAAATTAAGAAACAATTAAAAGAAATGAAGGAAGAAATTAAAGAGAATCAAGTCCAAATTTATAAGAACTCACAGAGACTGGACCTTGTGGAGGGTGGGGTGGCGGAGGCGAGAGGGGGGGTAGAGGCTTTACAGAAGGGAAACAAAGAACTTGATATCCAACAAATGAAAACAGAGTTTGAGAGAATGTCCTTTTATCTTAGATTTCAAAATGTAATAGAAGCAGATGGGGAAAATATAAGGGACATTATGACTAATATTTTAGCTGAATACATACACAAAGATAAACAGCAGATGGAATGGGAGATAGATCTGGTCTATAGAGTGAATTCAGCATATGCCAGAACACACAATGTACCCAGGGAGGTTCATATTAAATTCCTTAGGAAAAGCACAAGAGATGAAATTCTGGGTGTACAAAGGGGGCAAACATTGACATATCATGACAGGGAGATAACCATCTTGAAGCAGATCCCCCAAAAAATTAGGGAGAAAAGGAAAAACTATTCGCAATTGGCGAATAAATTATACCAGAAGGGGGTGTGGTTTAGATGGTTGATGCCTGAAGGTATGCTGATATTCTGGGAGGAGACAAGAATCAGAATCAATACACCCATAGAGGCACAGGCCTTTATGGAAAAAAATAAAGCGAACCTAGAAAAAACAGAAGACACCACAATGGTCACACAGGACACGGGAGGGGCCGGAGCTCTGCCAGCGGGGGGTGAAGGGGCAACACCAAGAAAGCTCAGATCACAAAAATGAATAAGAAAACCACAATGTTATAAACAGACCGAAAGTAATAATGAAATTATATCTAGACTATATATCATAACTATATAAACTGATTGAAAACTATTTTTTCTAGAATTAATATGCTGATTTTTTATGATTATGTATTAATGTTTTATATTTAGATGTATCCTATGAGTTTGGAGGGAGGGGGCGTCTGCCACACTTGCAACTGCCAAAATTTGTAACCATGCCACTTACCCTTTTCCTTATAAATGTTTTAAAAAACCAATAAAACTTTTTGGGGAAAAAAACAACAACAACAAAGCTAAGATAGTCCTTGTGCATCAAACGATATCAGGAACCTGGCATTCCTGTGGGGTCACTATCAGAGGAACAATGCCCAACTGAAATGTACCTTGCCCCTGGGAAAACCCTTGTAGATGTGAAATTAACTTGCAGCATGTCTCCCTCTGCTCACAAGCTCTTCCAACAGAGGGTCACTTTCTCGCTCCCACCCCCACTCGTTTTTTTACCGATGGGAGGGGAATCTGACTACTGGAAGGTGCCCAAGGCCATTCCAGCCACCCCGACTTCCCATTTGGCTTTCAATACAGTCCACCATGGGATTTTGTGTTCATTTTCCCCCTGGAAACACCAGTTCCCACTATCTCTTTGAAGGACCAGTTCTCAGGGATAGGCAAATGGACCCTAACCAAGAAGTTCCATTACAGCCCCTAACTGGTATGTACTTGGCAGGAACCTTACAGGTCTGGACTAATGAAAAGAACCTCCAAGCCCATGCCTTTTCTATGAACATAGGAGTGTGTGTAGGGGAAAATGGAGTCTTCTTCTTATGTGAGAAAAGCTTGCTGTTTCCATATGAATAGATCAGGGAAAGTCTGGAGGGTGGTCCAAGAACTATGAGTTTGAGCTTCCTCTATTGGTCAAAAAGTACAAGGAACAGATGTGTGGTTCTCTTGGCTACTGGGAACAGGTTGGATCAAGCAAATGCTATTTCTTTTATTATGTGGAATCGCAAGTCTAGCCTTCCTCCCTTGCATAATACCCTTGCTTAAACAACTCGTTATGAGGTCTGTAAAGGAAGCACAGGGTGAAAAGTAATTAATGTTAATGGAAAGCCTAATTCCACATACCCTCAAGGAAGATGAAGTCTCAGATACTAGTTCCTATATTCAAATTGCCCTCTTGGAAGTAGAGAAACTGATTCCGGAAGATAAGCCCTAAGATGTGTATTGCTTGTACTCTTGCTTTTTCTGCTATTCTGTATCCTGCATGCTTATATTGTTAATCTAACAGGCTAGACTCAATTGTGGACCTTAATAGAGTCTAGAAGGGGGGAAATAAAGTAGAATAAAATATGGATTAAAATATTAGAATGAAGACGTGGCATAAAAGGGACAGTTGGAAGCTTGCTTAAAGGGACAGGGAAATGTCATCAGCCTTCATGACTACAAATGGAGAGCAACGTTTCTGTTGCTAAGCGAGACAGCTGTTAAGTAACTTTGGTCCCCATTTTATGACCTTTCTTGCCAGTTGTTAAGTGAATCGCTGCAGCTGTTAAGTTAGCAACATGTTTGTTCAGTGAATCTGGCTTCCCCATGGACTTTGCTTGTCAGAAGGTCACAAAAGGGGCCAAACATAACTCTGGGACCCGACAACAGGTGATAATACAATAGTAGAGTTGGAAGGGACCTTGGAGGTCTTCTAGTCCAACCCCCTGCCTAGGCAGGAAACCCTATACCGTTTCAGACAAATAGCTATCCAACATCTTCTTAAAGACTTCCAGTGTTGGGGCATTCACAACTTCTGGAGGCAAGCTGTTCCACTGATTAATTGTTCTCACTGTCAGGAAATTTCTCCACAGTTCTAAGTTGCTTCTCTCCTTGATTAGTTTCCACCCATTGCTTCTTGTTCTACCCTCAGGTGCTTTGGAGAATAGTTTGACTCCCTCTTCTTTGTGGCAACCTCTGAGATATTGGAACAATGCTATCATGTCTCCCCTAGTCATTCTTTCTCTTAAGCTAAACATACCCAGTTCCTGCAACTGTTCTTCATATGTTTTAGTCTCCAGTCCCCTAATCATCTTTGTTGCTCTTCTCTGCACTCTTTCTAGAGTCTCCACATCTTTTTTACATCGTGGCGACCAGAACTGAATGCAGTATTCCAAGTGTGGCCCTACCAAGGCATTATAAAGTGGTATTAACACTTCACGTGATCTTGATTCTATCCCTCTGTTGATGCAGCCTAGAACTGTGTTGGCTTTTTTGGCAGCTGCTGCACACTGCTGGCTCATATTTAAATGGTTGTCCACCAGGACTCCAAGATCCCTTTCACAGTTACTACTACTGAGCAAGGTATCACCTATACTGTACCTGTGCATTCCATTTTTGTTGCCTAAATGTAGAACCTTACTCTTTTCACCATTGAATTTCATTTTATTAGATAGTGCCCAATGTTCAAGTCTGTCAAGATCCTTCTGTATCTTAAGCCTATCTTCTGGAGTGTTGGCTATTCCTGCCAGCTTGGTGTCATCTGCAAATTTGATGAGTTCCCCATTTATTCCCTCATCCAAATCATTGATGAAGATGTTGAAGAGTACTGGGCCTACTATAAATATGAGTCAGTTGCCAAACATCTGCACCAACAATCCCAAGTGTGAAAAATGGCCATAAGTCACTTCTCACAGTGCCGTTGTAACTTTGAACGGTCACTAAACCAACTGCTGTAAGTCAAGGACTACCTGTATACATTTCAATTACAAATGGCTCATGCATTCCTTATCATTAACTTTGCTGTTCCCATTGACAGCAAATAAGCATCCAAACAAACCGATTTTAGCATTCAATGGGAGCAGCTTTTGTCAGCAAGCAAAGAAATGGCAGGCCTCCATTCCTCCTGACAGAGGGCCCAAGAATATCCCTTGGTACATCTTTGGTCTTCTCGGGAACTGCTCTAAATCTCAAATAAAATTTATTTTCTCTCCATTCCAGTAATGCCAGATTGGCAATAATGCAGGAATGAACTAATTGTCTCCTGCAAACACCCCTCCCCTTTCGCTCCTCTTTTATTCCCTATGGGAGAGGCCATTCACCATTCATCTGTGGCCTTACTCCCGAGTCAATCCTTGTTCCTTAGCTGTTCCCTTCATCTGGCAACTCTGCGCGTGCGCACACTGGGAACAGGCTCCAGCTGTTCGTCTGCCTCACTGATGTCTGACTCTGAAGGCAGCTGATAACTGGCATATGGCTCTGGCCCACTCTCTGCCTCTGACACAGAGCCCTCATCAGAGCCTTCCCCAGACTCCAGGACTGGCCCATGTTCCTCCCCATCCTCCTCATTGTCCGAATCTGCTACCAGCTCTGCTGGCCACTGGCAGGCCACAACAACATATTCTTCTAAGTTTTAGCTTGTTTTAAGCCCCTACTCCTTACCCAGGTTAACCGCTTCTTTCCAGGTTCACGAGAAATAAGGGTGACTTCATGGCCTTGGCTCTTTAGCACCCGGCTTAAGTTTCGACCTATAAATCCAGTCCCGCCACCTAAATTACATTCAGGAGATGATCAAACAGTGAAAGAGAAGGTTAAAAGAACCACAATACTGTTGAGAAATTATTAATTTGTTAAACTCATATCCTACTTTTTCTCCAGGAGCTTGTTTTGGCTTACTTGGGAACTCTCTTTCAATTTACGTTCACAACCCCATCCTATAAGATTGGTTCTGCTGGAAAAACGTGCACCTTTAAGTTTCCTTGGCTAATATTGAAAATTTCAATCTAACCTTCCAAACGTCCCTCCCTCAAATCAATGTGATTATATTAAATTAATTTATTTATTTATTTATTTATATATATATATATATATATATATATATATATATATATATATATATATATATATATATATATATATATATATATATATATATATATATATATATATATATATATATATATATATATATATATATATATATATATATATATATATATATATATATATATATATATATATATATATATATATATATATATATATATATATTCTGAGGTTTTCACGGGTGTTTGTATGTACGTCTTTGGTTGTTCGGGTTTTCTCCCACGTAGAATTGGAAGTATCTTCACGACGTTTCGATGAAGTCTCATTCATCATCTTCAGGCTGGTGCTTCTGGCTTGGTGCTTCCAGGAGCAATGTGAGATCTCAGCCGGTTCCTCTTTTTAACTGCCAGTGGGGGTTTGAGCTGATTGGGTGGGAGCTTGGCTGCATTCTGATTGGGTGGAGGTGTATTCTGATTGGTAGGGGGCTTGCCTGTGCTCTGATTGGATGGGAGTTTGGCTGTGCTCTGATTGGATGGGGGCGTGTTCTGTTTGGGTGGGGGCCTGGTTGTGCTTGTGTTAGTCTGAGTTGCCTATCCAACTGCCTATCCAACACATACTTCATCTATAACGGACAAAAATACAAACAACAGAATAATCAGTGAGGGCGGGTTTCCAAATGGCTGGTAGGCGGGAGGTATCATCTCGTTTATTCATGCTGTGTGGTCATTTTTCTATCTCAATAGCTTCTCTGATTATTCTGTTGTTAAAGTGTTCAATTTTGGCAATAGTTCTGGTCTTTTTAAAGTCTATATCATGTCCTGTGGCTTTGAGGTGTTGGACCAGGGAAGAAGTTGGTTCCTCCTTTCTGACTGAGTTTTTGTGTTCTTCAATGCATGCCTTTATTCTTCTGTTGGTTTGTCCGATGTATGTGGTGGGGCAGGTGGTGCATGGGATTTCATATACTCCTTGATTTTCTAACTCTATTTTGTCTTTGGGGTTTCTCAGGATGGTGGATATTTTTCGGTTTGTGTAGAATGCTGTCTTGATGTTGTGTTTGTGGAGGATCTTGCTGATTCTGTCTGTGGTGCCTTTTATGTATGGGAGGAGGGCTTTGCCGTTTTCTTGTTCACTGTCTTGGATTTTAGTGGGGTTTTCTTTTTGGATTAGGTTAGTGATATTGTTTCTTTGGAATCCGTTGGATGTTAGTACGTTGGTGAGAGTGTGTAGTTCGGTTTTGAGGTGTTGTTCGTCAGCTAAGCGTTTTGTTCTGGAGATGAGTGTCTTGGCTACAGAGTTGATCTGTGCTGGGTGGTGGTGTGAGAGTGCGTGCAAATAGCGGTTTGTGTGTGTTTTCTTCTGGTAGATGGTGTGTCCTAGGGATCCATTGGATTTCTTATAGACTAAGACATCCAGGAAGGGGAGTTGGTTATTGCCTTCTGTTTCCATGGTGAACTGTATTTTGGGGTGTAGGCTGTTGAGGTGTGTGAGGAAGTTGTCCAGTTTATCTTTCCCGTGTGGCCTGATTATGAAGGTGTCGTCTATGTATCTGAGCCAGAGTTTGGGTTTGTGATCGGATTTTTCTAGAGCTTGGGTTTCAAAGTGTTCCATGTAGAGGTTAGCAATGACAGGTTAGAGGGGTGATTCCATGGGTGCTCCTTCTATTTGTTTGTATTTTTGTCCGTTATAGATGAAGTATGTGTTGGATAGGCAGTGGTTGGTCAGATCTAGGATATGTTTGGGGGGGTTGTATTTGTTTTGGATAGCTGTCAAGGCTTCTTTGATTGGTACTTGGGTGAAGAGGGATACGACATCGAAGCAGACGAACGCGAAGCCAAACAACAGTAACGCAGCTCACCAGCTCAAATCCCTCTGCAACTCAGACTAACATAAGCACAACCAGGCCCCCACCCAAACAGAACACGCCCCCATCCAATCAGAGCACAGCCAAACTCCCATCCAATCAGAGCACAGCCAAGCCTCCCACCAATCAGAATACACCTCCACCCAATCAGAATGCAGCCAAGCTCCCACCCAATCAGCACAAACCCCCACTGGCAGTTAAAAAGAGGAACCGGCTGAGATCTCACATTGCTCCTGGAAGCACCAAGCCGGAAGCACCAAGCCGGAAGCACCAGCCTGAAGATGATGAATGAGACTTCATCGAAACGTCGTGAAGATACTTCCAATTCTACGCGGGAGAAAACCCGAACAACCAAAGACGTACATACAAACACCCGCGAAAACCTCAGAAAACACACACACACACACACACACACATATATATATATATATATATATATATATATATATATATATATATATATATATATATATATATGTTTTGTATTTGTACTGATAAATAAATAAAGGGAGACTAGTATAGATCTATTTCGAGCTAATTAGCTCTCATCAGCTAGCCATATATATATATATATATATATATATATATATATATATATATATATATATATATATATATATATATATATATATATATATATATATATATATATATATATATAATCAGTGGTGGGTTCCTCCCGGATCGCACCGGATCGCGCGCGCTCCCTTTCAGCGCTCCACCTGGCTTGCGCGCTCCCTTTCAGCGCTCCACCTGGCTTGCGCGCTCCCTTTCAGCGCTCCACCTGGCTTGCGCGCTCCCTTTCAGCGCTCCACCTGGCTCTCGCGCTCCCTTCCGGCGCTGAAACCGGAAGTACAGTTTTGCCCGGCCCTGGCGAAGCAACGACGCCTGTCTGCGCTCCACCAGCTCGGCTGGGAACGGAGATGTTTCCTCAG
Source organism: Natrix helvetica (assembly GCF_964273705.1). NCBI lineage: Eukaryota > Metazoa > Chordata > Lepidosauria > Squamata > Natricidae > Natrix > Natrix helvetica. The sequence goes on along the minus strand of NC_138555.1, from coordinate 39,371,748 downwards.
CGGAGCGGAGCGCCTGAAAAGAGGAAACATCTCCGTTCCCAGCCGAGCTGGTGGAGCGCAGGCAGGCGTCGTTGCTTCGCCAGGGGCGGGGCAAGACTGTACTTCCGGTTTCAGCGCCGGAAGGGAGCGCGAGAGCCAGGTGGAGCGCTGAAAGGGAGCGCGCAAGCCAGGTGGAGCGCTGAAAGGGAGCGCGCAAGCCAGGTGGAGCGCTGAAAGGGAGCGCGCACGATCCGGTGCAATCCAGCAGGAACCCACCACTGATATATATATATATATATATATATATATATATATATATATATATATATATATATATATATATATATATATATATATATATATATATATATATATATATAACCTCATGCTCCTTCCTCCCCCAATTTTCTCCACAGTTAATAACCCTTTTGAGGTGGATTGGTTGACAGAGAGGGGCACGGTGTCTTCACCAGTAGACCAAACAGGCTTAAGTTTAGTTTAACTTTAGTTCATTAAGACTTCTGATCCTCATCTTCAGAGTTCTCAAGGAGGTTTTCTCTTTCCTAAAATCTGAATATTCCATTCAATAAACACAAACAGCTTCCTTTCTTTATGGCAAGTGACTCCTTTCCTTAAGAACCCAACAAAGCAAACAAAAAGTTGGGGGAACTTGTTTGGGTCATCCACAAAAAAGGGAAAGGAAATGTTCTATTGGGGAAAGAGGTTCTTTTGTTTATTATTTATTCAATTTCTATAGCCAACCGTCTTAGTCAATGGCTGTGGGAAGCTTACAATTCAAACAAATATGTTACAATTAAAATATTTAATTGTAATATATTTTTAATTTTTAAAAAATAAAAATCATTTTAAAACAAAGCGATAAAAAACAATAGAAGCATCCAAATAAATATACATAGCATCTGAGATATTTGGCCAATTAGACATGCAGCCAGGAAATGGGACCCTTAATACATTCAGCACCTTAGGCTCAGGAACATAACCAGGATTTTAGGGCCTTAAGAAAGACTAACAGGGTTGGGGCCATTCTAATCTCCAAAGGAGGATATTCCATAGAGCAGGGACCACTGCAGAGAAAGCCATCTTTTAGTCCCCACCAACCAACAACACTCTTTGGTCAGCATAAATCTACATAGGGTTTTTTTTCCCATAAAGGAAGTTTTCCTAAGATTTCTCCAAAGGTACTTTCAAAAAGGCAACCGGACCAGTGGTGGGATTCAACATTTTTTACTACCGGTTTTGAGGGTGTGGCATGGCTTGGTGGGCATGGCAGGGAAAGGATACTGTAAAATCTCCATCCCCTCCCCAGTCCAGGGGACGGTTACTGCAAAATCCCCATTTCCTTCCGATCAGCTGGGATTCGGGAGGCAGAAAATATATGGGGCAGAGTCAGTCAGAGGTGGTATTTACCAGTTCTCCGAACTACTCAAAATTTCAGCTACCGGTTCTCCAGAACTGGTCAGAACATGCTGAATACCACCTCTGAACCAGACTTTGATTCTTCTTGAAGATGTTTCACTTCTCACCCAGGAAGCTTCTTCAGATATAACTGGTGAGGAATGGAAAAGATTTATACAATTCCTTTCCATTTGCCACAGTTAGTTAGAACTGAAGAAGTGTCTCGGATAAGAAGGGTAACTTCTTCAAGAAAAATCAAGAAACTCCAGTTGCCTTTTGAAAAAGCATCTTTGGGACAACCGCGACGTAGATGACTGAGAAACTCCATAGACATTCCTAAGATTAAAACAACTGTGTGATGGAGACCAACTATCAGTAACATCTGAAGTCACAAAGCTAATCATGGGTTTCTTTATCACACCTGCACATGCCTAAACCAGTATGATTCTGTTTATTGGACTGACCAGCAGGATAGAGAGGGAGATTCCTGCCTGAGAGAGAAAAGCAGAAAATGAGAATTTTTAACAGCTTTGGATTCTCAGAGGAAGGAAGGGTAAAGTCAGGCATTGCATTACTAGAGAGCCAGTTTGGCGTGTTTGGTTTTAAGGCATCAGGCTAGAAACCAGGCCATCAGAAATCCTAGATCTGCCTTAGGCACAAAGCCGGCTAGGTGACCTTGGACTACTAGTCACTTTCTCACAGCTCTAGGAAAGAGGAGGCAAAAAGGGGAATTTTGAGTGACTATGAAAAATGCACCAAAGACAAATTCCTTGTGTGTCCATGGACATTTGATTAGTCGCCTCATCGATGCAGTACATAAACCTGCAAAGGTTTCTGTTATGCATTGTAAAGGCCACCAGAGGGGGGACGATAGGATAGCCCAGGGAAATCGACTAGCAGATTTGGAAGCCAGAGAAGCAGCCAAGCGAGCGGGCCCTACTCCTGATTTAGCAATTCATGTGGCAATGGATTTAGGAGTGATTCCACCAGAAATAAAGCCAACATACACTCAACAGGAGTGTATTAAGGCCACTCATGATTTACATGCTAGTATAAAAGAAGGTTGGTATGTGATGCCAGATAAAAGAATATATGTGCCGACGTCAGTAGCATGGACATTGGTCCAGCTATCACATGAAACTACTCATATGGGGAAAACTGCCTTAGAAACCGCCCTAAGTAGGGATTATTTCATTAATGGACTGGCTGGAATAGCAGCGAAAGTCGTGGCCAAATGTATTATATGTGCTAAGGTGAATCCGAGGCAGGGACCACTCTTGCCCCCTGGAACCATCCCGGTGTCATATCTCCCAATGGATTATTTGATGATTGATTTTACAGACATGCCAAGATGTGGCCCTTATAAAGCAATGTTGGTTATGGTTGATATGTATACCGGATGGTCAGAGGCTTTTCCCACTAAAACAAAACAAGCTAGAGAAGTGGCTAGACTGCTCCTTAAAGAGATAATCCCTAGGTTCGGACTTCCATCCCATATCTCATCAGATAATGGGCCTGAGTTTGTCCATCACATTAACCAGGCGGTGGCTAACGCAGTGGGGATCAAGTGGAGGTTCCATAGTGCGAATCACCCTCAATCGGGAGCGATGTCTGAAAGAATGAACAGAACCCTTAAAGAAAGGATCATTAAAATCTGTGCGGAATGTCATTTGAAATGGCCTGATGCCCTTCCATTGGCTTTGTATGCTGTCAGGTGTTCTCCCCGACGCCAACATAAACTGTCACCTTATGAGTTAATGTTTGGGCGTCCACCTACATTGTTGAGAAGAAACTTGGCGGGGTGGCCTGATTTGGGGCATAAGGGGGGTGTTTGGAATATGGAGATGGTGCAAGAATTAAACAAGCAAGTTGAGAAACTCCGAAACTATGTTCAAGAGCAAAACCCCCCACCACTAGTGACTAAATGTCACCCATTTAAGCCAGGAGATAATGTGTGGGTAAAGCATTGGAAGAAGGAACAGTTGGAAGGGAGATGGAAAGGTCCATATATGGTCATAATGGTGTCACCCTTGGCAGTGAAAATAGCAGAATCCAAAGCCTGGATTCATTGGACGAGGGTTAAGGCTGCGGACGTAGGCTGGAGCGTTTCAGTGGACCACCGAAATCCTACCAAAATGACATTCAAACGTGCTTAAATCACTTGTGTTATGTATATAAATAGGTTAAGTGTACCCAGGTTGTGTTGAGAAGGCGGAAGAAGAGGACCCAGCCCTGCAGGGACCACAACCCGGAAGCTGGTTCCCAAGCACGGCTGAAGATTGGTATGGACTCATGTTTGAAGCCTGGGTGTGGGGACTTTGGATATTAGCAATAGGATTACTAATGATAGTATTCTTCTACTACTGTCGTGAGCGATTTTGTGGTATTCCAAAGCCTGTAGATCCTCTGATTCCCTTGCCCACTCCAACTCCTGAGGGCCAACAACAGATCACATGGCTTGAGTTTCTGGAAGAAAGAAGCAACCCCTGCTAAGTCACACCTGGAAGCTGACTTTCAACGCATGGGTGAAGATTGGATAAGTAATACTTAGTATAGCATCCATATTATTAACATATGCTTATTATATAACCAAATAGGATAAGTCTATATGCGTTGGTTTTGTGATTGTAAGTGTGGGTGTTGTTGCTGTACACATTGTATTGATTGTATTGCATACTCACATTGTCGAATTGAATGTGATGTAAAAATTATAGAGGACGCATTATCACCATACATAGGTCAAAGAGATAACAAATATTATTGTACACTTAAACCTTGTCCTACTGTAAATCAAACCATCCAGAGGCGTCAGGAAGAAGCGGACAACCCGGATACAATGGAGGATGAGGTTAACTTGTGCATTTGGTTGGTTGGGGGTAAGTGTTTTATTTACAAGGGTGTTAGGTAATTCGGTGTGCGTGCAGAATCTAGGACAGTGGAATAGGCCTGAGGAACGTCCAGGTATTGTCCAGTCTTATGTAATAGGCAATGGACAGTGCCGGGGCTATCCTCCTCTTGTCTTTACACCAGGTTGCTGGAATGAAATCTTACCTCACCCTTGTCAAGCCCCCCATGCATTTGATCAACTAGCCAAGGAAGCCTGTCTAGCTCGGAAGTACACAAACCATTTCCTCTGCAAGTACGTAGGCTATGTGCTCAGAAAGGGAATGTGTAGCTATGCTTCATATCGAGAGGAAAGGCCTCCTATTATATTAGACTGTGGGGATCCAATATTTCGGGGTTGGGAACGGGTTACTCATATCAATCAGTTAAAACCTGGATGGAAAGGGATATGTACCTTACAACATAGCCGCATAAAGGAGAGAAGGAAACAGCGAAGTGTTGGGGAAAAATGGCCTTTAGGGGAAGGACCCTGTACTCAATGTTTAAATGATGGAGCCATCTTCTATCGTTTGGAGAAACCAAAAACATGTACCAGGTTTGACTTAACCACTTGTGCTCGATCCGGGAGAAGAGGTCTAAGTATATACAAAAGATGTAATGGAACAGAAGGGGTACTATGTTATCAGGATTGCAAAGGCTCATTGAATCACTGTCCACCCCCTCGTCAAACACCCACCAAAGCACACATAAAAAGACTTTTCCCACAAACACGTGCACCAAAATCTCGTGTTACACCAAGAGAAGCACCTAGACGGGCACCTCACTCCACCGAGGCCCCTGACACCTGTTCTCCTTGTATTACAAAGGCACAAGTAGGGAGAACCATTCTTAACACTTTAGTCTACCACACACAATCACCTAGAAACTGTAAGCCTCAGCTTGTCAATTGCATACATAACCAAACCATGTATAGTTTGTGCAACCAGGATGGAAAAATTATTTGTTATAACCCTAGTACTCCCATACGATTGAATGTGACCATATATGCTGGATTGGCTAAATATGGCTCCCGTAATACCCCTGAAGGTGACGGGAAGTTGTATTTTCTCAATTATACTCTAAAGTTAGAAAGAGGAAAAGACCCCTTAAGAATAAGCTTTGATGCATGTATCGCCATGAGCAAAGGATGGGGTTCCACCTGTGGAGACGAGTCTTGGGTAACAGCCTACCAAGCGAACCATAAATATTTGTGCTCCGCTAACATGAATTGGGCTTATGGCAACCCAAACCAATGGCTCCCCTGTGCTGGAAACACCCAATGTTCTGGCTGGAAATGCATCTGTGATTATACTGGAGGGGGATATAAGGGCTGTAAGTATATTACTTCCTTTAGAAGAAGCAGTGGAAATGTAGTAGAGTTAGAAGTGGACCGAAGGCATCCTGCTGTAGTAAGTTATGGATTTGGAATAGATGGCACAGGATCAGATCCAAAAACGTATCTTACTATAAAGGTGGAGAAAGTATTTGAAGGTGAAGTAAAATCCCTGGGATGGTCGGTTTACGATAATCTACGGAAATTAGAAACGCCCCTTTTAATAAGCGCAAAAGCCAATAATCTTTTTGTAGAGCTTGCCGAAGAAGTAGCTAAAACCCTTACAGTCAAGAATTGTTTTGTGTGTGGAGGAACTAATATGGGGGAACAATGGCCCTGGGAGGCGCTGGAGGCTCATCCATTGATCTATAATAATCTTTCCAAGGCAGGAAATATTACAAAGAGGGAACAGCTTACAGGTATTGTCTGGACACTCACCACTAATCTTGTAGGAAGAAACTGTTTTGCTAGAAATGGTACACATTATGTAGGAGAACTTATTTGCTTAGGAATTTGGAATGAAAAGTATAACCAATGGACATCACCAGGTAATGCCACAAAACCTGAACATTTTAATAGAACATATCTAGGTTACCTGAACTCATCCCGGACGGCTGATGAATGGGTAGCTCCTAAAGACATGTATTGGATATGTGGAAAACTAGCTTATGAACAACTCCCTTTTAATTGGTCAGGTTCGTGTGTCTTAGGTTGGATAAAACCATCCTTCTTTTTGTTACCAATTCAATCAAAACAAATACTAGGAGTCCCCTTATATGAACAAGTAGGATTGAGAGCAAAGAGGGAAGTGCAAACTGTGTTCACAGACTTCCCTTGTAAAGAATATTCTGCTTATGATAAGGAGGATGAGAAATGGACTAGTGAACGCATAGTGTGTACATATGGAAGAGCAACATGGGCAGAAGATGGATCATGGGGGTACCGCACCCCTATATACATGTTAAACAGAATCATTCGGTTACAGGCAGTTCTGGATCTGGCAGGGGTAAGAATAGACAAAGCACTTAATGTTTTGTCGGAAGCCACTGATAAGATAAGAACTGCTGTGTATCAGAATAGATTGGCCCTAGACTACCTCTTGGCTAAAGAAGGAGGGGTGTGTGGAAAGTTTAATTTGTCCAACTGCTGCCTCCAAATCGATGAAACAGGGAAGGTGGTAAAACAGCTGACTACAGAAATTAGACAACTTACACATAATCCCACTCAAATATGGCGAGGATTTAATCTGAAGGAGATGTTTGGGGGATGGTTTCCCAAGCTTCCAGGATTACAGGCCATAGTTGCTTTGATTGGGTTGATTGCAGCGGGATGTGTGATACTTCCTTGTGTATTGCCAATTTTTGTTCGAACCATCTCTAATAGTCTGTCTTTATTAGCAGAAAGAAAGGCAACTGCTCAAGTGATGGCTGTGCTAGAATATGAGAACTTAAGACCTACAATAGAGTTGGAAGAATATGTGACTCTTCTGGGAAACTCAGATGAGTCACAAAGGGGGGATTAAGGAAGGAGGGAAGACAGGCCCTGAATCGGGAAGACAGGCCCTGAATCTTGGTTCAGACTTTGGTTCATTATAACATTGTAAAAGACTGGTCAAGGAAAAAAAGATATTTGCAGACAGAGGCAGGGTGAGATCAATGAGGCATAACATTTATATTTTTATCTGTATGTTCAGACAGACCATGAGGGGTGTATCCTGTTATCTGTCTAGGACAGGGGATAGTCCCGTGTTTGTCTCGCAGATGTTAAATGTTCCTTGACGTATTTTTATTCTCGGCTCTTTCTGTACTTTTCCATTTCTCCTTTTATCAATTTAGCAAATGTATGCCTGCGTATATGCTTACGTCAAAATGACTATATAAGATTGTTGTTTGAGACTGTTCGGGGTTCAAACCCCCATATGCTATTTTAGCTGTTTGAACCTGCGCAATAAACTTTCTTGCATTACAAAGAGCTGGTCTTTGAGTCCTCAATTTCCACAACACAACCACACTTGGCCAATAAAGAATTCTATTCTGCTCTATTCTAAATGTAAAAATAAACTGCCAAGAAAGCTGCAGAGATCCACATTGACTGGGAGGTGCAAAATTAAAAGAAAAGAGCATTTTATAAAAAAAATAAAAAGTTGTAGAAGCAAAAAAATACTGGGCAAAATTTTGAATGTGGTTGGAGAAGATGATGCAGCAACATACTGTATTGATCTAAAACCTGAATTGTTTTTGTTGGGTATCATGTCAGGAAAATATATTAAAGGAAATGTACATTTGATTATTCGTGTAATATCTGCGGCTAGAATTGCATTTGCACAGAATTGGAAAGCTGAAGAAATCCCTACAGAGGAAAACATGATTAAGAAAATATTAGAATGTGCAGAAATGAACAGATTAACACTAGCAATTAAAGGGAGAATCTGATTATTATATGGGTGCCATTTTATCATTGGTTAGAGAATGAATATGGGAAAAATACATCATAAAATTAAATAAATTAGGAAGAGAAATGTTACAATAGTAGCTACGTATGTTAAGATGCAATGTTATGACTTCCGGAGGTGACGTCACATTGGAGCAGTTACAGGGGAAGACTCTCAGTTCCCCCTGTCTGATTTTTCGTGTCTGGAGGCTGTTAACAGCAAAGCTGAGCCTTGGTGAGGACAGCTTTAAAGAGGGGAAAACCCAGCGTTGATGGAGGAAAAGGCGATCCCTCATTCCGTAGGGTGAAATCCCTGAAATCCGATACGGAAGAGACCAGCTGTCATGGCGTGGTCACGGCCTGGTCCGGAGATGTGATAGCCTGATTATCGATGGAAGGAGTAAAAAGTGAGTAGCAGCTGAAACTACCGGCGGGCAGTGTTAAAGAATCTGATACTCCGAGACACTTCTCCAAGCTGGTGGAATTTACAACAGTGCAATAAAGAGAAAACAAATGATGCCTGAACTGAACTGTGAGCAGTAAGATGCTGCAGAATCTGTAGAGAATGAAATGGATTGTAGTTGCTGAGCGGAGTATTTCTACTGACTTTGGAGTCTGGATCTATGGTGATATAAAGTGAGAGTTTTGTGTGGGTGGTGAACAAATTGTGAAAGAAGGAAAGAACAGTTTCTTTTCGCAATAGAAGAGAAAAAGGCAGAAGAAAGAAAGAGAAAGAAAGAGACAATGACTGTGCAATTTTGAATACAGAAGTCATTTTGAAAGCACAGAGAACAGAATTTGCAATACAGTAGAGAGATAGAGGAAAAAGAACTGTTTTATTCCCATCGTAGGACTTTGGATTGGACTCATTCATAATCAGCTCTGTGTACTTCTAATATCTCTACATTATTTAGGGTATTGTAATATTGTTATATTTACCAGATCAAAGAATTTAATATTTTATAAACTATACATTTTATTTATTTATCCATATCCCACATATATTTAATGTAGATTTAAGCATATTTAAAACAAGATAGAATTTATAGCCACTTCTTTTACTACTGCATATTAGAAAATTTACCTAGCTTTAAAATAGGAATTGTCGATTAATAATAACCTTTAATTAATTTAATTGACTGCATCTATCGATTTATATATTTATGAACTTTTAGCAAACATATTATATAGCAAAAAGTGTAATAGATTATTTAACAATTTTATATTATAAATATTTATCTATTTCTCTCCATTGCTTCCTCTTCCCCTTTAATGTGATTCAGTCTATAGCTTTTTATATAATTGTCTATAATTGTCCATAGAAAATTGATATCAAGGGTTGAATTTAATCAGTGACTTATATAACCTTACTATTGTTAAATACCAGATTTTTTTTTAAAGAGAGGGAGAGATAGGAGAAGGGACAGTACTTAGGGAAAGACCTAGTGTGGAAATTGGAAACTTATGGTATTGTGGAATAATTTTTTCAAAAAGCTAAAGATGGCAAACACATCCACAGCTACCAAAGCTGTAAAGAAAACACAGCCAGCGGTAGCCTCTCCAGCAGGACAGAAGTTACCAACAGACTTGTCGAGCAGTGAAAAACCAGGATCTGTACCAACCCTACAAAGCCTACAAACCTCATTAAACATGATTCAGGAATTTATGATGAAAACACAAGAATCAATAACTAATAATCATGATGACATGAAAGGCGATATAGGGGAAGTGAAAGGTGATCTAGGGGAAGTGAAAGATAATACAGGAAACAATAGCTAAAAATGAGCAGAAGATAAAAATGATAGAAGCTAGGACAGAACAAACTGAAAAGAAATTGGAAGAAACACAAGAAAGACTGACAGCAGTTAACAGAGACCTCGGGGAGGCAGTGGTCCACTTAGAATTAGAACGATCCTCTTTCTATTTAAGATTTCAGAACATAGTAGAGACAAAAGATGCGGATCCACCAAAACTCATGAGTGATCTTCTAGCTGACCAACTGCAAATGAACAAAAGTGAACTGAGGAACAATATCGATGAAATCTATAGAGTGCATACTAATTATGCATGAAGATATAAGTTTCCCCATGAAATGCACGTAAGATTTGCAAAAAAAGCTGTCAGAGACGAATTTTACAAAAGAACAAGGGATGAACAGCTTGTCCATAAAGGAAAAGAAGTCATAACCCTTAAACAAATACCAAAGAGAATCAGAGAGCAAAGAAGGAATTACCAATTCCTCTCTACACAACTGATAAAATATAAAATAATGTTTCGCTGGTTGATACCGGAAGGCATGTTAATATCTTGGCAAGATAAGAAAATAAGGATTGACACCGTAGAGAAAGCCCGGGAATTCTATGAACACTATATAGAGGGTGAATCAGACAGCAGAGAGGAGTTGGAAACCCAAAGCCAAGAGGAGCAGCCGAAGGAGGATAAAGGACTAGACCAAGATGTGAGAAAGAAGACCGATACAGCAGCCCAGGAAAGAGAAGGAGTGAGGACAAGAAACCAAAAGGAAACAAAACCAAGTAGAGGAACGAAGGAGATAAACTAGTAACAGGATGGAGGAGGAAGTGAAATTAATATCAGTCAATATAAATGGATTAAATTCACCTATAAAAAGAAGACAAACAATTTCTAAGCTCCAAAAACAAAACATGGATATCACGGACCTACAGGAAGTTCATATTAAAAAAGGAAATGGTAGTATTCTGGAATCTCCAAAATTAGGAAAATTACATCTGGCCCTGGCTGATACAAAAAAAAGAGGAATTGCAGTATATATAAAGGCTGAAACCTAAACAGGTATAAGCAGATGAAGAGGGAAGAACATTATTAATCAAAGTATTAATAAAACAAAGAAGAGTATTAATTGCAGTCATATATGCACCAAACAAGAACCAGAAAGAATACTATAGTAAACTACATAAAAGGATTGCAGAACTGGAACTGGATAACATATGTCTACTAGGGGACTTCAATGCAGTGGTAGATCCAAAGAAAGACTATAAAACGGATAATAAAAAAATATATGAAAGGAGAACTCTACCAAATACATTCTTTGAAATGACCCAAGAATTAAATCTAAAAGATGTTTGGAGAGAAATCAATCCACAGAAGAGTCAATACACATTCTTTTCAAACCCCCATAATTCATGGTCCAGGATCGACATGGTGTGGATGGATCCAGAAATGGAGAAAGATGTAGAAGAGATAGAAATAAGACCAAACATGTGGGCAGACCACATAGGAGGAGGAGCTTCCAGGGGAATGGCTGCCAGTCTCTGAGCTCTGCAGACAGAGTGCGTGGACGACTGTGACCCACCACATGTTTACTGGACCCGTGTCCCTCCTGGCTTGTACTGGCATCCTGGGAGGTTACACGCGACTGGCTCCTGGGCCTAGTGAACGCTTCGTTGGGTGAGGGGTCCCTTCCAGCCGCCTTGAAAGAGGCGGTGGTGAGACCCTTGCTCAAGAAGCCTTCCCTGGACCCTACGGAGCTGGCCAATTATCGTCCTGTCTCCAACCTTCCCTTTCTGGCGAAGGTTGTAGAGAGTGTGGTGGCTTATCAGTTTCCACGACATCTGGAGGAAAATGATTATCTAGACCCGCACCAGTCCGGCTTCCGCCCTGGGTACAGCACGGAGACGGCCTTGGTCGCGTTGGTGGATGATCTCTGGAGGGCCAGAGATAGGGGTTGTTCCTCTATGTTCCTGATGTCCCGGTGTGTGGAAGCCGTACGGGTCTGGACGGATGACAACCGACTCAAGCTCAACCCCTCCAAGACGGAGTGGCTGTGTGTTCCGGCCCCCCGGTTCAACCAGTTAATTCCATCTCTGGCCATCGGGGGCGTTCAACTTGCCCCGGTGGAGCGGGCACGCAATTTGGGCGTCCTCCTTGATGCTCGGCTGTCCATGGATGACCATGTGACAGCCGTGGCAAGGGGGGCATTCCACCAGGTTCGCCTGGTGCACCAATTGCGCCCCCTATTGGACCGGGATGCCTTGCGCACAGTCACTCATGCGCTGGTGACGTCTCGCCTGGACTACTGTAACGCTCTCTACATGGGGCTTCCCTTGAAATGCACTCGTAGACTACAGTTGGTCCAGAACGCGGCCGTGCGGGTAATTATGGGGAGTACAAGGTACTCCCATGTGACACCTTTCCTGCGCGAGCTGCACTGGCTCCCTGTGGTCTACCGGGTGCGTTTCAAGGTCTTGATAACGATCTTTAAAGCGCTCCATGGCTCAGGACCTAGCTACTTGCGGGATCGTATCCTGCCCCATACATCCCTGCGACCAATTCGCTCGCACAGAGAGGGACTCCTCCAGGTGCCGTCCACCAGACAATGTCGGGGGGCGGCGTCTAGGAGTAGAGCCTTCTCTGTTGCGGGCCCAGTCCTGTGGAATGACCTTCCCCCGGATATTAGGACTACCTCTGACCTCCGCGCCTTCCGGATAAAGCTCAAGACGCACCTATTTCAAGTAGCTGGCCTGGCTCAACCATAGTTCGTTCATACTGCTCCTGACGGGTTTTTTAATTTTTGTGACTTTTAGACTTTTATTAGGGGATTTTAAACTATGTTTTAACTGTCTTTTCTTATCTTCATACCTCCTCCATGTACACGTGTTCGTTTATTCTGTGTGTGTATTGTCCATATTGTTTTTATGTGTTTTATTGTACGCCGCCCCGAGTCCTTCGGGAGAGGGTGCGGCTAAGAAATAAATTTATTATTATTATTATAACCCATTAACAATCAAATGGAAAGGAGAAGCAAAAAGGAAAAAGAGATGGACCATGAATCAGCGGGTTGTAAAAGAAAATAATTATGTACAGTATGTGGAAAAAGAATTAGCATTTTTCCTAAAAGGAAACTGGAATGAACAGTCAACTATTCAAAACGTATGGGATACTACTAAAGCTTATGTGCGATGCATTACAATAGCATATACAATAAGAAGAAACAAAGATAAAAAGAAACGATATACAGAGCTTCAGGAGAAACTGGGGAAATTAGAATATAAACTTCAGAAAGAACCTCAAAACAAAGAAGCCAAAGAAGAAAAAGAAATAATTAAACATAGATTAAACTTAATTACACAAGAAGAAGTGGCCCAGAAAATTAGATCATGTAGGCAAAATTATTTCAAAAATGCCGATAAACCGGGGAGATGGCTAGCCTATAAACTAAAAAAAGAGAAAGAAAAGAAAATAATACAGCAACTAGAGGATGAAAAAGGGGTGATACACCACCAAAAGGAAGAAAAAAATATATAGCAGTAAGATACTTCCAAGCATTGTACTGCAGAGAGGAAATAGAAGAGGAGGATATTGAAAGATATCTCCAGAGGAGGAATCTTCCAACCCTACCGGAAACAATAAAAGAAACATTAAATGAGAAAATAACGAGGCTAGAATTAAAAAGGGCAATCCAAAAACAAAAAAATAATAAAATGCCGAATCTTGCCATCGAAACTCACGAGTACGTCGCTGGGTTGTAGGTTTTGTTTCTTTATTGTTTCTATGAAGTGGAGTGAGTTTTGTACATGTGAGGTGATGGATTCTGCGTAGGGTTGGAGTTGTTTGGCGAGGAATTTGGCAAGATTCTGTAGAGGTGAGCCTATGGAGCTGACTATGGGTCTGAGTGGTATTCCTTCTTTGTGTATCTTGGGGAGGCCATAGAGTTTGGAGCATCTGGAAGATTTCTCTCTGGGGATGATTCTTTGCTGGATCTCTTCTCTCTTCACCCAAGTGCCTATAAAAGAAGCCTTGACAGCTATCCAGAACAAACACAACCCCCCTAAACACATCCTGGACCTGACCAACCACTGCCTAACCAACACATACTTCATCCATAATGGACAAAGATACAAACAGATAGAAGGAGCACCCATGGGATCACCCCTCTCACCCGTCATTGCAAACTTATACATGGAACATTTTGAAACCAATGCCTTAGATAAATCTGAACACAAACCCAAACTCTGGCTTAGATATGTTGATGACACTTTCGTGATTTGGCCACACAGGAATGAAAAACTGGACAACTTCCTCACACATCTCAACAGCCTACACCCCAAAATGCAATTCACCATGGAAATAGAAGCAAACAACCAACTTCCCTTTCTGGATGTCCTAATCTACAAAAAACCCAATGGCTCCCTAGGACACACCATCTACCAGAAAAAAACACACACCAACCGCTACTTAAATGCACAATCCCATCACCACCCTGCACAGATCAACTCTGTAGCCAAGACCCTCATCTCCAGAACCAAATGCCTAGCCGACAAAGACCACCTGAAAACTGAATTACACACACTCACAAATGTATTAATCTCCAACGGATTCCAAAGAAAAACAATCACCAACCTAATCCAAAAGGAGACTCCCCCAAAAAACCAAGACACAGAACAGGACAACGGCATCGCCCTCCTCCCTTACATCAAAGGCACCACAGATAAAATCAGCATAATTCTCCACAAGCATAATATCAAGACAGCCTTCACCACTGACCAAAAAATAGCCAACATCTTAAGAAACCCCAAAGACAACATCCAGCTAGAAAACCAAGGAGTCTACGAAATACCATGCAAAATCTGCCCAGCAACATATATAGGACAAACACAGAGGAGAATAAATGCACGCATCACAGAACACAAGAACGCAGTAAGAAAGAAAAAGAAAAAACTTCCTCCCTTTTCCAGCACCTTAAAGCTACAGGACATGAAATCAATTTTGAAGGAACCAGGTTAATCTCCAAAACAGAACACTTCAACAAGAGAATAATTATGGAAGCCATCGAAATAGAGAAACACCCCCACAACATGAATAAACGTGATGATACCTCCCGCCTACCAAACACCTGGAAACCAGCCCTAGTCAACAAACGAACCCCACCCACCACCCTGGCCGTTCCGTAAGAAACTGAAGACCCACCTGTTCCGACTAGCCGGCCTGGCCCAATTGTAATCATAAGTAACATCTATTACTGACCTTCCTGGATGGCTTTTTAAATTTTAAATTTTGGGGTTTTAATTGGTTTTAGATTGTTTTTAACTATTAATTAGTTTGGGTTAATATACAGACTGTATGTTTATGTTGTTTGTCTGGGTCTTCATGTTATGCTATGTTGTTTTTTATATATGTGATGTCTGTACACCGCCCCGAGTCCCTGCGGGGAGAGGGGGCGGTTTATAAATTGAATAAACTCAAACTCAAACAATACAAAACAACAATGCACACACAGCCAGCACCAATCAGCACCAATCTACCAATCACGATACAACCACACAACCAATCATTCCACTTACTGAAACAAAGCCAGCACTCCATCCCCTCCCACAAAGATTTACAGAAAGATGGCAGCTCCGTTCGCACTTTAAGCCAAAAACAGCAGCCTGAAGATGGCGAGTGAGATCCTGCCGAAACGTTGCCAAGACAATCATATATATATACATACATACATACATACATACAGCCCGGGTTCTAATCCCAGTAAGGGTATGGCTAGCTGATGAGAGCTAATTAGCTCGAAATAGATCTATCCTAGTCTCCCTTTATTTATTTATCAGTACAATTACAACACAAATATAAAAAGGCAACAGTAAACATAAAAATATGGTTTTCTGCCTGCATGGTCTTTGTGATAAGCCGAAGGACAGAAAGAGGGAGTAGTGACCTTCCTCCCATATTTAGTCATACCAGGGGTTGTAACACAAATACATACCTATTTCCCTGGCTCAACTGATAAGGAAGAGAACCCATGGCTTAGTGGTTAAGACTCCTGCCTAAGATATATACAGCCCGGGTTCTAATCTCAGTAAGAGTATGGCTAGCTGATGAGAGCTAATTAGCTCGAAATAGATCTATCCTAGTCTCCCTTTATTTATTTATCAGTACAATTACAACACACACACACACACATATATATATTAGGCATACCAGGGGTTGTAACACAAATATATATATATATATATATATATATATATATATATATGTTTTCTGAGGTTTTCGCGGGTGTTTGTATGTATGTCTTTGGTTGTTCGGGTTTTCTCCCGCGTAGAATTGGAAGTATCTTCACGACGTTTCGATGAAGTCTCATTCATCATCTTCAGGCTGGTGCTTCCGGCTTGGTGCTTCCGGCTTGGTGCTTCCAGGAGCAATGTGAGATCTCAGCCGGTTCCTCCTTTTAACTGCCAGTGGGGGTTTGTGCTGATTGGGTGGGAGCTTGGCTGCATTCTGATTGGGTGGAGGTGTATTCTGATTGGTAGGGGGTTTGGCTGTGCTCTGATTGGATGGGAGTTTGGCTGTGCTCTGATTGGATGGGGGCGTGTTCTGTTTGGGTGGGGGCCTGGTTGTGCTTGTGTTAGTCTGAGTTGCAGAGGGATTTGAGCTGGTGAGCTGCTTTACTGTTGTTTGGCTTCGCGTTTGTGGTCGTACCACATCTCCGTGGTGGGCATCAGTTTGCTTAATGTATGGATCGGAGGGGTTTAAAGTGGCTAATAATGCAGCTGTGGTCTGGCTTCTGGTTTTTGGTCCAGCTTCTGGTTTGTGGTCATTATCGGTGTGGGTTTGGGCTTGCTTTTTGCATGGATGTGTGATAGTGACATCCTGTGTGGTTTTCATGAGTGTGGGTCTGGTATCATTCTTTGTGTTAGGGACTCGTTTGTCAGTGAGGGCGGGTTTCCAAATGGCTGGTAGACGGGAGGTATCATCTCGTTTATTCATGCTGTGTGGTCGTTTTTCTATCTCAATAGCTTCTCTGATTATTCTGTTGTTGAAGTGTTCAATTTTGGCAATAGTTCTGGTATTTTTAAAGTCTATATCATGTCCTGTGGCTTTGAGGTGTTGGACCAGGGAAGAAGTTGGTTCCTCCTTTCTGACTGAGTTTTTGTGTTCTTCAATGCGTGCCTTTATTCTTCTGTTGGTTTGTCCGATGTATGTGGTGGGGCAGGTGGTGCATGGGATTTCATATACTCCTTGATTTTCTAACTCTATTTTGTCTTTGGGGTTTCTCAGGATGGTGGATATTTTTCGGTTTGTGTAGAATGCTGTCTTGATGTTGTGTTTGTGGAGGATCTTGCTGATTCTGTCTGTGGTGCCTTTTATGTATGGGAGGAGGGCTTTGCCGTTTTCTTGTTCACTGTCTTGGATTTTAGTGGGGTTTTCTTTTTGGATTAGGTTAGTGATATTGTTTCTTTGGAATCCGTTGGATGTTAGTACGTTGGTGAGAGTGTGTAGTTCGGTTTTGAGGTGTTGTTCGTCAGCTAAGCGTTTTGTTCTGGAGATGAGTGTCTTGGCTACAGAGTTGATCTGTGCTGGGTGGTGGTGTGAGAGTGCGTGCAAATAGCGGTTTGTGTGTGTTTTCTTCTGGTAGATGGTGTGTCCTAGGTATCCATTGGATTTCTTATAGACTAAGACATCCAGGAAGGGGAGTTGGTTATTGGCTTCTGTTTCCATGGTGAACTGTATTTTGGGGTGTAGGCTGTTGAGGTGTGTGAGGAAGTTGTCCAGTTTATCTTTCCCGTGTGGCCAGATTATGAAGGTGTCGTCTACGTATCTGAGCCAGAGTTTGGGTTTGTGATCGGATTTTTCTAGAGCTTGGGTTTCAAAGTGTTCCATGAAGAGGTTAGCAATGACAGGTGAGAGGGGTGATTCCATGGGTGCTCCTTCTAATTGTTTGTATTTTTGTCCGTTATAGATGAAGTATGTGTTGGATAGGCAATGGTAGGTCAGATCTAGGATATGTTTGGGGGGGTTGTATTTGTTTTGGATAGCTGTCAAGGCTTCTTTGATTGGTACTTGGGTGAAGAGGGATATGACATCGAAGCTCACGAGTAGGTCGCTGGGCTGTAAGTTTTGTTTCTTTATGATCTCTATGAACTGCAATGAGTTTTTTACGTGTGAGGTGATGGATTCTGCATAGGGCTGTAGTTGTTTGGCGAGAAATTTGGCTAGGTTTTGTAGAGGTGAGCCTATGGAGCTGACTATGGGTCTGAGTGGGGTTCCTTCTTTGTGTATCTTGGGGAGACCATAAAGCTTAGGGCATCTGGATGATTTTTCTCTGGGAATGATTCTTTGCTGAATCTCTTCGCTGATGGGGGAGGCTTTTATTTTGGATCTGGTGGTTTTTTCTAAGTAGGTGGTGGGATCCGTGCTTAGGGGTTTGTAAGTGGAGTCTTGGAGTAGGTTGGTTAATTTGGTTTGGTAGTCAGATGTGTTCATGACCACCGTGGCGTTCCCCTTGTCTGCTGGAAGGATTATTATGCTAGTGTCTTCTTTTAGGTTAAGTAGTGCTGTCTGTTCCTCTTTGGGTAAGTTGCTTTTGGGGGGCTTGCTGGTGCAGAGGATGTTGGTGATTTCGAGTCTGATTCTGTTAGCGTCATCGGGGTTGATTTTGGTCAGGCTGGTTTCAACTCCGCATATAATGGTTTCAGTGGGGATGTGTTTGGGAGCGACTGCAAAGTTGAATCCTCTGGCAAGGACATTGGTTTCAGCTTTGGTGAGGATCTTATCTCAAATCCCTCTGCAACTCAGACTAACACAAGCACAACCAGGCCCCCACCCAAACAGAACACGCCCCCATCCAATCAGAGCACAGCCAAACTCCCATCCAATCAGAGCACAGCCAAACCCCCTACCAATCAGAATACACCTCCACCCAATCAGAATGCAGCCAAGCTCCCACCCAATCAGCACAAACCCCCACTGGCAGTTAAAAGGAGGAACCGGCTGAGATCTCACATTGCTCCTGGAAGCACCAAGCCGGAAGCACCAAGCCGGAAGCACCAGCCTGAAGATGATGAATGAGACTTCATCGAAACGTCGTGAAGATACTTCCAATTCTACGCGGGAGAAAACCCGAACAACCAAAGATATATATATATATATATATATATATATATATATATATATATATATATATATATATTTATATATTTATATATTTATATTTATATACATATACATATACATATACATATACATATACATATATACATATATACATACATACATACATACATACATACATACATATATATACCGTATTTTTCGCCCTATAAGATGCTCCGGAATAGAAGACGCACCCAATTTTAAAGGAGGAAAATCTAGAAAAAAAAGATTCTGAACCAAATACTATAGTAAAATATTTTATATCAACTGTATAAAGTTAACAGCAGTTTAAGAACAATTTTATGTCAACCATGTTGGATGAAGTGAACATGCTGGAGGGCCGAACATTTTTCCGAACATTCTTTGAACAATAACAATTAAATGCAAATGAATTATTTTATGCCAAGTTAATTGCAAATGGCATACTTTTCATTTCATAACATTAAGATCAACTGACAGCTGAGTTTTCACAATGTATCCATCTTTTCCCTGAAGACTCGTGTTTAGTACATTCAGATGCTTTCTTTCCTCTTTCCCTCTTACTTGTCTATCCTTCCTGCCACCCTCCCTTCCTCCTTCCCTTCCTTCCTGCCTCCCTTCCAGTTCCCTCCTTCCTCTTTCCTCCTGCCTGCCTGCCTTCTTTCCCTCCTGCTTATCTATGCTTCCTTCCTTCCTTGCACCTCCCTCCCTTCTGCCTGCCTGCCTTCTTTCCTCTTTCCCTATCCTCCTATCCTTCCTTTCTCCCTCCCTCCTTCCCTGCCTCCCTTCCAGTTCCATCCTTCCCTCCTTCCTTCTGCCTCCTTCCTGCCTGCTTGCCTTCTTTCCTCTTTCCCTCCAGCGTGTCTGCTTTTCTTTCCTTCCTTCCACCTCCCTTCTGCCCTCCTGCTTTCTTTCCTCTTTCCCTCTTACTTGTCTATCCTTCCTTCCACCCTCCCTTCCTCCTTCCCTTCCTTCCTGCCTCCCTTCCAGTTCCCTCCTTCCTCTTTCCTCCTGCCTGCCTGCCTTCTTTCCCTCCTGCTTATCTATGCTTCCTTCCTTCCTTGCACCTCCCTCCCTTCTGCCTGCCTGCTTTCTTTCCTCTTTCCCTATCCTCCTATCCTTCCTTTCTCCCTCCCTCCTTCCCTGCCTCCCTTCCAGTTCCATCCTTCCCTCCTTCCTTCTGCCTCCTTCCTGCCTGCTTGCCTTCTTTCCTCTTTCCCTCCAGCGTGTCTGCTTTTCTTTCCTTCCTTCCACCTCCCTTCTGCCCTCCTGCTTTCTTTCCTCTTTCCCTCTTACTTGTCTATCCTCACTCCCTCCTCCACTCCTTCCCTCCTTCCCTGCCTGAGCGGGCTTCTTGCATGGCCCCAGCCCTCCAGCCGGTGGCTCATCTAAAACATTTAACGGAGAGATTTGGGGTTGGGGGTGGAGAACGCTAGATGGGACACAATCAAACTTGATTCAAAGGCTTTCGCTCCTGAGATCGGTGCGCTGCCATCCAAAATGCTATTACTACGATCTCTGCCGCCTGGAACTGCCTGAGAAGCGGCAGGTAAAGCGGGCGCTGCAGCGATCGTGGTACCAGCATTTTGGATGGCAGCGCACCGGTCTCAGGAGCCAAAGCCTTGAGGCACCTTTCGTTTGCAGGAGGAGGGCAGCTTAAAGCAGTGCCCCAGCAATGTGAGGAGCCGCTGCCACCGCCAACACCGCCTAAGCCCTCTCGGGAGCCCAGCCGAGCGGGAGCTCTGAAAGCGAAACCTCTCTCCTTTCCAGCCATCACGATCTCTGCAGCCCCCTCTTTGCCTGCCCCATTTTCAGATGACCCAGTGGCTACATTCGGCTTAAAAGACGCACTCAGATTTTTACCCTCTTTTTTGGAGTAAAAAAGTGCGTCTTATAAGGCGAAAAATACGGTATATGCTGGTTTTGTTGTATTCGGGTCTTTTCCCGTGTAAGGTTGAGATTGTCTTTGCAACGTTTCGGCAGGATCTCACCTGCCATCTTCAAGCGTGGGCTCAAAATGTGGGCTTAAAATGGGAATGGAGCTGCCGTCTTTCTGTAAGTCTTGGTGGGAGGGGATGGGGTGCAGGCTTTGTTTCAGTAAGTGGAATGATTGGTTGTGTGGTTGTATCATGATTGGTAGATTGGTGCTGATTGGTGCAGGCTGTGTGTGCATTGTTGTTTTGTATTGTAATGGCTTGGGTGGTGGGTGGTGTTCGTTTGTTGGCTAGGGCTGGTTTCCAGATGTTTGGTAGGCGGGAGGTATCATCACGTTTGTTCATGCTGTGGGGGTGTTTCTCTATTTCGATGGCTTCCATGATTATTCTCTTGTGGAGGTGTTCTGTTTTGGAGATTAACCTGGCTCCTTCAAAGTTGATTTCATGTCCTGCAGCTTTAAGGTGCTGGAAAAGGGAAGAAGTTTTTTCTTTTTTTTTCTTACTGCGTTCTTGTGTTCTGTGATGCGTGCATTTATTCTCCTGTTTGTTTGTCCTATGTATATTGCTGGGCAGATTTTGCATGGTATTTCGTAGACTCCTTGGTTTTCTAGCTGGATTTTGTCTTTGGGGTTTCTTAAGATGTTGGCTATTTTTTGGTCAGTGGTGAAGGCTGTCCTGATATTGTGCTTGTGGAGAATTTTGCTGATTTTATCTGTGGTGCCTTTGATGTAAGGGAGGAGGGCGATGCCATTATCCTGTTCTGTATCTTGGTTTTTTGGGGGAGTCTCCTTTTGGATTAGGTTGGTGATTGTTTTTCTTTAGAATCCATTGGAGATTAATACATTTGTGAGTTTGTGTAATTCAGTTTTCAGGTGGTCTTTGTCGGCTAGGCGTTTGGTTCTGGAGATGAGGGTCTTGGCTACAGAGTTGATCTGTGCAGGGTGGTGATGGGATTGTGCATTTAAGTAGCGGTTGGTGTGTGTTTTTTTCTGGTAGATGGTGTGTCCTAGGGAGCCATTGGGTTTTTTGTAGATTAGGACATCCAGAAAGGGAAGTTGGTTGTTTGCTTCTATTTCCATGGTGAATTGTATTTTGGGGTGTAGGTTGTTGAGATGTGTGAGGAAGTTGTCCAGTTTTTCTTTTCCATGTGGCCAAATCACGAAAGTGTCATCAACATATCTAAGCCAGAGTTTGGGTTTGTGTTCAGATTTGTCTAAGGCGTTGGTTTCAAAATGTTCCATGTATAAGTTTGCACTGACAGGTGAGAGGGGTGATCCCATGGGTGCTCCTTCTATCTGTTTGTATCTTTGTCCATTATGGATGAAGTATGTGTTGGTTAGGCAGTGGTTGTTCATGTCTAGGATGTGTTTAGGGGGGTTGTGTTTTTTCTGGATGGCTGTCAAGGCTTCTTTTATGGGCACTTGGGTGAAGAGGGATATGACGTCGAAACTCACAAGTAGGTCACTGGGTTGTAAGTTTTGTTTCTTTATTGTTTCTATGAAGTGGAGTGAGTTTTGTACATGTGAGGTGATGGATTCTGCGTAGGGTTGGAGTTGTTTGGCAAGGAATTTGGCAAGGTTCTGTAGAGGTGAGCCTATGGAGCTGACTATGGGTCTGAGTGGTGTTCCTTCTTTGTGTATCTTGGGGAGTCCATAGAGTTTGGGGCATCTGGAAGATTTCTCTCTGGGGATGATTCTTTGCTGGATCTCTTCACTGATGGCAGAGGCTTTTATTTTGTATTTGGTGGTTTTTTCCAGGTAGGTGGTGGGGTCTGTGTTTATAGGTTTGTAAGCAGGGTCTTGGAGTAGGTTGGATAGTTTGGCTTGGTAGTCAGATGTGTTCATCACCACTGTGGCGTTTCCTTTGTCTGCTGGGAGAATGATTATGTTGTTGTCTTTCCTCAGGTTGGAGAGTGCTTTTTCTTCTTGTTGCTGTAAGTTGCTTCTGGGTGGATTGCTGGAGCAAAGGACGTTGCTGACTGCAAGTCTGATTTTATTGGCTTCATCTGGGTTGATTTTGATGAGTGTAGTTTCAACTCCGCATATGATGTCTTCAGTGGGGATGCGTTTAGGGGCAACTGCAAAGTTGAATCCTCTGGAAAGGACATTGGTTTCAGCTGTGGTGAGGGTTCTGTCTGATATGTTGTGTACTGTTTGTTTCATGAGTTGCTGAGGAGGGGGGTTAGGCTTCTGTCGTTTTTCTAGTCTGTAGAGTTTGTTGGAGTGTTTTTCTGTCTTATAGAAGGTTTCTTTTTCTGTTCTCCAAAGGGCTAGTTGTTTGAATTTGTCCAGGGTGCTGGGTGGATTTTGTTGCTGAGTTTGAGGTGAAGAGTGAGTAGGTCCCGGTTGGTTTGGTCTAGTAGGAATCTTTTCCTGTGGAGTTCGTTTCTGATTAGGGCTAATTCAGTTCTTTTCAGGATCCTTTCGGTGGCTGAGGTTTGTGAATGGAATTTTAGTTGGAAGTATGTGGGGATCAGGCTTTTGTCTCGGAGTTGCGTAGGAATGTGAGGTCACATAAGATGGTGGCTCTCCGGACTTCAAGCCTCTCGTAGGATCTGGTGAGCAAGAAGGTTTCCTCCCCGTAGAGGTAAGATATTTGTTTTCGTAGATTTTCACGGGTGTAGGTATGCTGGTTTTGTTGTATTCGGGTCTTTTCCCGTGTAAGGTTGAGATTGTCTTTGCAACGTTTGGGCAGGATCTCACCTGCCATCTTTTCCCACCTTTTCCAGCACCTTAAAGCTACAGGACATGAAATCAACTTTGAAGGAGCCAGGTTAATCTCCAAAACAGAACACCTCCACAAGAGAATAATCATGGAAGCCATCGAAATAGAGAAACACCCCCACAGCATGAACAAACGTGATGATACCTCCCGCCTACCAAACATCTGGAAACCAGCCCTAGCCAACAAACGAACACCACCCACCACCCAAGCCATTACAATACAAAACAACAATGCACACACAGCCTGCACCAATCAGCACCAATCTACCAATCATGATACAACCACACAACCAATCATTCCACTTACTGAAACAAAGCCTGCACCCCATCCCCTCCCACCAAGACTTACAGAAAGACGGCAGCTCCATTCCCATTTTAAGCCCACATTTTGAGCCCACGCTTGAAGATGGCAGGTGAGATCCTGCCGAAACGTTGCAAAGACAATCTCAACCTTACACGGGAAAAGACCCGAATACAACAAAACCAGCATATACCTACACCCGTGAAAATCTACGAAAACAAATATATATATATATATATATATATATGTGTGTGTGTGTGTGTGTGTGTGTGTGTGTGTGTGTGTGTGTGTGTGTGTGTAATGGTAGTAAGCTTTAACTATTATGACACAAATTTTCTTTTGTACTCAGATGACACACTGATTAATGAATGATGAAATGTTTGTATTAAAGGAAGAAAAGAGCATTATTGATGCAGTACTCCTGTCTTTCTTCTGCCAAAAAAAGCATTAAAAAGAACCCCCTCTTTTTTCTCTTTAATAGATGCATATTCCACCCTTCCTGAAGGCAGCATCCCTAACAAGGAAGGAAGTTGAGAAAAGAGAGACAGAGAGAGAGAGAGATAACCTGTCCCAAACTGAGTGAAGGTCGACCTGAACCTCCCCAAGTCCTTACCCAATGACTTGAGGATGAAGTAGAGACCAAATCCTTCAACTCCTCGGATATGGGACACACACACCGCCCGATTCCTCTCAAAGAGGAATCTCACGTTCACCCTTTGCACACATCCCGCATGTCAACCGCAGTTCAAGGTGGTGCTAATCCAGCCAAGAACAGCAAATTGCAATTTGCAATGGGGGGAAAATAATAGAAAAAAATAGAGCAAGCAAACAAAGAAAACAGCCATTCCTCCCATTGCAAAGGGGTGCCCGTCGGCTCTGAAAGCAAAAGCGATTAAGACTCCCATGGTTTTAAGTGAATCTGGGTGCATGTGTAAGAAGCCTCCGAATCAAAGAGCGAGCGAGCAAGACAGAAAGAAAGAGAGAGGAGACGAAGTGAGGCACAGAGCGGCCTTCCAGGAGAACCCGCAGACCTCAGCCGGAAATGAACTGGGAGAGGGTAGCATTCTCTCTCTCTCTCTCCCCCCCCTCCTGCCATGCTCGTGATGTCATCAGAGGTCGACCATGTGGCATGGAGCCAAACAGGAAGTGATGAGAAACAGGAAAGACAGCTGCTGAAGTGTTTCGAGCCGTGAGTGTAGACCAGTGGTTCCCAAAGTGGGCGGTACCACCTCTTGGGGGGGCAGTGGGATGACTTAGGGGGTCGCTAAGAGGCAAGGGGGGCAGCAGGGGGGTGCTAAGAGGCAAGGGGGGTGGCAGGGGGAAGCTAATGGGACAACCCGAAGGGGACATTCTCCCAGCAGCGTCTCAGGCACCTTTCTCTCTTGCCGCGCAAGGAAGTGAAGCCAAATTTGTTTATTTAACCTCCCGCTCCGGCTTCCCTCCACCCTACTACATTTCTGCTGGAAGCATGCAGGCCATATGAGCGAGCAGGCGTGCGAGGCCCCTCGATGATCTGAGGGGAGCCGGGAGGTGCCAAACTGCGCCCAGCTGTCCTCACTACCTTGCGGCTAAGGGTGGGAGTGCCTGAGATGCCGCTGGGAGAATGTCCCCTTCAGGTTGCTGGGACAGCAAATTTCAAGGGAAAACGCAGCTGCTGGAATCAGTGCGCCTGCAACTTAATGCTCTCCAAGAAGCCTGCATTGCCGGGAGCAGCAGAAGAGCAGCAGCGCCACTGCCACCCCTGGTGTCCAGCATCCTCCTCAGGAGCCTCGAGTTGCAGCTGTTTGCATGTCTCTCCCGAGCTTCTCTCGGGAGGTGAAATGGCAGGCACCCCACTAGCAGAGCCTCCGGGTGAAAGGCGAGTGAAGGGTGCAGTGACGGGAGAGGCTGGCCATCTCGAAGCCAGCTCTCAAGGAAGGAGGCAGAGATGAGGCCTGGGGCTCACTTCCCTTCATCCTTCCTCCAAGAGCTGCAGGTGGCAGGGAAAACGAGGCTTCTTTGCCAGCTTCCCAGGAAGGGAAGGTATGTGTGTGTGAGAGAGAGCGAGTGGGGGTGAGAGAAAGAGAGAAAGAGAAAGTGTAAGAGAGAATAAAAGGAAGGAAGAGGGAAAGAGAGAAAGAAATGAGAGAGACAAAGAGAGAAAGAGAAAGAAAGAAAGAAAGAAAGAAAGAAAGAAAGAAAGAAAGAAAGAAAGAAAGAAAGAAAGAAAGAAAGAGAAAGTAAGTGGGGGAAACAGACAAGAAAGAAAGAAGGAACAAGGGAAGGAAGGAAGGAAGAGAAAGGAAGAAAAGAAAGAAAGAGAGAGACACAAGAAAGAAAGAATGGACGGAAGGAAGAAAAAGAAAGGAAAGAAAGAAAGAAAGAAAGAAAGAAAGAGGGAAAGAGAGATATAAGAAAGAAAGAAGGAAGGAAGAAAGAAAGAAAAAGAAAGAGAACTTATGATCACAATTGAGCCCAAAATTTTGGTTGCTAAGCAAGAGCAATGTTAAATGAGTTTCACCACATTTTACAAGTTGGCCATTCCCACCTGGTCACATGACTGCCAGGCCATGCCCACAAAATAGACCACACCTACAGAATAGGTTCAAAAAATTTTTGAAACCCACCACTGGTATATGTGTATGTTTGTGAGGGAGAGAAAGAATAATGAAGGTCATTGGTCTAAAGATGAAAAACTTTAGATAAAAGACAACAGTGTTTATTATCCATTTTAGGTTTCTTACAAGAACATCTTTTTGTGTAAGTTTGTGATATCTTAATGATATCTGTTGCAGTTTTGTGCTTTGTGATAATACCTTACTGAGATTACTTCTTTCAATATCTACACAGGAATTATCATCTACTAAGAACAGTGAAGTTGTTACTAAATTTTACTGAGTTTACTAAGTTACTAGTTACTAAGGTTCTTGATAAATGACTATCAGACTTTGAAAACCTGGTATCACTGGATCATATTCAACAATTTTGTTGAATTAACATTAACTAAAAAGGTTTTTAAATTGGATTTTGAATAAATGTGCAATTAATTGTTACAGTTTTGAATTTTACTGTTACTATCTTCCTTCTGTCATGCAAACCGCCCAGTCACACGACCCCCCCAGCCACACCCACCAAGCCACGCCCACAGAACCGGTAGTAAAAAAAAATGAATTCCACCACTGGGTGGGGGGCACTGAGGATCAGTTTGTAGCATCAAGGGGGCAGTGGACCGAAAAAGTTTGGGAACCACTGGTGTAGACCATCAGGTGCTCTTTTTCGGGGGGCTTTGGGGGGCGGACTACAATTCCCAGACTTACCGGTCTTGCTTTAGGGTTGGGGTTTTGGTGTGACTTAGAAGTGAGGGGAGAAAATGTCCCTCCTGACTTAATCACGCCTCCCAAAAAAGGCTGAAATTGCCAGGTCTCTCACACAGCCTTCCTCCGCTTGGCACCTTTGAGGGACTACAACTCCCAGAGTCCCAAAGGTGCCTTTTTTTTCAAGAGGCAACTGGTTTTTCTTTGAAGACGTTTCGCTTCTCATCCAAGAAGCTTCTTCAGCTCTGACTGGATGGTGGGGAATGAAAGGATTTATACTCCTTGCAGACAGATGGGCATTAAAAAATCATTTTTAAAAAGGAATGCAAATGCCAATCTGTCTGCAAGGAGTATAAATCCTTCCATTCCCCACCATCCAGTCAGAGCTGAAGAAGCTTCTTGGATGAGAAGTGAAACGTCTTCAAAGAAAAACCAGAAAGTCCAGTTGCCACTTGAAAAAAAGCACCTTTGGGACAACCATGACCTGGATGACTGAGAATGTCCATAGACCTCCCAGATTTCCCAGCCAGGACAACCAGTAACAATGGCTAGGGATTCTAGGTGTTGTAGTCCCCGAGATACTCCATACAGAGGTTGGGGGGGAAAGGATTTATGGCCACGCATTACAGTTGCAGGGACTACAGGATCATAATAAAGAGTTTTTTTTAATTACAGTTGTGGGATGATAATTTGCTCTTTGGGGGTGTTTCCCCCACCCCACATTGGGGAGGGGGTAGAATGGATTACCTCCAGAAGTTGTGGGTGCTCCAATTCTGGAAGTTTTTAAGAAGAGATTGGACAACACATTTGTCTGAAATGGTATAGGGTTTCCTGCCTGAGCATGGGGTTGGACTAGAAGACCACCAAGGTCCCTTCCAACTCTGTTATTCTGGAGAGGGTGATGGCTTGTGTGTTTAGAGAAAATATTGGTGACACTGCTATACACAAGAGTTTATTTGAACTGTCACCTGCTTGGATGATCTGTGGTAATCATGAAACCAAGAACTTCCTAGGTTTGGTTCCCAGGTTCCAATGCAATGTTGACTTTCTGGCTAGAGATGTTATAATACCCATTGACCAGAATGGAGGCAATGATATAAGAGCTTGCGATTTCTTCAGCATTGTGGGACGCGTGGCCAAAAGAGTCAGGCTGCTCCCTTCCTTAATATTCAATTGATCTTATTTAGTGTGTGCATTTCCTCTTTTTACAGGCAACGATGAGTGCCGGAGGGGGTTTGGTGACCAATTTTGGACGGCGTTTCAAATGGGCCATTGAATTGAGCAGTCCAGGCAGTGGTGGTAGCTAAGTCCCTAGGAAAAAGACCTGTATGTGTCTTCCTACATAAACAATCTGCAAATGTTGGGCATGTGCATTTGGATGAGGGGTTTCTTTTCTTTGCCAGAGGCCGAAGCGACCGTGGCAGAAGCCAAGGAGACACCATCTACCCCATAGGCTATTCAGATAAGCAGGTGCCTGACACAAGTGTTCAGGAGACAGATCGCATCCTGGTTGAAAAGGTAATCTCCTGGAGAGGAAGAATTGGGTATAAGAAATGCTATAGCTGTTCGAAATGTAGAACTAGACTATATAGACTTTGCTTATTGAATTCTATCATATTTTTTCCTCCTTAAATGTTTTAGCTCTGCTCGGATATTGCTCTTGGTCCCTTGAAGCAAATCCCTATGAACCTATTCATCATGTACATGGCAGGGAATACAATCTCTATCTTCCCCACCATGATGGTCTGTAAGATGGCCTGGAGGCCCATCCAAGCACTAATGCCCATCTCTGCTAGTAAGTCTCTCTGAATCACTATCCAAACCTTTCTTTTATCCCATTTTTTCCCTACATTTTCTATTTTGTGGGGCTGTTATTCCAATTAGGAAAAAATAATACTGGTAAAAAAAGGGGGCTCAGTGGCTAAGATGCTGAGCTTGTCGACCAGAAAGGTCAGTAGTTCAGCAGTTTGAAACCTAGTGTGAAAGCAGTTTGAAAGCATGTAAAAATGCAAGTAGAAAAATAGGAACCACCTTTGGTGGGAAGGTAACAGCGTTCCGTGTGCTTTTGGCATTTAGTCATGCCGGCCACATGACCACGGAGACATCTTCGGACAGTTCTGGCTCTTTGGCTTTGAAACAGAGATGAGCACTGTCTCCTAGAGTTGGGAACGACTAGCACATACGTGCAAGGGGAACCTGTACCTTTTACCTTAATATCAGTAATAGTCTTGGTTGTGTTCCAAAATACAGTTTGAACAATTTCAAAAATAGGATACACGCAAGTGCTTTCCCTTTTTTAAAATGGGAATACAGAAACTCTGTTATGTGGGCAGTTTGTATATGGTACAAATAAGTAAATGCTGTGTGATAGGTTATGCTATAAACCAAGGCAGTCCAGGAAACAATAAGGTGAAGGAGGAATATTTGCTAGCTGGATTTGGAACATCTATTCTAGAGGCTTATAAGAAAAAGAGAATTGCGAGGGGCAGAGAGATCCCTCCATATCCAGATTTGTGTTTGGCTTCAGGGTTGCCTTTAGGACAAAGTGTTTGCAAAGCAGCTTAATCCCCAATGATAAAAACTCAGGAAGATTGACTTTATATTTCCTACTCCTTGATCAATTATAAATGACTTATATTTGTATTTTAATAAAACTCCCGAATCTCTTGCTTAACCTAGTTTCTGGAAAGATTTTTCAATTGGCAACCACATCCCCAAACAGGCTCTTCTATCCAGCACTGTCAACCAGTGTGCTGTGTAGTGTTTCATACTCAACAGGGGTACCTTATCTTTTTTTTTTAATTGTCCCCACAGCCTTCAAGCTACTTGAAAGCTCAAGTCAGAAGTTTCTTCAGGGACTGGTATATTTAATTGGCAACCTGTTAGGATTGGCCTTGGCAGTTTACAAGTGCCAGTCAATGGGGCTACTGCCAACTCATGCTTCTGACTGGTTGGCTTTTATTGAACCACCTGAGGTACTGTAAGTGTGAAGAGTATGAAGAATTCTCCTCCCACCCCTCCCGTGGATCATCTAACTAGCCTTTATACATCCCTGCGACCAATCCGCTCGCACAGAGAGGGCCTCCTCCAGGTGCCGTCCACCAGACAGTGTCGAGGGGCGGCGCCTAGGAGTAGAGCCTTCTCTGTGGCGGGCCCAGCCCTGTGGAATGACCTCCCCCCGGATATTAGGAATACCTCTGACCTCCGCTCCTTCCGTATTAAGCTTAAGACCCACCTATTCCAAGCAGCTGGCCTGGCTCAACTTTGATTTAACCATATCGCTCCTGACGGGTTTTTAACTGGGTATTTTAATTACATTTAATTTCTAGGGGTTTTAAATACAGTATTTTAATTGTTTTTATCAATCGATCTCCTCCTTATGTATGTATGTATGTTTTAGTGTACCTTTGTTATATGTTTGTTTTGTTTACATATTTATTTCGAATGTTTCGTTGTACGCCGCCCCGAGTCCTTCGGGAGAGGGTGCGGCTAAGAAATAAATATATTATTATTATTATTATTATTATTATTATTATTATTATTATTATTATTATTATTATGTATCGCTGAGGGGTGCAGGTGGCGGCAAACAGGACATATTTCTTGGATCAAAGCTGCCAAGTCTCTTTTTGCACTCTTAATTTCACAAAAGGGCAGTATTGGATGATTTACAAGAACCCAGATCTAGTCCAAGAGTTTTTAACATTCTCTTGCTTAGTCTCTATTTAAATCCTTAATCTCTGTTTATCCTGTTTAAAGATAGCTTAATTTTCAAAATGCTGGCTTTGTTTGTGACTCATATTTATTTTCTGTCTTCTGCCTAGCGTATGGAGTACACAGGTGGGGGTCTAATCTTATGACCTGACCCATTTCCAGAAATAATAATAATAATAAAATAAATAGTTACCTGCGGGATCGCATCCTGCCCCATACATCCCTACGACCAATCCGCTCGCACAGAGAGGGACTTCTCCAGGTGCCGTCCACCAAACAGTGTCGGGGGGGCGACGCCTAGGAGCAGAGCCTTCTCTGTGATGGGCCCAGCCCTGTGGAATGACCTCCCCCTTGACATCAGGATTACCTCCGATCTCCGCTCCTTCCGTGTAAAGCTCAAGACCCACCTCTTCCAATTAGCTGGCCTGGCTCAACCATAGTTTATCCCATTGCTCCTGACAGTCTTTTTTAAATTTGGAATTTTAACTGAGGGTATTTTAATTGTTAATTTTAATTCTATTATTATTAGTGTATGCATTTAACGATTGTTACCTCCTCCATGTACATGTACGGGTATGTGTTTGTATGTATGTGTATGTGTATTGTATGTATATGTATATTTGTATGGGTTTTTATTGTACGCCGCCCCGAGTCCTTCTGGAGAGGGAGCGGCTAACAAATTAAATTTATTCTTTATTCTTTATTATTATTGTTGGCTGGGAAGCTGGCAGTCCAGGTTCGAGACCCAAGCACCATGCGACAAGGTGAGCTCTGGTCTTCGCCCCAGCTCCTGTCAAAGCTTGCAAATGCGAATAAATAAATAGGTACCACTTCAGCAGGAAGATATCAGCCGTCTGTGACGTCGTGCTGGCCACATGACTGTGATAATGTCTTTGGACAGTGCTGGCTCAATAGCCTTGAAATGGAGATGAGCACCACCAGCTTAATCGGCAACAACTAGTGGAGTAAAATTCACAGGGACTCTTTTATCTTTACGATGGAGAACAAACAGCTACTCAAAAATTCATGTACATTACCTAATTCTTAAGCCACTGATAACTGATTTACTGGGGGGAAAAGGATAAACTTGTTATACAATAACCTGTTCACATTAATCTCAAAGTCATGTTTGTATGAACTAGAGCACTGGATGTAGATTTTCTTTTCAAAAAGAAAATCAAAATTGGAAAATGTAAACGTATGCCCCTATTT
Source organism: Natrix helvetica (assembly GCF_964273705.1). Taxonomy (NCBI): domain Eukaryota; kingdom Metazoa; phylum Chordata; class Lepidosauria; order Squamata; family Natricidae; genus Natrix; species Natrix helvetica. The sequence goes on along the minus strand of NC_138555.1, from coordinate 39,339,649 downwards.
ATTTTAACTGCCTTTTTATAAATGATACCAAGGCTGTAAAGTGGATGAATGTTACGTAATGAACACATGAGCTTTGCAAGTGGAGCCACTTAGGCACAATTTTAAAAAATGTATGTAGAATAAAGTATGACAGCCGCCTGCTGTGGTTCTACAGAATTATCTATAAAAGGAGGAAAAAGGCAGCTGCTAGTTTCCTCAACTCGGTAGAAGTGCAAAGGCCAGATGGAAAAGAGATTTCCCCATCAATAGGCTGCTTCCACCCTAACTTGCGGATCGGCCATTCTCTCCCCTTGTCTGCAAACAGCATATCTGATTCTCAGAATACCACAAGGGATCAGGGTTAACCACACTGAAAAGTGACTTCCAACTTTCTAAGAGCTTATTGCGGCCTTGATTTCAGTGGGAAGCAAAGAGACTTTGGTGCTGACCAGGAGAAAACAGCACAATGAAGGATGGATTTCCCTTTTTCTAAATCACCCAGCAGTATCTCCTTTCCCTTGTTCCTCTTAACATGATAATGACAAGTAACATCTTCTCCAGCTAGGCCAAACCAGCTGTTCCAGCTGATGGATCCCATCACTCCTTTCCTGGACTTTTGCTCCTCTTTAAATGCCCTGCAGAGTTACTACTCGCAATACACGGCTCCTACATTTCTTGAGAGGGTTGACAGAGCAATCAGCTACCTATCTCTAAATTTCCCTCTCACAACAAGCTTTGTGAAGACTCCAGCGCGTAGCTCCTAATTCAATGGAAGCTGAAGAAGCTGCCAACTATCCATCCTCCAAACACTGGGGGTGGGGGTGGCGGGAAACACCCAATTTGAAGACCCTGAATTGCCATGAGAAATGAAAGCAAATAGGTGTGGCGGTAATAGCTGGTCTCCTTGGGAGATCCAATTGGCACATGGGAACAGGTAGGAAAGCAAGTATCCATTCAAACACAGTTCATCAGGAGGAAGACACCCACCCACCCCCATCCTCTTTGAATAGATGGTGATGACCTCGCTGCCTCCACCCTGTACAAGCAGCACACGCTCCAGCCCCTCTGTGAGCACCTCCAGGAATTCCATATCTGCGGGTGGAAAAGAGTCAAAGGAACAACAAAACACAATTCTTCAGAGCCACCTCCACTCCTTCCTGTGCCCGGCAGAAAAGGATACAGTTTTCATCGCCTTCAGGGTTTCGTGATGGCCCAGGCGTGTTCAGCAGCACAAGCTTAGCCTCGTGGGACTTGTTGACAATAACTTCATTGATCTTGACAGCTGTGCACATACGTCTCATGTTAGACTGATCCCTAAGTTGGGGGGGGGGGGGGGGGGGGAGGAAATTAGCAAAACTGTGACCCGTACAAATATATCCATACAGCAAGCTTTACCGGTATATCTAATCTGTAGCCTAAGACTTGCTTGTGAGAAAATCAGGTATTTATTGTGGATTAGAGACTGAAAAAACACAGCCAGAGATTCCTTCCCAAAAGAGGAGGGAATGACATGGTAATTGCAGAAAATCAAACTAAAAGTACTAGCAAGAACTTTTAATGGGTAACTTCTAATCCAGATCTGTTTAATTTAGTGTCCAACCCAACACAATGTCCCTCTGGCTTTGATCTTCCAAGGAAAAACTAGACAATGCTCTGTTCTGACCTAGGCTTCCCCAAAAAGCATGAGGCAGAGTCCTGGTCCCGACAAAACCCAATGTCAGTGTTCCAAATACCATGGTAGTTCAGGCATGGGAACGAATTCCATGCCACTGGTAATCTGGAAAGGAGTTAATCCGGTACTGCTGTGGACCGCATTATATGCTACTTCGGCGAAGGGTAGCAAGTCCGACCAATTGTCTTGCTGATAGTCCACATAACACCGGATGTACTGTTCCACCATCGCATTGGCCCTCTCTGCTGCCCCATTTGTGCTGGGATGAAATGCTGAGCTGAGTCCCTGTGTGGACCCGATCGATTTTAGGAATTCTCTCCAGAACTTGGCAGTGAATTGAACTCCGCTATCTGAAATGATCCTTTTTGTTACCCCATGCAAGCGATAAATGTCTTTCACAAACATTTTCGCTAATTTCTTTGCGGATGGTAGGCCTGAACAAGCGATAAAGTGTGCTTGCTTGGAAAACAAATCAATAACTGTCCATATTACTCTATTACCACCGCTATCTGGAAACTCGACGATGAAGTCCATTGCTATCTCTTCCCATGGTCAACTAGGGTTGGCTACTTGTTGTAGTAGTCCAGGGGGCTTTCCCGGACGGGTTTTCATTGTGGCACAAGTAGCACAGCTTTTTACATAATCTTCCACATCCGATCTCATCTTCGGCCACCAAAATTGACGCCTGGCAAGGTGGAGTTTTCAGGAATCCGAAATGACCTCCTAGTTTCGCATCATGACTCCGCTGTAGTACTTGCAGTCTCATCTCTGCAGGGATGTACAGTTTGGACCCCTTCCAGGCTATGCCATAGTTCATCGTTAGGATGTCCTTGTTGTTGTTGAACCACGGGTCTGTCTGGAGGGCCTCTTTCAGCTCGGTTTTCAGCTTATCTTGGCTTCGAGTGGTGACTTGAGCTGCCTTTTGGTGAGAAGGAGATATGATGGGGTGTACAACCTCTTCCTTCTTACTGTCAAACTGGGGTTTTCTTGACAGCGCATCTGCTAAGAAGTTCTTTCCTGCGGGGATGTGTTTAATTTCAAATTTGAACCTTTAGAAATATTGGGCCCAACGAACTTGTTTGGGGGATAACTTTCGATGGGCAAGGAGAGCTTCGAGGTTTTTATGATCAGTCCATACCTTGAACGGTATATCCCCCCTTCCAGGAGATCTCTCCAGGTGAGCATGCTCCACCTGATCGCGAATGCCTCCTTCTCCCAAATGGCCCACCTTCTTTCCGTAGCAGTGAGTTTCTTGGAGATGTAAGCGCATGGCAAGAGGTGGCCTTCTTTACTCTTTTGCAGTAGCACTGCGGCTATCACGACATCACTGGCATCCGTTTGGATTATGAAAGGTCGCTCTGGATTGGGGTGTTGCTATATGTGTTCTTGGGCAAAGAGGCGTTTTAATTTCTCAAAGGCATTTTGACAGTCCATTGTACATTTTAATGCTTGGTTTGCTTTCGGTTTAGTTGGGGAAGACCCTGTCTTTAATAGTTCAGTCAATGGTAGGGCAATTTCAGCAAATGTCAGAATAAACTGCCTATAAAAATTTGCAAATCCAAGGAAGCTTTGCAATTGTTTGTGAGTGCTTGGAGGTTTCCAATCTAACACCGCTTTCACTTTTCCTGGATCCATTTCTACTCCTTCATTGGAGATGCGATACCCCAGGTAATCTAGCGAGGTCTTGTGGAACTCACACTTTGCGTATAGTTTGGCAGCTAGAAGTTTTTTCAGGACTTGCCGTACCAGTTTCACATGTTCTTCCAGGGTCTCAGAGAAGATCAAGATGTCATCTAAATAGACGAGTACTCCATGGTACAGGTGGTCATGTAGCACTTCATTTATGTACTGCATGAATACTGTGGGTGCTCCTTGTAGTCCAAAAGGCATGACTTTATACTGGAAGCTGCCCAGGGAAGTGTTAAAAGCGGTCTTCCACTCATCCTCTTTCCGGATTCGTATACGGTAATACGCCTTTCTCAAGTCCAGCTTGGTGAAGATCTTGCCTTTAGCCAAGTGGTTCAACATATCTTTCATGAGAGGGAGGGGATAGGTATTTTTTTCACATACCACATTCAAAGCTCGTAAATCCACACAGAGGCGAACTCCGCCATCTTTCTTCTCTCTGAAGAGCACTGGGGCCGCTACTTTCGATTTTGCTAGTTCAATAAAACCTCTTTTCAAATTGGTGTCGATGTAGTTCCTCAAGTCTATCATCTCCTTAGGAATCATAGAGTACATTTTTGGCTTTGGTAAGGTTGCCCCAGGTTTGAAGTCTATTGCACAGTCTGTGGGGCGGTGAGGAGGAAGGTAGTTTCCGTCTTCCTCACTGAACACCTCCGCCAGATCCCAATAGATCTTTGGCACTCATTGGATTCCCGGAGGTTTAGTGTTTGCTGCGGTTTCTGCAGGTTCTGGATGGGTTGGGCTGTTGGGTTCAATCGTTCCTGGGTGGCCTTTTGGTTCCACCGGGGGTAATGGCCCAAACCCAATAATCACCTTTCTAACACCGTCCTCCCACTTTATAGTAGGTGCCCACTTGTCCAACCATGCAAGTCCTAGGATAATTGACTCCTGCATCCCAGGGGCCACGATGAATCTGAGGAACTCATAATGGCGGCCTATCACCAGCTTTACTAACTCAGTGATCTTTGTAGCCAGAGCTCCCCCAATTAGTGTTCCATCTACTTGCTCAAATGGAATGGGATGTTTTAGGGGTCTTGTGCGTATACCTAGTTGCTCCACTATTGACATGCTGATTAAGCATCAGGTACAGCCGGTATCTATAATCACCCCAACTTCTCCTTCTACCCCCGTTTTTGGTATATGGAGTTTGGCTTTTATCTGGAAGGGGCAGATAGGTGCACTCACCATTGGGTCGTATTCGGGATTTCCCTCCTCCTCCTCCTCCGAGGTGGCAGGGGCGTTTTCATTGGCATTGCTCTCCGCCTCCGTTGGCTGTTGTACTAGACGACTCTTTTCTGGGGGTTTTCTGGGGGTTTTCTTGATTGTGCTGGCAGGTGGTTGGCGCAGTTGTGGAACCGGGGCTGGAGCCCGGCATTTTGATGCCCGGTGGCCAAGCTGACCACATCGGTAGCACTTTATTTTGGGGTCCCAGGAACAAGGGGTTGGTGGGGCCCCTTCAGTTTGCTGCCTTTGCGTTCGGTGGGCCAAAGGGTTTTTGGCAGGGGTTCTGGTACCAGGCTTTGGATAGGTGTTAATCTCGTGGTCCAGTATGATTGCAGTGGTGTACCAATCTTGGAGACGATCTGGGGTCCCTCTTACGGCACAAGCTTCTTTCAGTTTGGGATCTAAGGCCTTTTTGAACGTGTAGACCAAGAGTCTTTCTGGCCAGTATCATAGTCTCCCAGCTATTCTCCGGAACTCCCAAACTAATTCTTTTACAGGATGACCACCCTGTCGTAATTCCTGGATCTGGTCTTCAGCATCCACATGTTGGGCCACATCGTAAAATCGGGCACGCATCAGTTGGATGAACCCCGTCACATCATCTAATTCAGGAGCTACTTCTTCATGGAGCTCCGCTATCCATTGTGCAGCCTCTCCTTCATTCATCCCCTCTGCTATTTCTTGGATCAACTCTCGATCCGACGGGTATTGTGGGCCTACTTGGTCAACGTATGCCAATACTCGATTCATGAAATAAGCTGGGCTTGTCTGGGGTCCCATCAAACGTTGCACGTAAACGTGGGGGTGTTGGAGGAGGGGTTGCTGGTGGTTGAACCGAAGCAGCTTGTTGGCCTGCTGCCTGGGATGGCAAGCCCCTTTGTTGGGCCACACCCATCGGTTTGGCAAGAGCCTGTTGAGGCATTGCTGGGGGGGCTAGACGCGGTGGTGGTCCCAGTCCCTGGTTTTGCCTAGGGGCAGCGATCTGGGATGTCGCCATCTGCTGGGAGGGAGCAGGCATCCACTGACATTGAGCCCATCCATGACCTGGGAAGAAAGCCCACACTGGGGTTGCTTGATTCATGGGTTCAGAGCCACCACTTTGCAGAGGGAGGGAGGTGAATGTGTTCCAGGCCCATTTTTGCTGGCTGGCTTTAATTTCCCAATTTTGTTGCACTCCAGGAGAGGGGGTGCTGATTCGCTGGTGGCTGTGTGGAAGGAACCAAGATCTCCACTCCACTACACAGCAGTTTCTCTGCTGGGAAAGGATAATGTGGGCTTTGCCATGCTCCACGTAGGTGGTCCTGGGGGCCCGAGGGGTTTTATTTCACTCACATTTAGCCGTCCAAATTGTTCTTGGAGGCCCATCAAAGAATGGTTGCGTGAGGGCGGCTGAGATCTCCATTCATTAGACCTTCTGGCCATCATCCAGTCGTCTGTCGGAGTTCCCTAGGGGGGCCCCTCTCCTTCTAGCAGGCATTCCTGAGAAGCCATAAATTCTGAAGCTTCATCTCGCAGATCTAACTCCGTCTGCAAGGGAAGTCTGGGTTTTGGTTCCTTTCGCCGGGCATCCAGCTGAAGTTCACTCCCCCTTGCTTTTGCTGCTGCATTCTTTTCTTCCTCCATCTTCACTGAAATTTTGTCCTGCCCAGGATTGGGTCAGAACTGGGATTCAGTACCCCTATAAAATTAAAAAAAAAAAAATGAGACAGTTGGAATAATGTCAGCGTTCCAAATACCATGTAAAAGTAAATTAGAGTCCAAGGCAGAATCATCCTTAAAGTTCCAATTTAATAATACAGGCATATTGGCACATCTATGGAATTCCAACTCTGATTTGCTTCCTGGAATTCCACCCAGTTGAAAGTTCATAATCTTATGCCCACTCCCATAATCTATCACATGGTCCAATCTTCTTCTTCGACCCCGACAACTCCACCACGCTGGTTCCGGTCAGGTGTCAAGGTGCGGAGACAAAAGATGACCTTGGGCTTCTAGAAAGAATGACAACAACACATTCCACAAATCTACTCCTTTCTATTCCCCCCTCCCAATTACTACACTAATGAAACAGCATAGGAAAATAATAGAAAGTGTGGCTGGCCAAAGATCCTAAAAGAACCATAACTACAGGCCTGACACCCCTTTTATTAAACAAATGTGAATTCCTGTCATTCACATTCAGCAACACCTGGCAAACAGTCTTTCAAAGGTGTAATTATGACTACAGACCTTATCTATCTTGGAAAGCGGACATGTAAATATTTTCCAAAGAGACTGGGTCTCTGAGATTCATGAGATTCACGGACATTATTTCCTATGGGAGGGGCCATTCACTGTCCACCTGTGACTTTACTCCCAAGTCTACCCAGATTTCTGAGCTGTTCTTTTCTTCTGGCAACTCTGTACATGCGCACACTGGGAAAAGGCTCTAGCTCTTCCTCTGCCTCACTGCTGTCTAGCTCCGTAGGTCACTGCCAGATGGCCTCAGCCCCGTCTCTGCCTCCGACGCAGAGTCCTCATCCGAGCCTTTCTCAGCCTCCAGGGCAAGTCCATGCTCCTTCCCAACCTCCTCACTGTCTGACTCTGCTGGCCACTGGCAGGCCACAACACGCTCAACCAAATCCAGACCAACCATGGCAGGTGCCAATAGTGGAAATTCAAATGGGGATTGGTTGATAAAAGTGTGACTTGGGGACCGTCCTGCAAACTTTACATCATATTGCAACAGAATGTCCCCTCAAAAGGTGCCCCAGATCCCTGCAAGAACTCCATCCTCTCAAGGGCACTGCTGTCCAGTGGCTAAACTATTTAGATATCAGGACATAAACTTAGTCACTCTAGTAACTGCTCATACATAATTTAATTTTATTTATCATTCATATTGTGGGATTTTAAAATAATTCACTGTAATAATTCACACATTTTATATTCTGTTTTTGTGAATTGTATGCACTCCTGCTGTCATGCGCTAACGCCATACAAAATAAATCAACACAGGAAGAACCCGGGCACATGCTGGAGAGGGAGAGCATTACTCATGGGAAACAATGGGATCTATGGTGCAAAAAACAAAACACCTTTAGAATAAAACCCAGACAGGATAGTAGTAAGATTAAGCTAGGTTTTGTATCACTTTCCAAGAAGGATTTGGAAGCAGAATAGCAATAGTGACAGCACTTAGACTTTTACAGCACTTAGACTGTTATGGTCCGCCGGTGGCCTGTAGAGCTGGCAGCAGAGTCAGACAGTGAGGAGGTTGCGGAGGAACATGGGCCAGTCCTGGAGTCTGGGGAAGGCTCTGATGAGGGCTCTGCATCGGAGGCAGAGAGGGGGCCAGGACCATCTGGGAGTTATGTGCTGCCCCCAGAGCCTCCAGAGTCAGACATCAGCGAGGCAGAGGAACAGGGGGAGCCTGTTCCCAGTGCGCGCATGAGCAGAGCTGCCAGAAGGCAAGAACAATTAGGACAAAAGGGACAACTCGGGAGTAAGGCTTGGAAGTGATTGGCCCCTCCCATAGGACATAAAGGAGAAGCAAAGGAATGTGAGCCTTTGCAGGAAGCAACTTTGTTCGTTCTGGTCGGTTTAAATTCTGAAGCTCCATTTTGACTCTTTGCTCCGTGTGGCCTTGCAAGCTAATTGCCAATTAGGTCATCGGCAGCATTTCAAGGAATATACAGGTGGGTGCTTATCAGCCTTATCCTGAAGGACTGTGGCAGACTACTGTTGGACTCTTTACAAACTATTTGTGACTCATTACAGGCTATGAATGAACATAATTCACAGCCTTTGAAATAAAAAGAGGGTTTTGGGGACTAAGCGTGTGCTTTTTACTGTATCAGGAAGCCTAGGTCAGAACAACATGGCTTCATAGGGCTTTATAGCCCTCTCTAAACAGTTTACAGAGTCAGCATATTGCTCCCAACAATTTGGGTCCTCATTTTAGTGACCTCAGAAGGATGGAAGGCTGAGTCAACCCTCTGCCGGTGTGAATTGAACTTCCAAACTGCTGGCAGTTGTCAGTTAATAGAATTAGCCAGCAATACTGCCTTCTAACCACTACACCACCACAAATGGTGGGCAAATAGAAAGAGTTTAATGACAGTAGAACCATATATCAGAAATAACCCAATAATTGACATCTTATGGATGCATGTTGAGCAGATCTTGGAAACCCTCCAGGGTCTTGAGTTGGTGTCCATGAGAAGCCATGTATTTGTCCTTGGTCCAGGTCATGTGCACCTTCTCCTGGTAGGTCTCAGTCTCTTCATCATCATCTGAGGCAATGCTGGTCAGCCGCAACATTGAGTTCCTGTCTTTCACAAGCTGGGCCTATATACAAGGATGGCATCACTGATGCTTTAGTGAAAAAGAAAGCCAAATCGGTTGCTCTTTTTCAGCCTATTTTTTCCCACATTTGTTTCAGCCCAGTTCACCTCCCGTTCCCATTCTGTTTTAGAGAGACGCATTTGGCACAACATCTGGGAGCGCTGCTCCATCATCAAAGTGCGCTCATACGTGTAAGCAAAGATGTCACTGTTGTGCTGCAAGAGAAAAAAAAGGACAGCTGATATTGGACAACCCTCCCAGCCCCACGTTCTGACCCAGTCTTCATGAGTACTACTCAACTGCTTACTCATGAGGAAAAGCTCTTTTTATTTAACCAGGCAGGAATAAACTGCGTTCAGGGACAAAACTCCAGCTAACCAGTGCTTAGATGTTTCCACAAGCAGTAGCAGTCTCTGCTCACACCAGCTGAGCTAATTGTCTCTGAGTTCCCCACAGGGAGGCTCAATTAGCACCTCTACCCCAACATAAAGAGTTTTGAGCAACCTGGGTATTGGCAAAGAAATCCTGGCAAAAAAATTCAACGGAGGGACATCTCCTGTAGCATGAATAGTTGTCTACAGCAACCGGTGCCTCCCACACCCCTCCTCTTTATGTTCCAGCCAGGGAGGGGCTTGTTAACGTCTCCTGAATAGCAGGCCCCCAGCTCTCTATTGCTCTCTTCTCCTCTCTGCACATATTCGCATCTGGGATGGGCCTCAGCTGTTCCTCCCTTTCACTCAGCTCAGGCCCCAAAAGGTCTCTCTGCCTGAGCGTGAGTAGAGGGGCCCTGCTCTGCATCTGGCTCTGAGTCCTCTTGCTCCTCAGAGCCTTCCACAGGCTCCGATGTTAACCCAGGCACCCACTCCGCCTCCTCTAACTCATCTGACAAACCACAACACCCAACCCCTGGCTAGGTCCAACGTTCTTCCGTCATTCGTAACCTTAGCCAGATTTCAACCAATGGCACATCTGCACAGAGGGACTTCTCTAGGAATATGCATGTCTACAGGAATTATGTGCAAAAGAAGAGTAGCCAGCCTGTAACTCTTTCCTTGAAAGGGAACACATTTTTTAAAACATCTCTTTTTGATCCTCGTTCCTGTGGTGAAAGAAGTAAATTTGTAACTTGGGGGCTGCCGTCTTTCTGTAAGTCTTGGTGGGAGGGGATGGGGTGCTGGCTTTGTTTCAGTAAGTGGAATGATTGGTTGTGTGGTGGTATCATGATTGGTAGATTGGTGCTGATTGGTGCAGGCTGCGTGTGCATTGTTGTTTTGTATTATAACGGCTTGGGTGGTGGGTGGTGTTCGTTTGTTGGCTAGGGCTGGTTTCCAGATGTTTGGTAGGCGGGAGGTATCATCACGTTTGTTCATGCTGTGGGGGTGTTTCTCTATTTCGATGGCTTCCATGATTATTCTCTTGTGGAGGTGTTCTGTTTTGGAGATTAACCTGGCTCCTTCAAAGTTGATTTCATGTCCTGTAGCTTTAAGGTGCTGGAAAAGGGAAGAAGTTTTTTCTTTTTTTCTTACTGCGTTCTTGTGTTCTGTGATGCGTGCATTTATTCTCCTGTTTGTTTGTCCTATGTATATTGCTGGGCAGATTTTGCATGGTATTTCGTAGACTCCTTGGTTTTCTAGCTGGAGTCTACGAAATACCATGCAAAATCTGCCCAGCAATATACATAGGACAAACAAACAGGAGAATAAATGCACGCATCACAGAACACAAGAACGCAGTAAGAAAAAAAGAAAAAACTTCCTCCCTTTTCCACCACCTTAAAGCTACAGGACATGAAATCAACTTTGAAGGAGCCAGGTTAATCTCCAAAACAGAACACCTCCACAAGAGAATAATCATGGAAGCCATCGAAATAGAGAAACACCCCCACAGCATGAACAAACGTGATGATACCTCCCGCCTACCAAACATCTGGAAACCAGCCCTAGCCAACAAACGAACACCACCCACCACCCAAGCCATTACAATACAAAACAACAATGCACACACAGCGTGCACCAATCAGCACCAATCTACCAATCATGATACAACCACACAACCAATCGTTCCACTTACTGAAACAAAGCCAGCACCCCATCCCCTCCCACCAAGACTTACAGAAAGACGGCAGCTCCGTTCCCATTTTAAGCCCACATTTTGAGCCCACGCTTGAAGATGGCAGGTGCGATCCTGCCGAAACGTTGCAAAGACAATCTCAACTTTACACGGGAAAAGACCCGAATACAACAAAACCAGCATACCTTCACCCGTGAAAATCTACGAAAACAAATTATATATATATTATTATATATATATATATATATATATATATATATATATATATATATATATATATATATATATATATATATATATATATATATATATATATATATATATATATATATATAATCCTTTTTCTTCATTGGATATGTCTCTATCCATTTGATGTATCTCTAATCCCTTTTTCCCAATTAAATACGTCTCTGTCCATTAGGTACAGGTAGTCCTCTATTTACAACAATTCATTTAGTGGCCATTCAAAGTGACGATGGCACTGAAAAAGTGACTTATGACCATTTTTCACACTTAATGACCACTGTAGCATGCCCATGGTCATGTGATCAAAATTCCGACGCTTAGCAAATGACATGTATTTATGATGGTTGCAGTATCCCAGGATCCCTTTTTGCAACCTTCTGACAAGCAAAGTCAATGGGGAAGCCAGATTCACTTAACAACCATGTTTCTAACTTAACAACTGTAGTGATTCACTTAACGGTGGCAAGATAGGTTGTAAAATGGGGCAAAAGTCCCTTAATCAATGTCTCACTTGACAACATAAATTTTGGGCTCAACTGTGGTTGTAAGTCAAGGACCAGCTGTATAGCTCTAATCTCTTTTCCCTCATTGGATGTTTCTATCTATTAGTTATGCCTCTAATCTCTTTTTTCCCCATTAGACAAAGCCATGGTGGCACAGTGGTTAGAATGCAGTACTGCAGACTAATTCTGCTGACTGTCAACTGCCAGCATTTTGGCAGTTCAAGTCTCACCGGCTCAAGGTTGACTCATCCTTCCATCCTTCTGAGGTCAGTAAAAGGAGGACCAAAATTGCTGGGGGCAACAGACTGACTCTGTAAACTGCTTAGAGAGGGCTGTAAAGCACTGTGAAGCGGCATATAAGTCCAAGTGGTACTGCTATTGCTAGATGTTTTTTCTAATTCCCGTTGTATTATGTCACTCACCATCTCAACGACCTCCAACTCTGCCTTGATACAAAGGTGATAAAGGAAGGTGGCCAGATCCTTTTTCATCTGTATGCTATTGTCCTCCAGCTGGGCTACTGTAAAGATGCAGATTTTGCACTTACGCCACACCTTGGAAGCAAGGAGAGAGGGAAATCAGTAAACTCCACCCTGCCAATTAACGCCTGCTCCGTGTCTCAGCAATGCCTGCCCATCACCACCTTGTGCTGCTTGAGAAGGAAGGGGAGGAGCATCAACATCCCTCCATCGTGCACAATCCACCAGACATCAATGTTGCCCTCGGAAAAAGGATCTGCGTTGCTAGGGTAAAAAGCCACGTTCTTTGCCATGAGCAAGGCCAGGTGGGCAGCTGTAGTCAGGTGGACAGTGCCTGGAGAACAGGAAGAGAAACTCATGCAATATGGTTCAGTTGAATCTCGTGACTTCTCGCTCCCAAATGCCTTGCCCCATAGGGAAACCGTACCAATAAAAGTCTTCCAAGCACGGGCATCCTCACTCTGATGCCAGGCATTCGGCCAGCCCATCACCACGGTGTTGTGCTTCATGCTGCCCAGCCCACAGGACTGAATGAGTTGAGAGATGCCCTCTCGCACCTTGGCAGCCACCACGATCTGGCAGAAGCCTTTCACACATTCTGCCTCCACCAGATGTTTGATGGTCTGAAATAGCAACAGCAAAAGCACTTAGACAAAGAGGAAAAGCTGGATTTTTCATGGGCTGGTGAAGCCCAGCAAGATAGCAATAGCAATAGCACTTAGACTTATATACCGCTTCACAGTGCTTTAAAGCCCTCTCTAATCAGTTTACAGAGTCAGCATATTGCCCCCAACAATCTGGGTCCTCATTTTACTGACCTCGGAAGGATGGAAAGGCTGACTCAGCCTGGTGAGTTTCGAATTGTCAAACTGCAGGTAACTGGTACTCAGCAGAAATAGCCTGCAGTACTACATTCTAACCACTGCACCACCACGGCTCTTAAAGTTGCTTAAAGGCAAAGCTGCAAAAAGCTACTTGGTATTGCAAACAGAGGAAACTTTACAGGTAATCCTTGATTTACAACAGTTCACTTAGTGACCGCTCAAAGTTACAATGGCACTGGAAAAAGTGACCTAGGATTGTTAGAGGGGATTGACTTATTTTCCAAAGGACCTGAGGGAAGGACAAGAAACAATGAATGGAAACTAATCAAGGGGAGAAGTAACCTGGAATTAAGGAGAAAATTCCTGTGAGAACAATTAACCAGTGGAACAGCTTTACCTTCAGAAGTTGTGGGCGCTTCATCACTGGAGGTTTTTAAGAAGAGACTGTGTATAGCCACTTGTCTGAAATGGTATAGGGCACGGGTGTCAAACTTGATCGTGTCACGGGCCAGATTGCGATGTATTTTGCCTTTGCGGAGCCGGGGTGGGCATGGCCTGCACATGATGTATCCAGCCCGTGGACTGCCAGTTTGACAAGTCTGATATCGGGTCTGCTGCTTGAGCAAGGGGGTTAGACTGGAAGACCTCCAAGGTCCCTTCCAGCTCTATTCTGAATTTGAGTTCACATTTTCTATGCAGCACTGCCCCATGTTGAGGCAACAAGAGTCTGAAGGTGGAAACTAATCAAGGAGAGAAGCAACTTAGAACTGAGGAGAAATTTCCTGACAGTTAGAACAATTAATCAGTGGAACAGCTTACCTCTAGAAGTTGTGAATGCCCCAACACTGGAAGTCTTTAAGAAGATGTTGGATAGCCATCTGTCTGAAACCGTATAGGGTTTCCTGCCTAGGCAGGGGGTTGGACTAGAAGACCTCCAAGGTCCCTTCCAACTCTGCTATTGTATTGTATTGAAAGCAATCTGTGCTTTCCCTACCTCCAATTTTTGGTGTGGGGTGGCCCCTCCTCAAGGTGCAGCAAAGCAAAACGGGCAGCACTCAGGGACAAGCCACGGATGCCATCTCCCCATTCTTTCTCAGCCCTGCAAGGGAAGCACAGTTCAGCCAAACAAGCATGGTCACAGTAAGCCTGTCCTTTCCAGAATTGTTGCAGACAGAGCAAAACATGTATTCAGGCCATCCTGCAGAACCCAGGTGCTTATCATTAAGTTAGGGCAGGGTTAGGATCAGGGTTAGGGAGGGAGCAAATCTAAGGACAAGAAATCCTCACTGAGCAAAGGCCACACAGAACCAATCCAAAACAGTTCAGGAGCAACTCACCCATGATACTCAATGTATTTGTAGATCATGCCAGCTATCACCATTGCAATAATTGCATAATACCAGGAGGAGATGAACATGAGCACCACACAGATACTCATGCCCACGAAGGAGAGTATCCTATGAGGAGAGAAATTGGAAGGAGAAGGGTACACACACATAGTTTCCTAATGACCATGGGAGCTAGAATTCAACCAAAGAGAAAACGAACAACTTAATGATCTCGCTGGCCCCTGTTGCCTTCTTATGTATAATCTGCAGGCCGAATTTGTTTTGTCCCTCCCTCCTTCCCTTTTCAACGATTAGGTAGTAGAGCGTTCTTACCAATGGTAGTACCGGAAGCGTGGTCTCCAATTGGGGGTGCGGAGTAAAGTTTGTAAGGCTCAGGCTAGGTTGACAAAGAGGTAACACATCAGGAACAACCTAGAAAAGCATCTGGTGGTGTCAGCAATGGGCGTTTCCTTGGGGACCCCAACCCATGAGAAAGAGGACACTTACATGGATAGAATAGGGGCAACCATGTCCAAGGAAGCAATCAGGATCCCGAGTTCTGCAATGACGGTGGTCAGAAGCAAAGCCCAGGTGGGCTCCCCGTTGGCTTTACCGTAGCCAAAAACCTAAAACGAATGCATGGGTGAGAGAAGCAGAGAGCGTATGATTTAACCCTATACATTCCCTCCAAGAGCCGTGGTGGGGCGCAGTGGTTAGAGTGCAGTATTTCAGGCTACTTCTGCTGCCTGCTGGCTGCCTACAATTTGCCAGATTGAATCTCACAGACTTAAGGTTGACTTCCATCCTTCCGAGGTGGGTCAAATGAGGACCCAGATTGTTGGCAGCAATAGGCTGACTCTGTAAACCACTTAGAGAAGGCTATAAAAGCACTGCGAAGCAGTATATAAGAAGGGTATGATGTTGTCCTTAGCTATGGCCTGCAGTAGCCGGGGTGCACCTGTGAGGCTCTACAGCCCAGCTCTACACCTGGAGAAGAATGAACCAATGACAATGACCCAAGGGGATGGCCAGGAGAGGGTGCCCACCACCAGGTTCCCCTTTAATGTGTTGCCAAATCTATCGGATGGACACAAGAATGAAATGTTGTTAAGATGAATCCTTAAGTTTCACGGCTAGAAGTGCACCTGAAGCAAACTAGGGAAAGAAATTATATGCTCTACAGGCAGTCCTGGACTTACGGCCACAATTGAGCCCAAAATTCATACTGCTAAGTGAAAACTTTTGCTAAGTGAATTTGGCCCCATTTCACAACTTTTCTTGCCCCAGGGGTTAAATGAATCATTGATTGCCATTGTTAAGTTGATAACACAGTTGTTAAGTGAATCTGGCTTCCCCACTGACTTTGCTTGTCAGAAGTGAACAGAAGGGGATCACACATGACCTCGGGACACTGCAACAGTCATAAATATCAGTCAGTTGCCATGCATCTGAATTTTGATCACGTGATCATGTGGATGCTGCAACTGTCGTAAGTGTGAAAAATGATCCTAAGTCACTTTTTTCAGTGTTGTAACTTTGAATGGCCACCAAATGAACTGTCGTAAGTCGAGGACTACCTGTACTATATTTATTATTAAATCCATACAAATTCATTGCAAAGATCCTTCTGATTCCAATGGGAAATAATATAAATTCATAGTGTGCTCTCCTATATGTGAGAATTTTCCTGAATCAGGAAAAGCCCATCTGGTCTAGTAACTGTCACACAGAGATCATCCTAAGGTATCTGGAAAGTTCATAAAGAAGCTAGATAGATGAGTGTCCTTTTGCATTGTTGCTTTTAGCAAATAGTATTTAAAGCAAAAAGGGACGTGGTGGCTGAGTGGCTAAGACGCTGAGCTTGTCGATCAGAAAAGTTGGCAGTTTGGCGGTTCAAATCCCTAGCGCCGCATAACGGAGTGAGCTCCCATTACTTGCCCCAGCTTCTGCCAACCTAGCAGTTTGAAAGCATGAAAAAATAGGAACCACCTTTGGTGGGAAGGTAACAGTGTTCTGTGCACCTTTGGCATTTAGTCATGCCGGCCACATGACCACAGAGACATCTTTGGACAGCGTTGGCTCTTTGGCTTTGAAACGGAGATGAGCACTGCCCCCTAGAGTCGGGAATGACTAGCACATATGTGCGAGGGGAACCTTTACCTTTTGTCAGGGGAAGAATATTTCACCTTGAACTAGATGAGGCTTAGACCGCGGTGTTTCCAAACTGCATTATCTTTAAGGTGCGAAGAAAAGAAATAAAAAATTCTGGAGAAACATATTCTAATTAAAAATAAGCTTTAATACAAAAATAAGAAATAAAGAAATAAAACAAATCTAACTAATCGTTACATTTTGGAAGAAGCAATTCTGTCTCCCAGTTTTCCTGGTAGACGGACAAAGATCAAAAGGAAAAGAGAAGTCTCTGGAATGTGTGAAGTAATAAACATGTTAAGCATGCGCAGTACATCATTGTCAGATAAGACCTTATGACCTGCGCAGTAACTCTTTCAGTAATTATTCAGTTCAAGCTAGCAAACAATTTAACGCAGTGACACCTTTTACCATTACCTTATTTAAAGCAACTTCAAAGGAACTTTATTCCTTGTGTGTCCAATCACACTTGGCCAATAAAGAATTCTATTCTATTGTATTCTATTCTATTCTATTCCTGGTAGATGTATAATTGAATTCTAACTAGATCCAAGCCACAGAAAAGGAGCAAAAGAAATTGCTAACAACAGTTTGTGTGTGTGAACACATACATGCCTTTGAGTACTGGCAACTGCCTGGAGTTTTCTTGGCAAGTTTTTCATAAGTGGTTTTGATCTTGCGTGCTTCCTAAGGCTGAGAGCTTGTGATTAGCTCAAGGTCACCCAGCTGGTTTTGTGCCTAAGGCAGATCTAGAATTCCTGGTCTCCTAGTTGCTAGCTTGATGCCTTAACCCAGCGGTCCTCAACCTTTATGGCCTGGTGGCCTGGTGGGGAGGGACAGGGGAACTAGCCTGCTGCTAGTGCAAGTTGAACTCTGTGTGTGTGTGTGTGTGTGTGTGCGCGCATGCATACTTGCCCGCCACTTGCGCAAGTCAAGCTGCGTGTGCACGCACATGCATCGGCCAGCCGCTCACACAGCCCATTTCCGAATGGGCCAGGGTCCAGTAGTGGGCCACGCCCCAGGCGTTGAGGACCGCTGCCTTAACCGATACATCAAACTATCTCTAATCACAAATATCCAGCTTAAAAAAAGAAGCATGTATCAAGCATTTCCGATGCTGACCAGAAAGGAACTTTATAGCCAACCCAAATCTAAAATCTACACACAGAAAAATTTACAAGCAGTTTCTACTATTAGAAAATTATAAGATTTAGAGAAAGCCAAGGTAGTATTACATACTTGTCCTTGAGTACAACGCCTTCTACGCATGCCCCAAACAGCACTACATTGCTAAGATCTAGTGTGGCAAAAGTCAAAAGTAAATTTTGTGCAAAGAACAAAGTAGTAAAAATGAACAACCAGTCTTCTCATAAGCTAACTCTATCAAATCATTTTATCTTCTCTTGCTTATTAATCCTAACATATTCCAGCCAGGTATCTGCCAAACAAAGGCATGGTCCTGGTATCAGTGGAAGATGAACTACAGGGTTGAAATTGTAAACAGCTTTGATATATTTCCTTGCTGGTAGCTTTGTATCTGTGGGCGAGGAAACATAATTTCAAGGCAACAAAGCAATAATCCTCATTGGAGGGCATTCTGGGTTCAATGTGCCCCCAAACATCTGGAATTTGTTAAAGCAGCATACTGGCATTATTAAAAGAATCCAAATTCTAGAACCAAAGCAAGGCATTTTCTTTGGTCAAGAATGAGGAAGGTTAGCCAAGAGGAAAATGATGTTCTGCCAGCTCTCTCTACACCAGTATTTCTCAACCTGGGCAACTTTTAAGATGTTAGGACTTGAGGTAATTCCCCAGCCGACATGCCGGTTCAGGAATTCTATGAGTTGAAATCCAGATATTTTCAAGCCACAAAGTTGAGAAACTCTGCTCTACCCAGATACTGGTCTAAAAGAGCAACTGAAATTGTTTGCTAGTTCTCTACAAGCTCCAGATTCACAAATAGATAAAACATGTCCATGCCTGTGTCAAAATGATTATAAAACTATGCAAAGCAGTCCTTATCGATCCTGATTTCCAATTAAACTAGTTTTAGAAGGAATGGAATGTAAGAAGGCTGGTTGTCCAGAGGCGCCTCCAGCTGCTGCAAAGAATACACACAAAGGAGGTGGTGAGAATAGCCAGGATGGTACCGATGGGAATAGATTTCTGGGCATCCTTTAGGTCCCCTGAACGATTTGACCCAGCCATGATTCCTATGAAGACAACACCATTTAAATAAAAGAGTCGATCCATTTCTGGAATGTACATTTCATGTGACTGAATGAAGTAATAATAAGGAACAGTGCTGACTGGTATTTTATATAAAAGCTTTTGGCTTTGATAAAATTAAATGTTAACTGAGCAAGCGGAGTTGGTTCAACTTGGGGAAAAAGCAACAATACATCTGAATCTCGCCTTAATCTTAATCTGGCCAGGATCAAGCTCCTTTTACTAAAGTTGAGAAATTGCAGTTGAAATCTTCAGGAGCCCAAATACAGGTAGTCCTCAACTTACAATCACAACGGAGACCAAAATTTATGTTGCTAAGTGAGACTTTTCTTGCCACATTTGTTAAGTAAATCACTAGAGTTGTTAAATCATGGTTGTTAAGTGAATCTAGTTTCCCCATTGACTTTGGTTTTCTGAAAGTTACAAAAGGGTATCACATGACCCCAAGACAACAGTCATAACTGTGAGTCAATGGTCACACCATATGAATGTAAATCACATGACCACGAGGATGCTGCAATGGTCGTAAGTGTGAAAAATGGCCATAAGCAGTTCTGTTGTAACTTCAAACGGTCACTAAGTGAACTGCTGTATATAGGCCTCATAGTTAACAAATCTACCCTTCTAATATGGCTTGGTTTTGCAGTCACACTGAACAGAGAGCTCAACCACAATACAGGCACTTACCAGTGACAGAAGGGAAAAATATACCCACAAGAAGGGTAAAAGAAGTGGTGATATCAGCTAGGACATACTGCTGATTCAGAGCTCCTCCTACATCAGCTGAGTACTGTCACTGTGTTAATTGTTTGCTAGCCGAGCTGAAGAGTTACTGCGCAGGTCATAGGCCTTATCAGCAAGTGATGTACTGCGCCTGCTCACACACATTCCAGAGACTTCTGTACTTTTTGATCTTCTGTTCGTCTGCCAAGAAGGTGGGCGACAATTGCTCTTGCCAAAATGTAACAATTAGATAGTAAGGTTTTGTTTATTTTTATTTTCATATTAAATTTTGTTTTCATTAGAACTTGTTATCGGGTCTTATTTTATTTCTTATTTGGAGATATGCTAACAAAGAGGGGCGACGGTCTGCACCTCAATCAAAGGTGGAAGGGAAACTTTCCATTCCTTCTCAAGTACAAAGATGACTTCTCAAGTATTTCACCTTTCGTCAGGTAGCGGCTCCAAAGATTCTCTGCAATTATGGCACCATCATCATTATCACCATCACCACCATCATTTAGTTGAAGAGCTCTGGATAGTCTGATAGTGTCGTCCCCGTCCCATCCCTGTCCTGTCCCCATCCCCCCCCAATCCTATGATCTTCTTAACGATTAGGCTGAGAAGCAGCCCAAAGAAACTCCACAGTTACTACTACAATCTTTCTCCTTCTATCCTGGCCACTTTTTACAGAGGCACAATTGAAAGAGTTTTAACAAACTGCATTACTGTTTGGTTTGGTGGCAGCAGTGCCTCAGATAGAAAGCCCCTACAGAGAGTGGTAAGGACAGCCGAGAAGATTATAGGAAGATCTCTTGCTGTTATTCAGGATATTAGTTATAAGTGCTATGTGTTAGAGCTCAAAGCATTACTAGAGACTACACACCCACTTCACGGTCTGTTTCTGTTTCTCCCCTCTGGGAGGACGTTTCAAAGTATTTCTGGCAGATTCCATAAAAGCTTTGTTCCCTATGCCGTCCGTCTGGTAAACTCACAAGATTCGTTTTTTTCTCACCATGTACATGTATACATCCGAACTAGACTGTGTTGCTTCTGTGTTATAGAATATATGTGGGTATATGCATATGTATGCATGTATGCATTTATTTATTGTCGTGTTTATGTAGTGTATATTGGAGGTGGTGACCTTTGAGAGCTGTATGCAGTGAAATTTCATTCTAATATATGCCGATCAGTGCACATTCAAAGTGACAATAAAGTTAATCTAAGTCTGTCTAAGAAATGTCTCGAAGAGCAACAAAGAATGAAACAACAACACTTTTGCTAGATAAAGAACATAAGGAACCCTTTCTCACCAGCAATAACACCACTGGCTAGTCCTGGAATTCCTTGGATAGCAATGACATTGTTGTGTTGGAAATGCTCATTGCAAGAGGTATTGAGGAGCCTGCTATGGTTGCAAAAGTGTGTCCACAGGAATGTGGGTATGGTGAGGTTAACATACTCCTTGGTCTTGGCACACGTCTGGATATGATGCTGGGAGAGGGAACGATTCTCCAGCATGCACACACTGAATGGAGAGAGAAATAAAGATGAGCAAATTGGTTGGACTTCATAAGTGTGAAAGTTGGTACATGCTACTATCCATGGAAATGGTGGGTTGTTGTTCTGTTTATAGACACAAACTAGACATTCTAGGGTTGGGAAGGAAATTCTCAATAAAGGAGAATATTTGTAGCTCAGGGTTGAAATGAGAGGCCTTTGGTGCTCTCTGAGCTGAGTTGTTTTCTTGCAGACGATGAGATGTTAGCTAGTTGCAGACTAGACTAGATGTTAGCTAGTTTGGATAATGAAACATCTGCAAGAAAACAACCAAATTCAGAGAGCAGTAAGGAGAGCACAGCTCTTTTACCGGCCATTCTATATTCCCCAACACCTTTAGGGGCAGCATGGTGGGGAAGTCACCCTCTTGCCTCAGATTTCAACAGGAGTTTGGTTAGTCATCTTGGAGTATGCTAGTAACCTATGGAAAATCAGGAGGTGCAAAGGAGGACTTACAATACAATACAATACAATAGTAGAGTTGGAAGGGACCTTGGAGGTCTTCTAGTCCAACCCCCTGCCTAGGCAGGAAACCCTATACGGTTTCAGACAGATGGCTATCCAACATCTTCTTAAAGACTTCCAGTGTTGGGGCATTCACAACTTCTGGAGGCAAGCTGTTCCACTGATTAATTGTTCTAACTGTCAGGAAGTTTCTCCTCAGCTCTAAGTTGCTTCTCTCCTTGATTAGTTTCCACCCATTGCTTCTTGTTCTACCCTCAGGTGCCTTGGAGAATAGTTTGATTCCCTCTTCTTTGTGGCAACCCCTGAGATATTGGAACACTGCTATCATGTCTCCCCTAGTCCTTCTTTCTCTTAAGCTAGACATACCCAGTTCCTGCAACCGTTCTTCATATGTTTTAGTCTCCAGTCCCCTAATCATCTTTGTTGCTCTTCTCTGCACTCTTTCTAGAGTCTCCACATCTTTTTTACATTGTGGCAACCAGAACTGAATGCGGTATTCCAAGTGTGGCCTTACCAAGGCATTATAAAGTAGTATTAACACTTCACGTGATCTTGATTCTATCCCTCTGTTGATGCAGCCTAGAACTGTGTTGGCTTTTATGGCAGCTGCTGCACACTGCTGGCTCATATTTAAATGGTTGTCCACTAGGACTCCAAGATCCCTTTCACAGTTACTAATACTGAGCAAGGTATCACCTATACTGTACCTGTGCATTCCGTTTTTGTTGCCTAAAAGTAGAACCTTACTCTTTTCACCATTGAATTTCATTTTATTAGATAGTGCCCAATGTTCAAGTTTGTCAAGATCTTTCTGTATCTTAAGCCTATCTTCTGGAGTGTTGGCTATTCCTGCCAGCTTGGTGTCATCTGCAAATTTGATGAGTTCCCCATTTATTCCCTCATCCAAATCATTGATGAAGATGTTGAAGAGTACTAGGCCTAAAACAGACTCTAGTTTGACTTTGTTCTTGATGACACCAGCGTAAAAAGCCAGAATGGAGACAATGACGCAGGCCAGGAAAAGAGAAGCAAACTTGTTCACATAACACACTCCCACAAATACCACCAGCACCATAAGCAGCAGGAAGGCAGAGCCATAAACCCACATGTTGTTCAGCATGGCTGCTGGCTCCTTCAGGGAATCATCGCTGTGGAAGATTGCTGCCTTGGGGGCAATGTACATCTGAGAGGAGGCAAGAATGAGTCACATGTCACCTTCGGCCTAGTCAGAGAAGTGAAAATACAAAAAGATGCAGCGTTGGCATGATGGTAGCAAGAGACACTCTGATCTGCAGTCTCCTGCTTCTCAGAGGAGCTGTAGCTGACTGGCAGGACTTAACACCTCACAATTACAACACTGTCTTGTATCTTATGGGTTCTTCTGTGAGGTGCTGAATACCTACCAGGAAGATTTCAATAGCCCCCAAGATGTACATAGAAGCAGCAAAGGTAGTGCGGAGATAGAAGCAGAGTCCTACAGCTCCTCCAAACTCAGGGCCCAGGGCTCGTGAAATCATGAAGTATTATCCTCCAGCTGCGGAGAGGCAACAGAGACAGAAGATGCAGAGCAAAGGTGGTATTCTACCGGTTTGGACCAGTTTGCCCAAACCAGTAGTGGAAATCGCAGGCGACCCCGCCCACCCACCCCTGCTCTATGGCATCCCATTTAGGCCCTTTTTTTTGCCAAAAGTGCATGCATGGAAGGCTGTGCGCATATGCAGAGGTGGTGCATGTGAGTGAAGCGAGCGTGCACGCTCACAATTGCGAACCGGTAGGGAAGGTAAGTGAATACCACCCCTGATGCTGCTTTTTCACTCATTACAACCCCCTCACTTTTCAGAAGCACCTGCCCTGTGGCTTTCAAAAACAAACTCAAGTGAGGAGGCGGGGCTGACGTCGCTACAACACAACATGCAATCTTGGAGCTCCAGGATTGCTGTTGATATCTCTGTTCCTGGATGGTCCTTTTGGACCTAAACCGTCCCGAAGAGATGGTGATAGAGAAGAGCATGTCCTGCTGATCTCAGGGACATCGCAAAGTCCCTGACCGATCCAGGAGAAAGCTCTTTTTGCCGGCTACAAGAGAAGCAGCCTTCAATCTGCATAAGGTTGGGACAGACCCCTGAACGGAAGCTAAGCAGGAGAGAGAGTGTGTCGAAATTGGTGAGATAAATTTTACTATTAGAGAAGAGAACACCCAAAAGACTTAGAGTAAAGTTAAAATTGAAGATAGAAGAGAGTAAGCGGCGAATTAGCCTGAATTATAACTATTGTGTTATTCTTTTTTCTTTAATTTTGTTTCTTTTTTTATGGAGGAATTTTTACAAATGCCTCTTACTTTTAAATTGGACTGGTCTTTTTTTTCCTTCTTCCTCTATTTTTCTCCATTATTTGTATTTGTGGATTAAGACTCTCTTCCTTCTGGATGTTCGGCTGGATCAGAATTGCTAAGCATTTTAAACATTTTTTTTCCTTTTCTCAAACTTGGAGCTTAAAGAGAGAGCTAAAAACAGAGGAAAAAGGAGTAACACTGCCATCTAGAGGCTGGAGGCTTGGTTACATCTGCTATTTCAAGGCAATTGGCTTTGCTTACCGAAAGGGACAGAGAGAAAATCACGTCTTGTTTATACAGGTGCTCTTTTGAAGTAAAGAGAAAGCCCTGACTTGAAAGATTACACTGAATTTATTTGAAACCTAGCAAAAAGTCTTGGATGTCCTAGTGGCAGTGTTTACAACCTGGAAAAATGGCACAATATGAAGAAGAAGAGGAAATAACTTTGCAAAGAATTATGCTAGAAATTCAAAAAATCCTAATAAGCACAGAAAGAATTGAAAAGAATCTGGGGATTATAGAACAAAGAACAGAAATAATGGAGGGAAGAGTTGAGGATATTGATGAAACAATGATGAAACTTGAAGATAGCGTTCAAAAAATTGCAGAAAAATATGAACAAAGTGACAAGAAAATTGTTGATACTGACAGCAAACCGAGAGTGTAGGGAAATGATACGTATGGAATACCGAAAGGAGAGGTAGACAAACTGGATTTCTATCTCATGCTTCAAAACATAGATGAAGAAAGGGGAGAAAGCTTGGGAGAAACAATGAGAGTATCTTTGGCAGAAGCACCAGTGATAACCAAAGGCAAGCTGATGAAAGGAACAGATGGAGGGTTTCGAGTCTTTACAAAACATGCAATGAACAACAAGTGGCCAAGAGAAGTTCACATAAGACTTATCAAGAAAACACCTAGAATACAGATTTTACAAATGGCAAGAGATATTGGACTGCACTACTACTGGAAGGATACAGGATGATGAAATGAAATGTCACAATACAATTAAGTTAAACTTAGTTAAATTTTGAGTATTATGTATAAGACAAAGTAATAATAGTTATAGCCAAATAAATGATTAATAATGATAATGCATTTATATATACTAGATTGGTATATGGAATTTTATACAAGTTGTAAACAAGGACCATGGAGATGATGTGGAAAACCCTTTTTTTAAATTAAAAGATCAACAATTCTATATAGAATAGAATACAAAGATGTAACACCATTGGATGAGTCCAGGATGATGTAATGAAATGTCATAATATAAATTTACTTTAAATTTAGTATGCTTCACATAAAAAGGATGTAATAATAGCTATATTCAATGAATGTTTAATAATCATAATAATTGTATGCATATATATTAGATTGATGATATGAGCAATGGAATGTGCGAAAATGAGTACGTTATACAATAATACAATAGTAGAGTTGGAAGGGACCTTGGAGGTCTTCTAGTCCAACCCCCTGCCTAGGCAGGAAACCCTATACCGTTCCAGACAAATGGCTATCCAACATCTTCTTAAAGACTTCCAGTGTTGGGGCATTCACAACTTCTGGAGGCAAGCTGTTCCACTGATTAATTGTTCTAACTGTCAGGAAGTTTCTCCTCAGTTCTAAGTTGCTTCTCTCCTTGATTAGTTTCCACCCATTGCTTCTTGTTCTGTCCTCAGGTGCCTTGGAGAATAGCTTGACTCCCTCTTCTTTGTGGCAACCCCTGAGATATTGGAACACTGCTATCATGTCTCCCCTAGTCCTTCTTTCTCTTAAGCTAGACATACCCAGTTCCTGCAACCGTTCTTCATATGTTTTAGTCTCCAGTCCCCTAATCATCTTTGTTGCTCTTCTCTGCACTCTTTCTAGAGTCTCCACATCTTTTTTACATCGTGGCGACCAGAACTGAATGCAGTATTCCAAGTGTGGCCTTACCAAGGCATTATAAAGTGGTATTAACACTTCACGTGATCTTGAATCTATCCCTCTGTTGATGCAGCCTAGAACTGTGTTGGCTTTTTTGGTAGCTGCTGCACACTGCTGGCTCATATTTAAATGGTTGTCCACTAGAACTCCAAGATCCCTCTCACAGTTACTACTATTGAGCACGGTACCACCTATACTGTACCTGTGCATTCCGTTTTTGTTGCCTAAATGTAGAACCTTACTCTTTTCACCATTGAATTTCATTTTATTAGATAGTGCCCAATGTTCAAGTTTGTCAAGATCCTTCTGTAACTTAAGCCTATCTTCTGGAGTGTTGGCTATTCCTGCCAGCTTGGTGTCATCTGCAAATTTGATGAGTTCCCCATTTATTCCCTCATCCAAATCATTGATGAAGATGTTGAAGAGTACTGGGCCTAAAACAGAGCCTTGGGGTACTCCACTGCATACTTCCCTCCATGTAGATGCAGTTCCATTGAGGACTACACGTTGAGTGCGGTTGGTCAGCCAGTTACGAATCCATCTGGTGGTGATGCTGTCTAACCCACATTCTTCTACTTTATCTAGTAGTAGGTTATGGTCTACCTTATCAAAAGCCTTACTGAAGTCCAAGTAAACTATATCGACGGCATTCTTCTGGTCCACTAATTTTGTCACATTATCAAAGAATGCAATAAGATTAGTCTGGCATGATCTGTTTTTAACAAATCCATGTTGGCTTTTGGCTATTACTTTGTTTGCTTCTAGGTGTTCGCAAATTCGTTGCTTGATTATTTTTTCCAGAATCTTTCCTGATATTGAGGTCAGGCTGATAGGTCTGTACTTTCCTGGATCTATTTTTTTCCCTTTTTTGAAGATGGGAACCACATCAGCTCTTTTCCAGTCCTCTGGTAGTTCCCCGGTGTTCCAGGATCTCTGAAAGATATAATTCAGTGGTTCTGAGATCTCGTCTGCTAGTTCCTTCAGAACCCTGGGGTGTAATCCATCGGGTCCTGGTGATTTGAACTCATCTAGGGTAGACAGGTGCTCACTTACCATTTTCTTCCCTATTTCAATTTGTGTTCCTAATCTGATTTTTGTGGTGCTGCTTTTGACAGGTTGGACTGTTTTATCCCTTTGTGTAAAGACAGATGCAAAACATGAGTTAAATAGTTCTGCTTTCTCCCTGTTGCTTGTCACCTTCTTGCCACTTTCTCCTAGCAATGGACCAATTGTTTCCTTAACTTTTTTCTTGTTTTTAACATGTTGGAAGAAGCTTTTTTTGTTAGTTTTTACTTTTGTGGCAAGCCTTTCTTCATTGTGAGCCTTAGCTTTCCTCACTTCATCTTTACAGGCTCGGGCTGTTTGCTGATATTCTGCCTTATTTATGTCCCCCTCCTTCCACTTTTTATACTTACCTTTTTTGTCTTTCAGTTTGTCAGATAGTTCTTTATGCAGCCATTCTGGTTTCTTTTGGGAGCTGATATTTTTCTTCTTCATTGGTATTGTGCTAGACTGGGCTTTTGTAATCTCATTTTTCAAAATTTCCCAAGCTTCTTGAGTTGTTTTCCCCTTGAGGATTCTCATCCATGGAATTTTTCCCAAGCTCTCTCTAAGTTTATTGAAATTAGCTTTCTTAAAGTCCAAGACTCTAGTTTGGCTTTGTTTTACTTCTTGTGTTTGGATAATGTTGAATTCCAATATTGCATGGTCACTTGCCCCCAGGGTTCCTATGGCTTCAACACCTTCTATCATTTCCTCTCTGTTAGTGCGGATTAAGTCCAATATGGCTGATCCCCTTGTTCCTTTCTCTACTTTTTGGAAAACAAAGTTGTCTGCTAGGTTTCTTAAGAACCTGTTGGATCTTCCACTTGGTGCAGAGTTTGTTTCCCAGTTGATTACAACCTGGAAAAACGTTGACATATGAAATTAGAGAACAAGAAGATGAACAATTTTATAGGACATGGGATCTATTTAATTAGTGGTTAGATAAAAAAATGGAATTGAAAATTTATTAGAGAATGTTACCAACACCAAAATAATAGAATGATTTAAAATAGGATATATTTTTAAAATACTTATTATTTGATATGTTGAAGATGATGTAACAAATTATTATAATATAAATGAACCCATATTTAGAATACCTCATTTAAAATGAAGAAATAATAGTGACAGTCAAACAAATGAAGTACTATAATAATAATGTATACAAATATACTTGGTTGACAATATGTGACTTTATATAAAATTTAAGGGATGACTACGGAAAGGATGCACAAAAACCATGTAACCAATCGACACACTGTGCGGAATGGAAGATTTTTTTATGTTATGTGTTTTGTTCGTTTATGTTTGAAAATATATGTTATTGAAAATAACAGCCCAGGTTCAAATCCCAGTAAGGGTATGGTTAGCTGATGAGAGCTAATTAGCTTGAAATAGATCTATACTAGTCTCCCTTTATTTATTTATCAGTACAAATACAACATATATATATATATATATATATATATATATATATATATATATATATATATATATATATATATATATATATATATATATATATATATATATATATATATATATATATATATATATATATATATATATATATATATATATATATATATATATATATATATATGTTGTATAGGATATATATATAGGATGTATAGGATATATATATATATCCTCAAGTATAGCAAAACCAACAGCAGGACATCAGCCCCCCAAAACACAAATATAGGTAATCCTCGCTTTACAGCCACAATTGAGCCCAAAATTAGTGAGACAGTTGTTGTGAATTTTGCTCCATTTTATGACCTTTCTTGCCACAGTTGTTAAATGAATCACTGTAAAGTTAGAAACAGGGTTGTTAAGTGAATCTGGCCTGCTCATTGACTTTGCTTGTCACAAGGTCACAAAAGTGGATCACATGACTCTGCAATTTATGACTGCAATTGTTATAAATTTGAGTCAGTTGCCAAGCATCTGAATTTTGATCATGTGATTCAGAAAAAAAACTGTCCTTGTGTCTAGTTCTTAGATTGATGCAGTGATACAGTGCCCTATAGCATCGTTTTGAGGGTAGAAGTTGAAATAGATTAACCAAAAGAAATTAAAGATCTAGATTAACCAAAGACGGGGAAGAACAGATATGGAAATAAATAATAATAATTAATTTATTAAATTTCTAGACCGCCCCCTCTCCCCGGAGGGACTCGGGGCGGTGTACAGGAATAAAATTTAAAACATACAATCATACACATAAATAAAAATCAGATTAAACAACCCCTGTACAATTTATAAAAATTAAAAAAACAGACCTTAAAACCAATCTTAAAAAATTTAGAAATAGGACTGAGGTGGGATAGGTGGAATTAGGCCAAGCCAGCTAGCTGGAATAGGTGGGTTTTAAGTTTCTGACGGAAGGAGCGGAGATCCGTAGTCATTCTAATGTCGGGGGGGAGGTCATTCCAGAGGGTCGGGCCCATCACAGAGAAGGCCCTTCCCCTAGGCGTCGTCCGCTGGCACAGCCTAGTGGACGGCACCCGGAGGAGTCCCTCTCTGTGTGAGCAAATCGGCCGGGTTGAGCTTGAGTCTGTTACTTCCCATCCAGATCCGTACGGCTTCCAGACACCGGGACATCACTTCGATAGCATCGTTGGGGTGGTTTGGGGTAGAGATGTACAGCTGGGTATCATCCGCGTACAGATGGAAGTCTACCCCAAACCCACGAATGATCTCGGCCAGCGGCTTCATATATGTATTGAACAGGAGAGGCGAGAGGACCGACCCTTGTGGCACCCCACAAGAAAGCGGCCTCGAGGTCGACCTCTGCCCCTCTGCCAATACAAATTGCACTCAGCCAGAGAGGTAGGAGGAGAACCACCACAAAATGGTGCCCCTCACCCCCAACCCCTCCAGTCGATGCAAAAGTATACCATGGTCGATGGTATCGAAAGCCGCCGAGAGATCTAATAGGACCAGGATGGAGGAGCAACCCCCATCTCTGGCCCTCCAGAGATCATCCACCAACGCGACCAATGCCATCTCCGTGCTGTGGCCGGGCCGGAAACCGGACTGGCGCGGGTCCAGATAATCATTTTCCTCCAAGTGGCGTGGAAACTGTTGTGCCACCACACTCTCTACAACCTTCGCCAGAAAGCAAAGGTTGGAGACGGGACGGTAGTTGGCTAACAGAGCTGGGTCCAGGGAAGGCTTCTTGAGGAGGGGCCTCACCACCGCCTATTTCAGGGCGGCCGGCAGAAACCCCTCACTCAAGGAAGCGTTGACTAACTCCTAGAGCCAGCCTCGTGTGACCTCCCAGGATGCCAGTACAAGCCAGGAGGGACACGGGTCCAGTAGACATGTGGTGGCTCGCAGTCGCCTACACAACCTGTCCATATCTTCGGAAGTAACAGAGTCAAACTCCTCCCAGAATGGGACCTCACAACCCGCCTCCGACGACCCTTCTAGACCACTAGTAGGGACCAATTCGATTCGAATCTGAGCGATTTTGTCCTGCAGATACTCCCCAAATTCCTCTGCTCTGCCCTGCAGAGGAGCTTCCCGCGGCCTCTGTTGGAGGAGGGAGCGGGTCACCCCAAACAGGGCGGCAGGGTGGTTATCTGTGGACGCAATAAGAGTGGCACAATACTGACACTTGGCCACTCTTAAAGCCACAAGGTAAGTCCGTAAATGGGCTCTTGCCTGAGTTCGGTCAGATTCAGAGCGTGATGATCTCCACCTGCTCTCTAGGCATCTCTTGTGGCGCTTCATCACCCTCAGCTCCTCGGTAAACCAAGGAGCCTGGGTGGTTCGCTGCCGCAAGAGAGGCCGCAAAGGCGCCACCCGGTCCAAGGCCCCAGCGGCCGCACTATTCCATGCAGCCACTAGGTCCTCCGAACGGGTGTGGGTCAGGGCTACAGGAAGTGGCCCAATCTTCGTCTGGAACCTATCAGGTTCCATCAGGCGCCTGGGGCGGAACCATCTTGGGTACTCTGGTTCCGCCTCCCCGCGGTGGGGAGTAGCAGCTGGAAAGTCGAGCCGGAGCAGTGAGTGATCAGACCATGACAGGGGGGTGATAGCTAAATCCCCTGCTCCCAGATCACTCCTCCATTGGCCAGAGACAACAATAAGATCCAGTGTGTGTCCTCCCTCATGTGTGGGGGCCTGAATTATTTGGGTCAGGTCCATGGCTGTCATGGAAGCCATGAACTCCCTAGCTACTTCGGATGCCTCCCCTACCGATGGCAGGTTGAAGTCACCCATGACCAATAGTCTAGGCGTTTCAACTGCCATCTCGGCGATCACCCCAAGGAGCTCGGGCAGGGCTGCTGATGCATAGCGAGGAGCCAGGTATACAATCAGCAAGCCCAACTGCTTCCCTGGGCCCCACTTCATACACAGGGACTCACAACCAGTTATCTGTGGCACAGTGGTCTGTCTTGGCTCAAGACCTTCCCTCACAATGACCGCTACCCCACCACCCCTGCCTAGTGCCCGTGACTGATGAAATGCACGGTAGCCTGGCGGGCACATTTCCACGAGGGAGAGGCTTCCCTCGTGGCCCAGCCAGGTCTCCGTAATTCCTGCGAGGTCCGGCTCCCCCTCCGAAACCAAGTCATTAATGAGGGGGGCTTTGTTGACAATGGACCTGGCATTGCATAGCATCAGCCTCAGGCCCTGGCTCTGTAGGTTCTGACCACCTAGATTGCGGGGGTTGGGACATATGACCGGCCGTACCCAACGACTATGGTCTCCCAACCGGTGATGCGATCTCTGTCTACCCTTGTACCTGCCCCTCCCCACGACCGTTGGTATGAAAAGACCCTCTTTTGGAGTATCGCTACTCCCCCCCCTTAATGGCTCCGCTCCTTTCCTTAACTCCACCCGCCGTCTTGGCACTGGTCCCTCCCTCAGCCCGGCTAACCCCTCCCCCCACCCTAGAACCCCCTAAAAAACGAATTAAAATTTTTGCTAAAAAACCCCTGAGGCCACGCCTTGCCCACCTCTCTGGATTAATATATCCCTCATCGAGGTGGGCCCTCGTAAGAGCAGAGGGGCAGACCTGCGAGAGGGGGGACTCCCACAATAGAATTAGGTCTGCCCTTAAGTACATGGTAGAAAAGTACATGCTCTGACCTGCCGTCGTTTGCTCGTCCTGCTCTCTCCTGGGGGGGTCCCGTTGCGACCGCCGCCGCTGCCGTAGCCTCGGGGGGGCTCCCCACCTTGCTGGGCTCGCGAGGGAGGGGGCCGATGGGCAGAGTGTTAAGACCAAGCTTCCCAACATCTCTATACAGCAGGGATGGCGAACCTATGGCACGCGTGCCACAGGTGGCACGCGGAGCCATTTGTCAGGGCACGTGAGGCGCTGCCCTGTCAGCTGGCCAGCGCGCATGCGTGCGCTGGCCAGCTGAGTTCACCCTTTTTTAAAGCCATTTTTCACCCTCCCCAGGCTCCAGAGGCGTTATAGGAGCCTGGGGAGGGCGAAAAGAGCCTCCCCCGCCTCCCCAGAGGCCCTCCGGAGGATTCAGGGACCGTCCGGAGGCTTCCCTGAAGCCTTCGGAATGCTTAAAACGACCCTCCGTGACTTCCGGTTTGCTCGGAGGGTCGTTTTGAGCGCTCTGAAGGTTTCAGAGAAGCCTCCGGACGGTCCCTGAAGCCTTCGGAGCGCTCAAAACGATCCTCCGAGCAAACTTCCGGTTTGCTCGGAGGGTCATTTTAAGCATTCCGAAGGCTTTAGGGAAGCCTCCAGATGGTCCCTGAAGCCTCCGGAGGGCCTCCGGGGTGTGTGTGGGAGGCTCTTTTCGCCCCCCCCCCCCGGCTCCTATAAAGCCTCTGGAGCCTGGGGAGGGCGAAAAAAGTAAAAATGGGGGGGGGGGGGTTGCGCCTGTTGTGCGCGCATGCTCACAGGTGCAATGTCGGGTCTGGTCCAACTACTAATGTACAACAGTGACCCAATGACTGAAAGATAAAGTGTTTGATCCTCGAACTCAGGACTTGTTTCATGTGTTAAGTTGTGAAAATCTGTTTGCATGGGTGTCTTTGTTGTGTTAGCATCTTTCATGTTGCAATGATGCAAAATGTGGTCAATTTTCTCCTCTTGTGAAAGACTAAACCCCTTTTGTGTTTTGTCAATCTGAACACCTAAGTAAGTGCTAATATGACCTAAAGATTTCAATGTGAAGTATCTCTGCAAACTTTTAGCAAAAATCTCACTCATTTTCTTATTTGGACCAATATAAACAATATCATCAACATAAACAAGAATTATCTCATATGCATTGTTAGATCTTTTTGTGAACACGCATTCATCAGTTTCGGACTTAATAAAGCCCATTGAATTTAGTTTGTCAGTAAGACATAAGTACCACATTAAACCTGACTGTTTCAGACCATAAAGACTTTTGTTCAGGAACCAGGTATCCCCTTCTTGATGTCGGAATCCTGGAGATCCTCTCACGTAGATCTCTTCATCTAGGTCAGCATGTAGATATGCCGTGTCCACATCAAACTGGAAAACTTCTAAACCAAGAATAGTTGCAGTGGTTAAAGCAATTTTTACACTCTCAGTTCTGACTGTTGGTGAGTAAGTGTTTGTGTAGTCCTCAGGATAACATTGAGCGAAACCCTGAGCTACAAGTCTGGCTTTGTACAATGACTCACCATTTGGTTTCTTCTTGATTCTGTAGACCCATCGAGTGCCAATGACTTTTTTGTTTGCTGGAGGTTTTGCAGGTGTAAATACATTAAGTTTCTTTAAACTGTCCATTTCATCCTGCATTGCTTCATACCATTTCTCTTGCTCTAAATCAGGAAGCTGCTTGATTTGTGGGAACATATCAGGAGGAAGTGTAACATTGCAAATCAAAGGCAAGGGTGTTTTGTCAGTTGCCACGAATATCGTTGTGGAGGGATTCCTTTTGTGACCCTCTTGGAACGTCTCGGAACAACAGTCCATTCTTCTTCTTCGTCATCCTCGTCCTCACATTCGTCGCTAGCATCAGCATCTGCAGCTTGCGAAGATGGAACATCAGGTTGTGAAGAACTGGTAGAAGGAATATCTGCCTGTGAATCTTGGTCATCAGGCTGTGTGGCATCTGCAACATCATCTCTAGGAAAATAAACTCCAGGATCATTGGAATGAATCCTGGACCAGTCAATATCTTCCTCAAAATTAGCAGATTGAGAAATCACAATTACATGTTTAGGGTCAATAAATTTGCTCCATTTTGAATTATCATCAATACCCATAAATCTCAGTCTCTTTGCTGCTGGACCTCCTTTTCTTCTTTGAGCTAAGGGAATGTTCACCATAGCATATGAACCAAAAATGTGGAGGATCTTGAGATCAGGCTTGTAGCCATACATCATGAAGAAAGGAGTCTGATTTATTACACTGCTACAAGTACGGTTGACAATGTAATTTGCATATTTGATTGCTTCACCCCAGTATATGTTACTGAGATTGGCGTCTTCTAGGAGACAATGCATCATGGTTTGTAGAACCCCTTGTCTTCGTTCTGTGACTCTGTTATGAGCTGGTGTATATGGAGCGGATGTCTGATGAAGAATTCCATTCTTACGCATCCAGTCCTGGAAACGCTGAGACATGAATTCTGCACTACGGTCACTCTGGATTCTGGCGATGCAAACTTGATATTGGGTAGAAACAAATGCTGCAAAGTATTTAAAGATCTGAAAGGTCTCAGATTTCTCTCTCATAGGATATACAAATCCATATCTAGAATGATTATCAACAATTGTTAGAAAATACTTTTTACCACCAATTGTTGGTGGAAAAGGACCTACTATGTCAGTGGAATGGCAGCTGCTTTGGATTTAGCTTTCCTGCAGGCTGCACAATCCAAAAACACCTTACACCCCTTTAGATCCAAACCTTTTGCGAACTCCGGCATTTTCCTAAGAACACGGAAACTGGCGTGCCCCAATCTTCTATGCCACTTGTGGATACACCTGGAATGCAAAGGTTTACCAGTTAGTGAATTTTCAACATTAACAGTTTCATGAGGAACCTCAGGCTTGCTCTGAGCAACCTGTTTCCTTATTTTCTGTTTGTTGGCTTTAGGAGCCTTTGGAGTAGCAACAGGATCTCTCTCTGAACCAACTCTCTCTGGGCTTGTGCTTTCCCTTTTTGGAGTTTGCATACTTGCCTTTGATTGCGGTTTAGGCTTTGGCTTTAAGTAATAAACACCACCAATCAGCATGGTTTCAGCAACAATATCTCCATTTTTAACTATGTAACTTGCTTTCTCGAGGTGGTGAACCTGGAACTTTAACTCTCTAGACAAGTGACTTTGACTAAGCAAATTACTGGTTGCTGAAGGTCTGTAGTAAACATCAGGGATGAATGTATCGAGCTCTTCAACGTAAACAGTTCCTTTTCCCGTGACCTTACAAGGGTGGTTGGAGAAGGAGTACAGTTCTCGAAATTCAGATTCAGGCTCGTGCATCTCTGTGAAAAGTTCCTTTCTGTAAGTAACGTGTAAAGCTGCGCCACTGTCCAAAGTCCACAAAAGACGTCTATCGTACTCTGGATCAGGTTGTGGATCGTTGGTTAAGGCCAATGTGGCAAGTGGAGCTTGTGGATCACGCCTTGGGCCACGACGACCTTGTCTTCCGCCTCTACCCGAGTCCCTTTGTGGAGAGGGAGCGGCTAACAAATTTAATAAATAAATAAATAAATTTAATAAATAAATACCCCTGCCTCTGGAGTCTGTTCCTCTGGGCTGGTATGTGACGGGAGCTGGAACTCGTTGGGGACAATCCCGGGTGTCATGTCCCATACGGTTGCAGATGTATCATCTTGGCATCCTTGGAGCGTAGGCTCTTCCTCAGAAGTGACGTCTAGCTGGAGCTCTTGATGCTGGCGGCTGTTGCAGATGTGGTGTGGCTAATTTGATAGCTTCCTCCTCAATTAAAAGTCTGCATACATTATTAACAGTGCGTTGAGCAATAGGCACGTGGTTAATCTTTGCAATGGCATCTCTCCATTCATAATTCAATGAGTTAATGATAATGCTGATCATTTGGATATCATCAATAACATGGCCTCTTTCTCTCAATTCACTTCTCATTCCTTTCAGTTTGGTCAAATGTCCACCAATTTGTTCACAGGGTTTCAACTTCGAACCATGGAACTCAGACATGAGCAAACATGAAGATTCAATTGAAATGGGCCTGTAGCAATCTTCCAAATGGGCCCAAATTTGTTGGGCTGTTGCATTAGGCAAAAAAATAACCTGCAGTTCAGTTTCCATGGGTACATCTACTGTAAGTCTCTTATTGCAGGAGTCCATGGCTGGGCAGGAGGATTAAACACCATACAATGGGTACCTTCTCTGCGAAGCAAAATTGAAATCTCACTGACCCAGGCTTTATAATTTTGTCCTGATATCTTTAACTTGGACTCACCAGTCAATGGAGGAGCAAAGAATGTTTGTTGAGGGATGTGCATTTGAAATGCTTGCTGCTGTTGCACCTGTGGTTGCTGCAATCTAACAGCTGGGGCTGGTGCATGATCAGGAATAAAAGCATGGCTTGCTTGAGTGGCAGGTATCTGCCTTTGCTGCATTAAGTATTGTTGTGTTCCATCTGAGAAGACACCAGCGTCACCAGGGGGGTGCTGAAAATTGGGACTGGGAAGGCATTTGTGGCCTGGCAGCCTGAATATTTGAATAATCTAATGACATTTGCGAAAAAGTCTGTTGCATTAAATTATTTCTGCCAGGAGATGGCGCTGCAGCCACATCTCTTGGCTGTAATATTTCTGCCTGTGTGGCATATATTGGAGAACAAAGGAGATCACGTGGCAATTGTGACGTGTGCACATCTCTCTGTTCTGATTTGCCTGACACAGTATCCTCCATGGCGGGGGAGGGGGGGTGTCTTAGGCTTTGGAGAAGAAGGCAAGATGGCGTTTTCAGAAGTTTGAAAGATAGGAAAACCCTTCTTATTTGCCTCTAACACTGCGTAATCTATTTTGGCCTGTAAAAGCTGGCGTTCAAAAAATTCTATGTGATTACGATAGCTTTCCATATCTTGCTCAGAAGTCTGGGAAGATTCATAAGTTTCTCTTTCTGCGTGGGGGTGAATTTGCTCTAGCAGCAGTGAATGCTTTGGTTTAGCCCCGAGCATTTCAAAATATCTTGGAGATATTTGGGAACATGCATAATTAGAAGGGAGATGTTCTACTAATCTCAGTTGTAGATTGACATCTCCTGGAGCAGTCCCATCTTGTTGAGATCTGGGTGAGATCTGTCCCACAGCAGATTCTCCATCCAGTCTGGTTGCTGAAGCTATCGGCATTTGAAAGCTTGGAAGCCAGCGTAAAATGCTTTCTGCTTCTGTATCAGAGGGGAGGGAGCCATCGGAATGTGCTTCATTTTTCTTTTTCGGCATTGTTAGAAAGATGATCTAATCGTTCCTCAGTCGATTGTAAATCATTCTTGTCTAATTAGCCTATACGCTTATCTCTTGGAAGTAACTTAACAAGGAGAAAAGCCATAAATTATACAACCAAACTCTTGCTACCATTTGTCAGGGGGAAGTTCCACCCTGAATTAACGAAGCGTGGACCGTGGCTTTCTCCTGAAGCATACTTTTGAATAAGCAAAAATAAACCCGAAACATGTTCTAATAAAAACACTTTAATATAAAATAAAATAAAATAAAAATACAAAAATGCTAACTCAATTAACTACATCTCTGCAGAGTTATGTGCCTGCCTCCTGGCAGGCGAACAGAAATCAGAAGAGAAAGTAAAGGAATGTGAATGTGTGTGAGCAGGCGCACTAAATCACTTGCAGATAAGAACTGTAGACCTGCGTAATAAATTTCAGCACAGCTAAGCAAACCAATTAACCAATTAACGCAGTGACAAAGCTAACATCCTAACACCAACTTATTGAAAAGTTGCGAGCCACCACATGTTTACTGGACCCGTGTCCCTCCTGGCTTATACTGGCATCCTGGGAGGTTACACGAGGCTGGCTCCAGGAACTAGTCAATGCTTCTCTTAGAGAGGGGTTCTTGCCGGCCGTCTTAAAAGAGGCGGTGGTGAGGCCCCTACTCAAGAAGCCTTCCCTGGACCCGGCTATATTGTCTAATTATCGTCCCATCTCCAACCTTTGCTTTTTGGCGAAGGTTGTAGAGAGTGTGGTGGCACAACAGTTCCCACGCCACCTGGAAGAAATGGATTATCTAGACCCATGCCAGTCCGGTTTCCGGCTGGGCCACAGCACGGAGACGGCTTTGGTCGCGTTGGTGGATGATCTCTGGAGGGCCAGAGATGGGGGCTGTTCCCCCATCCTGGTCCTATTAGACCTCTCGGCGGCTTTTGATACCATTGACCATGGTATCCTATTGCATCGTCTGGAGGGGCTGGGGGTGAGGGGCACCGTTTTGCGGTGGTTCTCCTCCTACCTCTCTGGCCGAGCGCAATGTGTGTTGACAGGGGGGCAGAGGTCGACCCTGAGGCCGCTCACCTGCGGAGTGCCCCAGGGGTCGGTCCTCTCACCTCTCCTGTTCAACATATATATGAAGCCACTGGGTGAGATCATCCGTGGATTCGGGGTAGACTACCATCTGTATGCTGACGACACCCAGCTGTACATTTCTACCCCGAACCACCCCAACGATGCCGTCGAAGTGATGTCCCGGTGTCTAGAAGCCGTGCGGAACTGGATGGGAGGTAACAGACTCAGGCTCAACCCGTCCAAGACGGAGTGGCTGTGGCTACCGGCACCCCGGTTCAACCAGCTGCGTCCATCACTGGCCATTGGGGGCGAACAGCTGGCCCCCATGGATCGGGTTCGCAATTTGGGCGTCCTCCTAGATGCCCGGCTGTCAATGGACGACCATGTGACGGCCGTGGCAAGGGGGGCGTTTCACCAGGTTCGCCTGGTGTGCCAATTGCGCCCCTATTGGACCGGGATGTCCTCCACACAGTCACCCATGCACTTGTGACGTCTCGGCTGGACTACTGTAATGCTCTCTACATGGGGCTCCCCCTGAGATGCACTCGAAGGCTGCAGCTAGTTCAGAATGCGGCCGCGCGGGTTGTTGCAGGAGTCTCGAGGTACTCCCACGTAACACCTCTCCTGCGCGGGCTACACTGGCTACCTGTGGCTTTTCGGGTGTGTTTCAAGGTACTGGTTATCATCTTTAAAGCGCTCCATGGCACAGGACCAAGGTACTTGCGGGATCGTATCCTGCCCCATACATCCCTTCGACCGATCCGCTCTCACAGGGAGGGGCTCCTCCGGGTGCCGTCCACGAGGCAGTGCCAGCGGGCGACGCCCAGGAGTAGGGCCTTCTCTGTGATGGGCCCGACCCTCTGGAATGACCTCCCCCGTGACATCAGAACAATCACTGATCTCCGCTCCTTCCGTAAGATGCTCAAGACCCACCTGTTTAGTTTAGCGGGCCTGGCCTAATCCCGATCTAGTCCCTCAATTCTGTACTTTTAAATTTTTGGGGTTGTTTTAAGCTAATTTTTAACTTTTATTACCCTGTACAGCCTTATAGTTTAATTGGTTTTTAAGTGTATCTATTTTATATTAGGTTTTAATGTGGTGTCTATACACCGCCCCGAGTCCCTTCGGGGAGAGGGGGCGGTCTATAAATTTAATAAAATGAATAAATAAATAAATAAAAGACAGCTCTTATATATCTTTCAAAAGCAGCAGAACACGGAAATGTAACATGTTAGCATTGATTGGTTCATAGTTCCTGTTACTAAATATCTTGCCTAACGTTCCAGCAGCCTTTTGTGGTTAGCTATACGCTTGACTCATATGTGTGAACTTTAGCTGAACTTGCGGTTTGGCTTTTAACATTTCTTGTTCTTTTACACATCTTAAAAGCAAGTTTTCATTCCTTCTTTCTGTCTTGTCTCACTTTTATATCCTGATTCATTTTATGTCCTGCCTCACAACCATTGCAGTATCCCTATGGTCACGAGATCAAAATTCAGACGCTTGACAACTGACTCATATTTATGACAGTTGCAGTGTCCCAGGGTCATGCGTGATCACCTTTCCCAACCTTCTGACAAGCAAAGTCAACAGGGAAGCCAGTTTCACTTAACAACTGTGTTACAACTTAATAACTGCAGTAATTCACTTAACAACTGTGGCAGGAAAGGTCATAAAATGGAGCAAAATTCACTTAAGAAATGTTTTGCATAGCAACAGAAAATTTTGCGCTCAATTGTGGTCGTTAAGTGAAGGACTACCTATACAATGAAGACTTGAAATTTGTCTATTCCTCAGCTTTGTTTCTTTGATCCTGTCTACTTCTCAAGAGTCATTAACTGTATTATTCAGGTTAATCTGTTCTCTGAGCTCAGGATAGGTGACAGTGGTTTCCTAGATGCTGACTCAATGGGGGCCAGAAGGAATGAAGTTGACTATCAGTAAGTCCACTGGGCATAATCAGTTTTGAGGTAATATTTAAGATCTACCAAAGTGAAGCTTTGGAAGCTGTTGTTCTCAGAAATTCTAGAAAAGTCAATAAAGCTCATATGTGTGAGGCATACAAAACAACATGAGAAAAAATGTATCTCTGCCAGCTTTTGTTAATTTAACCCTATTTATTTAAGTCTCAAGAATTACATGTAAAATCAAGGATTTAGAAATATTTCTTCCAGGGCACACAAAAACGAAAGCTTATGTAAGAAGCCCAGAGCATATTTTCGGGAAATCAAATGTTGAGGGCAGCAGATTTCTGTAGGTCTGCTATAATCAGGGAGGAAAATATCAATTCTATCAATCCTGATCTTAAACACTGTCAGAATATTCATGAACTGGAATAGTAACAAGGTCAGCCAATGTATAGGCATGGCAACTGGGTCTGTCAATGGAACTATTTGGTGACTGAGAGCCATGTCAGACGGTTCGGAGCCTGGGCGTGGCTTACCTATGTAGCTCTGAGTTTGTGCAAGAGAACTAATCTAGTCTGTCTGCTGAATTGAAACTGAAACTCATCTCTGCTGTTCTCTCTGCTGCCTGTGTTTTGCCTGTAACTACTACCACATTGGAGAATCCACTATTGGTATTGTACATTTACTCATTTGTTATTACGTATATAAAGAAGTTAATGAATCCTACTGAATCAGTTATCTGTGCTTTCTGGATGTGATTTCTGCAACAAACCCTGACAAACACTCCTGTCAAGATGTCTTCCCATAAACCTTCTTGGTGCCATTCCTTACCTTGCTGATTTTTTTCTTGCCTGGAGGGACATTCTCTGCCTCCTCATGTTCCCGGGCTCCCTGCATCAAGTTGGTATAGTTGGCCATTCGATTGAGCAGGGAAGACACTTTGGGTCGGGTATTCATCTCCTCCTACCAAGTGGTACAGAAGACAGTAGACATGAGAACAAATTTAAATGAAAAGTCTCTTTAGGATGGATGAAGGGAGGGAAAAATGAAGGATTGAAAGTAGTGATGAAGGATGGAAGCTAAAAGAAACAAGCGTGGACTATAAACAAGCTACTTATTCCACAGGCTTATGTATTTACAAATCTTTCTTGTTTTGCATCTTCATTCAATCTTCCCCAGACTTTCAGAAAACTCAAATAAGACCGGCCTCCCTTTCAAAACTTTTTTTTTTTTTACAATTACTATGAGTAGCTCTTTAAAAAGGTAGGTAAAAAATTTTCAACCTGCAGAATTCAGAGTAACTGCACTTTTTCTATGGACTTGTAACAGCCCAGAAACTTGAATTAAGATGAAAGGTCTTATCCATAAATTATATTAAAGGGAACAAGGAGAAAAAATACAGACATACAGTTGATATTGAAAGTATAGATATTCCTCGACTTACAACAGTTCATTCAGTGGCCATTCAAAGTTACAATGGCACTGAAAACAGTGACTGGTGATCATTTTTCACACGTATGACCGTTGCAGCATCCCCATGGTCACTTGATCAAAATTCAGATGCTTGGAAGCTGGTTCATCTTTATGATGGTTGCAGTGTCCCAGGGTCATGTGATCACCTTTTGTGACCTTCTGACAAGCAAATTCAATGGAAAAGCCAGGTTCACTTAAGAACCATGTTATTAACTCAGCAACTGCAGTGATTCACTTAACAGCTGTGGTAAGAAAGGTTGTAAAATGGGGCAAAATCCACTTAATAAATATCTGACTTAGCCACAGAAATTTGGGGCTTCATTGTGGTCGTAAGTGTGTATATGGTGGAAGTGGGAAAACAAAGTGAAACAAGGGTAAGAAGCAGTGATCTCACCTCAAAGAATGCCAAATTCCTGTCAAATACAATACAATACAATACAATAGTAGAGTTGGAAGGGACCTTGGAGGTCTTCTAGTCCAACCCCCTGCCCAGGCAGGAAACCCTATACCGTTTCAGACAAATAGCTATCCAACATCTTCTTGAAGACTTCCAGTGTTGGGGCATTCACAACTTCTGGAGGCAAGCTGTTCCACTGATTAATTGTTCTCACTGTCAGGAAATTCCTCCTCAGTTCTAAATTGCTTCTCTCCTTGATTAGTTTCCACCCATTGCTTCTTGTTCTACCCTCAGGTGCTTTGGAGAATAGTTTGACTCCCTCTTCTTTGTGGCAACCTCTGAGATATTGGAATAATGCTATCATGTCTCCCCTAGTCCTTCTTTCTCTTAAGCTAAACATACCCAGTTCCTGCAACCGTTCTTCATATGTTTTAGTCTCCAGTCCCCTAATCATCTTTGTTGCTCTTCTCTGCACTCTTTCTAGAGTCTCCACATCTTTTTTACATCGTGGCGACCAGAACTGAATGCAGTATTCCAAGTGTGGCCTTACCAAGGCATTATAAAGTGGTATTAACACTTCACGTGATCTTGATTCTATCCCTCTGTTGATGCAGCCTAGAAC
Organism: Natrix helvetica; assembly: GCF_964273705.1. NCBI lineage: Eukaryota > Metazoa > Chordata > Lepidosauria > Squamata > Natricidae > Natrix > Natrix helvetica. The sequence goes on along the minus strand of NC_138555.1, from coordinate 39,297,018 downwards.
TGTGTTGGCTTTTTTGGCAGCTGCTGCACACTGCTGGCTCATATTTAAATGGTTGTCCACTAGGACTCCAAGATCCCTTTCACAGTTACTACTACTGAGTATGGTATCACCTATACTGTACCTGTGCATTCCGTTTTTGTTGCCTAAATGTAGAACCTTACTCTTTTCACCATTGAATTTCATTTTATTAGATAGTGCCCAATGTTCAAGTTTGTCAAGATCCTTCTGTATCTTAAGCCTATCTTCTGGAGTGTTGGCTATTCCTGCCAGCTTGGTATCATCTGCAAATTTGATGAGTTCCCCATTTATTCCCTCATCCAAATCATTGATGAAGATGTTGAAGAGTACTGGGCCTAAAACAGAGCCTTGGGGTACTCCACTGCATACTTCCCTCCATGTAGATGCAGTTCCATTGAGAACTACACGTTGAGTGCGGTTGGTCAGCCAGTTGCCAATCCATCTGGTGGTGATGCTGTCTAACCCACATTCTTCTACTTTATCTAGTAGTAGGTTATGGTCTACCTTATCAAAAGCCTTACTGAAGTCCAAGTAAACTATATCAACGGCATTCCTCTGGTCCACTAATTTTGTCACATTATCAAAGAATGCAATAAGATTAGTCTGGCATGATCTGTTTTTGACAAATCCATGTTGGCTTTTGGCTATTACTTTGTTTGCTTCTAGGTGTTCGCAAATTCGTTGCTTGATTATTTTTTCCAGAATCTTTCCTGGTATTGAGGTTAGGCTGATAGGTCTGTAGTTTCCTGGATCTAATTTTTTCCCTTTTTTGAAGATGGGAACCACATCAGCTCTTTTCCAGTCCTCTGGTAGTTCCCCGGTGTTCCAGGATCTCTGAAAGATATAATTCAGTGGTTCTGAGATCTCGTCTGCTAGTTCCTTCAGAACTCTGGGGTGTAATCCATCCGGTCCTGGTGATTTGAACTCATCTAGGGTAGACAGGTGCTCACTTACCATTTTCTTCCCTATTTCAATTTGTGTTCCTAATTTTGTGGTGCTGCTTTTGATAGGTTGGACTGTTTTATCCCTTTGTGTAAAGACAGATGCAAAACATGAGTTAAATAGTTCTGCTTTCTCCCTGTTGCTTGTCACCTTCTTGCCACTTTCTCCTAGCAATGGACCAATTGTTTCCTTAACTTTTTTCTTGTTTTTAACATGTTGGAAGAAGCTTTTTTTGTTAATTTTTACTTTTGTGGCAAGCCTTTCTTCATTGTGAGCCTTAGCTTTCCTCACTTCATCTTTACAGGCTCGGGCTATTTGCTGATATTCTGCCTTAGTTATGTCCCCCTCCTTCCACTTTTTATACTTACTTTTTTTGTCTTTCAGTTTGTCAGATAGTTGTTTATGCAGCCATGCTGGTTTCTTTTGGGAGCTGTTGTTTTTCTTCTTCATTGGTATTGTGTTAGACTGGGCTTTTCTAATCTCATTTTTCAAAATTTCCCAAGCTTCTTGAGTTGTTTTCCCCTCGAGGATTCTCATCCATGGAATTTTTCCCAAGCTCTCTCTAAGTTTATTGAAATTAGCTTTCTTAAAGTCCAAGACTCTAGTTTGACTTTGTTCTACTACTTGTGTTTGGATAATGTTGAATTCCAATATTGCATGGTCACTTGCCCCCAGGGTTCCTATGGCTTCAACACCTTCTATCATTTCCTCTCTGTTAGTGAGAATTAAGTCCAGTATGGCTGATCCCCTTGTTTCCTTCTCTACTTTTTGGAAAACAAAGTTGTCTGCTAGGTTTGTTAGGAACCTGTTGGATCTTCCACTTGGTGCAGAGTTTGTTTCCCAGTTGATGTCAGGGTAGTTAAAATCTCCCATTACTATTGTGGTGTGCTTCCTACATACCTTAGTTAGCTGACTAGCAAAAAGTTCATCTTCTTCCTCTGCTTGGTTGGGTGGCCTGTAGTATAGACCTATGGCAATGTCATTTCCCCCACAACCTTTAATATTGACCCAAATGCATTCAAGATAGTTCTCATTATTGTTGTGCTCTATTTCTGTAGAGACATAGTTATTTCTTATATATAGTGCAACTCCACCTCCTCTTTTATTTGGTCTATTTCTTTTAAATAATTTAAATCCTTCTAGCTGTATGTTCCATTTGTCAGTTTCATCCCACCAAGTTTCTGTAATGGCAATAATATCATATCTGCCCTCTTTTACTTGAATTTCTAATTCTCCCTGTTTATTCCTCATACTCTGTGCATTGGTATATAGACATTTGAGTCCATTTTGATTGACCTTGTGTTTACTGTCTACATAACCTGTATTATGCCTGACTGCCCCTATTTTCTTGCCACTTGTGTGATTCATGCACATGGTATGACAATCACTATTACATGCTTGGTTTTGCTTGACAGCAGGAGTGATAATCTTACCCACACACACATCTATGTTACATGCATTTATAACCCTATGAATTTTAGTTTGCTGGGGACAGAGATGTTCTGTATCTATTAATTCTCTGAATGAAATAATTCATTGCCTTCTTCATAGTTGATATTGTTAAGAAATGTATTATCCTTTTTGTGTCCAGGATCTGCAATGTGGAAGAGAAAGTATGGCTTAAGGGAAAAAATAGCCCAAATCTGTTTCTCCAGCTCTAGACATTGAAGCTCTATCTGTACAGGAACAATAAAAATAAATCTTTGCTTATTTAAACACTTGTCTGCTCAGCTCATAAAAAGAAATATCTTCCAAGAACCAATTTCTATTATTCCTAGGGTATAGATATGTCTCAAAGAACAGGCAGCGAACATTCAGAAAAAAGAAATAAGAGGGAAAACCATAAACTCAATTTGTCAGTCTAGACCAGGGGTGTCAAACTCGTGGCCCGTCGGCCAGATTCATCACATGCTGGCCACCCCCACCCCTGGTTTAGCAAAGGGGGAAAAGTCGTGACATGTGAGTTTGACACCCCTGGTCTAGACAAAGGGTAGAGACCACCAAAGTCTTGGAAATTCAAACTTTTTGCAACCAATCAGGAGCAAGGTTTTCTCCCCTTTCTCAGGTGAGCTGTTAAAAGGCCTTTGCCGTTAACAGAAATCTGAATTTCCTTCTTTCTTTCACCATTCTCCTTTTGATGGTAAACAGGTTCCTCAAATATTAATCCCCATTATAAATAATTTGTATTCTTTTCCAAAATCAGTAATCTCATTCTAACTGGAAATTTAGTTTATACGTAGCATATCCTGGCATATTTTGTTAGAGCTCTTCCTGAAAGAGCAGGAATGCTCGTCTTCTTTGGAATAAAGAAAGAGGATTTTTATTTTTTTTATTTTTTATTTTTGTTAACAGGAATGGTGGTAATGACAAGCCCTTTCACCTCACAAGACTGTTGGAGGTTTTTTGCAGTAGGGATCACACTTGAGACATCAAGAGGAGCTAACCTATCACATCTCAGACTATGAGTGTGCATGTACTCCATTATATAATGCCAAGAATCTATCTAGCCAATTTTCTGTTCAGTGCATGCTTGTTTTTTGTCTTGGAGGACTGCATAACATCAACCAGCTCTTTTTTTTGGAGCTTCTGGAGGAATGGACTAAAAAACAGGCAGTCAAGTTCTAAAATCTTATCTTCAAGGTTCTGCGATATATTTCTTTAATTTTAAATTCATCCACAAAGAAACTGATAATGGATGTTAGGCTCCCCGTTAGAAGAGCGAGTATGCAGAGAAGCGTAATGAGAGTGATATGGAATAACCCGCACAAACCAGCATACAGAGACACTGAATAGTATTAAAATATAGTAGTTTACTATGTAGAAATATAGAGGTATTCAGAATCCGGTTTACAGTCCAAGTCATACACGGTTTAGTCAGTGAGTTATCAATATTCTCAGTTTAACACACAAAGTAGCTAACAGTAGCAATACTCAGTAACTCACGAGCAGTATCAAACAGTGTCCACGATCAGCATCTAACAAATAGAGAGATAACAGCCATTCTGGCTCCCTCTTATAGCTGCTTGAGTTAACAAGTCAATTACATCTCTCTAACATTTAAAGTAACAGTAAAGTAATCATAGCTTATATACATTGCCAAGCCAAGCCTAAGGTTACATCCCTAACATTCTCCCCTCTTGGGTTGTCAATGTATTTACACACAACTTCACATTCTCAATCCATAAACATCACAACATTGTTTATGTTTGACCGTACCTTGTGCTTTAGTAAAATGATCAGCAACATTCTCTTCAGACATACAATATTCTAGTTCAATCATTTTACAACTAACACTTTGCCTTACATTCATATATCTTAAGTCAGTATGCTTTGACCTTGTCTTTACAGCAATATTTGTTGCCATCTGGATTGCTGCTTGGTTGTCCTCGTATACAACAATAGGCTCACGAACAGTAATTCCCATATCTATCAGTAGTTGCTTGTAACAAATTAAATCGGTACATAACAAAGATAAACATGAAAATTCGCCCTCCTTTGTAGACAAACTTATATGCTTTTGACGGATAGACCGCCATCCAACCAACTCCTTTCCTAATAATATCGCGATACCTGATGTAGATTTATGCGTGGAAACTTCAGTTGCAAAACTTGCATCAGCGTATGCAGTTAATATCAGCTCATCCTTAGGCTCTAAGTATAATGTATAGTGTATTGTCTGTTTCAAATACCTTAATACACGTTTTGCTGCTTACCAATGCCGTTCAGTGGGTTCGGCATTAAACCTTGCCAATTGATTAACGCTATATGAAATATGCTGTTTCAACATCTAAATGATTTATTACATATCCATGCTTAGCTGCCCAAACTAATGATGCACTCAATGCTATGGCTTTTAAACTTGGTGCAAACACTTCATCATAATCAGTTGCCGACTGGTTGAAACCTTGTGCTACCAATCTAGCTTTATGGGTAACTGTCCCATCTACACTTGATTTAATCTTATAAATCCATTTACACCCTATCGCCTTTTCACCTGGTGGTAATCTCACATTCTCATATACCTCCAGATCTTGTAAAGATTTCAGTTCTCGGTTCATTGCTGCTTTCCAAACTATTTGCTCCTCTTTAGGATACATTAATAGTTCATTATACGTTGCAGGAACTTTATCTACTTGACATGCAACAGATGCCTGATACCTACACGGGTTGACCTTCTGGGTAACTCAGGGCTTATAGGTGGACTATCCTGAATGTCCTCCTGCTTTATCACTTCCTCCTCCTGAGTAGACTCCTTCCCTTCATCACTTGTTTCTGGTATTCCTGATACATTGTTTTGGTCTACTCGGGTTTCAATTACTACCTCATCATTATTTTCTAGTTTGTTCCAACCAACATGTTCCAGAAACTTTGCATTTGCACTGTGATAGATCTTAATTGTCCCATGTTCCCAGAACCTATAAGATCTATGGTTTGATTAATAACCAACAAATATTAACTGCCTCGCATGAGTTTGTCCCTTTAACCTAATCTGTGCTGGAATATGAACCCATGCAGGAACTCCAAACGTGTGCAAATAGCTCAAATCAGGTTTCCTACCATGCCAACGAGTAAATGGTACCTCTCCAGTAGAAGCATTTACAACGTTGTTCAGTAAATGATTAGCACACATCATGGCTTCACCCCATAATGTTTCAGGCAATCCTGAATCGGCTAACATGGTTCTAGTCATGGCTTGTAACGTTTGCCCCCTTCGTTCCACAAATGAATTATGTTGAGGTCTATAAGGAGCAGAACGTTTATGTTCAATATCAGCTGTTTTTAACATAGTTTGAAACTTATAATTTGTAAACTCCATCCCATTATCAGTAACTACAGTAATAACCTTGGCTTTTATCTTTCTTTCCGCAAATCTCAGCCAATTAAAAAAATGTTGAAATGTTTCTGTCTTGTCTTTCATTAAGTAGCAGAAACCATATCTTGAGTAATGATCCATGATACTCAACACATAACAGGCACCTCCCAAACTGGCCTTTATAGGTCCAATTAGATCTGCAAAAACAACTTCTAAAGGTTCCTTTGTTTTAAACCCATTAAGTCTGTTTGTTGTAGTAACCCTGCTCTTTTCCTTACTACATACATTACAATTTAAATACTTACTGCAAGGTTTTAATTTTACTCCCTCTGACAACTTTACAGTTTGTTGCAGTGTTTTGAAATCAATGTGCCCCATACGCCTATGTAGCAGATGTATGCATTCATCATGTTATTTAGTATTTGTATACACAGAATTAACTACACTACATTACATACAAACCATTCTTTAAATTAGCAGTAACCATTTTACCTGCTTTCCCTATGAGACATTTATCTCCCCTAAAGGTTACTACATAGTCAATCTTAACTAGAGCTCTTACTGATAATAAATTAAATTTCAGTTTAGGTATATACAACAGGGATAAATACTCATTTACAAATGAACACCTTGCCATACCTTCACCAGATGCTTTCACCCTCCAACCATTTGCCAAAGATACATGTTGCTTGCTGGCAGACATTTTTATAAAACAATTCTTATTTCTAGTAAAGCACTGTGATGCTCCACTATCAACAACCCATGAATTATGGCTTATTGGTGCATTTCTAGAGATAGTCAAAGTAGACATACCTAAGTTGACACTATCATTTTTCTTAGCCTTTCTAGTATTCTGCTGTTTACCATTTTTACAGAATCTAGCTATATGCCCCTTTACCCCACAAGAAAAACATTATCTAACAGTATAGGCAGTTGAAGGTGACTCTTCATGTTGTGGTGGTTTCACTCTCAGTTGTTCTCTTTCCAACCTTCTTCTGGACTCTTCCAACAGGCGTGCAGTTATGTCAGTCAATGTTAGTTCATTTCGGGTTAGGACCTTGAGGGATGATACAAAATCATCATAACTCTCATCCAGTGATGACAGAATGATGTAAATTTGATGTAACTCTGAGAAAATAAGTTCTTTTTCATGTAGCTCTTTGAAAACTCCTTTTATAAATTTTAAATGAGCTAACATATCTCCTCCCTTCAGAAGAAGTACCCTAAACAGTTTGCGGGTAAGATGTATACGTGCACCTACAGTGTCACATACATATATCTTCTTCAAATTCTCCCAACATCTTGCTGCAGAATTCTCCCCACGAATATGAACTAACTGTTGGTCAGTCAACATTAGACCAATTCTACACAATGCTCGTTCCCTACAACCCCCCTTTCGAGTAGGGGACAAAGTTTTTGTGTCTACTAAATACATAAGATTAAGGATGCCTAGTAAGAAATTAGGTCCAAAATTTCTAGGTCCTTTCCCAATAGAAAAGATAATTAACCCAGTTACAGTTCGACTCAGCCTACCCAGACTCCTAGGGAAAATTTACCCGGTATTCCATTGTAGCTTATTGAAGCCAGTAAGGGGGTCTAGCATAAGGCCATCCACCCAAGCTCCACCTCCTCCCGTAGTGGTAGAAGGGGAAACACATTATGAGGTGAAAAAAATATTAGATTCCAGGCTGTATAGAGGTCGCTTACAATATTTAGTGCATTGGAAGGGACACCCTTTGTCCGAAGCTACGTGGGTGAAGAGTTGGGATCTGAAAGAGGATAAATTAGTGAAACAATTCTGTTCTGACCCCCCCTTCCTCCGTTGCCCACACAGCACACACACTCCAGAACAGTACAAGGGAAAAAGGTTTATTACACCAACAGACAAGAGGTTTTGTGGCAGCAAGCCACCAAGACAGAACTCACAGAGACAGAACACACAAAAGCAGCTATCCAGCTTGCCAGGATCCCAGACTAGAGTTGCTGGCTTAAGTCCTTTGTTGATTGCTACGCAGAGCCTCTCCAGAGTCAACCCTTTTATAACCTAAAAAGGGCGTCTCCCAAACAGCACCTGAGAGCTCTTTACTGCTTATAATTACGCCCACGCTCCTTGCGTCTGTGGGCGCGCCGGAAACGGGCATCTAGAAACGCCCTACTAAGTCCTGAGTCACTGTCCTCTCCGCTGCTCCAAGGCAGGGCATCGGGAGTCCTCCTCCTCTGGCTCTCACCGCTGCTCCATGCCTCTGGCGCCACCTGGTGGCCGACCAGACTCTCGGATTCCTGCTCAGCCTCCGAATCCTGTCCAGGATCGCCCATCTCCTCTGGAGCTGACTCGTATGGAGTATCACTCTCGGAGTCTGGTGACAGCGGCACCGGCTGGGCCACAACACTATCCCTCACCGCAGGGCCCTTCCCCCGGGCCTGACGCTCGGGATGCGGTCGGGAGGGAAATCGTCCATGATAGGCCCGCACCAAAGCTGGAGCATGCACAGCCGTCGCATCGGTCCAGGTCCCCCCGTCCGAGTCCTCGTCCGCCCAGTCGACCAAATACTGGAACCGACCCTTGAGCCATCTCGAGTCACGGATCCGGGTCACTCTGTGCGATGGCCGTGCATGCACCTCAGGCGACGACGGCAGGGGCGAAGAGGGACATCAGAGAGGACAATCCGACCACTCAGGGATCAGGAGCGAGCGATGGAACACCGGGTGTACTCGCATCGAGCGCGGGAGGGTCAGGCGATAGGCCACCGGATTGATAATGGCCTCCACAGGGAACGGCCCCAGATACCGGTGGTCCAACTTCCTCGTAGGCCGGTGGGACGGAAGATGCCGCGTGGACAACCACACGCGATCACCCAGGGCCAATTCCGGCACCGCACGGCGAGACCTGTCCGCCACCCGCTTGTAATCCTCGTTCGCCTGATTCAAGTAGCGGCGCACCATCTGGTGAACCGCCTGAAGCTCAGAGAGGAAATCCTGTGCTGCGGGGACCGGAGAGTCCACGGGGGTGAGAGGGAAAAAACGAGGGTGGTACCCGACGTTCGCCATGAAAGGCGTCGTCCGTGTGGAGGAGTGCTGCGAGTTGTTGAACGCAAACTCCGCCACGGCGAGGTACTCCGCCCAATTGTTCTGCTGCTGGTTCACGAAGCAGCGCAGATATTGTTCCAGAATCCCAATCACCTTCTCCATCCCTCCATCGGTTTCGGGATGGTGCGCCGAGGACAGACAAACTTGAACGTCAAGCGTGGCCATCAGCCCTTTCCAGAACTGGGCTGTGAATTGTGTACCACGATTGGAGACGACCCGGTCAGGTAGGCCGTGCAGCCGGAACACGTGCTGGATGAACATGCGGGCAGTGGCGCGGGCTGTCGGCAATCTCCAGCAGGGGATGAAATGCGCCATCTTGGTGAGCATGTCCACCACCACTAGGACCGTAGTGAAACCGGACGACTGAGGCAGTTCCATCAAGAAGTCCATGGACACAGCTTCCCAGGGTCTGTCCGGGGTCGGCAATGGCTGTAGCAAGCCTGGAGGAGCTCCCGTCGCTGATTTGGCCTGTCGACACTGCACACATGACGTGACGTACGTCTGCACGTCCTGTCGCAGGCGAGGCCACCAAAACGTACGGGAAACCAGGTGCAAAGTTTTGAACAGGCCAAAGTGTCCCGCTGCCGGAGTGTCATGACATTGGGAGAGAACCAATCCACGGAGCGGTCCTGCAGGCACGTAGAGCCGATCCCGATACCTCAAAAGGTCCTTGTCAAAGGTCCACGGGGATGTCGGCCCTACCTCTGCCCGCCGTTGTTCCACCCACTCGTCGTTTCACTGCGCATTCCGTATCAACAACCGTAAATCCACGGGTTCCTGGATTGCAGCGAAGGACTCGACGGGTAGGACCGTCCGGGGGGGCAGTGAGTCAGCAGGGTCTGAGTACTCCGGCTTTCTGGACAAGGCATCCGCCCTCTGGTTCAAGGCACTGGGGATATACGTGACCTTGAAGTGGAACCGGGCAAAAAACAAAGACCACCGGATCTGGCGTTGATTGAGCTTCCGCGCTGTTGTCAAAAACTCCAGATTCCGATGGTCTGTCCGGACTTCGACCTGATGCCTGGCCCCCTCCAGGTGATGTCGCCAGGGTTCGAACGCCGCCTTGATAGCCAGCAACTCCTTCTCCCAGATGGTATAATTGCGCTCGGAAGGATTGAGTTTCCGAGAGTAATAGGCGCAAGGGAAAAGGGTGCCATCAGGGGCGTGAGCCTGCAATAACACCGCCCCCACCGCGATGTCGGACGCATCCGCCTCGACTACAAAGGGGCGATGGGGATCAGGGTGTTTCAAGATCGGCTCCTTTGTAAAAGCGCGCTTCAAGGCCACGAACGCTTGTTGTTCCGTGGACCCCCAGTGAAACAGCACTTTCTTTTGCAGGAGCCGAGTGAGGGGCGCGGTCAAGAAAGCAAAGCCGGGGATGAAGGACCGGTAGTAGTTGGCAAACCCGAGGAGTCTCTGAACGTCTTTCATCCGTCGAGGAGATTGCCAGCTTCGTAATGCCTCCACCTTGCCTGGCTCCATCGCAATTCCTTCAGGGGATATACGGTGCCCCAGGAACTCGATGGTGGTCTGCCAGAACTGACACTTCTCCAGCTTGGCAACCAAGCGATGCTTTCGAAGGCGCTGCAAGACCTGACGCAAGTGCTGTTGATGATCCTTCCAAGACGTAGAGTAGATCAAGATGTCGTCCAGGTAGATGACGACAAACTGATCCAAAAGGTCCCGAAAGATATTGTTCATACAATGTTGGAAGACAGCTGGGGCATTGGTCAACCCGAACGGCATGACCGTATACTCAAAATGTCCGTATCGGGTGCCAAAGGCTGTCTTCCATTCGTCCTCCGCCCTGACTTGGACCAGATTGTAAGCTCCACGTAAGTCCAGTTTTGTAAACACCGCGGCCTCCCGGAGCCGCTCCAACAACTCGGGAATCAGAGGCAACGGGTAGCGATTACGGATCATGATGGCGTTCAAGCGCCGGTAATCGCAACAAAGTCTTAGATCCCCGGTCTTCTTTTTGACGAACAAAACCGGGGCAGACAAGGGTGAAGACGAAGGCCAGATAAAACCCCGGGCAAGGTTCTTGTCAAGGAAGTCCCGCAATGCGGCCAACTCCGGTTCAGACATGGAGTATAGGCGGCCCGTCGGGAGTTTCGCATCAGGTACCAGGTCAATGGGACAGTCGTAAGGCTGGTGCGGTGGCAGTTGATCCGCCTCCTGCTCGCTAAACACGTCCGCGAACTCCGCTAAATCCGGCGGCACTGTCACCTCGGCCGAACTGGGCACCTGAGCCGCGCAAACATGACGGGTGTGGTCCACGCATTGCAAGGACGGGAACGAGATGCGGTTCTGCGACCAGTGGATCTGGGGATCGTGCGCCCGCAGCCAAGCCAAGCCCAACACCACGGGGAAATGCAGACCCCAAGCCACGTAAAATTGAATAGCCTCCTCATGCTCCCCGAGGATCAGGCACAAAGGCTGCGTGGCGTTCTTGATGGGCCCAGACAGAAGCACCCGGCCGTCAATGGTCTCCACTCGCATCGGAGGGTCTACCGGGCACAGAGGGATGTGATATTTCGTGACAAATGCTGCATCCATAAAATTCGTGGTAGCCCCGGAATCGACCAAGGCATGGGCTGGAATTCCCTGCGGACTACCCGACAAGAGAATGTGCACTGCAAGAATCAGATGTCGTGGAGGCCCCTCCGCCTCTGTTCCGGCCTGTGCCCGACCCAAAGTCTCCCTCAGATCGGGCTTTCCCCGTTTCCCGAGACGGAGGTCTGTCGTTGAGGGGAGGCCGTAGACCGTGCAGCCCCTCTACCTCCCTTCTTGGGGCAACCCGTAGCCAGATGTTCCGGATCCCCACAGTAAATAACAACCCTCCTGCACGCCGTCTCTCCATCTCCGTGCGTGACAAGCGGGGTCTGGCTGCACCCAACTCCATGGGCTCCTCCCGTGGGACAGGAGTCTCTCGTGGAACTGGCACTCTCAGAACCTCCCGGGACGCTCGGCGAGGCCTCCGCCTCTGCAGCCGGCCGTCAATCCGGAGGCATAGATGAACCAACGCGTCAAACGTTGGAGGCCTGTCCACTCTCACCAGCTCATCCTGCAGGTCCTCTGACAGGCCATCCTGAAAAGCATCCATAAGGGCTGGCTCATTCCACTCAGAGTCCTGACTGAGCAGCCGGAACTCGGTAACGTAGTCCAGTAAAGAACCACGCCCTTGGTCCAACTCTTTCAGGAGTCTGGTGGCTGTTTCTCCTTTGATGGGGTCCTCAAACGTCAGCCGAAGATGAGTGCAAAAACCCTGGAAGTCATCCAGCAGGGGGCTCGGCTGAGACAGCAAAGGCGTAGCCCACCGTGCTGCTGTGCCTGAGAGCAAGCTTATCACAAAGCCCACCTTCGTCTGGTCGGTGGGAAAGTCCTCCGCTCTCAAGGCAATGAACAACCGGCATTGGCCCAGGAACGCCGAGAAAAGTTTCGGACTGCCATCAAACTTATCCGGCATGGCCACTGGGCATTTCCTTCGTTGCTGCTGGGGGGGTGGGGGGTTGGCAGGAGCAGACAGCTGTGCAACTTGCGCTGTTAGCAAGGCAAGTTGCTGTGCGAAGAGAGCATTCTCCGCCTGAAGTTGCTCCATCATAGCTGAATGGAGATACGTTTGGGGTAGCAATCAATCTGTTCTGACCCCCCTTCCTCCGTTGCCCACACAGCACACACACTCCGGAACAGTACAAGGGAACAAGGTTTATTACACCAACAGACAAGAGGTTTTGTGGCAGCAAGCCACCAAGACAGAACTCACAGAGACAGAACACACAAAAGCAGCTATCCAGCTTGCCAGGATCCCAGACTAGAGTTGCTGGCTTAAGTCCTTTGTTGATTGCTACGCAGAGCCTCTCCAGAGTCAACCCTTTTATAACCTAAAAAGGGCGTCTCCCAAACAGCACCTGAGAGCTCTTTACTGCCTATAATTACGCCCACGCTCCTTGCGTCTGTGGGCGCGCCGGAAACGGGCATCTAGAAACACCCTACTAAGTCCTGAGTCACTGTCCTCTCTGCTGCTCCAAGGCAGGGCATCGGGAGTCCTCCTCCTCTGGCTCTCACCGCTGCTCCATGCCTCTGGCGCCACCTGGTGGCCGACCAGACTCTCGGATTCCTGCTCAGCCTCCGAATCCTGTCCAGGATCGCCCATCTCCTCTGGAGCTGACTCGTATGGAGTATCACTCTCGGAGTCTGGTGACAGCGGCACCGGCTGGGCCACAACACAATTCCATCAGAAGTTCCCTGATAAGCCAAAGGGTCCCCCTGGGGGATGCAGAGGTGGTTAAATGTGTATAGTAATGTATGCTTTTACTTCTTTTGCAGACAACGTGGGGTTTTTGGAGAGAGGCCGCCTGTCAGGCCTGCAGAGGTTCCTTTAAGAATCTTTGGCCTGCCACACTTTCTTATAATTTCCTATGTGTTTCATTAATGCAGTAGTTGGGAGGGGGGGAATAGAAAGGAGTAGGATTGTGGAATGTATCTTGTCATTCTTTTATAGAAGCCAAGGTCATCTTTTGTCTCCGCACCTCGACACCTGACCGGAAGCAGAGGGGTGTAGATGCCAGCGTGGAAGATGATGATTGGAACATGTGATGAATTATGGGGTGTGGGGAAAGATATGAACTTTCAACTGGGTGAACCCACAGGATGTAAAATAGAGTTGAAATTTTATAGCATAATGCCAACATGTCTGTCTTATTAAATTGGAGCTTTAAGGATAACTTTGCCTTGGAAAATGATTTAATTCTGCATGATATTTGGAACGCTGACATGCTCGTTCGTTGCATCTTTGAAACTCTGCTATCTTCTTGGCATCATCCTCATCATCTGGATTCCAAGAAGTCACATCCAGTGGATTCTGTACAGCATCCCACAATCCTTTAGTACACAGGAGTAGGCTGCACTTCATTGACCAGGAAACATAGTTTGTTCCATCCAACCGGGTTATCAGTGATAAATTTGCTGATGGTGCGTGTGCCATCTTCTCCATAATAGTAAACACTTATAAACTAAACAGCTATCTGTATACGGTAATGCGTACCAACACCAACTCTCTCTTTAGCTATGTCTGGAACACTCTGGGTACACAGGGTACACTGGGCCCATAACCAGTGTTAAGTAATTAGGCTCCCCATTAGAAGAGCGAGTATGCAGAGAAGCGTAATGAGAGTGATATGGAATAACACGCACAAACCAGCATACAGAGACACTGAATAGTATAAAAATATAGTAGTTTACTATGTAGAAATATAGAGGTATTCAGAATCCGGTTTACAGTCCAAGTCATACACGGTTCAGTCAGTGAGTTATCAATATTCTCAGTTTAACACACAAAGTAGCTAACAGTAGCAATACTCAGTAACTCACGAGCAGTATCAAACAGTGTCCATGATCAGCATCTAACAAACAGAGAGATAACAGCCATTCTGGCTCCCTCTTATAGCTGCTTGAGTTTACAAGCCAATTACATCTCTCTAACATTTAAAGTAACAGTAAAGTAATCATAGCTTATATACATTGCCAAGCCAAGCCTAGGGTTACATCCCTAACAAGCTTCATAGCTATAGCTGGTTCATTTATGAAGGTGGTAGGCACTTGAAAGTGGTTCATGTATAATTTTCAAGGATACAGTGTGTGCCAAATTCTCCTGTACAAAGTCTTAATTATGAACATTCTCTCAAGTGAAAATCTAAGATCAACCTTGATGGAGGAAGAGGTTCTTAAAAACCGAATCATTAAAAAAAGGCAGTTTCGGAGGAGGAGCCAATGGCCCTACGGTATGGACGTGCGGTCTCGATGCTCTGAGACTGCAGCCGATACTTTTGTCACTGGGGGGTCCAATTGGACCTAAACCGTCCCGAAGAGATGGTGAACAGAAAGACGACATCTTGCTGATATCAGGGACAACGCAAGTCTCTGATTGATACAAGAGAAGGACTTCAAGCTGGTGACTAAAGGCAGCCTAGGCTGATGAAGTGGGGACGGCTAAGGAACGGAAGAAATGGAAAGAGAAAATGTGTCCATCTGGTGAGGAATCCTTTTTGTTTTGAAAAAGACTGCCCTAAAAAAAAAAACTACTTTTTTCATGCTAAATTAAATTCTTAAGCAGAAGTTAGCGATGAAACTGATCTTCTTTGGTTTGTTTCGGTTAGTCTTCTTGTATTGAAATGCTCTTCGCAATTTTTTTTCTCTCCTTCCCCTCTTCTTAAAGTGAACGGACCGGTTTTTCTTCTTCGGCTCCTTCCTGCTTTATTTTTCAACTCAAGGACTAAAACCTCCCTCTCTACTCTAACAAAAAATCGTCTATTATTTCCTATTAAACTCCATTTAAGAACTTTGTCCCTCCTAAATCTGAGACAACACAAGAAAGTGAAAAAAATACTTGAAGTCTGTTGCTCGAAGGCTACAGGCTAGAGTTTTTTTTTCTTTTGAAACTACGCATTTGTCTCTGTTTCTCCTTTGATCTCACTGTCTTCGTGCTTCAAAGCTTGGGAACTAAAAGTGATAAGAGTCAAAGGCACAAACTGTTTACCACAGCTGTTCCTTGAGAGCCTTATCGGCACTGGGAGAGGGGGGGAAAAACGGAACCTCTCTCTTGTGAAGATTAAAGCTACAGTGGCAGTAATTTATAATTTGGAACATGGAGCAATTTTCAGAAGAGGAATCTTTAATTTGCAAAAGATTTGGGATGCAATTCAAAAGTTATTGGAGGTAACTTTGAGAATTGATAAGAAGATAGAGTCTATATTAGAAAAAAATGAGGGAGATGAAGCTCCAAAAACTGAGGAGAAAAACGAACACAAAGATAAGAAAAATAATGAATTGATTTCTGAAACGATAGTAGTTGAAAGCAAAAAAATGGGAGTTTGGAAGGGGAATTCGATGGTCCGGAGCTCTACCCCAAATTTCAAGGCACAAAAGAAAAAAGAGAAAAAATGAGGGTTTTAAAGAGAAAAATTTTATCAGAAACAGGATTGACAATCAAAGATAAATCATTAAATGCAGCGAAAGGGCACTGAGATTACCTGAGAGATCCAACAAACAACAAGGTGCGGAGAGATGTCCATAAAAACTTTACCAAGGAAATAAACAGAAAATTAATTCCACAAATGGCAAAAGAAATAAGACTACATGCCTTCTGGAAGGACACAGGTTGATATATGAAAATTGATAATAAAGAATAATAATAGCTAAGTTTGATGATTAGCAAGTAGGAATTTAGTAATTTTTAGATTGCTTGCTTAAATAAATAGTTGATAATGGTAACAAGGTATATTTCTATGTTGGCTGGAGGTGAGGAAACTGGATATAAGTAATAAATGATTTTGTTAACAAATATTAATGATAATAATAATGAAATGATAAGAGATATAGTTAATGACATATATATGTGTTGTGGCCCAGCAGGAGCCATTGGAGCTGCCACCAGACAATTTTGAAATGCCCAGTGGCTACACCAGACAATTTTGATGGTAATCAAAAACTGTTTGCAGCTTTCTTGGGACAATGCCAGCTGTTTATCAGCTTGAGAGCGGAGGACTTTCCCACCGACCGGACAAAGGTGGGATTTATTATCAGCTTGCTCTCAGGCACAGAAGCTTGTTGGGCTACTCCGTTGCTATCTCAGACTAGCCCTTTGCTGGATGATTTCCAGGGTTTTTGTACCCATCTCAGACTGATGTTTGAGGATCCCATTAAGGGGGAAACAGCCACCAGACTACTCAAGTCGCTGCAGCAGGGTCGTGGCTCCTTGCAGGATTATGTCAGCGAATTCCGGCTGCTTAGTCAGGACTCTGCTTGGAATGAGCACTTTTCAGGACGGGCTGTCCGATGCCTTGCAGGATGAGCTGGTGAGGGTGGACAGGCCACCAACGCTTGACGCGTTGGTCCACTTGTTCCTCCGGATAGATGCCCGGCTGCAGAGGAGGAGGCCTCGCAGCACGTCCCAGGAGACCACTAGGGTGCCGGTTCCTCAGGAGACTGCAGTTACATGGGAGGAGCCCATGGAGTTGGGTGCCGCCAGACCCCGAGTGTCACACACGGAAATGGACAGACGACGTGCAGGGGGGTTGTGTTTCTACTGTGGGGATCCTGGACACCTGGCTGAGGGTTGCCCGAAAAAGAGTAGGGGGGCTGCGCAGTCTGTGGCCTCCCCTCAGCGACGGACCATTGTGTCGGGAAACAGACGGGGCCCGATCTGAGGGAAACTTTAGGTCGGGCGCAGGCCAAAACAGAGGTGGATGGGCCTCCACAGCACATGATCTTAGCAGCACACATCCTCTTGTCGGGTAGTCCACAGGGAATTCCGGCCCATGCCTTGGTCGATTCCGGGGCTACCACGAACTTTATGGATGCCCGGTGGACCCACCGATGCGGGTCGAGACTATTGACGGCCGGTTGCTGCTGTCTGGGCCTATCAAGGCCGCCATGCAGCCGTTGCGCCTGATCCTCGGGGAGCACGAGGAGGCCATCCAATTTTACATGGCTTGGGGCCTGCATTTCCCCATGGTCTTGGGCTTGGCTTGGCTGAGGGCACACGACCCTCAAATCTACTGGTCGCAGAACCGGATCACTTTCCCGTCCCTGCAATGCGTCGACCACACCCGACAGGTCTGTGCGGCCCAGGTACCCAGCTCGCCAAAGGTGGCTGTGCCGCCGGCTTTAGTGGAGTTCGCGGATGTCTTTAGTGAACAGGAGGAAGATCAACTGCCACTGCACCGGCCTTATGACTGTCCCATCGACCTGATACCTGATGCGAAGCTCCCTACGGGTCGTCTGTACTCCATGTCCGAGCCAGAGTTGGCCGCATTGCGGGAATTTCTTGACAAGAACCTCGCCCGGGGGTTTATCCGGCCTTCGTCCTCGCCCTTGTCTGCCCCAGTTATGTTGGTGAAAAAGAAAACCGGGGATCTGAGACTCTGTTGCGATTACCGGCGCCTGAATGCCATCATGGTACGCAACCGTTACCCACTGCCCCTGATTCCTGAGTTGTTGGAGCGGCTCCGGGAGGCAACGGTGTTCACAAAACTGGACTTGCGTGGGGCTTACAACCTGGTCCGAGTCAGGGCAGGGGACGAATGGAAGACGGCCTTTGGCACTCAGTATGGACATTTCGAGTACACCATCATGCCGTTCGGGTTGACCAATGCCCCGTCTTCCAACACTTCATGAATGACATCTTCCGGGACCTTTTGGATCAGTTTGTCATCATTTACCTAGACGACATCTTGATCTACTCGACATCCCGGAGGGATCATCAACATCAATTGCGTCTGGTCTTGCAGCGACTCCGAGAACATCGTTTATTTGCCAAGCTGGAGAAGTGTCAGTTCTGGCAGACTACCATCAAGTTCCTGGGGCACCGTATCTCCCCTGAAGGAATTGCGATGGAGCCGGGCAAGGTGGAGGCGTTACGTATTTGGCAACCTCCTCAACGTATGAAGGATGTTCAGAGACTCCTCGGGTTTGCCAACTATTACCGGACCTTCATCCCCAGCTTTGCTTTCTTGACCGCGCCCCTCACTCAGCTCCTGGAAAAGAAAGTGCCGTTTCGCTGGGGGCCGACGGAGCAACAGGCATTCGTGGCCCTGAAGCGCGCTTTTACGAGGGAGCCGATCCTGAAGCACCCTGATCCCCATCGTCCATTTGTAGTGGAGGCGGACGTGTCTGACATTGCGGTGGGGGTGGTGTTACTGCAGGCTCTCGCCCCTGATGGTACCCTTTTCCCTTGCGCTTACTACTCTCGGAAACTCAATCCTTCCGAGCGCAATTACACCATCTGGGAGAAGGAGTTGTTGCCTATCAAGGTGGCATTCGAGGCCTGGAGGCATCACCTGGAGGGGGCCAGGCATCAAGTCAAGGTCCGGACGGACCATCGGAATTTAGAGTTTTTGACCACAGCACGTAAGCTGAACCAACGCCAGATCCAGTGGTCTCTGTTCTTTGCCCGGTTCAATTTTAAAGTGACGTACATCCCTAGTACGCTGAATCAAAGGGCAGATGCGCTGTCTAGGAAACCGGAGTACTCTGACCCTGCAGACTCACTTCCACCCCGGACGGTTCTACCCGTTGAATCCTTCGCTGCAGTTCAGGAATCCGTGGACTTACGGTCTCTGATACGGAATGCTTAGCAGAACGACGAGTGTGTGGAACAACGGAGGGCAGAGGTAGGGCCGGCTTCCCCATGGACCTTTGACGATGACCTTTTGAGGTATCGGGACCGGCTCTATGTGCCTGCAGGACTCCTCCGTGGACTGGTTCTCTCCCAGTGTCATGACACTCCAGCAGCGGGACATTTTGGCCTTTTCAAGACATTGCACCTGGTCTCCCGTACTTTCTGGTGGCCCCGCTTGCGACACGACGTTGGACCACCGGTATCTTGGGCCGTTCCGTGTGGAGGCCGTTATCAACCCGGTGGCCTATTGCCTGACCCTCCCACACTCGATGCGAATGCACCCGGTGTTCCATCGCTCGCTCCTGATCCCTGAGCGGTCGGCTTGTCCTCTCCGCCGACCCTCTTCCCCCCAGCCATCATTGCGTGAGGTGGACACGTGGCCACTGCACGAAGTGACCCGGATACATGACTCGAGATGGCTCAAGGGACTGTTCCAGTATTTGGTAGACTGGACAGACGAGGGGTCGGACGGGGGGACCTGGACCGATGTGACGGCTGTGCATGCCCCTGCTCTGGTGTGAACCTATCATGCGCAATTTCCCTCGAGGCTACATCCCGAGCATCAGACCTGGGGGAAGGGCCCTGCGGTGAGGGATAGTGTTGTGGCCCAGCAGGAGCCATTGGAGCTGCCACCAGACTCCGACAGCGAGGGTCCCTATGAGTCGGCTCTGGAGGATGTGGAGGACCCTGGACAGGGTTCCGACTCCGAGCAGGGATCAGAGAGGCTGGTTGGCCACCAGGAGGCACCTGAGGCATGGAGCAGTGGTGAAAGCCAAAGGGAGTGTGCTCCTGATGTCATGCCTTGGAGCAGTGGGGAGGAGACAAGGGAGGATGAGTCAGACGTCAGCAGTGAGTTGTTGTTGGATGCTCGTCACTGTAGAGGTAATAGGCGTCAGGAACAGTTGCGCAGTTACAGGAGGTAATTGCACTTGGCTGATGGTAATTAGACTCGTCTCCAGACTATAAAAGGACTGCTTGTGCACACACCCTTTTGCAGAAGTCAACACATTCATTAATGTTGGAGAACAGTATTGTGGCTGGGCAGGCTGGATTGCTGCTGAAGCTTATCTGTGTTGGATTACTGCCAAGGACCTGTCTGTCTGTAAATAAATTCTGTAACTTATCTTTGGCTCAGAGTGTGTGTTGGTGGGGGACGAGGGGGGTCAGAACATATGTGTACTGGTTTAATATAAGGAATTTGGATATAAATTGCAAATAATGATTTGGGGGGAAAAGGTTTAGAAATTTAATTAATTAATTCTTACTTTGAATATGTTATAAAGGTGTAATGCTATTGGATATATGAAAGTAGATAACAAAAAAATTAACTAAGTTTTATAATTTGTAAGTAGTAATTTAGTAACTTATAGATTGTTATGTTAAATAAATAATCGATAAGGGCAATAAGGTATACATATATGTTGGTTTGATGAGAAGAAAATAGATATAACAGTAAAGGATTTTTTTGTTAACCAATAGTAATTATAACAATTAATAATGGAATGATAAGGATAAGGGATACAGTTAATTATATATATGTATATGTATGTACTACCATAACAAAAGGAACCTGGACACAAATTGTAAACAATGATTTTTTGGGGGGAAGGGTTAAAAACCTTGTCAACTAATTTTTGTTTAGAATATGTTATAAAGGTTTAAGTCTTTTGGATGACTTTGTAATAATTAATGAAATGCCATTAGGTGGCTGTGTTTTTAACTATGGATTATTCTAGGCAAAAGGACACTAAAACAATTTCAGTCAAATGAGAACTCTGATATGTTGAAAGTAAGACTCATTAAGAACTTTGACATTTGATATGAATGTAAGTAATGACTGTGGAAGAGATGCACGAAAGCTAATTATAACCAATTGGCACACTTTCTACAAGATGTAATGTAAGATGATCATTTTTTTGTGTGTTGTTTGTTTAATAAAAATAAAAATTAAAAAATTGTATTAAAAAAGGCAGTTTCTTTAAAATTTATTTATTGCCATTTTTACAATTTTACATACGTCCTACATTTTTATAAATTTTCATCCATGATGATGAAGGCAAGAGAAACAGACTATCTTTGGAAATAAAACATTTCAAGCAAGACACTCTAAAATGACTTATCGGTGTAATATGTTTCAAAAGAATCAGACTGGTATCTTTTTCAAAATGAAATTCTAAAAGTCCCAGCCTTTTCTTCGAATTGCTTTGCCAAAGCAATGAGCAGAAATAATTAGATGCAGATTCAACAGTCATCTAGTGTTTTTAATGTTGGGGACCAAACTATGCTAATTGGTCAAGGAAGATTGCCAATAATAATTGTTTTTCATTCTCTTGATCCACTCATCCAACAGAAGGTTGAAACTTTCTACCCATTCCCCGAACTTTACCTTATATCGGTTTCTGGACTCCATGTATACAGTAACACATGTTACACAAACATCATTTGAGAGAAAAATCTCTTATTCATGTCTCTTGCCTCAGAACAGGCAGATCAGCAAGAAGATGCTGACTAACATCAACAGAAGCAAATTACAAATTATAGAAAATATACTGGTTTTCAATTTATTGCTGGGACTTCAATAGATTTCAGATACAGAATTAGGGCATCTGCCTGCACTGTAAGTAAGTAAGTAAATCTTTATTACGGTCAAAGACCAGCAATACACATTAGTTTTTACAATATGTTAAAAAGTACTGACATTATGATATAATTAAAAAGTATTGACGTTAAAAATGGAAAATAGCGTACATGTTCTCAGATTGTTCGGGTCACTCCCTGGTTTACCTGGGTGCAACGTTGTTAAGTATAGGAGTAAATACAATGGTCCAAAGACTGTTAGAGATATGTCCAGATAATTGGTACAAGGTGACAACTATACTTCTGTAGCCAATTTTTTTCTTATGGACATTGAGCAGCACAGAACTTTGCCACTGCATACGTGGTAACCGGGTTAGTGTCCTGGAGGATAAAGCCTAGATAAAAATTGTCTGCCCTTGTTAGGGATGTAACCCTAGTCTTGGCTTGGCAATGTATATAAGCTATGATTACTTTACTGTTACTTTAAATGCTTAAGAGATGTAATTGGTTTGTTACCTCAAGCAGCCATAAGAGGGAGCCAGAATGACTGTTAGCTCTCTGTTTTGTTAGACGCTGGTCGGTGTATTGTGAGGTATTGTGGTTTGCTACTGTTAGCTATATTTTGTGTGTTAGATTGACTATTTTGATAACTGAATTACTGAACCGTGTATGACTTGGACTGTTAACTGGACTCTGAATACTTCTATATCTCTACATAGTAAACTACTATATTTTTATACTATTCAGTGTCTCTGTATGCTGGTTTGTGCGTGTTCTACCATATCACTCTCATTACGCTTCTCTGCATGCTCGCTCTCCTAACGGGGAGCTTAATTACTTAACAGCCCTCCCTGGCAATCTCTCTAATAAGGGGAGAATATGTGCAGACCTACAGGCTCTGTATAGCTCGCAGTGTAATAGAATATGTGAATTATCTTCCATTTCTCCTTTACCACATATACAAACCCGTTCTGCTAAAAATATTCTTTTATACCTGCCCTGGAGGAGTGCTGAAGGAAGAATGCTAAATCTGGCTTTGAAGAAAGCTATTGTCAACTGGCCACATATGATTCAATGTCTTTTTTCAAAGATGGCCACCAAAATTGTCTTTTGATGAGATGCAGAGTTTTCACAAACCCAAAATGCCCTGCCATGCGGGAATCATGAGCTTGTTGTAGCACCAAAGACTTCATGCTTGCAAGAACATACAATTTAGTGCCTATCCAGGCCAGTCCATCTTTCATGGTGCATTCATCTGAACGTTCCTTAAATCAGTAGTCAGACTCAAGGCTTTCCTTGAGTTTGGTTTGGTTTGGTTTGGTTTGGTTTATTTGGATTTATATGCCGCCCTTCTCCAAAAGAACTCAGGGCGGCGTACAACATTAAAAAAGACACATCCCAAAAGTTAAAAAAGATTAAATCCATATACAAAAAAACAAACCGAATTTTTTTAAAAAAACCAATAAATTTAAAATAAGTTAAAATTAAAATTAACAGGCCAGGCCGGCTTGCTGGAAAAGACAACTTTTTAGGGCGCGTCGGAGGGACCGGAGGTCAGGGATTATGCGAAGCTCCGGGGGGAGCTCATTCCAGAGGGAAGGTGCTCCCACAGAGAAGGCTCTCCCCCTGGGGGTCACCAGCCGATACTGCCTGGCCGACGGCACACTGAGGAGGCCAACTCTGTGGGATCGTACTGGACGGTGGGAGGCTACTGGTGGCAGTAGGTGGTCTCGCAGGTACCCTGGGCCTAAGCCATGGAGTGCTTTAAAGGTCATAATTAATACCTTGAATCGCACCTGGAAAACAACCGGCAACCAGTGCAGGCCACCTAAAAGGGCTGTAACATGGGAGCACCTAGGTACCCCCATGAAAACCCGCGCGGCCGCATTCTGGACCAGCTGAAGCCTCCGGGTGCTCTTCAAGGGCAGCCCCATGTAGAGAGCATTGCAGTAGTCCAGGCGAGAAAGGACGAGGGCATGAGTGACTGTGCACAGAGCATCCTGATCCAGGAAGGGGCGCAACTGACGTACCAGGCGAACCTGGTAAAAGGCCCCCCTGGTCACGGCCGTCAGGTGTTCTTCTAAACTAAGCCGCGTATCCAGGAGGACTCCCAGATTGCAAGCCTTCTCTGAGGGGGCTAAAATTTCTCCCCCTATCGTCAAAGATGGAACAAGATGTACAAATCGGGATGACGGAAACCACAGCCACTCAGTCTTGGAGGGATTGAGCTTGAGCCTGTTCCTCCCCATGCAGATCCGCACAGCCTCCAGGCATCGGGACATCACGTCGAGGGCATCGTTTGGGTGGTTTGGGGTAGAGATGAAAAGTTGGGTATCATCAGCATATTGATGATACCGTACCCCAAAACCACGGATGATCTCGCCCGGCGGTTTCATGTATATGTTGAACAGGAGGGGTGAGAGAACCGACCCCTGGGGCACCCCACAAGTGACGTGCCTGGGGGTCAATCTCTGCCCTCCAGTCAACACAAACTGCGACCGATCCGACAGGTAGGAGGAGAACCACCGTAAAACGGTGCCCCCCACTCCCAACCCCCCGAGTCGTGGCAGTAGGATACCATGGTCGATGGTATCGAAAGCCGCCAAGAGGTCTAATAGGACCAGGACAGAGGAACAGCCCCTGTCCCGGGCCCGCCCAAGATCATCGACCAACGCGACCAATGCCGTCTCCGTGCTGTACCCGGGCCTGAAACCCGACTGAAACGGATCCAGGTAGACAGCTTCATCCAGGTACTGGGGAAGCTGATGTGCTACCACACTCTCGACAACCTTTGCTACAAAGCGAAGGTTGGAGACCGGACGATAGTTGGCTAAAGAAGCTGGGTCCAGGGAAGGCTTCTTGAGGAGGGGCCTCACCACCGCCTCCTTCAAGGCGGTGGGAAAGAACCCCTCTCTCAATGAAGCGTTGGTAATCGCCTGGAGCCAGCCTCGTGTCACCTCCCGGGAAGCCGAAACTAACCAAGAGGGACACGGGTCCAGCACACAAGTGGCAGCACTGAGTCTCCCCATAATCCTGTCCATGCCTTCGGGGGTCAAAGGGTCAAACCCATCCCAGATTGTCTCCTCAAGATTCATCCCTGTCGGCTCGCCCGAATCTACCCAGTCAGAGTCCAAGCCTGTCCGGATCTGATCGATTTTATGCTGCAGATACTGAACAAATTCTTCAGCCCTACCCTGCAAGGGGTCTTCCCCAGTTCCTTGGTTAAGTAAGGAGCGGGTCACCCTAAACAGGGCGGCGGGGCGGTTATCTGCGGACGCGATAAGAGCGGAAAAATATTGCCATTTTGCCGCTTCTATCGCCACTAAGTAGGATTTAATATGAATTCTTACTAGTGTTCGATCAGATTCGGACCGGCTGGCCCTCCAGCCACTTTCTAGGCATCTTTTCTGGCGTTTCATCTACTGGAGCTCCTCGGTAAACCAGGGAGCCATCCGGGATCGACACCAGGTCAGAGGCCGCAAAGGCACAACACGATCCAAAGCCCCAGCGGCAGCCCTATCCCAGGCTTCCACTAGGGCTTCGGTCGGGTTGTGAGCAAGGGATTCAGGAAAAGTCCCAAGCTCCATCAGGAACCTTTCAGGGTCCATCAGGTGCCTGGGGCGGAACCATCTAGTCAGTTCCGCCTCCCTGCGGCGAGGGGTAGCGGTATGGAAGTCAAGCCTGATGAGGAAATGATCAGACCATGATAAGGGTTGAATAGAAATATCCTCTAAATCTAGATCATTCATCCACTGCCCAGAGACAAAAATTAGGTCGAGCGTGTGGGTGGGGTCTTGAATTAACTGAGTTAGGTCCATAGCTGTCATGGAAGCCATGAGCTCCCGAGCTGACTCGGATGTCTCGCCAATGGAAGGCAGATTGAAATCCCCCAGGACCATGAGCCTGGGGAAATCAACCGCCAATCCAGCTAATACATCCAGCAGCTCCGGCAGGGCTGATGAAACATAGCAGGGAGACAGGTATGTAACAAAAAGGCCCACCTGAGCTCCAAGGCCCCACTTCACATAGAGGGACTCACACCCACCTATCTGAGGCACAGTGACCTCCTGAGGTCTGAGACTTTCCCTGATAACCACCGCCACCCCCCCGCCCCTGCCCTGGGCTCTCGGCTGGTGAAACGCCCGGAATCCTAGTGGGCATAGTTCGCTAAGGGGCACACCCCCCTCATGGCCCAACCAGGTCTCCGTAATGCATGCCAGGTCCGCTCTACCCTCTTGTATGAGGTCGTAAATGATGGGAGCCTTATGTACCACGGACCTGGCGTTAAGCGACACCAGTCGGAGACCAGGGTCCTGTAATCCCGAGCACCCGGGGGTGCGAGAAGGGTGATGAGGGTCGGAACGCGCGATCGCTTTTAAACAGCAAACCCGCGTCCTCCGAACATCATTTGGCCCTCAGCCCCCACCATATCTGCCTCTCCCACAAACAGTAGAGATTCCTTGAGTTTGCAGATGAGGTCTGTTGTGACCTCCAACTTAGAGTTGCTTTGGCTTCTGGTAACCATTGGAGCAGCAAGACTTTTCGCTGGGATGACTGGAAGTACCACGCTTAACTTGGAACTGTTGTATTGTGGGAGTCTGGATAATGCATCCGCCATAAAGTTCTTCCCTCCAGGGATGTACTTTAGGGTGAAATTGAATCGGTTGAAATGTTGCGCCCAGTGCATTTGTTTAGGAGATAGCTTTCGAGGGGTGTTTAACGCTTCAAAATTTTTGTGATCAGTCCACACCTCAAAAGGGTGTTTAGCTCCCTCAAGGAAATGTTGCCAGGTCACCAACGCCCATCTGACTGCAAAAGCTTCCTTTTCCCATATAGCCCATCGCCTCTCCATCTCTGTCAGTTTTCGGGAGGTGTAAGCGCAAGGCTGCAGGTGCCCGTCAGTGTTTGCTTGAAGAAACGCTGCTCCCACCGCCACATCACTAGCGTCAGCTTGAACGATAAATGGTGCATCCATATCCGGGTGTTTCAAAACGGGTTCAACTGCAAAGAGTCACTTTAGTTTTTCGAATGCGGCCTGACATTCCATAGTCCATTTTAATGGCTTCCCTGGTTTGGGTTTGGCCTCTCCTTATGACTTTAGGAGATTTGTAATGGGTAGCGCAATGCTGGCAAAGGATGGAATAAATTGACGATAAAAATTCACAAATCCCAAGAAATTCTGCAATTGTTTACAGGTGCGGGGGGGGGGCGGCATTCGGTAACGGCTTGGACTTTAGCTGGGTCCATCTCGATGCCATTGTGGGAGATGCGATAACCAAGGTAGTCAATTTTTTCCTGATGAAATTCACATTTAGACAATTTGGCATAAAGCTCCGCCGCGCGGAGTTTTTTGAGAACTGAATGCACCAAAGTCACATGTTCCTCATGGGTTTCCGTGTAAATAAGGATGTCATCAAGATAGACTATCACGCCTTTGTATAGATGGTCATGCAAAACTTCATTTATTAGTTGCATGAAAACCGCTGGTGCCCCCTGTAGTCCAAAAGGGAGTACTCGGAATTGAAAACAACCAAGTGTGCAGTTGAAAGCAGTTTTCCCTTCATCTCCCTTTTTAATCCTGACTCTGTAATAAGCCTCCCTTAAGTCCAATTTTGTGAAAATCCTCCCTTTACCCAAATGGGCCAACATGTCCTTCATCAGAGGGAGGGGGTAAACTTTGTGTACAGACACCGCATTTAAGTTCTTATAATTCACACAGAGGCGAAGAGAGCCATTTTTTTTTCTCTAAACAGCACTGGAGCAGCCACTCGGGGCCTGGCAGGTTCAATAAACCCCCTTCGTAAATTTTTATCAATAAATTTTCGTAATTCGTCCATTTCACAGGGGGTCATTGAGTAGATTTGGGGTTTTGGAAGTCTCCCCCCTGGGAGAATATCAATACTGCAATCTGTTGCGCGGTGAGAGGGTAACTTATCAGAGGATTTCTCACTGAAAACATCCTTTAGGTCCCAATATTCTTTTGGGATTTTCTCCTCCCCCTCAATTTTTTCTTGTCCTGTGGCCGCTAGGTTAGGTTTAGCGTTAATGGGCTTTGGAGCCCCCCCTCACCCTCAGGGGGTGTTGCGGATCGGATGCGCAACCACCCTTTCCGCCAATTGATATGTGGGTTCCACTTCCGTAACCAAGGTAATCCTAGTATGAGAGGCTGATCCATTCCTGGGGCGACAATAAAACTTATAGTTTCTTGGTCAGTTCCCATCCACATATCTATTGGCTCAGTTACAAAATGGGCAGGGCTCCCCCCAGCTATTGAGCTGTCCAGCTGGCAAAAAGCAATGGGGACTTTTAAAGTTTTCAATTTCAGCCCCAGTTTTTCCACCACCTCAGGGCTAACGATGCAACGTGTGCATCCTGAATCTAAGAGGGCTAGCATTTTTTCTTGCGCTCCAGTAGAGGGCACTTTTAGTTCTACTGGGATAGTCATGGGGCCCGATGGGGAACTTACCAGACGTTCGTCGTTAGATTCGGTTTCACTTTCTTCCGATGAGGAGGATGGTTCCCCCTCCCTTAGGGTGGGATGGAACTGCGCAGTCGGCTCCACCCCTTTCATGGCGGTTTCCCTTCTTTTCCCGGGCTGTTTGTCTGGTTTTCTCTCTCCCCCATTAGTAGGTTTTGGTCCCATCTTGGTGTGGCAGTTTGCTGCAATGTGCCCCTCCTTCCCACAATGGAAACAGGTGATGACTCGGGGCTTGCTAGTAGACCAACTTTTCCCTCCTTTTGGAACTCTTTGGAGGGCCTTAGGGGGGGCGAAGTAGCCTTCTCTTTTTCACTGTCATCACGGTACTTGTCTCGGGCCAAATCAATTTCTACATCCGCTGCCAATTCATACCAGTGCTGCAATGTGTGGGGAGGCCCCCTGTTTACACAATTCTGGTATATATCTTTGTTTAAACCATCCATGAAGCCATCCAACAGGGCTTGTTCGGACCAACCCCTCATATAAACAGACAATTCACGAAATTCTTGCGTATATTCAGCAACTGGCCTGTTTCCCTGGGTGAGGGTTTTAAATTTAGTTCTGGCTTTTCGGTCTGTGAGTGGATCATCAAAGCGTTTCCTCAGGGCAGCCATAAACATTGTAATCTCTCAGTAGGGGGGAATTAGTGTTATGCAGAGCAACCATGCAAGCAGCCGCTTTATCTTCTAATGCCAAGGTAACAATTCTTACCTTGGCTTCTTCTGTAGGCAAATCCTCGCCAAACTGACGCATGTAATTCCACACTTGAACGAGAAAAAATCCTAGATCTTTTGCCTCCCCACCGAATTTCATTCCAAGTGGAGGAACTTTGGCCATCTGGCATCTGCGGGGACCCCCTCCCCCTCTTGGGATGGCTCTGGCGGCTGCTGCTACTGGAGTTGGGGCTCGTTCATCCTGCTCATCACTCCCATCTGCGGCCCCAGTCTCTCTCAGGCAGAACAGACCCTCTGCAGTTCTCTCCTCTGTTTCTGGGAGAAGATCTTCTCTCACAGGACCACTCTCACGTAAACGTCACCTCTCCCAAGCCTCTTCGAAGAGTTTCATGGCCTGAGACATCATAAGGTTCTCCTCCTCGACCTCCTGCCACTCAGCGGCTGGACGCCTCTGTCTCCTTGTGGTGACCCCAAACCGAGTTTCCTCGGGATCATACTTCTGCCCCACTCCCAATGTCCATCTGGGGTGAATGGATTGTTCTTCCAAGTGTAGTCCAGCCATTCGCTCCATTTCCAGAGGGCAAGAGGATGCAGTTGCTCCCATGTCTTACTCCTGGTCGCTGCCTGGGTGGGACATTCTTTTGAAGTTTGAGATTTTATTGCACTCCCCTCAGAAGGTGTTAACTCCGGGTTGAATGCAAAACTGAGATCTTGCTTAATGTCAGGGCAGCCTCCATCAGTAACCAAGAAAGAAACCACTCAACTCCATTTTTCAGAATTAAGAGTACTTTTACTAGTTATGAGTAGAATGCAGCTAGCAAAGCAAGATCTGAGGCAAAAGCGTGCGTAATCATAGATATCAATATGTGACCCAACTCCCTCCCCCTTGTAACCCCAACCCCCAGTCCAATCCGCACACCCCACAGGTGTCATGTGGGTTGCAGTTTCAAAACCCATCATCAGGTTGGTATGCCGGACGGTTGGCCTTGGCGGCAATTCCACTATCTGCAGCATGCGCAGTAGATGGTGAGAAAATCACTCCCTTCTTCATTCACTCCTGTGCTTAAGCTTCCCCTCCCAAATACCATATTATCTCCCCACCTCCCCTTTTCAATGGCAGCCGAAAGCAAGCAGCAAAGTAGAGGCTGACATCTATTCTTTGTTTTGGGAAGATCAGGTCATTTAGATATCGTGCCAGTTCCCACACACCCTGTTTGATTCTGTCCCTACTGTGGAGAGACAACCTATTTAGTTCTTCTTGGAACTCCATGTCCTTCATTCTATTAATTACTACTTGCTTTGCTTGATCAAAGCCTAGGGGCATTAAGAATAACGGTGAGAGCCCATAAGAGCCCAGTTTGTGATCAATTGCCTGTTTCCAGTGTTGCAGAAATGAGACCAAACCAGCTCTTTGTCGAAGGGAAAGGTTTATTGCGCAAGGTTCAGCAGCAATAGCTCAAGCAGAATCTGAACCCCGAAGGGCAGTTTGTTACAGATTTTTATACTTTATCAGGCAGGATATTGATCATTCTCCTAAATGCACATTCTTCCCGTGTCACGTATGCCTTGTACACATTAACCCTAGTGACAGGATATCTTGATTGCCTTATGAGGATAGAATAATACCAATTTCCTAGCTAGACCTAGTCAGGTAGATAAGGTGTTTAATCCTCTGTGGAATGGATAAGGCTTGTGGCATTCTTGTCCGGCTTAACTTTACATCTTATGTTAACCCTTTACTTTATTCCACTTCTTTGAAACTCTTCTGACTTTTCCAGAGGAGTTTCACAATCACCCACGCTTGTTAGTTTTTCATATTTCATATTATATAATAATATAAATCTTGGCTCCATTCTTCAGCCTTGCGTAAAGGATCAGCTTCCGGAGTGATCCAGCAGGGCGTCTTCGACACTGTGCGCAGGGAACCTATTGCCGGTAAGGTTCAGCAGAGTGTCCATTCAGGCGCAAACAAGAAAATCTACTACAGTTTTTTTTTCTTTTCTACCATGGGGACCCGTTAAGGATACAAAGATCCAAACGTACAGTTATTTGTCTTACACATAAACCTGCCCCATTAGCTTTAGGGTCTTTAAATTGTCTGGAA
Source organism: Natrix helvetica (assembly GCF_964273705.1). Classification (NCBI taxonomy): domain Eukaryota; kingdom Metazoa; phylum Chordata; class Lepidosauria; order Squamata; family Natricidae; genus Natrix; species Natrix helvetica. The sequence goes on along the minus strand of NC_138555.1, from coordinate 39,266,145 downwards.
TGCAAAGAGTCTCCTGTTACATTTTCGTCATAGTGAATCTTTAAATGATTAAATAATGCTTGATCATTTGGTCCCATTCTAGCGTTTAGGTCCCCCCCTATAATTATTGCAGCTTTGGGGAATTTGGCTGAACAGCCAAGAATAAAATCTTCTATGCTGTCCCGAGTCTTGTTAATCACATTATTCTTATTAAGTGGAGGAATATAGATATTAAAAAGCAAAATCTCCACCTGTTTAAATAAGAGTAATGTAGTTACATCCCATGGCTGGAAAGGTGGCAGTGGTACACATTTAAATTGCAAGGATGTATTAACTAATGTCACAATACCCCCTTTAGCTCCCCCCCCCCCCTTGCTTGGGACAGCCAGGATTGAGTTAACCCAATAGCCATCTAGCTGAATCTCTGTGGAGGCCCAGGTTTCCTGCAAGAAGAGAATGTCAAATTGTGATATATAGTCAAAAAAGAGTTGGTCTTTTGATGGAACAGACCAATCTGCTATATTCCAGGTTATAAGGGAAAGTGGGTCATCTTTTGCAGCTCATCAGGAAACTTGATTTATACAAAGGGAAGTTGTCTGGTTGTTACCATGAATTGAGGTGTCATCGCACACCGAATTGGCCTTCTTTAAAAATAGGGAGGACCCGTCTAGGTCATGTGTAGACTCTTGAGGAACTTGTTCAGGGTAAGAGGTTTTAGCACCAGCTAACAGAGCTTGCCATTCCGATGCCTCTTCTCTGGGTGTAGGGCAAGGCGTTATTAGGTCGTCTTTCATTCTTTGAGATGGTGGCTCTGACGTGGGTCAACTCTCAGTTTCTTGGTTTGGTACTGAAGGTGCTGAAGGTGTCATGGGATATTCACACAAGGATGAAAACATCTCCATCTCTACTGGGATCTCTAATATCCTCTTTGGGTCTTGACTTCTATTTTCCATGATCTTGTATTCATGTAATCCCTTGTCCTCTGGGGGAGAAGTGAGAGGCTCAATTATTGGGGTAACCAGATCTATAAGTGGCTCTGCTGTGTCCATTGTGACCAATAAGGATTTCTTTAAATTTTCTAACTTGTATAATATATTGTCTTGTTCTTTCCTTGGGAGAGCACCAAAAGCGTTAATGAGACCAGCTTCTGTGCTGTTAAGTAATTCTTCACCGGGCAGGGCTGGTTTGTTTGTTTGTTTGTTTGTTGGATTTATATGCCGCCCTTCTCCCAAAGGACTCAGGGCGGCGTACAACATTTTAAAAAACACATATTACAAAAGTTAAAAAGGAAATTAGATAGAGTATCCAAAAACAAACCCAATTAATATTAACAATAACATTTTAAAACTTAGATTAAAATTAACAATTAAATCAATCATTTATTTTGTTTTGTTCAGGCCAGGCAGGCTTGCTGGAAAAGCCAACTTTTTAGGGCGTGTCTGAAGGACCAGAGGTTGGGGATTATGTGAAGCTCCGGGGGCAGCTCATTCCAGAGGGAAGGCACTCCCACAGAGAAGGCTCTCCCCCTGGGGGTCGCTAGCCGACACTGTCTGGCTGACAGCACCCTGAGGAGGCCAACTCTGTGGGATCGCACTGGACGGTGGGAGGCTACTGGTGGCAGTAGGTGGTCTCGCAGGTACCCTGGGCCTAAGCCATGGAGCACTTTAAAGGTCATAATTAGTACCATGAATCGCACCCAGAAAACAACCAGCAACCAGTGCAGGCCACCTAAAACGGGTGCAACATGGGAGCACCTAGGTACCCCCATGATAACCCATGTGGCCGCATTCTGGACCAGCTGAAGCCTCCGGGTGCTCTTCAAGGGCAGCCCCATGTAGAGAGCGTTGCAGTAGTCAAGGCGAGAAAGGACGAGGGCATGAGTGACTGTACACAGAGCATCCCGATCCAGGAAGGGGCGCAACTGACGTACTAGGCGAACCTGGTAAAAGGCCCCCCTGGTCACGGCTGTCAGGTGTTCTTCTAAACTAAGCCACGTATCCAGGAGGACTCCCAGATTGTGGCCCCTCTCTGAGGGGGCTAAAATTTCTCCCCCTATCATCAAAGATGGAACAAGATGCACAAATCGGGATGACGGAAACCACAGCCACTCAGTCTTGGAGGGATTGAGCTTGAGCCTGTTCCTCCCCATGCAGATCCGCACAGCCTCCAGGCACCGGGACATCACGTCGAGGGCATCGTTTGGGTGGTTTGGGGTAGAGATGAAAAGTTGGGTATCATCAGCATATTGATGATACTGTACCCCAAAACCACGGATGATCTCGCCCAGCGGTTTCATATATATGTTGAACAGGAGGGGTGAGAGAACCGACCCCTGGGGCACCCCACAAGTGAGGCGCCTGGGGGTCGATCCCTGCCCTCCAGTCAACACGAACTATGACCGATCCGACAGGTAGGAGGAGAACCACCGTAAAACGGTGCCCCCCACTCCCAACCCCCCGAGTCGTGGCAGTAGGATACCATGGTCGATGGTATCGAAAGCCGCCGAGAGGTCTAATAGGACCAGGACAGAGGAACAGCCCCTGTCCCGGGCCCGCCCAAGATCATCGACCAACGCGACCAATGCCGTCTCCGTGCTGTACCCGGGCCTGAAACCCGACTGAAACAGATCCAGGTAGACAGCTTCATCCAGGTACAAAGCAAAGGTTGGAGATCGGACGATAGTTTGCTAAAGAAGCTGGGTCCAGGGAAGGCTTCTTAAGGAGGGGCCTCACCACCGCCTCCTTCAAGGGGGTGGGAAAGAACCCCTCTCTCAATGAAGCGTTGGTAATCGCCTGGAGCCAGTCTCGTGTCACCTCCCGGGAAGCCGAAACTAATCAAGAGGGACACGGGTCCAGCACACAAGTGGCAGCACTGAGTCTCCCCATAATGCTGTCTATGCCCTCGGGGGTCACAGGGTCAAACTCATCCCAGATTTTCTCCACAAGATTCATCCCTGTCGACTCGCCCGAATCTACCCAGTCAGAGTCCAAGCCTGTCCGGATCTGAGCGATTTTATGCTGCAGATACTGAACAAATTCTTCAGCCCTACCCTGCAAGGGGTCTTTCCCAGTTCCTTGGTTAAGTAAGGAGCGGGTCACCCTAAACAGGGTGGCTGGGCAGTTGTCTGCGGATGCGATGAGAGCAGAAAAATGTTGCTGTTTTGCCGCTTTAATCACCACTAAGTAGGATTTAATATGAATTCTTACTAGTGTTCGATCAGATTCGGATTGGCTGGCCCTCCAACCACTCTGTAGGTGTCTTTTCCGGCGTTTCATCTCCCGGAGCTCCTTGGTAAACCAGGGAGCTACCCGGGATTGACACCGGGTCAGAGGCCGCAAAGGCACAACGCGATCCAAGGCCCCAGTGGCCGCCCTATCCCAGGCTTCCACTAGGGCTTCGGTCAAGTTGTGAGCAGGGGATTCAGGAAAAGTCCCAAGCTCCATCAGGAACCTTTCAGGGTCCATCAGGTCCCTGGGCCAGAACCATCTTGTCAGTTCCGCCTCCCTGCGGCGAGGGGTAGCAGTATGGAAATCAAGCCTGATGAGGAAATGTTCAGACCATGACAAGCGTTGTATAGAAATATCCCCTAAAACTAGATCATTCATCCACTGCCCAGAGACAAAAATCAGGTCGAGCGTGTGTCCCTTATTATGGGTGGGGTCTTGAATTAACTGAGTTAGGTCCATAGCCGTCATGGAAGTCATGAACTCCCGAGCTGACTCGGATTTCTCACCAATGGAAGGCAGATTGAAATCCCTCAGGATCATAAGCCTGGGGAAATCAACCGCCAATCAAGCTAACAGATTCAGCAGCTCCGGCAGGGCCGATGAAATGTAGCAGGGAGACAGGTACGTAACAAAAAGGGCCACCTGAACGCCAAGGCCCCATTTCATAAAAAGGGACTTGCACCCGCCTATCTGAGGCACAGTGACCTCCTGAGGTCCGAGACTTTCCCTAATAACCACCGCCACACACCCCCGCCCCTGCCCTGGGCTCTCGGCGGGTGAAATGCCCGGAAGCCTGGTGGGCATAGTTCACTAAGGGGAGCACCCCCCTCATGGCCCAACCAGGTCTCCGTAATGCATGCCAGGTCCGCTCTACCCTCTTCTATGAGGTCGTAAATGAGGGGTGCCTTATGTACCACGGACCTGGCGTTAAGCGACACCAGCCAGAGACCAGGGTCCTGTAATCCCGAGCACCTGGGGGTGCGAGAAGGGTGATGAGGATCAGAACGCACGATCGCTCTTAAACAGCGAACCCGTGTCCCCCGAACGTAATTTGGCCCTCGGCCCCCACCATATCTGCCTCTCCCACAAACAGTAGAGATGGTGAACATCCCACTGTCTTTCTCTCTCTTTTCCAAGGTTGAAAATGAGGAGGAAGGAGCCACCTTGGAAGCTCGCATGTTAGCTATTAACGGAGTAACCCTTTCCTCACCAAAGACTCTGATGGGAAAGATTTGGAAGGAGGCTAAATATGCCTTCATCCTGAATAACATCTGTGGTATGGTGGGCTGTTTGAAAGAGGAGAATCCGCTTCCAATTTGGGGCCTCAGGTAACCACTCCACAGCATGGAGATCAATCATGCCCCTGTTACAGTGAAGAAGCTGGCTTAGGGATTTTAGTATTGTACTTCTGGAATTCCAACGTCCATAATTAAGTCCGTTCATATGGATTCTAAAAGCTATCCGTTGGGTTTGTAGTGAGCGATGTGATTGTTGTAATTGAGGGAGGGATGCTTTCCTGATTTCTCCTTTATTGATACCTTTTCCTCTCGTTGCCATGTCGGGGGAGGGACTGTTTTTCTGAGAGGACTGCCACCTTTTATCCGACTCTTTAACTGTTTCTCTGGCTCTTTGCTCTTTTTCCTTTTCCTTATCCTGTGTATGGAAGTTAACCAAGTCTTCTGCAAGAACTTTAGTGGGGGTACCTGGGGCCCGATATTGTACTTGAAGAAAAACAGCTAAATCTTTTTTCAATGTCTCTACATCATGTTGGATGGCAATTAATTGTTCAAATATTAAAACCACCATTTGCACTGTGAGAAGGCATTGCTTTGCCATAAACTCAGTTGAATTTTCCTAAGGTAAACTCTCCGTACTCTGAATTATCTGGTTATTGGTTGCCTTTTTTGCCTTTAGTTCAGCCTCCATATAGGAAGTTATTGGGCTAGTTGTTTGTGAGAAGAGCTGGCTTTAAGTTTGTCCCCCCCCTCCCCCCGCCAGATTGGGAAAGTCTAGTAAATGCTGTTTTGCCACATCTTTTTGCGGGTCCCGTTCTAATCTCTCCAGATTGTTGGGGATGGGGGGGGGGGGCGTTTAGTTTTATTTACAGATTTCTTGCCAACAAAGAGCTCCTCAATTCTTGGTTGTTTTGCTGTCTTCACTGGAGGGAGAGATCCTGGGCTGGTGCCATGGTGTTTCTTTCTTTTTCCCATGCTTTTTTAATTCTCGGCAGCAACAAAAAAAATTGTTTGTATTATGTTCTATGCTGTTATCTCCACCAAAAAATGTTAATTAAATAAAAAAGGATCCAATGGGAGTACTAAAAATTGATAAAATAAAATAAAACCAGGAGGCACTACTGCAAACACGCTCCAGCTGCACCGGCTGCAGCTCCGCCCCCCCCCTCCAGTCGCCTGCACTGAATTTGATATCCTACCCTGTTTAATTCAGCCTTTGAAACAAAAGGCATACAGGCAGTCCTCAACTTACAACCACAATCGAGCTCAACATTTCTGTTGCTAAGTGCTTTTCACAGTTGTTAAGTGAATCACTGTTAAATAAATCAGGTTTCTCCATTGACTTTGCTTGTTAAGGATGCAAAAAGTGATCACATGACCCTAGGACACGGCAACCGTCATAAGTTGCCAAGTGTGTCATATATGTGGGTATATGCATAATTTTGTATTTATTTGTCATGTTTATGTAGTGTATATTGGAGGTGCTGACCCTTTGAGAGCTATATGCAATGAAATTTCATTTTTTTTTCATTTTTTATTTCATTTAATAGGTTATAATATACAGTTTGGGTTGCTCTACTTTCTTCCTTCCTCCTCTCCTTCCCCTTCCTTCTTCCCTTACCTTTCTCCTACTCCTGCTCTTCCTCTTCCCCTTCCTACCCTCTCTCCTCCTCTTTCTCCCCCTTCCATCCTCCTCTCCTTACCTCTTTCTTCTTTCCCCCATCTTCCTTTCATTCTCTCCTCCTCTCTCCCTTTCTTTTTCTATTGTTGTTGGTGTATATTTCAAAACTCAGTTTATGTTTCCTTGGGATGGTATTTCCGCCAACCCAGATATAATTTAGTATCATTTCTTATTCCCTTACCTTCGCTAGTCTACCCTAGTTATGTTTCCCCCCCCCCCCGCCCCTTTCCATTTAACAGTGCATCGCCTGGTACTTTATCTTCTCCCTACTTTCTTTTCTAGCTTGCTTTCTCTAGCCAATCATAAAATCTTCCCCATGTCTTGAAGTACTCTGATTCTTCTTTATCCTTTATTTTCATTGTCAACCTATTCATCTCTGCACAATCTAATATCTTTTTTATTATCTCTTCGTCTGTTGGTAGCTTATTAAATTTCCAATTTTGGGAAAATACAGTTCTCGCTGCTGTAGTTACATGTATAATCAAATAAGTTTCCTCTTTCTTGAATTTCTCTGGGATAATACCTAGTAAATATATCTCTGGTCCAAATTCTATTTCTTGTTGTAACATTTTCTTTAACCATACTCTTATTTTAGTCCAATATTTCCTTGCTTCTGCACATGTCCACCACATGTGATAGTATGAACCTATTACTTGTTGACATTTCCAACATTTCGCTGACAGGTCTTTAAACATCTTTGCTAATTTTCCCGGTGACATGTGCCATCTGTAAAACATTTTGTATAAGTTTTCTTTGTAAGCTGTTGACATGGTTAATTTATAAATCCTTTCCCATAGTTGTTGCCACTTTTCTAGTTCAATCGTGTGGCCAAAATTCTTTGCCCAAGTTAACATTGTACCTTTAACCACTCCTTCTTCTAGTATAGTTCTTAATAGGTAGCTATATAGTTCCTTGATTATTCTTTCTCCCGTTCCTATAAGTATCTTATCCAACTCTGAACTTCCTAAGTTAAAGCCATACTCCCGTTTATCTTTTTCATATCTTGATTGTATTTGCAATTGTGAAAACCATCCTATATCAATCCCTTGTTTTTCTAATTCTTGTTTTTGTTTTAGTTCCCCCCTTTCTGTTAAGATATCTTTGTATCTAATAATATTTTTCATACTACTAATATTTGGATGTGTCAATGCTTCCATTGTTGAAAGCCACATTGGTATTTCTAAATAATGTTTCCCTTTTACTCTTTCCCATATTGTTAATAATCCATACCTTACATAATGTCTTTGAAAAAAGCCATATTTATCATACCACAAAAAAGCATTCCAACCCAATTGCAAATCATGACCCTCCAATGTCAATAATCTTGTATTTCTCAGTAAAATCCATTCTTTCATCCAAGCTAGTCTTCTCTGCTTGATAGTACAATTCCCAGTTTGGTAATCCAAATCCACCTCGAATCCTTGCATCTTGCAACATTTTTATGTTAATTCTTGCTTTTCCCCCCTGCCATATATATTTCCCCACTATTTTATTCATACTTTCAAAGAATTTTTTCCCTAATTTTATTGGTATCGTTTGGAATAGGTATAGCAATGTTGGTAATACTGTATATTCATCTTTACTACGGCTATTCTTCCCATCAATGATAATTGTAGGTTTTTCCATCTTTCCAGATCTATTTCCATTTGTTTTCTCACCTTATAATAGTTATCCTCCTTTAGTGTTACACACCTTGATGTCAATTGAATACCCAAATATTTCACTTTTTTCACCACCTGTATATCCAGTTTCCCCATCAACTCTCTTTTCTGTTTTTCTGTCATATTTTTCACCAGAATTTTTGTTTTATCTTTATTAATCTTCAAGCCCGCTACTTCTCCATATTCTTCTATTATTTTAACTAGTTTTGGCCCTGTTTCTATTGGCTCCTGCATAATAAACACCAAATCATCCACAAACGCTTGTAATTTATATTCTTCTTTCTTGACCCTCATACCTTTTACCTCTTTATTTTGTCGTATTTCTCTATTCAAAATCTCTAGTGTCAGTATAAATAATAATGGTGATAGTGGACATCCTTGTCTAGTTCCCTTTGTAATTGCTATCTTTCCTGTCATATCACCATTTACCATTACCTTTGCCGATTGGTTATTATATATCGTTTTAATCATATTTATAAATCCCTTACCAAATCCCATCATTTGAAGTTGCATTATCATACATTGCCAGTTCACATTATCAAAGGCCTTTTGAGTGTCCCAAAACAAGAACGCCATTTGCTTTTCTGGGTGGGCTTGATAGTACTCTAGCATATTCAATACAATTCACATATTGACTCTGATCTGTCTCTTGGGGAGAAATCCATTTTGGTCTATGTGTATAAATTCATTTAAGTCTCTTCATTCTTTCTGCCATTATTGATGCAAAAATTTTATAATCCACATTTAATAGTGAAATAGGTCTATAGTTCTTTACTTGTTGTGGATCTGACTCTTCTTTTAGTATAAGCATTATATATGCCTCCGTCCATGTTTCTGGCATCTTTTCCTCTCTTAATAAGTCATTGAATAGTTCCAACATTACCTTGGTTAATACTTCTTGTAATGTGACTTCCGGTTCCGGCTGCGGTTCACGACGGGCAGGTTCTGCTCGCCCCGTGCACTCCTGGTGGGCTCCCCACTGATCGGGGGGGCACAGGATGCCCTGGAGGGGCTCCTGCCGAGGGGGCGGCGTAGCGGGGGACCCCCTGAGTCGGCTGCGGCTGGGGGGGGGGCTCCCCGCATCACCCTAGGCACCGGGAGGCAAGAGGGGAGGCGCCGTGGCATCTTCGCGATGAGGCAGCTGGAAGAAAGCAAGATTTGAAGGACGCAGCTGCTGTGTGGTGAGGTGGAAACTTTCCCCCATTCCCTTACTTGGCTGAAAGGAAAAAAAAAACTGCCAGCTTTTTAAAACTGACTTTCAACTTGTTTTGGAGAAGCGTGACTGGAGGGAGGGGGATTCCCCCCCCCTTGGACAAGCGGCTTTAAACGGTTTTGCTCTCTGCCCCCAGAGGAGGAAGGGGGGGGGAGCCATGCAACGAAATCACGCTCATAGCAAAGGCAGATTTTGGACTGCAATTGTGTAAATGAGGTGATGATCTGAAAACTTTGAAAACTTTTGGTTTTTGCCTTCTGATCCTGGAGCTGGCAGGGCAAGATGGCACACTTCCGTTGTCTTCATAGACACTGAAACGTGACTCCACCCATAGAAGCTTCAGGCATCTTGTCTTTGTGTCCGTGGCACTCAGACAAATCTCTTGTTACATTGGACTCTGGGCTTGGAACAAAGGACTTTATTACTTTATCGCCAGGAGCTGAATATAGAAAAGGTTCCTATCTGCTTGGACTCTCTGCCTCGTAACCTCCTCGGCGGTTTTCCTCCCTAACTGTTTCCTCTCTGTATTGACATTGTTATCTCTTTGCTCACTATAATGCCACCCAAAAGACCACCCCCGGGGAAGCCGGGCTTTGCAGTCTCCGCCCCGACATCCTCAGCGTCCAGCCCCAGCGGACAACAGACTTTAACCTCCCTGCTTCAACCCAAGCCTTCTGAGGTGGACTTTCAGCAGATGTTCCAACAGATTTTAAAGGGACAGGAGGATTTAAAAAATCAATTCAAGGAGATGAATGAGCAGCTTAGAGAGAACCAAGACCGGGCGATTAATAATTCACAGAGACTGGATCTTTTGGAGGAGGAGACGGATGAGATGAGGGGGGAGGTGGGGTGTGTGCAGAAAGGGAACCAAGAGCTAGAGAACCACCAGATAAAAATGGAATTTGAAAGAATGTCCTTTTTCCTTAGGTTTCAAAATGTGATTGATGCAGATGATGAAGATTTAAGGGACATTATGACAAACCTTTTGGCTAAATACATTAAAAAAGACAAACAACAGATGGGGTGGGACATGGACCTGGTTTATAGAGTAAACTCAGCATACGCTAGAACACATAATGTTCCAAGGGAGGTACACATTAAATTCCTTAGAAAGACTACAAGAGATGAGATTCTGAGTGCACAAAGGGGGCAAGCACTAAAATACCAGGATAGAGAAATAGCCATTCTGAAACAGATCCCTAAGAAAGTGAGAGAGAGAAGAAAAAACTATTCGCTATTAGCGAAGAAATTATACCAGAAAGGGGTGTGTTTCAGATGGCTGATGCCTGAAGGTATGCTAATTTTCTGGGAGGACACAAGAGTCAGAATTAATACAACCATAGAGGCTCAGGCCTTTATGGAAAAAAATAGAGCCCTCCTAGATAAGCCTGATGATATTACACCAGATACACAAGACACGGGAGGGGCCGGAGCTCTGCTCGCGGGGGGAGAAGGGGCAACATCGAGAAAACTCAGATCACAAAAATGAACGAGAAAATCTGTTTGAAGTAAAGTGATTGCAATTATTTGAAGATAAAAGTTTATATGCTGACAAAATATCATCGATTTGTAATAATCTAATGTATTAATAAATGAAATGTATGAGTACGGGGGGAGGGACCACCTCCTGCATATTGCAACTGCCAAAATTTGTAACTTATTCCACTACCCCTTTCCTTGTTTATTTTTTAAAAAAACCAATAAAATTTTGTTTAAAAAAAAATAAAAAAAAATACTTCTTGTAATGTTTGGTACAGTTCTGCCGGTAATCCATCTGGTCCTGGTGTTTTCCCCTTCTTTTGCTTTTTGATGCCTTCTGTTACCTCCATCATTGAAATTTCATTTTACTGTAGGCTGATTAGTGTACATTCAAAGTGACCAAGTTATTGTTCTGTTCTGTTCTGCTCTGCACTCTACTCTATGACGAAATTACTGTCGTAATTTTGAAAAAATGGTCATAAATTATTATGTTCTGTGTCATTGTAACTTTGAATGGTCATTAAGTGAACTTTTATAAGTCGAGGACTATCTGTATTAAAGTTAAAATGCTGTCGTTTCTCTACTCTGCTCATAAGGGGCTAACAAATAGCCTGTTAACTGGCCAACTATATATGGGAAAGGGAAAGTGGATGAGTCACCCCATTTTAGGGGAATAAAGGGAGATAATACAGAATTCTGTGTTCCAGTGGTGGGTTTCAAAAATTTTTGGAACCTCTTCTGTAGGTGTGGCCTGCTTTGTGGGAGTGGCTTGCCAGCCATGTGATCGGATGGGAGTGGCTTGGCAGTCATGTGACCGGATGGGGAGTGGCTTGGCAGTCATGTGACCGGGTGGGGAGTGGCTTTGCAGTCATGTGACTGGGTGGGGAGTGGCTTTGCAGTCATGTGACCGGGTGGGAGTGGCCAAGACGATGTCACTGAATTCTTTGCCCCAATGGATGATCTACAAAAGGAAGATATAAAGAAGGAAATTTATTATTTTGTGCACTTACTACTTAAATAAAATTCAAATAAGTACATAAAATAATAAAAGAGCTACTTACAGAAGGAAGATTACTGTCCTTGCAAGTCTTCAAAATCACTGACTCCAATGAATGGCCTGCACAAAGAAGAGACACAAAAATGAACTCTTCCATTGCATGCACTGCATTAGGATGAAACAAGCACACAAAACAATAAAGACAGCTACTTACAGAGGAAGGATGACTGGCATTGCCGGTCTTCTACATCACACTTGCTCCAATGAATGGCCTGCACAAAGAAGAGACACAGAAATGAACTCTTTCATTGCATGCACTGCATTAGGATGAAACAAGCACACAAAATAATAGAAAAGGAAGATTACTGTCCTTTTCTGCGTCAACATCACCGAATGACCACCTTGCTCCAATGAATGGCCTGCACAAAGAGACACAGAAAGGAAGACTTTAATTGCATGCACTGCATTAGGATGAACCCAGCACACAAAACAATAAAGACAGCTACTTACAGAGGAAAGATGATTGCCTTGCCGGTCTTCTGAACCACCACCTCACCACCTTGCTCCAATAACCTGCACAAAGAAGAGACACAGAAAGGAAGACTTTAATTGTTTGCACTACTATATTAAGGATGAACCCCAGCACACAAAGCAATAAAGACAGCTACTTACAGAGGGAAGATTACTGCCTTGCCGGTCTTCTGCACCACCACCTCACCACCTTGCTCCAATAATCTGCACAAAGAAGAGACACAGAAAGGAAGACTTTAATTCCTTGCACTTACACCTTACATAAGAATAACACAATGAAAGAGATACACTCAAGTACTTACTTGTGTTATTGGTTTTCTGGTTGTTGATATGTCCATATTGTTCTTAGGCTTCCAGACTCCTCAGTTGCAGCTTTCTTGGTCTTTACTCGTGGATCATCAGCCGTGTGATGGTGCGCTCTGAGCCACTTTTTCACTGCAGGAATTGGGTCCCATCTCTCAACAGGTATGCCAACAATACGTATCACCATCAGATTACTTATGTTTGGAACAATTAGGCAGGTTCTTTGCTCTGAACATATGAGGTTCATTTTTGAGAACCCCCTTTCCGTCTCTGCTGAACTAACAGCCATTGTCCTGACAATATCTCTAGCTTTTCTCATACCATCAGGAATTTTGTACTTGTTTGGATTTCTGAGGACATTTTCCAAAAAATCTCTGTAGTCGTTCAAGTTAATTTCGTAATTAAAAATTTGGCCAAATTCAAACAATGCTGCCTCTGCTTCCATCCATGGAACGACTACATCTTCAATGTTCCAGTAATCTGGCTCCAAATATGTGATAAAGTGTAACTTGTTTGTGGCTGGCAATTGGCTACTTGTTTTTAGATGGTCGCAATCCATCAGCCTTTTCTTCAAATTGGTGATGATGCTTGACAGAAGCTTGTCACGAGGAAGGGCAACAAATTGTTGATTTGGAGCTAAATTTATGTTTTTGAAGGCTTGTGTTTTTAGCATTGCATCAAGGTTTGTTTCATATGTGCCCTTTCTCTGTCTAAGCACTTCAAATGCTTTGATTGTTCGCAATACTAACTTTTCGGCCTTGATGATATCTGTTTCTCTCCCCTGCAGGGCATTTGACAGAAGAGAAATCTCATTTAGGATTTCGATCATGAGGGCCAAATCCTTCAAAAAATTTAGATTTTCAAAACGGGAAGCCATGCCTGGGAATCTTTCATTGCCCAGAAAAAACTGATGTAGTGCTGGATAAGCACGCCACACAGCCATGGTTGCCCTTAAACTACAGGCAGCCCATCTTGGTCCCAAAACTCCAACCCACCCTCGCCCCAGCTTCCCAGAGCAAAATACAGGGTATAAACATTTAACAGTCATACACTAACATAAGCTAACTAACTATGACATCTTACCTCCCTCTTGTACTTTAACTCCCCTTATATTAAGCTAAGTTTGGATAAACTATAACATTCCTTATTCATACATAAACAAATTGAAGTTCCCTAGTCCAATGTTTATTTTGAATATAGTCAATCCATCTTCTCCATTCCAACTTGTATTTCTCCTCTGAATAGTCTTTCCAATATGCTGAAATTTTAGCCGTCTCTGCTAAATTAACTACTTTTAACGTCCAATCTTGAATAGTAAGCAATTCTTCCTTCTTCCAGCAGACTTGTTGCCATTATCAAATTCAGAATCAAATTAGTCTCTATAATTGTACAATCTGTAATTATACCTAGCAAAAACAACTGAAGATTGGACTTTATCCTCTTTTTAAGAATATTTTAAGTAATCCACCATATTTTTGTCCAAAATGCTTTAGCTTCTTTGCAAATCCACCATACATAATAATACATAGCATCAACACAATCACATTTCCAACATTTAAATTATAAATTGGGATACACACAAGCTAACTTTTTTAAGATCTAAAAACCATCTATGAAACATCTTATAAAAACTCTCTATCAAGTTTTAATCTTGCATGGCACCGTAGCTGTTGAAGGACGTTCCTTTGGGAACGCCAGCCTCATGATTGCGTTTAAGGTGCTAGAACAGCGTAAATCAGCTGTCAAGGGGCTTGAAAACTCTCCCCTTGGGAAAAGAGGGGGAGGAGAGCAGTCGGGCAAGGGCTCCCCATAGACCCCCAGGAGCAATTCTGGGCCTCGAAGGGTGAGAGCCCCCCGGCAGCCCGACAAGGCTCCGCATCTCAAGACGCTTCTGCTGCAGCAGAAACAAAACGCCACGACCACCCCTGCAATCAATGTTTTAATCTACAATGGAATAAGAAGCAGGCAGAGCAAAGGCAGGAGCGATTATAATTGCAAGTATAAAACTTTAACTCCGATGCAGTATCACTTCCTTCTGTGAAAATTGAGGAGAACAAAGGGTAATGAAGATGGCGTCTGTAAGTCAAAGGGTGTGATCAAAGCGAAACTTAAAAGGAAAGTATTTGTTAATTGTTTGTTAACATTGTTAAAAGACTCAAGAACTCAAGATTAATGAAAACAGTTTTGGTTTACTAATGAGCTATAAGTTTTAACAAGTTTCAGGACTAAGTGCACTTTTTGAATTCAATAATTTGGCTGTTGGAAAGTGTGATTTGAATATTCGGAAATGCCTTCAAACCAAATCAAAATAAGTGCCTCTAGTGCTGGAAGTCACCCGGCCCAGCCACCTAAATTGCAGTCTTTATTATCTTTAGCGGATACACAAACAGTGACATTTGAAGCTCTCCAAGATGTTTTAAAGGCAGAAACCTTGTTTCTGCAAGAAAAAATTACATTACAAATTACATTTGCCCTTAAAGATGTGTTTGATGAAATGTCTGAAATTAAGGGCTTAATTCAAACCCGCAATCAACAAATAAGAGACGATACAGTGGATGCGTTTAAGGGTATGTTTGCTTTTGTAACATCATTGGACGACAGGGTGGAAGAAATTACTCAGTCTAATGTGAATTTGGAGAATAAAGTTGATGAGATTCAAATCAAGATTGAAAAATCAGAGGCAGAGATTCAGTGATACAATACAGAGTGATGGAATTTGCTTTGAGAATAAGAGGTTTGAAAGAAGTTAACCAAGAAAATTTGAAAGAAATCTTTGCAGAAGCTTTCGCTCAGTTAACTGGTGAACCAAAAGCAGAATATGATTGGCAGATTGAAAAAAATTATCGTGTTAATTCATGGATTGCCAGACAGAGACAACTACCAAGAGATATTGTAATCTACTTTGTCACCAGGAAAACAAGGAATGGAATATTACAAGTGACTTACGGAAGCAAACTACAGGTGGCAGGACAGGAGGTGGCAGTACTGAAGGAAATTCCTTTTAAAATATTGAGATCCAGAAAGGATTATGCATTCCTAGTTGATGAACTTAAAAATCGCCAGATACAGTATAGATGGGAGGCCCCAGCCGGATTGGTGGTGAATTATTTAGAAGAAAGATTTCGTCTTAATTCAGTTTGGAAGGCAAAAGATTTTTATAGTAATGTACTAAAGGCTGGATTCCCACCATCTCCAGGATAAATCCAAAAGAAGAATCAGAAAAATAACAGGATGTGAGATAGTAAAAAAGCTTATCCACTTAGGACTCTATATTACAATTTTAACTGGGAGATTACATAAGTATAATTATGACCATTATGGCACAAAATATAGATAGAGATGGATAAATGGGAGAACTTACAATAGTTTTTGCTGGGAAGGATAATAGTAGTAAAATGAAAGTCTTGTTTGAGTTTTTATTTTTTCTTTAAATGATACCAAGATTTTAAAATATGGGAAAGGATTTGGGTAAGAAAGAGTTGCTTTATATCTCTTATTGCATCATCCAGCACAAGTTGGAGGCGGTGGTTCAAGCAGTGCCAGATTACGATGTTTGGGAAGTCTTGAGCTATTCTGGTGCTGACTCCAGATTTTCTTCCAAGCATAATGTTGGCACCATCGGAACAGAAAGCGATTAAATTCTTCTGCAGATATTCAGTGGTAAACCCAATGTTGTGGCCCAGCAGCGGCCGGCTGAGCTGTTGGTGGAATCTGACAGTGATGAACATTATGGGACTGCCCTGGAGGCTGAGGAAGACTCTGGGGGGTGTTCGGAGTCAGAGCAGGGACTAGAGAGTCCTGTTGGCCACCAGATGGCGTCTGAGCCAGGGAGAAGTGAGGAAGAACAGGGGGAGGTTGTCCCTGACATACGGATGCGGAGGGCTGATAGGAGAAGGCAGCAGCTGTGGAAACAGGCTCGCAGAAGGAAATAGGACTGATTGACCCCTCTCAGAGAGCTTATAGGTGGGGCGATGGGAGGGAAATTTTGCAGAAAACAACGGTTACCATCTCAGTTTAAAGTTTGAAGAATTCTGTGAGTTCCGTTAGTCTTGTTTTTCATAGAGATTATTTGTCTGGGCTTCTAGCCAAGGGAAGGTTTATCTCCCTTCTTAGTTGTGGCAGACAGCCAAGCTGGTATCAGTATAATTTAGAGGCCGGGACAGAACACCCAACTTTACGCAAGCTTCCCATCGCTGCAGAACATATGGTCTCCGCATCTTGTTTCTCTAATTCCAAAAGCTCAACGAAAATGGTTGCTGGGCATTCTGGATCCTCAACTCTAACAAAAACTATCAGCACTGCTTTCATTGAAAGCGTTGAGGCTTCATTGATTATTAGGCACACCTTTAGATTCTTTGCAATAATCCTTGAAAACACGGTGGTTTTGATTTGGTTCGCAATGAATTCAACTATTTTCACCATGGATCTCCGTGAATGCAAGCCAACTCCCACATCTACTCCAACCGTAGTTAGCAAATTTACCTGTGCTTCAATGTCTGAGAATGGATTGCATCTTTGCGCCAGATCGTAAACAGTAGAAAATATTTTGCAAGTACTGGACAAATGTTTGTCAGTTGACTTATCTATGGATTTGGTTAAAGCATCCTGCTCCCGTTGTTTACTGCTCTCTAAACAAATAAGGTGTGCTTTTGATTGAAAATGTTCCCTTACTTTTTTTCTGAGTGATGCTTGTTGATTCTCCTTGGTTGACCCTGCTGGCACAACCTGGAAATGTTTCCACTCTCTAGAACATGAATACCTCTCTCTAATGACAACATGGGTTTTGCACAGTACTCACAACCTAACTTTTTGTCGGATACTGCCAGTCCATCATACTTCTCCTGGAAGTTTCTGTATTGCTGCAAACTCCAGCAGTCAGGAAGTTGTGGAACTTCAGTGGAGGAGAATCTGGAGATGGACTTGCTGCTTTCTCCGACCTCAAGTGGTGGAAGTGGTGGTGCTGGTGGTGCTGGTGTTGGTGCTGGCACTGGTGCTGGTGACTGTTGTGGATCAGCTGGTTCCTCATCTCTTGGTTTTTTGGAGAAGAAAGTGGTCATACTCTTGTGGAAAGTTATCACCCAGCCCTCTCCCACAAAAATGAAATATCCTAGGAAATATTGAAAAGGCAGAATATTATATTTTCATGGATGTGAAAAAGGGAGAAACACATTTTAAACACAAAGTAAATTCCTGCAGCTTCCTGCCCATCCCCACTTTGTCAATGGGCCATTAAGAAGGCCAAGCTAGTCCACTTTACATAATAAAGAGTTCTCCCCATCAGCTCCAGGGGGATGGGATTAAGGCATGATAATATTGGCACTTTACTCAACTGACCAAATGGCATCTGAGAACTCTGAGAATTCAAGCAAACCTGGACTCAGCCTAGAGAGTTGCCCCTGCATGGGCCCATGTGAGTCTGACAACCAATCAGAATACATTTCTTACACAGGAACAGGAAACAGAGGGGTGGGACTGAACAGGTTATAAAAAGCCTAGCAAGCCCCTCCCTTGGCCCTTCTCTTCTTCTCCACCAACATTGAAGCATGTGATCACCTTTTCTGTTCAGGACTCAAGCCATGTGGTCCTGTCCACCATTAAAACCATCTTTCCAAGCAGCCTCCATGTCTCCAGTGTCTTTTTCCCCACTTGGAGCCGAACCCAGAAGGACATTTCTTTCAACAATTGGCGACCGAGATGAGACTCCAAGCTAGCCTAACCAATGGATATGGCCCAGGTAAGCCTCCCATGCCGGCACAGACCCCATTGAGTCTGTGGGTGGACTTTATCTTGGCCTTAACCATTTGGATCTAGGTTTTAAAGGGGTTTTGAGTTTGAGCTCAAAGGCTGCCTGGAAAGAAGGTGAGTACCTCTAAATTTTAATTCTCTAAAATTTAATTTTAAAGCATGGCAAAGCGTGGAAATGTGTGTATGCCTGCATGTGTGTGAGTGATGCTTTCTCCCAATCACAGCTGGATCCTGGTTCCTCTGTGTGTTTTACCAAGAGAGCCTGGAAAGTATTAGGGTCAGGCCAGAGCACAGGACCTTCTGTTAGGGAAAGGAGAGTGTGTGTGAAAATGGATGGAAAAGTGAATGAAAATTTTGTTGTTGTTGTTGCTTTTGTCCTGTGAAAGCAAAAAGCAAAGGCTCATTGTGCATAAAGAGAGAAGGAGGTGCTGGTAATAACTGCAGAGGGGCAGAGGTCCTCCCTGGCTCACCTTTTTGGATCCGGAAAACCTTAGCAGAATTCCCTACGAGGAAAGGGGCCGAATACTTCGTTGAGGGAATCGAAGTCCTTCCCGGAATTTTTTTCTTCCAAAAACTTACAGCGGGTCACCCGGCTAGGCCAAAGTGAGCCCTACATGTAAAGGGTCATGGGAAGTGTTAGCTCGTGGGTGACAGGAATTTCCCTTGGAGATTTCCTTGAAGCCTGGGATGCCAGGCACATGCCTATCTTGTTTGGCATGGAGAGCAAGGAAACTGTGTGGCAAATGGGCTTTGCTGAAAGATGATACAGGAAAACTAATTTGGATAAAGGTACTTAAAAGAAAAGGGAAAATGTTGGGGTTTCTTTTTTTTTGTCTTGTCTGTTTGTCTCTTTCTCTGTCTTCTATGCAACCACGTTTGTGCCTTCCCTAATTTAATAGATTTGTGCTGGGAATGACTAGGATGCGTAAACCTAAGAGTTCTTCCCCCCCCCCCCCCGCTTATTTTCTCCTTGTCCTTGTGTACATGTGTGTCTAAGTCTTTGTGCACCCTCAAGGTAATTGTAACTAAGATGTCTCCAATCCAAAAGACAAGAATTTTAAATTGTTCAATGAAAGAAAAGAGTAAACTGACAGAAATTGCCTTCGCTCAGTTTGTTGGGCCCAGAAAGTGAAGGTGGGGGGAGTCTTTACTTTGTGTCTGTTTGGCCAGCAGAAACAGAGTAAAGAGAAGTTTTTTTCCCCTTCCTTTCTTCCCTATACCTTAAAGTAACAGCCCAGGAAATGTTTTAAGTTCATTTACAAGAAAAGTTTCATCCTTGCACATCCTTTAAATGATTTTACCTGTTCATTTCTTTCCTGAAGCATGTGAATCCAGACCCCATTTCTCATCTGTGATAATGTTACCAGTTTATCTGTTTAGTAACTGATGGTTTTATTTTTCAAACTCTGCCTGCAAGCTATCTACCCCCCAATGCCCCTCTTACGTCTAATCCTCCAACAATGTCTTTTCTTTTTAAAAAAAAAGAATTTTATTGATTTTTAAACATTTATGGGAAAGGGTAAGTGGATATACAAAAATTTTGGCAGCTCCATCGTGCTAGAGGTAGAAATCTCTCCAAATCTCACAACTTTTACAGAAAAGAAAAAACAAAGGATAAAAGATAAGCAGAAACAGTGTCTTGTTATACATTGTATCAACCATGTGTTCAATCATCTCTTTTGCCACTTTCTAATATATCAACAATTACAATGATATTTCAAATACATTTATTTTTGTGACCTGAGTCTTTTCGATATTACTCCCTCCCCCCTGTCTTCAGGCACAGCTGCAGCCCCTCCCTCCTTCATATCTTATGTATTGTTAAGGTGACCAACTTTTTTACAATGAAAAGGAGGACAAAACACGTTCTATTGTCCAAAATGGCTATTGTCCCCTTTTTCACTACCTCTTATATTTTCGTCTTCTAGGATGGCACTATGTTTTTTAATGAAGGCCTCTGCCTCCACAACTGTGTTAATTCTAATTCTGTTTCCCTCCCAGAAGATCAACATTCCTTCTGGCAATAACCATCCAAACCAAACTCCTTTATTATATAATTTCTTTGATAAGGAGGAATACTTCCTCCTCTTATCTCTTATTTTTTTCGGAATTTGTTTAACAATGGTAATTTCTTTGTCTTTATATTTTAGTGCCCCCCCCCCCTTTGAGCCTCTAACACCTCATCCCTTGTGGTCTTCCTAAGAAATTTAACATGTACTTCCCTTGGAACATTATGTGTTCTGGCATATGCTGTGTTGATCCTGTAAACCAGATCCATATCCTACCACAACTGTTCTTTATCTCTCTTAATATATTCTGCTAAGATTGTACTCATAATATCCTTAAGATCTTCATATTCTGTCTCCGGTCTGGAATCTGAGAAAAAAGGACATTCTTTCAAGTTCTATCTTTACCATAAAATTTTCAACAATGTCTTTTCTGTGGGGGAGGAAACCTTGTTCTCATGTCTTTCAGCCCTGGAAGATTGTATTCTTCAGGTGAGTATAGATTTTTTTTTCCTTTTTGGGGGGAGGAGGAGAGTGTTGCCTTGTGTGTGCATGTATGAGATGAAGGAAATTCCTACTAGAGGTTTGCCTTCAACCTTAGTAAAAAACCTTTGCACATCTATCTGGCCAACCTACTCTATTGGTCCTAAAGAAGAAACCTGGCCTCCAGAAGGCAGTTCTGATTTAGATTTTGTCAACAAAATTGCTGATTTCTGGGTGAGATCCTCTAATAATAGTACAAAATGGAGCTCATTGGCTTGTAAAAAAGCTTCCTGAAATACTTATTATGATTGGTTGCCATGAGCAAGCGTGAAGGTCTGATTGCAGTATGAATATGAGTATGTGTCCCCGATGCCCCAGGGAGTGATAAGTGAAGGGATCCAGAGACCTGTGATTGCCTGCGTGAATTTTCCCCCTCTTCCTTCTGGGTCATTCTTTGGAAGGAAGCAGGAAAGGCAGGGAGAATGAGTGTCTGCTCATTTTTACCATGAGTGTGTGTATGAAATGCCCCCAGTGATACCTGTGAATGCCTCTGTGCATCCCCCCTCCTTCTTTCTCTCCTTCCTTTTGGGTCATTAAAGGGGGCTGAAGTTTTTCTGCTCACTTTAACCACCTTTTTCTCTCTCTTCTGAGAAATTTGGAGTAAATGGGTGACCTGCTCCTGCACCTTTACCTTTCACTATTGTGATCTTTCATCTGCATATAAAAGTTATGCAGTTACATTTCTTTCCCTGCTCTGAATACAATTTTGATTTTTTTCTTCTGGAAATTTTTGAGATTTAAAATGCTTAATTAAACCTATAAAAAGAAATGATTTTGAGATATTTTGCTTACATTTGTAAATGTGTTAACATACTTAATGAGAATTTGCTTCCATTTGTATGGAATCTGATATTTTGGAGTGTTGACTCAAAGTACCTCTTTTTTTTAATTGCAATTTTTTAAAAAGCTGTTCTTCTTCCCTCCCTCTTTTACACCTGAGTGCATTTTAAATGCTTATGAGTCAAGGTGCTCTACCCTATGATATTTTGTTTGTTTGTCTGTTTGCAACAAGTTGTTGTCCCTTTTGGAAATTTACTCATTTTACTGGGAAAAAAACCCTGTTTCAATCATACAGGCAGTGGGAATGTCATGTTCCATGAAATTTACATCGTCTGCCTTCTGAAATAATGTTTGGATTTTCACACTTGGACAGAATGGGGGAAATTCCACAACATGAGACTAAAGATATGTCTGTAAAGAACTGTATACTTGGCCTCTCCTCTTCTTCTTCACCTCAGAAACAAAGGACTGCTAGCTCAAACCATAACTCTCGAATTTGCTGCTGGTGATTGCCTCCTGATAAAACCTGACATGAGAAAAAAACTTAGCCAAGCTTGGGAGAGACTCTACCAAGCCTGACTGACCACTCTTACCAGCAAGCCAAGCCTAGTACCATCCAGCAGATATGAAAGAAAGAACCCTAAAATGGACCAGAAAGACCAAAAGACTCCCTTCTATCCCCAGAAGACAGCTGTAAAGACTATGGGGGGAGGGTGAAAATTGATTGTAAAGTTTTCTTTCTTTGCCTCCTTCACAGAAATTCATTGTAAGGTTTTCTTTCTTGTCTCATTTATATTGTAATCAGTTTAATGTATTCATGTAAGAATTGTATTTGAGAATGGCTAGCACAACAAGTTCTAAACACCTTAGATTTCTATCTAGTGGGAGGGAAAGTTTGTCCAAAATGTCTGTATTTTCTGTATTGTAGAAGCAGCTACACACACACACACACACACAGAGAGAGAGAGAGAGAGAGAGAGAGAGAGAGAGAGAGAGAGAGAGGCCCCATTCAGAATTAGATTGAAACCATCTCCTTGATTTAACTCCACACAAAGCTTCTCCTAGGTTGATTTTTTCCCTGACAAAAAAAAAAGCCTAAGCAGTGATAGCTCCCTTTCAATCCCATGGGTGAGGGTCAATTCCCCTCAGGCAATTCCCCCACTTGAAGAGTAGCAGAAAGGATCTTCAAAACTCAAACCCTGACTGTGACTCAAAAAAATGATGCTGCCCAGTTGCCCAGTAAAACAGGATATGTTGCACTGGTGGTCTCATGAATAGGAGTTCCTGGGCTCATTGTGTGTAATTAAAAAAAAATACTAAATAGCCTGGATTGCACACTAGCTAAACTCAATTTGGCCTCACTAAAATAAGAGCTAGGGCAGGTTCAAGGACCATCCCTTGGAAATGGGCAGCCTCTAGGTATTTAAAAGGCAAAACCATAGCTGCGAAGAATTTTGGGATTTTCTGCTTGCTTGAAACCTGTCTGGAAGCTCACAGAAAGTGATATCTGATATTAATTGGAATGGAAAATTGGATACTGTAAATTTCTTTCCAGAAATTGTGCCCTGGCTGCTAGACCTTCATGGTTTAAAGCTCTCTGGGAGCCACTGAAGGGATCCTTCTGCTGTCTCTCTCAATGCCTTTCCATCAGAAAAATTAAGTGTGCCTGATATGACCAATTTGTATCTTTTGTCAAGAACATGTGCGTTCCACGCACATGTTTTGAAAAAAAAAGGAGGGATTGTGGAAAGTTATCACCCAGCCCTCTTCCAGAAAAATGAAATATCCTAGGAAATATTGAAAAGGCAGAATATTATATTTTCCTGGATGTGAAAAGGGAGAAACACATTTTTCTCTCACCCCTCCTGTTCAACATATATATGAAACCGCTGGGCGAGATCATCCGTGGTTTTGGGGTACGGTATCATCAATATGCTGATGATACCCAACTTTTCATCTCTACCCCAAACCACCCAAACGATGCCCTCGACGTGATGTCCCGATGCCTGGAGGCTGTGCGGATCTGCATGGGGAGGAACAGGCTCAAGCTCAATCCCTCCAAGACTGAGTGGCTGTGGTTTCCATCATCCCGATTTGTACACCTTGTTCCAACTTTGGTGATAGGGGGAGAAATTTTAGCCCCCTCAGAGAAGGCTCGCAATCTGGGAGTCCTCCTGGATACGCGGCTTAGTTTAGAAGAACACCTGACGGCCGTGACCAGGGGGGCCTTTTACCAGGTTCGCCTGGTACGTCAGTTGCACCCCTTCCTGGATCGGGATGCTCTGTGCACAGTCACTCATGCCCTCGTCCTTTCTCGCCAGGACTACTGCAATGCTCTCTACATGGGGCTGCCCTTGAAGAGCACCCGGAGGCTTCAGCTGGTCCAGAATGCAGCCGCGCGGGTTATCATGGGGGTACCTAGGTGCTCCCATGTTACACCCCTTTTAGGCGGCCTGCACTGGTTGCCGGCTGTTTTCCGGGTGCGATTCAAGGTATTAATTATGACCTTTAAAGCGCTCCATGGCTTAGGCCCAGGGTACCTGCGAGACCACCTACTGCCACCAGTAGCCTCCCACCGTCCAGTACGATCCCACAGAGTTGGCCTTCTCAGGGTGCCGTCGGCCAGACAGTGTCGGCTGGTGACCCCCAGGGGGAGAGCCTTCTCTGTGGGAGCGCCTTCCCTCTGGAATGAGCTGCCCCCGGAGCTTTGCATAATCCCTGACCTCTGGTCCTTCCGACGCATCCTAAAAAGTTGGCTTTTCCAGCAAGCCGGCCTGGCACGTTAATTTTAACTCATTTTTTAAAATGTATTGTTCCATAAATTCGATTTGTTTTTTTGGATATATATTTAATTTCTTTTTAACTTTTGGGATGTGTGTTTTTTAATGTTGTACGCCGCCATGAGTCCTTTGGGAGAAGGGCGGCATATAAATCCAATAAAAACAAACAAACAAACAAACAAACATTTTAAACACAAAGAGTTCTCCCCATCAGCTCCAGGGGGATGGGATTAAGGCATGATAATATTGGCACTTTACTCAACTGACCACATGGCATCTGAGAACTCTGAGAATTCAACCAAACCTGGACTCAGCCTAGAGAGTTGCCCCTGCATGGGCCCATGTGAGTCTGACAACCAATCAGAATACATTTCTTACACAGGAACAGGAAACAGAGAGGTGGGACTGAACAGGTTATAAAAAGCCTAGCAAGCCCCTCCCTTGGCTCTTCTCTTCTTCTCCACCAACATTGAAGCATGTGATCACCTTTTCTGTTCAGGACTCAAGCCATGTGGCCCTGTCCACCATTAAAACCATCTTTCCAAGCAGCCTCCATGTCTCCAGTGTCTTTTTCCCCACTTGGAGCCAAACCCAGATGGACATTTCTTTCAACACTCTGTTGCCTCTTCTTCATCCTGGTAAATAATACTAACTGCAAAAGAAATAAAACAATATTGGACACAATTATGGTTGTAAACTGAAGACTGCAGGTAACAGAAGGGACCCCTGTTTTCACCCAACAATGTACAGTCTTTTCAGGAAGGATGTCCCCCAACAAACAGGAAAGATATAGTCTTTCATCTAAGAAGTTAGATCAAGAATGAATGTCATAGGTAGATTCACAGAGCAATACAGATTTCTTTTTCTCAAATTTATTTCTCAGTTCAAGAAACAGGAATATATGAATTAGGTTCAGTACTTAGGTCAGTCCAAGTAGCTATTCAAGAGTTAGTGATTAGAAGCAATGGTAAAGCAAGATATGGATTTAAAACCAGAAACATTTTGTTGGGTATTTCAAAGGGAATACAATACATATTTAATTTTACACGTTAGCAGCTGCTGGACTTGTGTTTGCACGACAGTGGAAAAACAAAGATATAAAAATGAATAAATATTAGAATGTACAAGAATGAATAAATTAACAATTAAAATCAAGGTGGCTTCGAACATTTTTTCACGTGGGGTTTGTTTTACCAATGGCTAACTAACAGAAACAGAAATTAGAAATCTAAAAGTATGAAAGAAAATACCAATTATGTAAGGAAAGGTCACTAAAATGTATAAGGTAATATTATTAGTACTTGATCATTATTAATGCATAGATAACTGCGAGACATTGCACACACACACACACACACACACACACACACACACACACACACAAACTATGACAGTGCCAGGAAAACACCAAAAGAATAGCAGTTTTCCCCAAAAGACTGCAGATGAAACCAGTTTTTCCCCTAGGGACAGGAAAGACAAAGCCACTGGAATAAAAAACCATCAAGGCATTGTGGGAAGTTATGAAGGACAGTGCCAGGAAGCTCACAGAACCAGAAACCACCAGACAAAACACCATCTGAAAGGTAAACTTTAAATACACCCATTAGGACAAATAGCTTGCCTGGCTCCCCTTTTCTTGTTTCCTGGCAGAACTAACGCCCAGGATGGGAAAGACAAATGACCTCGGACCAAGATTAACCCAGGAAAGCAGAGGCTGACATCCGGCCCTTCTTCAAGAGAGATATCATCCCTTCAGAAAAAGAAAAAAGGAAAACAAACAATACAAAACAAGAATATATATAATCAAGGTTTATCAGGATAACTGGAGTAGAATTTCCGTAAAAGTCTGAGAGCTCTAACATGAGATTTGTCAACCCATTCTGCCTGAGAAGGGGGAAAATGTTTCCAGGATACCAAATACTGAATGCGAACCCTATGTTTTCTGGAGTTCAAGATTTCTTTAACCTCAAAATGTTGTACTCCCTCAATAAGAAGAGTGACCGGGGGTGAAGGTTGAGGCGGACAAAAAGAAGAAGTGTGCTCCGGTTTTAACAGGTTCACATGAAACACAGGATAAATTCTTTTAAGGGTCTTTGGTAACTCCAATTGTACCAATACAGGATTTATGATTTTCACAATGGGGAACGGTCCTACATACTTCGGGCCCAGCTTCTTCGATTTTTGGGTGGTTTGCAGGAACCTAGTGGATAAAAACACCCTATCCCCAACTTTGTACTCTCTCGGTTCAGTCTGTTTCTTATCCACCTCATGGGCCAAAGTTTCCGAAGTTGATCACTCCACTCAGATAAGGACAAAATTTGCAGTTTTTCTTCAGGCAATTCAGGAATTGGTACAAAGTCCTGACCAAACACAACTTTGAAAGGGGTCATGTCGGTACTGCTGTGAACAGAATTGTTGTACGCCACCTCTGCATGTGGTAACAGTTCAGCCCAATTATCCTATTGATAATTGATGAAACATTGGAGGTACTGCTCCAAAACCGAGTTAGTCTGTTCACAAGCCCCATTAGTCTGAGGATGGTGGGTGGAGCTTAGCCCCTGGGCAGAGCCAATCAATTTCAGGAACTTTTTCCAAAAGAGGGAGGTGAATTGAACCCCCCCTGTCTGAAATTATGCTTTCAGGAACACCATGTAATCTATATACATGTGAAATAAACAATTTAGCCAATGACTTTGCTGACGGGATCTTGGAGCAAGGCACAAAATGAACCTGTTTGGAAAACAAATCGGTGATAACCCAAATAACGGTATATCCTAGACTTTCTGGAAATTTGACAATAAAGTCCATTGATATCTCCTTCCATGGGGCTCCAGGACGGGCAACACTTTGGAGGAGACCCTGAGGTTTCCCTGGCAGTCTTTTTGTGGCCGCACAGACAGGACAACTGGCTATGTAGGACTCAATGTTTTTCTTCAATGAAGACCACCACAACTGCCTCTTAATCAAATGCAAAGTCTTTACAAATCCAAAATGGCCTGCCATTCTTGAATCGTGGGCCCGTTGAAGAACGACCGGTTTCAGGGTAGCAGGAACATACAATTTAGCCCCCACCCAAGCCAGGCCATCCTTCATGGTGCATTCATCAGAATGTTTCTTGAACCAGTCATTGGATTCAAGGCCCTCCTTGAGTTTGTTCATTAGGTCCGTAGTCACAACCAAGTCAACAGGGCTTTGGCTTCTAGTAACCATTGGTGCGGCCAGATTCTTAGCTGGGATGACTGCATGAACCACGCTCAGTTTAGAGCTGTTGCTTGGACAAGGCATCAGCCATAAAGTTCTTCCCCCTCGGGATGTATTTCAAGGTAAAATTGAACCGGTTGAAGTGTTGTGCCCAACGCACTTGTTTAGGTGACAGTTTATGTGGGGTTTTCAACGCTTCTAAATTTTTATGATCAGTCCATACTTCAAAAGTGTGTTTCACCCCCTCCAGGAAATGTCGCCATGTCATCAAAGCCCATCTGACAGCAAAAGCTTCCTTCTCCCATATGGCCCATCTCCTTTCCGTCTCTGTAAGCTTACGGGAGGTGTAAGCACACGGTTGCAATTTACCCTCAGCGTTTGTTTGAAGTAATACCGCTCCCACCACCACGTCACTGACATCAGCCTGTACCACGAATGGTGCATCCATATCAGTGTGTTTCAAAACCGGCTCTGCTGCAAAGAGTCGCTTTAATTTCTCGAAAGCAGCTTGACACTCCATAGTCCAGTTCAATGGCTTCCCCGGCCTAGGTTTTGCTTCTCCTTTAGATTTTAGAAGACTTGTAATGGGCAGAGCGATGCTAGCAAATGAGAGAATAAATTGACGATAAACATTTGCAAATCCCAGAAAACTTTGCAATTGCTTGCGGGTGCGAGGAGGCGCCCAATCAGTAATGGCCTGGACTTTTGCCGTGTCCATCTCGATGCCTTTGTGGGTGATACAGTATCCCAGGTAATCGATCTTCTCCTGATGAAATTCACATTTAGACAATTTGGCATAAAGTTCAGCAGCTCAGAGTTTCTTGAGGACTGAGCAGACCAAAGTCACATGTTCCTCACGTGTTTCCATGTCGATAAGGATGTCATCGAGATAGACTAACACGCCCTTGTACAGGTGTTCATGCAAAGCTTCATTTATTAATTGCATGAAAACTGCTAGCCCCCCCTGCAGACCAAACGGGAGTACCCTGAATTGGAAGCATCCCAAAGGGCAGTTGAAAGCAGTTTTCCACTCATCCCCTTCTTTAATTCTGACTCTGTAGTAGGCCTCCCTTAGGTCCAACTTCATAAAAATCTTCCCCTTCCCCAAATGGGCTAACATATTCTTCATGAGTGGCAAGGGGTTTACAATTTCCATGCAAATTCCATTCAGGATTTTGTAATTCACACATAAATGAAAGGAGCCATCTTTCTTTTCTCTGAACAATACAGGTGCGGCCACCCGTGGCCTAGCTGGTTGTATGAAACCCCTTTTAAAGTTTTTGTCAATAAACTTGCACAATTCCTCCATTTCACATGGGGTCATCGAGTAAATCTGGGGTTTTGGGAGTTTTCCCTGGGGATGATCTCGATGCTACAATCAGTAGCACGGTGGGGGGGGACAATTTGTCAGAAGATTTTTCACTGAAAACTTCCTTGAGGTCCCAATATTCCTTAGGGATTTTCTTCTCCCCTTCAATTTTTTCTTGTATTGCAGCCGATAGGTTTGGTTCAGCCTCGGCTATGTGGGAGACCCTCCCCTTCCCCTCAGGGGGTTTAGCGGAATGGATGCCCAACCACCCTTTTCTCCAATTCACATAAGGGTTCCATTTACATAGCCAGGGTAATCCCAGTATGAGGGGTCGATCCATCCCTGGTGCAACGATGAAACTCAAAGTTTCTTGGTGATGCCCCATCCACATTTCAACTGGTTCCGTTACAAAATGGGCAGCCCCCCCCCCCCCAGCCACAGACCCGTCCAACTGGCAAAAAGCAATGGGCACTTTCAAAGTTCTCAGTCTCAGTCCCATTTTCTCCACCACATCCGGGCTAATTACACAATGTGTGCATCCAGAATCCAAGAGGGCTAGCATTTTCCCTTGGGCACCAGTAGAGGGCACTTTAAGTTCTACTGGAATGGTCATGGGGCCTGCTCATGGACTTACCAAATGGTCATCACGGAGTCAGTTTTGCTTTCTCCAGAAAGAAAGGAGGGTTCTTCTTCCCCTTGGCTGGGTGGGAAATCTTCAATAGCTTCCACCCCTTTCATGGTGGTGTCCTTTTGTTTCCCCGGTTGTTTGTCTGGTTTCCTCCCACCCACAGCAGTGGGTTTCAGGCCAATTTTTGAGTGACAGCTTGTTGCACGGTGCCCCTCCTTTCCACAATGGAAACAAGCAGTAGACTGGGGCTTGCTTGCAGACCAACCCTTTTCTCCTTTTGAAGCACCTCTCGGGAAGGTGGGAAGGAGACCTTTACCTTTCTCACTGTTTTCCTGGTATTTATCCCTGGCGAGGTCAATCTCAACATCTGCTGCCAACTTGTACCAACGTTGTAGGTTGTGTGGGGCTCCTCTTTTAACACAGTTCTGGTATAGATCCTTGTTCAAGCCATCCATAAAACTGTCCATTAATGCCTCCTCGGACCAACCCGCATGTATACCGATAGCTCATGAAACTCTTAAATGTAATCAGCTACCGGAGTTCTTCCCTGAATAAGAGTTTTCATTTTGGTTCTCACCTTTCGCTCGGCTAGTGGGTCATCAAAGCACTTCCTCAGGGCGGCCATAAACGTATTGTAGGTCCTCAGCAGGGAGTCATCATCATTATGCAAAGCGACCATCCAGGCTGCGCCTTATTTTCCAATGCCATAGTCACCACTCTCACCTTGGCTTCCTTGTTGGGGAGATCTTCTCCAAACTGTTGCATGAAATTCCAGACCTGGACCAGGAAAAATCCTAGTTCCTTGTGGTCACCTCCGAATTTCATGCCAAGAGGAGGAACTTTTGCCATTCGGCATCTGCGGGGGGCTCCTACCCCACTTGGAGGGGCTCATGTGGTTGCCGCTGCTGCTGCTACTGGGGCTCTCCCATCCTGATCAGCTCCACTGTCTGCCCCCAGCCCCCCCCCCCCGGGTGATCCAGGTCCTCCTCACGTTTCTCTTCTTGATCAGGAAATCAGCTTCCTTCTCAGCCCGGCTCTCATGAAAATGAAGCTTCTCCCACGCCTCTTGTGAGAGTTTCATAGCGTGGGACATCATGAGATCCTCCTCTTTGGCTTTCTGCCAGGCAGCTGCAGGTTGCGGGTGTCAGCTGGTGGTAACTCCGGCAGGAATTTCCTCAGGCTCATATTTCTGCCCCACCCCCAATGACCACGTAGGGCGAACAGATCTTTCCTCAAAATTCAGTTCCGCCATACACTCTGACTCCAAAGGGCATGAGTCCCCTGCAGTCAGCCTTTTGTCCTCCTGGTCACTGCCTGGGTTGGACATTTCTTTGGAGGTTTGGGTTTTTATTGCACTCCCCTCAGAAGGTGTTAGCTCCAGGATGAGCGCAAAGAGAGACCTTGCTTAATGGCAGGCATGCCTCCCTCAGTAACCAAGAAAGAAACCTCTCAGTCCAATGGTTGTGGAATTAAATGTACTTTTACTGGTTATGAATAGATAGCAGCGAAGTAAAGCAGGGTCTGAGGCAGAAAAGCATGAAATCATACATATCAAACTTTTGCCCAGCCCCCTCCCTCCAACAACCCCCATCCCATTGCCCAATCTGCATCTCCCTTGGGTGTCATGTGGGTTGCATCTCCATCAGCATGCGCAGACGATGGTGAGAACAAAACTCCCTGTTTGACGAATCCTCCTGTACTAATTATTCCCATCCCAAATACCATGCCCTCTCCCCCGTTTCCATGGCAGCCGAAAGCAAGCAAGCGAAGCAGAGGCTGACAACAATTTTTAAAAATTCTATACACAATAAATAAAATATTGTTTAAAAAAACATTAAAAGCATAAAAGAGAAAAAAAAACCGGGTCACTTACCAGCAGGCAGAATCAGTAGCTCTCCGATGCGATGGATGCAGCAGGGAGCAGGGCAGGCAGATGATGAGGCAGAAGGTAAGCTGCACTGAAGGGACAAGGGACAACCGGGACAGCTAGGCCCGCCACCTGTTGTGGCCCAGCAGCGGCCGGCTGAGCTGTTGGTGGAATCTGACAGTGATGAACACTATGGGACTGCCCTGGAGGCTGAGGAAGACTCTGGGGGGGTGTTTGGAGTCAGAGCAGGGACTAGAGAGGCCTGTTGGCCACCAAGTGGCATCTGGGTCAGGGAGCAGTGAGGAAGAACAGAGGGAGGCTGTCCCTGATGTATGTATGCATAGGGCTGAGAGGAGGAGGGAGCAGCTTTGGAAAAAGGGTCACAGAAGGAAATAGGAACAGGTGGCTACAGATTGGCCCTTCCCGGAGAGCTTATAGGTGGGGTGATGGGAGGGGAATTTTGCAGGAAACAACAATTTACTGATCCATCCGTAGAGAAAGATTGGGAGAATTTTGTGAGTTCAAGCCTTGTTTCATAGAGATTGCTTTCTGGGCTCCCAGCCAAGGGGTTGCTTATCTCCCTCCTTAATTGTGGCAGACAGCCAAGTCTGCGTCCATATATATTGTAGAGGCTTGGGACAGAACAGTTTGTTTCCTGCACTCTAAAACAGATTTAAATATAAGTTAAAATGGAGCAGCTTCGGGCAGAAAACGCGCAGCTAACACAACAGGTAGCTGTGCTGGCTGCCCAGGTGGCTCAGTTCCAAGGTCACACTGCTCAACCACCGCCTCGGCGGATATGCTCGGTTGCAGTGCCTGATAAATTCGATGGCAACCAAGCCATGTTTCCGGCTTTTTTGGGACAATGCCAGCTGTTTATCAGCTTGAGAGCAGAGGATTTCCCCACTGACCGAGATAAAGTGGGGTTTATGATTAGCCTTCTCTCTGGCTCCGCAGCTCGTTGGGCTACCCCACTGCTGGTCCAGGCTAGCCCTTTGCTGGATGACTTCAGGGGGTTCTGTGACCACCTCAGGTTAATGTGTGAGGACCCCATTAAGACGGAGACGGCTACCCGACATCTGAAGACTCTGAAGCAGGGTCGGCGTTCCTTGCTTGTTTGTTTGTTTGTTTTGTTTTCATTGGATTTATATGCCGCCCTTCTCCCAAAGGACTCATGGCGGCGTACAACATTAAAAAACACACATCCCAAAAGTTAAAAAGAAATTAAATACATATCCAAAAAACCAAACCAAATTTATAGGACAATACATTTAAAAATGAGTTAAAATTAACAGGCCAGGCCGGCTTGCTGGAAAAGCCAACTTTTTAGGGCGCGTTGGAAGGACCGGAGGTTGGGGATTATGCAAAGCTCCGGGGGCAGCTCATTCCAGAGGGAAGGCGCTCCCACAGAGAAGGCTCTCCCCCTGGGGGTCACCAGCCGACACTGTCTGGCCGACGGCACCCTGAGAAGGCCAACTCTGTGGGATCGTACTGGACGGTGGGAGGCTACTGGTGGCAGTAGGTGGTCTCGCAGGTACCCTGGGCCTAAGCCATGGAGCGCTTTAAAAGTCATAATTAATACCTTGAATCACACCCGGAAAACAACCGGCAACCAGTGCAGGCCGCCTAAAAGGGGTGTAACATGGGAGCACCTAGGTACCCCCATGACAACCCATGTGGCCGCATTCTGGACCAGCTGAAGCCTCCGGGTGCTCTTCAAGGGCAGCCCCATGTAGAGAGCATTGCAGTAGTCCAGGCGAGAAAGGACGAGGGCATGAGTGGCTGTGCACAGAGCATCCCGATCCAGGAAGGGGCGCAACTGACGTACCAGGCGAACCTGGTAAAAGGCCCCCCTGGTCATGGCCGCCAGGTGTTCTTCTAAACTAAGCCGCGTATCCAGGAGGACTCCCAGATTGCGAGCCTTCTCTGAGGGGGCTAAAATTTCTCCCCCTATCACCAAAGTTGGAACAAGGTATACAAATCGGGATGACGGAAACCACAGCCACTCAGTCTTGGAGGGATTGAGCTTGAGCCTGTTCCTCCCCATCCAGATCCGCACAGCCTCCAGGCATCGGGACATCACGTCGAGGGCATCGTTTGGGTGGTTTGGAGTAGAGATGAAAAGTTGGGTATCATCAGCATATTGATGATACTGTACCCCAAAACCACGGATGATCTCGCCCAGCGGTTTCATGTATATGTTGAAGAGGAGGGGTGAGAGAACCGACCCCTGGGGCACCCCACAAGTGATGCGCCTGGGGGTCGATCTCAGCCCTCCAGTCAACACAAACTGTGACCGATCCGACAGGTAGGAGGAGAACCACTGTAAAACGGTGCCCCCCACTCCCAACCCCCTGAGTCGTCGCAGTAGGATACCATGGTCGATGGTATCGAAAGCCGCCGAGAGGTCTAATAGGACCAGGACAGAGGAGCAGCCCCTGTCCCGGGCCCGCCAGAGATCATTGACCAACTCGACCAATGCCGTCTCCGTGCTGTACCTGGGCCTGAAACCCGACTGAAACGGATCCAGGTAGACATCCAGGTACTTGCAGGAATACATCAGTGAGTTTAGGCTACTTAGCCAGGATTCGGCTTGGACGCAGCCCTCATGGACGCATTTCAGGATGGGTTGTCGGAAGAATTGCAGGATGAGCTGGTGCGTGTGGATAGGCCACCAAATTTCAACACACTGGCCCATCTGTGTCTCTGGATTGATGCTCGGTTGCAGAGGCGGGAATGTCGCTGCACATCCCAGGAGAACAGGGTGGTTCCGGCCATGCGTGAGACTCCAATTCCACAGGAGGAGCCCATGGAATTAGGTGCAGCAAAACCCCACTTGTCGATAATGGAGAAAAACAGACGGCACTTGGGGGGGGTGTTTTTATTGTGGGGAACCTGGGCACATGGCAGCCTTTTGCTCCAAAGAAGAGACGAGGGGCGTCAATTACTGGACCTACCCCCCAACCCCAGAACATTTTGTCGGGAAATGCCCCAAACCCGATCTAAGGGAGACCTTCGGTCGGGCGCACACCAATTCAGAGCCATGCTTAGAGACACTGACTTGCGGGCCTCCCCAACACCTGATCCTGGTATCATGAATAGTCCTGTCCAGTAGTCCGCAGGGGATTCCGGCACATGCTCTGGTCGACTCCGGGGCTACAAGAAACTTCATGGACGAGGCATTTGCGATCAAGTATGCAGTCCCTCTGTGTCAGGTAGATCCTCCTATGCTTGTGGAGACCATTGACGGCTGGGTGCTTCTGTCTGGGGCTATCAAGGCCGCCACGCAACCCTTGCACCTGGTCATTGGGGCTCATGAGGAAGCTATCCAGTTCTACATTACCTCTGACCTGCATTTCCCTGTGGTCTTGGGCTTGGCTTGGCTGCGGGCGAACGATCCACAGATTTACTGGTCCCAGAACCTTGGCACTTTTCCAGCCTTGCAATGTGTGGACCACACCTGTCAAGTCTGTGCAGGCCAGTTGCAGAGTCCACCCAGGGTGTCCTTGCCTTCTGACATAGCATATTTTGCAGACGTGTTCAGTGAACAAGAAGCAGACCAATTGCCACCACACCGGCCATATGATTGCCCCATCAATTTGATTCCGGACGCGCTGCTCCACGTGGGTTGTTTATATTTGATATCAGATCTGGAGTTGGCCGCATTGCGGGACTTTTTGGACAAAAACCTAGCTCAGGGTTTTATCTGACCCTCGTCTTTGCCACTGTCTGCCCCGGTCTTGTTCGTCAAAAAGAAGACCGGAGATTTGAGACTATGTTGTGACTACCATAAACTTAATTCTATCACAGGACACAATCGATATCCTCTGCCCCTTATTCCTGAACTGATGGAGCGGCTCAGAGAGGCTACAGTTTTCACGAAATTGGATCTGCGTGGAGCCTATAATCTTGTCCAGATCCGGCCCGGGGATGAATGGAAGAAGGCATTCGGCAACAGGTACGGGCATTTTGAGTATACGGTCATGGCTTTTGGGCTGACCAATGCTCCTGCCGTCTTACAACATTTTATGAACAACATCTTCTGGGACCTTTTGGACCAGTTTGTTGTTATTTATCTAGATGACATTCTAATTTACTCATCCTCCCAGGAAAGCCATCGGCAGCACCTACGCCTGGTCCTACAACTGCTCCAGCTGTGAGTTTTAAAAACGTCTGAGTGAATCTAGGAAGAGGGAAGAGTCAGAGGGACTGGAAGTGTGTGTGTGTGTGTGTGTGTGTGCACCAACCGTGAGTTTTACAAACGTCTCAGAGAATCCAGGAAGAGGGAAGTGACAGTGGGGCTGTAAGAGAGAGAGGGGGAGAGAGAGAGAGAGAGAGAGAGAGAGAGAGAGAGAGAGAGAGAGAGAGAGAGAGTGCACCAGCTGTGAGTCTTAAATACGTCTGAGTGAATCCAGAAAGAGGGAAGAGGCAGAGAGGTTGGAAGTGTGTGTGTGTGTGTGTGTGTGTGTGTGTGTGTGTGTGTGTACCAGGTGTGAGTTTTAAAAATGTCTGAGTGAATCCAGGAAGAGGGAACAGGCAGAGGGGCTGGAAGTGTGTGTGAGTGTACAAGCAGTGAATTTTACAAGAATCTGAGTGAATCCAGGAAGAGGGAAGAGGCAGAGGGGCTGGAAGTGTGAGTGTGTGTGTGTGTGTTTGTATGTACCAGCTGTGAGTTTTAAAAACGTCTGAGTGAATCTAGGAATAGGGAAGAGTCAGAGGGACTGGAACTGTGTGTGTGTGTGTGTGTGTGTGTGTGTGTGTGTGTGCACCAGCAGTGAGTTTTACAAACGTCTGAGTGAATCCAGGAATAGGGAAGAGGCAGAGGGGCTGGAAGTGTGTGTGTGTGTGTGTGTGTGTATGTGTGTGTGTACCAGCTGTGAGTTTTAAAAACATCTGAGTGAATCTGGGAAGAGGGAAGAGGCAGAGGGGCTGGAAGTGTTTGTGTGTGTGTGTGTGTGTGGGCACCAGATGTGAGTTTTCAAAATGTCTTAGTGAATCAAGGAATAGGGAAGAGTCAGAGGGACTGGATGTGTGTGTATGTGTGTGTGTGTGTGTGTACACAGGCTGTGAGTTTTAAAAACCTCTGATTGAATTCAGGAAGAGGGAAGAGGCAGAGGGGCTGGAAGTTTGGGGATGTGCACCACCTGTGAGTCTTAAAACTGTCTGAGTGAATCCAGGAAGAGGGAAGAGGCAGAGGGGCTCGAATTGTCTGTACATGTGCACAGGCTCTGAGTCTTAAAAACATCTGAGTGATCCCAGGAAGATGGAAGAGGCAGAGGGACTGGAAGTGTTTGGATGTGCACCTGCTGTGAGTCTTAAAAACGTCTGAGTGAATCCAGGAATAGGGAAGAGGCAGAGGGGCAGGAGATGTGTGTGTGTGTGTGTGTGTGCACAGGCTCTGAGTCTTAAAAACATCTGATTGAATCCAGGAAGAGGGAAGAGGCAGAGGGGCTGGAAGTTTGTGGATGTGCACATGCTGTGAGTTTTAAAAACGTCTGATTGACTCCAGGAAGAGGGAAGGGGTAGAGGGGCTGGAAGTATTTGGGTGCACAGGCTGTGAGTTTTAAAAACATCTGATTGAATCCAGGAATAGGGAAGAGCCATAGGGGCTGGAAGTGTGTGGATGTGCACAGGCTGTGAGTCTTAAAAACGTCTGAGTGAATCCAGGAAGAGGGAAGAGGCAGAGGGGCTGGAAGTTTGTGGATGTGCACATGCTGTGAGTTTTAAAAACATCTGATTGAATCCAGGAAAAGGGAAGAGGTAGAGGGGCTGGAAGTGTGTAGGTGCACAGGCTGTGAATCTTAAAAACGTCTGATTGACTCCAGGAAGAGGGAAGGGGTAGAGGGGCTGGAAGTGTTTGGGTGCACAGGCTGTGAGTTTTAAAAATATCTGATTGAATCCAGGAATAGGGAAGAGCCATAGGGGCTGGAAGTATGTGGATGTGCACAGGCTGTGAGTTTTAAAAACATCTGATTAAATCCAGGAAACGGGAAGAGGCAGAGGGGCTGAAGGAGTGTATGTGTGCACAGGTTGTGAATCTTAAAAACATTTGATTGAATCCAGGAAGCGGGAAGAGGCAGAGGGGCTGGAAGTGTGTACGTGCACAGGCTGTGAATCTTAAAAACGTCTGATTGAATCCAGGAAGAGGGTAGGGGTAGAGGGGCTGGAAGTGTTTGGGTGCACAGGCTGTGAGTTTTAAAAACATCTGATTGAATCCAGGAATAGGGAAGAGCCATAGGGGCTGGAAGTGTGTGGATGTGCACAGGCTGTGAGTCTTAAAAACGTCTGAGTGAATCCAGGAAGAGGGAAGAGGCAGAGGGGCTGGAAGTTTGTGGATGTGCACATGCTGTGAGTTTTAAAAACATCTGATTGAATCCAGGAATAGGGAAGAGGTAGAGGGGCTGGAAGTGTGTAGGTGCACAGGCTGTGAATCTTAAAAACGTCTGATTGACTCCAGGAAGAGGGAAGGGGTAGAGGGGCTGGAAGTGTTTGGGTGCACAGGCTGTGAGTTTTAAAAACATCTGATTGAATCCAGGAATAGGGAAGAGCCATAGGGGCTGGAAGTGTGTGGATGTGCAGTGGCTGTGAGTTTTTTAAAAGTCTGAGTGAATCCAGGAAGAGGGAAGAGGCAGAGGGGCTGGAAGTGTGTGGGTGCACAGGCTGTGAGTTTTAAAAATATCTGATTGGATCCAGGAAGATGGAAGAGGCAGTGTGGCTGGAAGTGTGTGGATGTGCACAGGCTGTGAGTTTTAAAAACATCTGATTGAATCCAGGAAGCGGGAAGAGGCAGAGGGGCTGAAGGAATGTATGTGTGCACAGGTTGTGAATCTTAAAAACATCTGATTGAATCCAGGAAAAGGGAAGAGGTAGAGGGGCTGGAAGTGTGTAGGTGTCAGGCCTGTAATTATATTCTTTTTTGGATCTTTGGCCTGCCACACTTTCTTATAATTTTCTATGCTGTTTCAATAGTGTAGTAGTTGGGAGGGGTGAATAGAAAGGAGTAGGATTGTAGAATGGATTGTTGACATTCTTTTGTAGAAGCCAAGGTCATCTTTTGTCTTCGCATCTCGACACCTGGCCGGAAGAAGATGGGTGTACATGCCAGCGTGGAAGATGATGATTGGAACATGTGATGGATTTGTGGGTGTGGGGAGAGATCATGAACTTTAACTGGGTGAACCCAGAGCATGTACTTCCAGAGTTGAAATTTCCATAGCCGTGCTAACATGCCTGCCGAATAAATTGCACCTTAAAGGATGTTTTGCCTTGGACAATGATTTATTTCTGCATGGTATTTAGAACCCTAACAGTAGGTGCACAGGCTGTGAATCTTAAAAACGTCTGATTGAATCCAGGAAGAGGGTAGGGGTAGAGGGGCTGGAAGTGTTTGGGTGCACAGGCTGTGAGTTTTAAAAACATCTGATTGAATCCAGGAATAGGGAAGAGCCATAGCGGCTGGAAGTATGTGGATGTGCACAGGCTGTGAGTTTTAAAAACGTCTGAGTGAATCCAGGAAGAGGGAAGAGGCAGAGGGGCAGAATGAGTGAGTGCCTGTGCAGTGGCTGTGAGTTTTTAAAAAGTCTGAGTGAATCCAGGAAGAGGGAAGAGGCAGAGGGGCTGGAAGTGTGTAGGTGTCAGGCCTGTAATTATATTCTTTTTTGGATCTTTGGCCTGCCACACTTTCTTATAATTTTCTATGCTGTTTCAATAGTGTAGTAGTTGGGAGGGGGGAATAGAAAGGAGTAGGATTGTAGAATGGATTGTTGACATTCTTTTGTAGAAGCCAAGGTCATCTTTTGTCTTCGCATCTCGACACCTGGCCGGAAGAAGATGGGTGTACATGCCAGCGTGGAAGATGATGATTGGAACATGTGATGGATTTGTGGGTGTGGGGAGAGATCATGAACTTTCAACTAGGTGAACTTACAGGATGTAATTCAGAGTTGAAATTTCCATAGCCGTGCTAACATGCCTGCCGAATAAATTGCACCTTAAAGGATGTTTTGCCTTGGACAATGATTTATTTCTGCATGGTATTTAGAACCCTAACAGTAGGTGCACAGGCTGTGAATCTTAAAAACGTCTGATTGAATCCAGGAAGAGGGTAGGGGTAGAGGGGCTGGAAGTGTTTGGGTGCACAGGCTGTGAGTTTTAAAAACATCTGATTGAATCCAGGAATAGGGAAGAGCCATAGCGGCTGGAAGTATGTGGATGTGCACAGGCTGTGAGTTTTAAAAACGTCTGAGTGAATCCAGGAAGAGGGAAGAGGCAGAGGGGCAGAATGAGTGAGTGCCTGTGCAGTGGCTGTGAGTTTTTAAAAAGTCTGAGTGAATCCAGGAAGAGGGAAGAGGCAGAGGGGCTGGAAGTGTGTAGGTGTCAGGCCTGTAATTATATTCTTTTTTGGATCTTTGGCCTGCCACACTTTCTTATAATTTTCTATGCTGTTTCAATAGTGTAGTAGTTGGGAGGGGGGAATAGAAAGGAGTAGGATTGTAGAATGGATTGTTGACATTCTTTTGTAGAAGCCAAGGTCATCTTTTGTCTTCGCATCTCGACACCTGGCCGGAAGAAGATGGGTGTACATGCCAGCGTGGAAGATGATGATTGGAACATGTGATGGATTTGTGGGTGTGGGGAGAGATCATGAACTTTCAACTAGGTGAACTTACAGGATGTAATTCAGAGTTGAAATTTCCATAGCCGTGCTAACATGCTTGCGGAATAAATTGCACCTTAAAGGATGTTTTGCCTTGGACAATGATTTATTTCTGCATGGTATTTAGAACCCTAACAGTAGGTGCACAGGCTGTGAATCTTAAAAACGTCTGATTGAATCCAGGAAGAGGGTAGGGGTAGAGGGGCTGGAAGTGTTTGGGTGCACAGGCTGTGAGTTTTAAAAACATCTGATTGAATCCAGGAATAGGGAAGAGCCATAGGGGCTGGAAGTATGTGGATGTGCACAGGCTGTGAGTTTTAAAAACGTCTGAGTGAATCCAGGAAGAGGGAAGAGGCAGAGGGGCTGGAAATGTATGGGTGCACAGGATGTGAGTTTTTAAAATATCTGATTGGATCCAGGAAGATGGAAGAGGCAGTGGGGCTGGAAGTGTGTGGATGTGCACCGGCTGTGAGTCTTAAAATCGTCTGAGTGAATCCAGGAATTGGGAAGAGGCAGAGGGGCTGGAATTTTGTGGATCTGTACCAGCTGTGAGTTTTAAAACTGTCTGAGTGAATTCATTAAGAGGGAAGAGACAGAGGGGCTGAAATAGTGTATTTTTTTATTTATTTTTTTATTTCACTTATCAGTCACCCCCTCTCCGCAAAGGGACTCGGGGCGACGTACAATCGAAAAAAATATACAGATGTGGTATGGAGGTGGTGACATCAATGCTTAACAAATAAGATTCCAATAAAAAGCCACTAGGTTAAAATAAATAACAGTAAATTAAAACAGTTAAAATAATTTAAAAACCCAAAATTTACATTTACCGTAATTAAAATTGCCAGGGAGGTTAGAAAGTTCTAGTTTAAGCCAGGCCGGCAGGTTGGAACAGGTGGGTCTTGAGTTTCGTGCCGAAGGAGCGGAGATCGGTCGTTATCCTGATGTCTGGGGGGAGGTCATTCCAGAGGGCTGGGCCCATCACAGAGAAGGCCCTACTCCTGGGCGCCGCCCTCTGACACTGTCTGGTGGACGCACCCGGAGGAGTCCCTCTCTGTGAGAGCGAATTGGTCGCAGGGATGTATGGGGCAGAATGCGATCCCGCAAATAGCTAGGTCCTGTGCCATGGAGCACTTTAAAGATGGTAACTAACACTTGAAGCGCACCCGGTAGACCACAAGGAGCCAGTGCAGCTCGTGCAGGAGAGGTGTTATATGGGAGAACCTTGTTCTCCCCATAATTGCCTGCGCGGCCGCATTCTGGACCAGTTGCAGTCTCCGGGTGCATCTCAAGGGGAGCCCCATGTAGAGAGCATTACAGTAGTCCAGGGGGACGTCACCAGTGCGTGAGTGACTGTGCGGAGGCCATCCCGGTCCAATAGGGGGCGCAATTGGCGCACCAGGCGAACCTGGTGGAACGCCCCCCTTGCCACGGCTGTCACATGGTCTTCCATAGACAGCCGGGCGTCTAGGAGGATGCCCAAATTGCGCGCCCGCTCCACGGGGGCCAGTTGCTCGCCCCCGATGGCCAGCGATGGAATACACTGGTTGAACCGGGGGGCCGGTAGCCACAGCCACTCCGTCTTGGAGGGGTTGAGTCTGAGTCTGTTGTCTCCCATCCAGACCCGTACGGCTTCCAAACACCGGGACATCACTTCGACGGCCTCGTTGGGGTGGTTTGGGGTGTAAATGTACAGCTGTGTATCATCAGCGTACAGGTGGTATCCCACCCCAAAACCACGGATGATCTCGCCCAGTGGCTTCATATATGTGTTGAACAGGAGAGGCGAGAGGACCGACCCCTGTGGCAGCCCACAAGTGAGCGGCCTCAGGGTCGACCTCTGCTCCCCTGCCAACACACATTGCGTCCGGTCGGAGAGGTAGGAGCAGAACCATCGCAACACGGTGGCTCCTACCCCCAACCCCTCCAGCCGGTGCAGTAGGATACCATGGTCGATGGTATCAAAAGCCGCTGAGAGGTCTAATAGGACCAGGATAGAGGAACAACCCCTATCTCTGGCCCTCCAGAGATCATCCACCAACGCGACCAAGGCCGTCTCTGTGCTGTGCCCGGGCCGGAAGCCGGACTGGCGCGGGTCTAGATAATCAGATTCCTCCAGGTGACGTGGGAACTGCTGAGCCACCACGCTCTCTACAACCTTCATTAAAAAAGGAAGGTTGGAGACAG
This sequence comes from Natrix helvetica, assembly GCF_964273705.1. Classification (NCBI taxonomy): domain Eukaryota; kingdom Metazoa; phylum Chordata; class Lepidosauria; order Squamata; family Natricidae; genus Natrix; species Natrix helvetica. The sequence goes on along the minus strand of NC_138555.1, from coordinate 39,224,137 downwards.
GACGATAAATTGCTAGCTCCATTGGGTCCAGAGAAGGCTTCTTGAGCAAGGGTATGTGTGCACAGGCTGTGAATGTTAAAAACATCTGATTGAATCCAGGAAGAGGGAAGAGGCAGAGCGGCTGGAAGTGTGTTTGAATGGGCACAGGCTGTGAGTTTTAAAACAGTATGAGTGAATCTAGGAAGAGGGGAGAGGCAGAGGGGCTGGAAGTGTGTGTACATGTGCACAGGGTGTGAGTCTTAAAAGCATCTCAGTGAAACCAGGAAGATGGAAGAGGCAGAGGGGCAAAGGTGTGTGTGTTTGTGTCCACAGGCTGTGAGTCTTAAAAATGACTGAGTGAGTCTAGGAAGAGGGAAGAGGAAGAGGGGCAGAAAGAGGTTATGTGTGCACAGGCTGTGAGTCTTAAAAACATCTGATTGAATCCAGGTACAGGGAAGAGACAGATGTGCTGACGGTGTATGTGTGTGCACCGGCTGTGAGTTTTAAAACAGTCTGAGTGAATCCAGGAAGAGGAGAGAGGCAGAGGGGCTGGAATCGTGTGGATGTGCACAGGCTGTGAGTCTGAAAACCGTCTGAGTGAATCCAGGAATAGGGAAGAGGCAGAGGGGCTGGAGGTGTTTGTGTGTGCACAGGCTGTGAGTTTTGAAACAGTCTGAGTGAATCCAGGAAGAGGGGAGAGGCAGAGGGGCTGGAAGTACGTGTGCATGTGCACAGGCTGTGAGTCTTAACAAACATCTGAGTGAATCCAGGAAGAGGGGATAGCCAGAGGGGCTGGAAGTGCGTGTGCATGTGCACGGGCTGTGAGTCTTAAAAAACATCTGAGTGCTGCACCACTTCCGGCGGCCGAAGGCGACGGACACGTGCATCCGCCTTCTCGCTGCTTCGGTGGGCTCCCCTGAATCCTACTCAGCAGATGTTTCAGGCTCTCTTAATGGGACAGGACGATATGAAAAAACAGTTGCAGGACTTCAATGATCAGCTCAGAGAGACACAACAAAAAACTACACAGAATGAGCAGAGGATAGGTGTACTGGAGGAGGGTGCGGCTGGGATGAGGAGCGACCTGGAGGCAGTCCAAAGGGGGAACGCAGAATTTGAGAATCATGTAATAAAAATGGAATTTGAAAGGATGTCTGTCTTTCTTAGGTTTCAAAATTTACCAGAAGTTGAAAATGAAGATCTTAAAAGAGATCATGACCACAATGTTAGCAGAATATATTAGCAGAGATAAACAACAGCTTGGGTGGGATATTGACCTGATTTATAGTATTATCTCAGCCTATGCAAGAACACATAATGTTCCAAGGGAAGTTCGTGTTAAATTTCTTAGAAAAACCACAAGAGATGAGGTTCTAGGAGCTCAAAGGGGAGGACCATTAAAATATAAGGATAAAGAAATAACCATTCTTAAGCAGATCCCAAAGAGAGTAAGAGATAAGAGAGGAAATATAACTTCTTAGCAAAAAAATTATATAATAACGGGGTTTGGTTTAAGTGGTTGTTACCAGAAGGCATGTTGATTTTTTGGGAGAACAGTAGAATCAGAATTAACACAGCTGCGGAAGCGGAGGCTTTCATGAAAAAACATACTGCTCTCTTAGGTGACGTAGGGGATGTCACACAAGAAACAAAGCAGGGAGGGGCTGAGGCTCTGCCAGTGGACGGCGGGGAGGATGCGACAACAAGAAGACTCAGATCACAAAAGTGAATTGAAACACTATTCTAAATGTTGTTACAATGTATTTTCAAGGAAGTGACAAAAGTAAAATGATTGAAACATACTGACGATTTTGTGTAAACTTAAAACTGCTAATATCTATGCAAAAGTTCATAGTTTTTTATTTTCCTTTTTGTAAAAGTTGCAAGACCCGGGGGGGGCTTCTCCCCCCCCCTGCACGATGTAGCTGTCAAAATGTTCCATAACCTCTTAACCCCTTTTCCCTTGTAAAACTTTTAAAATCAATGAAAAATTTTGACAAAAAAAAATTCCTAACTAAAAAAAACAAACAAACATCTGAGTGAATCCAGGAATAGGGAAGAGGCAGAGGGGCTGGAAGTGTGTGGGTGCACAGACTGTGAGTTTTAAAAATCATCTGATTGAATCAAGGCAGAGGGAAGAGGCAGAGGGGCTGGAAGTGTGTGGATGTGCACCAGCTGTGAGTCTTAAAACCGTCTGAGCGAATCAAGGAATAGGGAAGAGGCAGAGGGGCTGGAAGTGTGTGGACGTGCACCAGCTGTGAGTCTTAAAACCGTCTGAGCGAATCAAGGAATAGGGAAGAGGCAGAGGGGCTGGAAGTGTGTGGACGTGCACCAGCTGTGAGTTGTAAAACCATCTGAGTGAATTCAGGAAGACGGCAGAGACAGAGGGGCTGAAAGAGTGTATGTGTGCACAGTCTGTGAGTTTCAAAACAGTCTGACTGAATCCAGAAAGAGGGGAGAGGCAGAGGGGCTGGAGGTGTGTGTGCATGTGCACAGGCTGTGAGTCAAAAACATCTGAGTGAACCCAGGAAGATGGAAGAGGCAGAGGGGCTGGAAGTGTGTGGATGTTCACCGGCTGTGAGTCTTAAAACCGTCTGAGTGAATCCAGGAAGAGGGAAGAGTCAGAGGGGCTGGAAGTGTGTGGATGTGCACCTGCTGTGAGTCTTAAAACTGTCTGAGTGAATCAAGAAATAGGGAAGAGGCAGAGGGGCTGGAGGTGGTTGTGTGTGCACCGGCTGTGAGTTTTAAAACAGTCTGAGTGAATCCAGGAAGAGGGGATAAGCAGAGGGGCTGGAAGTACGTGTGCATGTGCACAGGCTGTGAGTCTTAACAAACATCTGAGTGAATCCAGGAATGGGGAAGAGGCAGAGTGGCTGAAAGTGTGTGGATGTGCACCTGCTGTGAGTCCTAAAACCGCCTGAGTGAATCCAGGAAGAGTGAAGAGGCAGAGGGGCTGAAGGTGTGTGGATGTGCACAGGCTGTGAGTCTTAAAACTGTCTTAGTGAATCCAGGAATAGGGAGGACGCAGAAGGGCTGGAGGTGTTAGTGTGTGCACAGGCTTTGAGTTTTAAAACAGTCTGAGTGAATCCAGGAAGAGGGGATAGGCAGACAGGCTGGAATTACGTGTGCATGTGCACAGGCTGTGAGTCTTAACAAACATCTGAGTGAATCCAGGAATAGGGAAGAGGAAGAGGGGCTGGAAGTGTGTTCGTGTGCTAAGGCTGTGAGTTTTAAAAATGTCTGATTCAATCCAGGGACAGGGAAGAGGCAGAGGGGATGGAGGTGTCTGTGTGTGCACAGGCTGTGAGTTTTAAAACAGTCTGAGTGAATCCAGGAAGAGGGGAGAGGCAGAGGGGCAGTAGGTGTGTGGATGTGCACAGGCTGTGAGTCTGAAAACCGTCTGAGTGAATCCAGGAAGAGAGAACAGACAGAGGGGTTGGAGGTGTGTCCGTGTGCACCGGCTGTGAGTCTTAAAACCGGCTGAGTGAATCCAGGAAGAAGGAAGAGGCAGAGGGGCTGGAAGTGTCTGGATGTGCACCAGCTGTGAGTTGTAAAACCGTCTGAGTGAATCCAGGAATAGGGAGGACTCAGAGGGGCTGGAGGTGTTAGTGTGTGCACAGGCTGTGAGTTTTAAAACAGTCTGAATGAATCCAGGAAGAGGGGATAGGCAGACGGGCTGGAAGTACGTGTGTATGTGCACAGGCTGTGAGTCTTAACAAACATCTGAGTGAATCCAGGAATAGGGAAGAGGCAGAGTGGCTGGAAGTGTGTGGATGTGCACCAGCTGTGAGTTGTAAAACCGTCTGAGTGAATTCAGGAAGAGGGAAGAGGCAGAGGGGCTGCAAGTGTCTGGATGTGCACCAGCTGTGAGTTGTAAAACCGTCTGAGTGAATTCAGGAAGAGGGAAGAGACAGAGGGGCTGAAAGAGTGTATGTGTACACAGGCTATGAGTCTTAAAAACATCTGATTGAATCCAGGAACGGGGAAGAGGCAGAGGTGCTGGAGGTATGTGTGTGTGTGCACAGGCTGTGAGTCTTAAAACTGTCTGAGTGAATCCAGGAAGTGGGAAGAGGCAGAGGGGCTGGAATTGTCTGTACATGTGCACAGGCTCTGAGTCTTAAAAACATCTGAGTGATCCCAGGAAGATGGAAGAGGCAGAGGGACTGGAAGTGTTTGGATGTGCACATGCTGTGAGTCTTAAAACCGGCTGAGTGAATCCAGGAATAGGGAAGAGGCAGAGGGGCAGGAGATTTGTGTGTGTGTGTGTGTGTGTGTGCACAGGCTCTCAGTCTTAAAAACATCTGATTGAATCCAGGAAGAGGGAAGAGGCAGAGGGGCTGGAAGTTTGTGGATGTGCACATGCTGTGAGTTTTAAAAACGTCTGATTGACTCCAGGAAGAGGGAAGGGGTAGAGGGGCTGGAAGTGTTTGGGTGCACAGGCTGTGAGTTTTAAAAACATCTGATTGAATCCAGGAATAGGGAAGAGCAATAGGGGCTGGAAGTGTGTGGATGTGCACAGGCTGTGAGTCTTAAAAACGTCTGAGTAAATCCAGGAAGAGGGAAGAGGCAGAGGGGCTGGAAGTTTGTGGATGTGCACATGCTGTGAGTTTTAAAAACATCTGATTGAATCCAGGAAAAGGGAAGAGGTAGAGGGGCTGGAAGTGTGTAGGTGCACAGGCTGTGAATCTTAAAAACGTCTGATTGACTCCAGGAAGAGGGAAGGGGTAGAGGGGCTGGAAGTGTTTGGGTGCACAGGTTGTGAGTTTTAAAAACATCTGATTGAATCCAGGAATAGGGAAGAGCCATAGGGGCTGGAAGTGTGTGGATGTGCACAGGCTGTGAGTCTTAAAAACGTCTGAGTGAATCCAGGAAGAGGGAAGAGGCAGAGGGGCTGGAAGTTTGTGGATGTGCACATGCTGTGAGTTTTAAAAACATCTGATTGAATCCAGGAAAAGGGAAGAGGTAGAGGGGCTGGAAGTGTGTAGGTGCACAGGCTGTGAATCTTAAAAACGTCTGATTGACTCCAGGAAGAGGGAAGGGGTAGAGGGGCTGGAAGTGTTTGGGTGCACAGGCTGTGAGTTTTAAAAACATCTGATTGAATCCAGGAATAGGGAAGAGCCATAGGGGCTGGAAGTGTGTGGATGTGCACAGGCTGTGAGTTTTAAAAACATCTGATTGAATCCAGGAATAGGGAAGAGCCATAGGGGCTGGAAGTATGTGGATGTGCACAGGCTGTGAGTTTTAAAAACGTCTGAGTGAATCCAGGAAGAGGGAAGAGGCAGAGGGGCAGAATGAGTGAGTGCCTGTGCACAGGCTGTGAGTTTTAAAAACATCTGATTGAATCCAGGAAGCGGGAAGAGGCAGAGGGGCTGAAGGAGTGTATGTGTGCACAGGTTGTGAATCTTAAAAACATTTGATTGAATCCAGGAATAGGGAAGAGGTAGAGGGGCTGGAAGTGTGTAGGTGCACAGGCTGTGAATCTTAAAAACGTCTGATTGACTCCAGGAAGAGGGAAGGGGTAGAGGGGCTGGAAGTGTTTGGGTGCACAGGCTGTGAGTTTTAAAAACATCTGATTGAATCCAGGAATAGGGAAGAGCCATAGGGGCTGGAAGTGTGTGGATGTGCAGTGGCTGTGAGTTTTTAAAAAGTCTGAGTGAATCCAGGAAGAGGGAAGAGGCAGAGGGGCTGGAAGTGTGTGGGTGCACAGGCTGTGAGTTTTAAAAATATCTGATTGGATCCAGGAAGATGGAAGAGGCAGTGTGGCTGGAAGTGTGTGGATGTGCACAGGCTGTGAGTTTTAAAAACATCTGATTGAATCCAGGAAGCGGGAAGAGGCAGAGGGGCTGAAGGAATGTATGTGTGCACAGGTTGTGAATCTTAAAAACATCTGATTGAATCCAGGAAAAGGGAAGAGGTAGAGGGGCTGGAAGTGTGTAGGTGTCAGGCCTGTAATTATATTCTTTTTTGGATCTTTGGCCTGCCACACTTTCTTATAATTTTCTATGCTGTTTCAATAGTGTAGTAGTTGGGAGGGGGGAATGGAAAGGAGTAGGATTGTAGAATGGATTGTTGACATTCTTTTGTAGAAGCCAAGGTCATCTTTTGTCTTCGCATCTCGACACCTGGCCGGAAGAAGATGGGTGTACATGCCAGCGTGGAAGATGATGATTGGAACATGTGATGGATTTGTGGGTGTGGGGAGAGATCATGAACTTTAACTGGGTGAACCCAGAGCATGTACTTCCAGAGTTGAAATTTCCATAGCCGTGCTAACATGCCTGCCGAATAAATTGCACCTTAAAGGATGTTTTGCCTTGGACAATGATTTATTTCTGCATGGTATTTAGAACCCTAACAGTAGGTGCACAGGCTGTGAATCTTAAAAACGTCTGACTGAATCCAGGAAGAGGGTAGGGGTAGAGGGGCTGGAAGTGTTTGGGTGCACAGGCTGTGAGTTTTAAAAACATCTGATTGAATCCAGGAATAGGGAAGAGCCATAGGGGCTGGAAGTATGTGGATGTGCACAGGCTGTGAGTTTTAAAAACGTCTGAGTGAATCCAGGAAGAGGGAAGAGGCAGAGGGGCAGAATGAGTGAGTGCCTGTGCAGTGGCTGTGAGTTTTTAAAAAGTCTGAGTGAATCCATGAAGAGGGAAGAGGCAGAGGGGCTGGAAATGTGTGGGTGCACAGGATGTGAGTTTTTAAAATATCTGATTGGATCCAGGAAGATGGAAGAGGCAGTGGGGCTGGAAGTGTGTGGATGTGCACCGGCTGTGAGTCTTAAAATCGTCTGAGTGAATCCAGGAATAGGGAAGAGGCAGAGGGGCTGGAATTTTGTGGATCTGTACCAGCTGTGAGTTTTAAAACTGTCTGAGTGAATTCATTAAGAGGGAAGAGACAGAGGGGCTGAAATAGTGTATTTATTTATTTATTTTTTTATTTCACTTATCAGTCACCCTCTCTCCGCAAAGGGACTCGGGGCGACGTACAATCGAAAAAAATATACAGATGTGGTATGGAGGTGGTGACATCATTGCTTAACAAATAAGATTCCAATAAAAAGCCACTAGGTTAAAATAAATAACAGTGAATTAAAACAGTTAAAATAATTTAAAAACCCAAAATTTACATTTACCGTAATTAAAATTGCCAGGGAGGTTAGAAAGTTCTAGTTTAAGCCAGGCCGGCTAGTTGGAACAGGTGGGTCTTGAGTTTCGTGCCGAAGGAGCGGAGATCGGTCGTTATCCTGATGTCTGGGGGGAGGTCATTCCAGAGGGCTGGGCCCATCACAGAGAAGGCCCTACTCCTGGGCGCCGCCCTCTGACACTGTCTGGTGGACGCACCCGGAGGAGTCCCTCTCTGTGAGAGCGAATTGGTCGCAGGGATGTATGGGGCATAATGCGATCCCGCAAATAGCTAGGTCCTGTGCCATGGAGCACTTTAAAGATGGTAACTAACACTTGAAGTGCTCCCGGTAGACCACAAGGAGCCAGTGCAGCTCGTGCAGGAGAGGTGTTATATGGGAGAACCTTGTTCTCCCCATAATTGCCCGCGCGGCCGCATTCTGGACCAGTTGCAGTCTCCGGGTGCATCTCAAGGGGAGCCCCATGTAGAGAGCATTACAGTAGTCCAGGGGGACGTCACCAGCGCGTGAGTGACTGTGCGGAGGCCATCCCGGTCCAATAAGGGGCGCAATTGGCGCACCAGGCGAACCTGGTGGAACGCCCCCCTTGCCACGGCTGTCACATGGTCTTCCATAGACAGCCGGGCGTCTAGGAGGATGCCCAAATTGCGCGCCCGCTCCACGGGGGCCAGTTGCTCGCCCCCGATGGCCAGCGATGGAATACACTGGTTGAACCGGGGGGCCGGTAGCCACAGCCACTCCGTCTTGGAGGGGTTGAGTCTGAGTCTGTTGTCTCCCATCCAGACCCGTACGGCTTCCAAACACTGGGACATCACTTCGACGGCCTCGTTGGGGTGGTTTGGGGTGTAAATGTACAGCTGTGTATCATCAGCGTACAGGTGGTATCCCACCCCAAAACCACGGATGATCTCGCCCAGTGGCTTCATATATGTGTTGAACAGGAGAGGCGAGAGGACCGACCCCTGTGGCACCCCACAAGTGAGCGGCCTCAGGGTCGACCTCTGCTCCCCTGCCAACACACATTGCGTCCGGTCGGAGAGGTAGGAGCAGAACCATCGCAACACGGTGGCTCCTACCCCCAACCCCTCCAGCCGGTGCAGTAGGATACCATGGTCGATGGTATCAAAAGCCGCTGAGAGGTCTAATAGGACCAGGATAGAGGAACAACCCCTATCTCTGGCCCTCCAGAGATCATATACCAACGCGACCAAGGCCGTCTCTGTGCTGTGCCCGGGCCGGAAGCCGGACTGGCGCGGGTCTAGATAATCAGATTCCTCCAGGTGACGTGGGAACTGCTGAGCCACCACGCTCTCTACAACCTTCATTAAAAAAGGAAGGTTGGAGACAGGACGATAAATTGCTAGCTCCATTGGGTCCAGAGAAGGATTCTTGAGCAAGTTGGAAGTGTGTGTTTTTGTGCACAGGCTGTGAATGTTAAAAACATCTGATTGAATCCAGGAAGAGGGAAGAGGCAGAAGGGCTGGAAGTGTGTGGATGTGCACCAGCTGTGAGTCTTAAAACCGTCTGAGTGAATCCAGGAAGAAGGAAGAGGCAGAGCGGCTGGAAGTGTGTTTGAATGGGCACAGGCTGTGAGTCTTAAAAAACATCTGAGTACTGGACCACTTTTAAGACTCACAGCCTGTGCACATGCACACGCACTTCCAGCCCCTCTGCCTATCCTCTCTTCCTGGATTCACTCAGACTGTTTTAAAACTCACAGCCTGTGCACAAAAACACACACTTCCAGCCCCTCTGACTCTGAGTGAATCCAGGAAGAGGGGAGAGGCAGAGGGGCTGGACGTACATGTGCATGTGCACAGGCTTTGAGTCTTAAAAAACATCTGAGTGAATCCAGGAATAGGGAAGGGGCAGAAGGGCTGGAAGTGTGTGGTTGTGCACCGGCTGTGAGTCTGAAAACCGTCTGAGTGAATCCAGGAAGAAGGAAGAGGCAGAGGGGTTGGAAGTTTGTGGATCTGCACAGGCTGTGAGTTTTGGAAACATCTGATTGAATCCAGGAAGAGAGAAGAGGCAGAGGGGCTGGAAGTGTCTGTGCGTGTGCATAGGCTGTTAGATTTAAAACAGTCTGAGTGAATCCAGGAAGAGGGGATAGGCAGAAGGGCTGGAAGTGCGTGTGCATGTGCACAGGCTGTGAGTCTTAAAAAACATCTGAGTGAATCCAGGAATAGGGAAGAGGCAGAGTGGCTGGAAGTGTGTGGATGTGCACCTGCTGTGAGTCTGAAAACTGTCTGAGTGAATCCAGGAAGAGGGAAGAGGCAGAGGGGCTGGAAGTGTGTGGATGTTCACCGGCTGTGAGTCTGAAAACCGTCTGAGTGAATCCGGGAAGAGGGTAGAGGCAGAGCGGCTGGAAGTGTGTCCTTGTGCACCGGCTGTGAGTTTTAAATCCGTCTCATTGAATCCAGGAACAAGGAAAAGGCAGAGGGGATGGAGGTGTGTGTGTGTGCACAGGCTGTGAGTTTTAAAACAGTCTGAGTGAATCCAGGAAGAGGGGATAGGCAGAAGGGCTGGAAGTACGTGTGCATGTGCACAGGCTGTGAGTCTTAATAAACATCTGAGTGAATCCAGGAATAAGGAAGAGGCAGAGGGGCTGGAGGTGTGTGTGTGTGCACAGGCTGTGAGTTTTAAAATAGTCTGAGTGAATCCAGAAAGAGGAGGCAGGCAGAGGGGCTAGAATTGTGTGCATGTGCACAGGCTGTGAGTTTGAAAAATATCTGATTGAATCCAGGAACAGGGAAGAGGCAGAGGTGCTGGAAGAGGGGATAGGCAGAGCGGCTGGAAGTCCGTGTGCATGTGCACAGGCTGTGAGTCTGAAAACCGTCTGAGTGAATCCAGGAAGAGGGAAGAGGCAGAGGGGCTGGAAGTGTGTGTTTGTGTGCACAGGCTGTCAGTCTGAAAACCGTGTGAGTGAATCCAGGAATAGGGAATAGGCAGAGGGGCTGGAGGTTTGTGCGTATGCACAGGCTGTGAGTCTGAAAACCGTCTGATTGAATCATGGAATAGGGAGGAGGCAGAGGGGCTGGAAGTGTGTCCGTGTGCACAGGCGGTGAGTTTTAAAAATATCTCATTGAATCCAGGAGCAGGGAAGAGGCAGAGGTGCTGGAGGTGTTTGTGTGTGCACAGGCTGTGAGTTTTAAAACAGTCTGAGTGAATCTAGGAAGAGGGGTGAGGCAGAGGGGCTGGAAGTGTGTGTTTGTGTGCACAGGCTGTCAGTCTGAAAACCGTCTGAGAGAATCCGGGAAGAGGGAAGAGGCAGAGGGGCTAGAGGTGTGTTTGTGTGCACAGGCTGTGAGTTTTAAAACAGTCTGAGTGAATCCAGGAAGAGGGGAGAGGCAGAGGGGCTGGAAGTACGTGTGCATGTGCACAGGCTGTGAGTCTTAAGAAGATCTGAGTGAATCCAGGAATAGGGAAGAGGCAGAGGGGCTGGAAGTGTGGGCGTGTGTACAGGCTGTGAGTTTTAAAAATATCTGATTGAATCCAGGAACAGGGAAGAGGCAGAGGGGCTGGAAGTACGTGTGCATGTGCACAGGCTTTGAGTCTTAACAAACATCTGAGTGAATCCAGGAATAGGGAAGAGGCAGAGTGGCTGGAAGTGTGTGGATGTGCACAGGCTGTGAGTCTGAAAACAGTCTAAGTGAATCCAGGAAGAGGGGATAGGCAGAGGGGCTGGAAGTGCGTGTGCATGTGCACGGGCTGTGAGTCTTAAAAAACATCTGAGTGCTGGACCACTTTTAAGACTCACAGCCTGTGCATATGCACGCGCACTTCCAGCCCCTCTGCCTATCCCCTCTTCCTGGATTCACTCAGACTGTTTTCAGACTCACAGCCTGTGCACACAAACACACACTTCCAGCCCCTCTGCCTATCCCCTCTTCCTGGATTCATGTGCACAGGCTGCGAGTCTTAACAAACATCTGAGTGAATCCAGGAATTGGGAAGAGGCAGAGTGGCTGGAAGTGTGTGGATGTGCACAGGCTGTGAGTCTGAAAACAGTCTAAGTGAATCCAGGAAGAGGGGATAGGCAGAGCGGCTGGAAGTCCGTGTGCATGTGCACAGGCTGTGAGTCTGAAAACCGTCTCAGTGAATCCGGGAAGAGGGAAGAGGCAGAGGGGCTGGAGGTGTGTGCGTATGCACAGGCTGTGAGTTTTAAAACAGTCTGAGTGAATTCAGGAACAGGGAAGAGGCAGAGGGGCTGGAAGTGTATCCGTGTGCACCGGCTGTGAGTTTTAAAACCGTCTGATTGAATCCAGGAATAGGGAAGAGGCAGAGGGGATGGAAGTGTGTGCGTGTGCACAGGCTGTGCGTTTTAAAACAGTCTGAGTGAATTCAGGAAGAGGGGAGAGGCAGAGGGGCTGGAAGAACAGGGAAGAGGCAGAGGGGCTGGAGGTGTGTGCGTATGCACAGGCTGTGAGTTTTAAAACAGTCTGAGTGAATTCAGGAAGAGGGGAGAGGCAGAGGGGCTGGAAGTACGTGTGCATGTTCACAGGCTGTGAGTCTTATCAAACATCTGAGTGAATCCAGGAATAGGGAAGAGGCAGAGGGGCTGGAAGTGTGGGCGTGTGTACAGGCTGTGAGTTTTAAAAATATCTGATTGAATTCAGGAACAGGGAAGAGGCAGAGGGGCTGGAAGTGTATCCGTGTGCACCGGCTGTGAGTTTTAAAACCGTCTGATTGAATCCAGGAATAGGGAAGAGGCAGAGGGGATGGAAGTGTGTGCGTGTGCACAGGCTGTGCGTTTTAAAACAGTCTGAGTGAATTCAGGAAGAGGGGAGAGGCAGAGGGGCTGGAAGAACAGGGAAGAGGCAGAGGGGCTGGAAGTGTGTGTGTGTGTGCACAGGCTGTGAGTTTTAAAACAGTCTGAGAGAATCCAGGAAGAGGGGAGAGGCAGAGGGGCTGGAAATACGTTTACATGTGCACAGGCTGTGAGTCTTAACAAACACCTGAGTGAATCCAGGAATAGGGATGAGGCAGAGTGGCTGGAATTGTGGATGTGCACCTGCTGTGAGTCTTAAAACCGCCTGAGTGAATCCAGGAAGAGGGAAGAGTCAGAGGGGCTGGAATCGTGTGGATGTGCACAGGCTGTGAGTCTGAAAACCGTCTGAGTGAATCCAGGAAGAGGGAAGAGGCAGAGAGTTTGGAAGTGTGTGGATGTTCACTGGCTGTGAGTCTGAAAACCGTCTGAGTGAATCCAGGAAGAGGGGAGAGGCAGAGGTGCTGGAAGTGTGTCCTTGTGCACCGGCTGTGAGTTTTAAAACCGTCTGATTGAATCCAGGAATAGGGAAGAGGCAGAGGGGATGGAGGTGTGTGTGTGTGTGCACAGGCTGTGAGTTTTAAAACCGTCTGAGTGAATCCAGGAATAGGGAAGAGGCAGAGGGGCTGGAGGTGTTTGTGTTTGCAACAGGTTGTGAGTTTTAAAACAGTCTGAGTGAATCCAGGAAGAGGGAAGAGACAGAGGGGCTGGAGGTATGTTCGTGTGTACCGGCTGTAAGTCTTAACACCGTCTTAGTGAATCCAGGAATAGGGAAGAGGCAGAGGGGTTGGAGGTGTTTGTGTTTGCAACAGGCTGTGAGTTTTAAAACAGTCTGAGTGAATCCAGGAAGATGGGATAGGCAGAGGGGCTGGAAGTCCGTGTGCATGTGCACTGGCTGTGAGTCTTAAAAAATATCTGAGTGAATCCAGGAATAGGGAAGAGGCAGAGGGGCTGGAAGTGTGTTCATGTACACAGGCTGTGAATTTTAAAAATATCTGATTGAATCCAGGAACAGGGAAGAGGCAGAGTTGCTGGAGGTGTGTGTGTGTGCACAGGCTGTGAGTTTTAAAACAGTCTGAGTGAATCCAGGAAGAAGATACAGGCAGAGGGACTGGAATCGTGTGGATGTGCACAGGCTGTGAGTCTGAAAACCGTCTGAGTGAATCCAGGAATAGGGAAGAGGCAGAGGGGCTGGAGGTGTTTGTCTGTGCACCTGCTGTGAGTCATAAAACCACCTGAGTGAATCCAGGAGGAGGGAAGAGGCAGAGAGTTTGGAAGTGTGTGGATGTTCACTGGCTGTGAGTCTGAAAACCGTCTGAGTGAATCCAGGAAGAGGGGAGAGGCAGAGGTGCTGGAAGTGTGTCCTTGTGCACCGGCTGTGAGTTTTAAAACCGTCTGATTGAATCCAGGAATAGGGAAGAGGCAGAGGGGATGGAGGTGTCTGTGTGTGTGCACAGGCTGTGAGTTTTAAAACCGTCTGAGTGAATCCAGGAATAGGGAAGAGGCAGAAGGGCTGGAGGTGTTTGTGTTTGCAAAAGGTTGTGAGTTTTAAAACAGTCTGAGTGAATCCAGGAAGACGGGATAGGCAGAGGGGCTGGAAGTCCGTGTGCATGTGCACAGGCTGTGAGTCTTAAAAAACATCTGAGTGAATCCAGGAATAGGGAAGAGGCAGAGTGGCTAGAAGTGTGTGCGTGTGCACAGGCTGTGAGTTTTAAAAATATCTGATTGAATCCAGGAACAGGGAAGAGGCAGAGGGGCTGGAGGTGTCTGTGTGTGCACAGGCTGTGAGTTTTAAAACAGTCTGAGTGAATTCAGGAAGAGGGGAGAGGCAGAGGGGCTGGAAGTACGTGTGCATGTTCACAGGCTGTGAGTCTTAACAAACATCTGAGTGAATCCAGGAATAGGGAAAAGGCAGAGTGGCTGGAAGTGTGTGTGTGTGGGCACAGGCTGTGAGTTTTAAAACAGTCTGAGTGAATCCAGGAAGAAGAGACAGGCAGAGGGGCTGGAATCGTGTGGATGTGCACAGGCTGTGAGTCTGAAAACCGTCTGAGTGAATCCAGGAAGAGGGGAGAGGCAGAGGGGCTGGAAGTACGTGTACATGTGCACAGGCTGCGAGTCTTAACAAACATCTGAGTGAATCCAGGAATAGGGAAGAGGCAGAGTGGCTAGAAGTGTGTGCGTGTGCACAGGCTGTGAGTTTTAAAAATATCTGATTGAATCCAGGAACAGGGAAGAGGCAGAGGGGCTGGAGGTGTCTGTGTGTGCACAGGCTGTGAGTTTTAAAACAGTCTGAGTGAATTCAGGAAGAGGGGAGAGGCAGAGGGGCTGGAAGTACGTGTGCATGTTCACAGGCTGTGAGTCTTAACAAACATCTGAGTGAATCCAGGAATAGGGAAAAGGCAGAGTGGCTGGAAGTGTGTGTGTGTGGGCACAGGCTGTGAGTTTTAAAACAGTCTGAGTGAATCCAGGAAGAAGAGACAGGCAGAGGGGCTGGAATCGTGTGGATGTGCACAGGCTGTGAGTCTGAAAACCGTCTGAGTGAATCCAGGAAGAGGGGAGAGGCAGAGGGGCTGGAAGTACGTGTACATGTGCACAGGCTGCGAGTCTTAACAAACATCTGAGTGAATCCAGGAATAGGGAAGAGGCAGAGTGGCTGGAAGTGTGTGGATGTGCACCTGCTTTGAGTCTAAAAAGCGCCTGATTGATTCCAGGAGGAGGGAAGAGGCAGAGGGGCTGGAGGTATGTGCGTGTGTACTGGCTGTAAGTCTTAAAACCGTCTTAGTGAATCCAGGAATAGGGATGAGGCAGAGGGGCTGGAGGTGTTTGTGTTTGCAACAGGCTGTGAGTTTTAAAACAGTCTGAGTGAATCCAGGAAGACGGGATAGGCAGAGGGGCTGGAAGTCCGTGTGCATGTGCACAGGCTGTGAGTCTTAAAAAACATCTGAGGGAATCCAGGAATAGGGAAGAGGCAGAGGGGCTGGAAGTGTGTGCGTGTGCACAGGCTGTGAGTTTTAAAAATATCTGATTGAATCCAGGAACAGGGAAGAGGCAGAGGGGCTGGAGGTGTCTGTGTGTGCACAGGCTGTGAGTTTTAAAACAGTCTGAGTGAATTCAGGAAGAGGGGAGAGGCAGAGTGGCTGGAAGTGTATGGATGTGCACTTGCTGTGAGTCTTAAAACCGCCTGAGTGAATCCAGGAAAAGGGAAGAGGCAGAGGGGATGGAATCATGTGGATGTGCACAGGCTGTGAGTTTTAAAAATATCTGATTGAATCCAGGAACAGGGAAGAGGCAGAGGGGCTGGAGGTGTCTCTGTGTGCACAGGCTGTGAGTTTTAAAACAGTCTGAGAGAATTCAGGAAGAGGGGAGAGGCAGAGGGGCTGGAAGTACGTGTGCATGTTCACAGGCTGTGAGTCTTAACAATCATCTGAGTGAATCCAGGAATAGGGAAGAGGCAGAGTGGCTGGAAGTGTGTGTGTGTGGGCACAGGCTGTGAGTTTTAAAACAGTCTGAGTGAATCCAGGAAGAAGAGACAGGCAGAGGGGCTGGAATCGTGTGGATGTGCACAGGCTGTGAGTCTGAAAACCGTCTGAGTGAATCCAGGAAGAGGGGAGAGGCAGAGGTGATGGAAGTTTGTCCTTGTGCACCGGCTGTGAGTTTTAAAACCGTCTGATTGAATACAGGAATAGGGAAGATCCAAGGGGATGGAGGTGTTTGTGTGTGCACAGGCTGTGAGTTTTAAAACAGTCTGAGTGAATCCAGGAAGAGGGGATAGGCAGAGGGGCTGGAAGTGCGTGTGCATGTGCACAGGCTGTGAGTCTGAAAACAGTCTGAGTGAATCCTTGAAGAAGGAAGAGGCAGAGGGGCTGGAAATGTGTGGATGTTCACCGGCTGTGAGTCTGAAAACCGTCTGAGTGAATCCAGGAAGAGGGGAGAGGCAGAGGTGCTGGAAGTGTGTCCTTGTGCACCGGCTGTGAGTTTTAAAACCGTGTGATTGAATCCAGGAATAGGGAAGAGGCAGAGGGGATGGAAGTGCGTGTGCATGTGCACAGGCTGTGAGTCTTAAAAACATCTGAGGGAATCCAGGAATAGGGAAGAGGCAGAGGGGCTGGAAATGTGTGCGTGTGCACAGGCTATGAGTTTTAAAAATATCTGAGTGAATCCAGGAATAGGGAAGAGGCAGAGTGGCTGAAAGTGTATGGATGTGCACCTGCTGTGAGTCATAAAACCACCTGAGTGAATCCAGGAAGAGGGAAGAGGCAGAGGGGCTGGAATCGTGTGGATGTGCACAGGCTGTGAGTCTGAAAACCGTCTGAGTGAATCCAGAAAGAGAGAAGAGGCAGAGAGGCTGGAAGTGTGGTCGTGTGTACAGGCTGTGAGTTTTAAAAATATCTGATTGAATTCAGGAACAGGGAAGATGCAGAGGGGCTGGAAGTGTATCCGTGTGCACCAGCTGTGAGTTTTAAAACCGTCTGATTGAATCCAGGAATAGGGAAGAGGCAGAGCGGATGGAAGTGCGTATGCATGTGCACAGGCTGTGAGTCTTAAAAACATCTGAGGGAATCCAGGAATAGGGAAGAGGCAGAGGGTCTGGAAGTGTGTGCGTGTGCACAGGCTGTGAGTTTTAAAAATATCTGATTGAATCCAGGAATAGGGAAGAGGCAAGGGGATGGAGGTTTGCGTGTCTGCACAGGATGTGAGTTTTAAAACAGTCTGAGTGAATCCAGGAAGAGAGAAGAGGCAGAGAGGCTGGAAGTGTGGTCGTGTGTACAGGCTGTGAGTTTTAAAAATATCTGATTGAATTCAGGAACAGGGAAGAAGCAGAGGGGCTGGAAGTGTATCCGTGTGCACCAGCTGTGAGTTTTAAAACCATCTGATTGAATCCAGGAATAGGGAAGAGGCAGAGCGGATGGAAGTGTGTGTGCATGTGCACAGGCTGTGAGTCTTAAAAACATCTGAGGAAATCCAGGAATAGGGAAGAGGCAGAGGGGCTGGAAGTGTGTCCTTGTGCACCAGCTGTGAGTTTTAAAACCGTCTGATTGAATCCAGGAATAGGGAAGAGGCAGAGGGGCTGGAGGTGTTTGTGTTTGCAACAGGTTGTGAGTTTTAAAACAGTCTGAGTGAATCCAGGAAGACGGGATAGGCAGAGGGGCTGGAAGTCCGTGTGCATGTGCACAGGCTGTGAGTCTTAAAAAACATCTGAATGAATCCAGGAATAGGGAAGAGGCAGAGGGGCTGGAAGTGTGTGCGTGTGCACAAGCTGTGAGTTTTAAAAATATCTGATTGAATCCAGGAACAGGGAAGAGGCAGAGGTGCTGGAGGTGTGTGTGTGTGCACAGGCTGTGAGTCTGAAAACCGTCTGAGTGAATCCAGGAATAGGGAAGAGGCAGAGGGGCTGGAGGTGTGTGTGTGTGCACAGGCTGTGAGTTTTAAAACTGTCTGAGTGAATCCAGGAAGAAGAGACAGGGAGAGGGGCTGGAATCATGTGGATGTGCAGAGGCTGTGAGTCTGAAAACTGTCTGAGTGAATCCAGGAATAGGGAAGAGTCAGAGAGGATGGAGGTGTGTGTGTGTGCACAGGCTGTGAGTTTTAAAACAATCTGAGTGAATCCAGGAAGAGGGGATAGGCAGAGGGGCTGGAAGTGCGTGTGCATGTGCACAGGCTGTGAGTCTGAAAACCGTCTGAGTGAATCCGGGAATAGGGAAGAGTCAGAGGGGCTGGAGGTGTTTTTGTGTGCACAGGCTGTGAGTTTTAAAACAGTCTGAGTGAATCCAGTAAGAGGGGAGAGTCAGAGGGGCTGGAAGTACGTGTACATGTGCACAGGCTGTGAGTCTTAACAAACATCTGAGTGAATCCAGGAATAGGGAAGAGGCAGAGTGGCTGGAAGTGTATGGATGTGCACCTGCTGTGAGTCTTAAAACCGCCTGAGTGAATCCAGGAAAAGGGAAGAGGCAGAGGGGCTGGAATCATGTGGATGTGCACAGGCTGTGAGTCTGAAACCGTCTGAGTGAATCCAGGAAGAGGGAAGAGACAGAGGGGCTGGAGGTATATGCGTGTGTACCGGCTGTAAGTCTTAAAACCGTCTTAGTGAATCCAGGAATAGGGAAGAGGCAGAGGGGCTGGAGGTGTTTGTGTTTGCAACAGGCTGTGAGTTTTAAAACAGTCTGAGTGAATCCAGGAAGACGGGATAGGCAGAGGGGCTGGAAGTCCGTGTGCATGTGCACAGGCTGTGAGTCTTAAAAAACATCTGAGTGAATCCAGGAAGAGGGGAGAGGCAGAGGTGATGGAAGTTTGTCCTTGTGCACCGGCTGTGAGTTTTAAAACCGTCTGATTGAATCCAGGAATAGGGAAGATCCAAGGGGATGGAGGTGTGTGTGTGTGTGCACAGGCTGTGAGTTTTAAAACAGTCTGAGTGAATCCAGGAAGAGGGGATAGGCAGAGGGGCTGGAAGTGCGTGTGCATGTGCACAGGCTGTGAGTCTGAAAACCGTCTGAGTGAATCCGGGAAGAAGGAAGAGGCAGAGGGGCTGGAAATGTGTGTTTGTGTGCACAGGCTGTCAGTCTGAAAACCATCTGAGTGAATCAGGGAATAGGGAAGAGGCAGAGGGGCTAGAGGTGTGTTTGTGTGCACAGGCTGTGAGTCTTAACAAACATCTGAGTGAATCCAGGAAGAGGGAAGAGGCAGAGGGGCTGGAATCGTGTGGATCTGCACAGGCTGTGAGTCTGAAAACCGTCTGAGTGAATCCAGGAAGAGGGGAGAGGCAGAGGGGCAGGAGGTGTCTGTGTGTGCACAGGCTGTGAGTTTTAAAACCGTGTGATTGAATCCAGGAATAGGGAAGAGGCAGAGGGGATGGAAGTGCGTGTGCATGTGCACAGGCTGTGAGTCTTAAAAACATCTGAGGGAATCCAGGAATAGGGAAGAGGCCGAGGGGCTGGAAATGTGTGCGTGTGCACAGGCTATGAGTTTTAAAAATATCTGAGTGAATCCAGGAATAGGGAAGAGGCAGAGTGGCTGAAAGTGTATGGATGTGCACCTGCTGTGAGTCATAAAACCACCTGAGTGAATCCAGGAAGAGGGAAGAGGCAGAGGGGCTGGAATCGTGTGGATGTGCACAGGCTGTGAGTCTGAAAACCGTCTGAGTGAATCCAGAAAGAGAGAAGAGGCAGAGAGGCTGGAAGTGTGGTCGTGTGTACAGGCTGTGAGTTTTAAAAATATCTGATTGAATTCAGGAACAGGGAAGATGCAGAGGGGCTGGAAGTGTATCCGTGTGCACCAGCTGTGAGTTTTAAAACCGTCTGATTGAATCCAGGAATAGGGAAGAGGCAGAGCAGATGGAAGTGCGTATGCATGTGCACAGGCTGTGAGTCTTAAAAACATCTGAGGGAATCCAGGAATAGGGAAGAGGCAGAGGGGCTGGAAGTGTGTACGTATGCACAGGCTGTGAGTTTTAAAAATATCTGATTGAATCCAGGAATAGGGAAGAGGCAAGGGGATGGAGGTTTGTGTGTGTGCACAGGATGTGAGTTTTAAAACAGTCTGAGTGAATCCAGGAAGAGAGAAGAGGCAGAGAGGCTGGAAGTGTGGTCGTGTGTACAGGCTGTGAGTTTTAAAAATATCTGATTGAATTCAGGAACAGGGAAGAAGCAGAGGGGCTGGAAGTGTATCCGTGTGCACCAGCTGTGAGTTTTAAAACCATCTGATTGAATCCAGGAATAGGGAAGAGGCAGAGCGGATGGAAGTGTGTGTGCATGTGCACAGGCTGTGAGTCTTAAAAACATCTGAGGGAATCCAGGAATAGGGAAGAGGCAGAGGGGCTGGAAGTGTGTCCTTGTGTACCAGCTGTGAGTTTTAAAACCATCTGATTGAATCCAGGAATAGGGAAGAGGCAGAGGGGCTGGAGGTGTTTGTGTTTGCAACAGGTTGTGAGTTTTAAAACAGTCTGAGTGAATCCAGGAAGACGGGATAGGCAGAGGGGCTGGAAGTCCGTGTGCATGTGCACAGGCTGTGAGTCTTAAAAAACATCTGAATGAATCCAGGAATAGGGAAGAGGCAGAGGGGCTGGAAGTGTGTCCGTGTGCACAAGCTGTGAGTTTTAAAAATATCTGATTGAATCCAGGAACAGGGAAGAGGCAGAGGTGCTGGAGGTGTGTGTGTGTGCACAGGCTGTGAGTCTGAAAACCGTCTGAGTGAATCCAGGAATAGGGAAGAGGCAGAGGGGCTGGAGGTGTGTGTGTGTGCACAGGCTGTGAGTTTTAAAACTGTCTGAGTGAATCCAGGAAGAAGAGACAGGGAGAGGGGCTGGAATCATGTGGATGTGCAGAGGCTGTGAGTCTGAAAACTGTCTGAGTGAATCCAGGAATAGGGAAGAGTCAGAGGTAATGGAGGTGTGTGTGTGTGCACAGGCTGTGAGTTTTAAAACAGTCTGAGTGAATCCAGGAAGAGGGGATAGGCAGAGGGGCTGGAAGTGCGTGTGCATGTGCACAGGCTGTGAGTCTGAAAACCGTCTGAGTGAATCCGGGAATAGGGAAGAGTCAGAGGGGCTGGAGGTGTTTTTGTGTGCACAGGCTGTGAGTTTTAAAACAGTCTGAGTGAATCCAGTAAGAGGGGAGAGTCAGAGGGGCTGGAAGTACGTGTACATGTGCACAGGCTGTGAGTCTTAACAAACATCTGAGTGAATCCAGGAATAGGGAAGAGGCAGAGTGGCTGGAAGTGTATGGATGTGCACCTGCTGTGAGTCTTAAAACCGCCTGAGTGAATCCAGGAAAAGGGAAGAGGCAGAGGGGCTGGAATCATGTGGATGTGCACAGGCTGTGAGTCTGAAACCGTCTGAGTGAATCCAGGAAGAGGGAAGAGACAGAGGGGCTGGAGGTATGTGCGTGTGTACCGGCTGTAAGTCTTAAAACCGTCTTAGTGAATCCAGGAATAGGGAAGAGGCAGAGGGGCTGGAGGTGTTTGTGTTTGCAACAGGCTGTGAGTTTTAAAACAGTCTGAGTGAATCCAGGAAGACGGGATAGGCAGAGGGGCTGGAAGTCCGTGTGCATGTGCACAGGCTGTGATTCTTAAAAAACATCTGAGTGAATCCAGGAATATTGAAGAGACAGAGGGGCTGGAAGTGTGTTCGTGTGCACAGGCTGTGAGTTTTAAAAATATCTGATTGAATCCAGGAACAGGGAAGAGGCAGAGGTGCTGGAGGTGTGTGTGAGTGTGCACAGGCTGTGAGTTTTAAAACAGTCTGAGTGAATCCAGGAAGAAGAGACAGGCAGAGGGGCTGGAATCGTGTGGATGTGCACAGGCTGTGAGTCTGAAAACCGTCTGAGTGAATCCAGGAATAGGGAAGAGGCAGAGGGGCTGGAGGTGTTTGTGTGTGCACCTGCTGTGAGTCATGAAACCACCTGAGTGAATCCAGGAAGAGGGAAGAGGCAGAGGGGCTGTAAACGTGAGGATGTGCATAGGCTGTGAGTCTGAAAACCGTCTGACTGAATCCAGGAATAGGGAAGAGTCAGAGGGGCTGGAGGTGTTTTTGTGTGCACAGGCTGTGAGTTTTAAAACAGTCTGAGTGAATCCAGGAAGAGGGGAGAGGCAGAGGGGCTGGAAGTATGTGTACATGTGCACAGGCTGTGAGTCTTAACAAACATCTGAGTGAATCCAGGAATAGGGAAAAGGCAGAGGGGCTGGAAGTGTGGGCGTGTGTACAGGCTGTGAGTTTTAAAAATATCTGATTGAATTCAGGAACAGGGAAGAGGCAGAGGGGCTGGAAGTGTATCCGTGTGCACCGGCTGTGAGTTTTAAAACCGTCTGATTGAATCCAGGAACAGGGAAGAGGCAGAGGGGCTGGAGGTGTCTGTGTGTGCACAGGCTGTGAGTTTTAAAACCGTCTGATTGAATCCAGGAATAGGGAAGAGGCAGAGGGGATGGAGGTGTGTGTGTGTGCACAGGCTGTGAGTTTTAAAACCACCTGAGTGAATCCAGGAAAAGGGAAGAGGCAGAGGGGCTGGAATCATGTGGATGTGCACAGGCTGTGAGTTTTAAAAATATCTGATTGAATCCAGGAATAGGGAAGAGGCAGAGGGGATGGAGGTGTATGGATGTGCACCTGCTGTGAGTCTGAAAACCGCCTGAGTGAATCCAGGAAAAGGGAAGAGGCAGAGGGGCTGGAATCATGTGGATGTGCACAGGCTGTGAGTCTGAAACCGTCTGAGTGAATCCAGGAAGAGGGAAGAGACAGAGGGGCTGGAGGTATGTGCGTGTGTACCGGCTGTAAGTCTTAAAACCGTCTTAGTGAATCCAGGAATAGGGAAGAGGCAGAGGGGCTGGAGGTGTTTGTGTTTGCAACAGGCTGTGAGTTTTAAAACAGTCTGAGTGAATCCAGGAACAGGGAAGAGGCAGAGGGGCTGGAAGTGTGTGCGTGTGCACAGGCTGTGAGTTTTAAAAATATCTGATTGAATCCAGGAACAGGGAAGAGGCAGAGGGGCTGGAGGTGTCTGTGTGTGCAAATAATTTTTATTTGATTAGCCGCAACCCTCTCCCGAAGGACTCGGGGCGGCGTACAATCAAAACAAATAAAAATACACATAAGACAAACATATATACAAAAAGAACAGAGACATATACATATGTGCATGGAGGAGAGTTGACTTATAAGTGAAAGACAATTAAAAACACAATTTAAAATCCCCTTAAATAAAATTACTAAATTAAAAAACCCATCAGGAGCGTTGCAAAGTTATGGTTGAGCCAGGCCAGCTATTTGGAAAAGGTGGGTCTTGAGCTTGACACGGAAGGAGCGGAGGTCAGTAGTGGTCCTAATATCCGGGGGGAGGTCATTCCACAGGGCTGGGCCCGCCACAGAGAAGGCTCTGCTCCTAGGCGCCGCCCCATGGCACTGTCTGGTGGACGGCACCTGGAGAAGTCCCTCTCTGTGCGAGCGGATGGGTCGTAGGGATGTATGGGGCAGAATACGATCCCGCAGGTAACTAGGTCCTTAGCCATGGAGCGCTTTAAAGATCGAAATCAAGACCTTGAAACGCACTCGATAGACCACAGGAAGCCAGTGCAGCTCGCGCAGGAGAGGTGTCACATAATCACCCCATAATCTCCCCATAATCACCCGCGCGGCCGCATTCTGGACCAACTGCAGTCTCCGAGTGCATTTCAAGGGAAGCCCCATGTAGAGAGCGTTACAGTAGTCCAGGCGAGACGTCACCAGCGCATGGTGACTGTGCGTAGGGCGTCCCGGTCCAATAGGGGGCGCAATTGGCGCACCAGGCGAACCTGGTGGAACGCCCCCCTGGCCACGGCTGTCACATGTTCATCCATGGACAGCCTGGCATCTAGGAGGACGCCCAAATTGCGCGCCCGCTCCACGGAGGCGAGTTGAATGCCCCCAATGGCCAGAGATGGAATTATCTGGTTGAACCGGTGAGCCGGAACCCACAGCCACTCCGTCTTGGAAGGGTTGAGCCTGAGTCGGTTGTCATCCATCCAGATCCGTACGGCTTCCACACACCGGGACATCACTTCGACGGCCTCGTTGGGGTGGTTCGGGGTGGAAATGTACAGCTGAGTATCATCAGTGTACAGATGATATCCCACCCCGAAACCACGGATGATCTCACCCAGCGGCTTCATGTATGTGTTGAACAGGAGTAGTGAGAGGACCGACCCCTGTGGCACCCCACAAGTAAGGGGGCATAGGGTCGACCTCTGCTGCCCTGCCAACACACGTTGCGTCCGGCCAGAGAGGTAGGAGCCGAACCACCGCAAAACGCTGCCCCGGACCCCCAACCCCTCCAGTCGGCGCAACAGGATACCATGGTCGATGGTATCAAAAGCCGCCGAGAGGTCTAATAGGACCAGGATAGAGGAACAGCCCCTATCTCTGGCCCTCCAGAGATCATCTACCAACGCGACCAAGTCTGAAAACCGTCTGAGTGAATCCAGGAAGAGGGGAGAGGCAGAGGGGCTGGAAGTACGTGTACATGTGCACAGGCTGCGAGTCTTAACAAACATCTGAGTGAATCCAGGAATAGGGAAGAGGCAGAGTGGCTGGAAGTGTGTGGATGTGCACCTGCTGTGAGTCTAAAAAGCGCCTGATTGATTCCAGGAGGAGGGAAGAGGCAGAGGGGCTGGAGGTATGTGCGTGTGTACTGGCTGTAAGTCTTAAAACCGTCTTAGTGAATCCAGGAATAGGGAAGAGGCAGAGGGGCTGGATGTGTTTGTGTTTGCAACAGGCTGTGAGTTTTAAAACAGTCTGAGTGAATCCAGGAAGACGGGATAGGCAGAGGGGCTGGAAGTCCGTGTGCATGTGCACAGGCTGTGAGTCTTAAAAACATCTGAGGGAATCCAGGAATAGGGAAGAGGCAGAGGGGCTACAGGTTTGTTTGTGTGCACAGGCTGTGAGTTTTAAAACAGTCTGAGTGAATTCAGGAAGAAGAGACAGGGAGAGGGGCTGGAATCATGTGGATGTGCAGAGGCTGTGAGTCTGAAAACTGAGTCTGAGTGAATCCAGGAATAGGGAAGAGGCAGAGGGGCTGGAAGTGTGTGCGTGTGCACAGGCTGTGAGTTTTAAAAATATCTGATTGAATCCAGAAACAGGGAAGAGGCAGAGGGGCTGGAGGTGTCTGTGTGTGCACAGGCTGTGAGTTTTAAAACAGTCTGAGTGAATTCAGGAAGAGGGGAGAGGCAGAGGGGCTGGAAGAACAGAGAAGAGGCAGAGGGGCTGGAAGTGTGTGTGTTTGCACAGGCTGTGAGTTTTAAAACAGTCTGATTGAATCCAGGAACAGGGAAGAGGCAGAGGGGCTGGAGGTGTGTGTGTGTGCACCGGCTGTGAGTTTTAAAACCGTTTGATTGAATCCAGGAATAGGGAAGCAGCAGAGGGGATGGAGGTCTGTGTGTGCACAGGCTGTGAGTTTTAAAACTGTCTGAGTGAATCCAGGAAGAAGAGACAGGGAGAGGGGCTGGAATCATGTGGATGTGCAGAGGCTGTGAGTCTGAAACTGTCTGAGTGAATCCAGGAATAGGGAAGAGTCAGAGGGGCTGGAAGTGTGTCCTTGTGCACCGGTTGTGAGTTTTAAAAACGTCTGATTGAATCCAGGAATAGGGAAGAGGCAGAGGGGATGGAGGTGTGTGTGTGTGCACAGGCTGTGAGTTTTAAAACAGTCTGAGTGAATCCAGGAAGAGGGGATAGGCAGAGGGGCTGGAAGTGCGTGTGCATGTGCACAGGCTGTGAGTCTGAAAACCGTCTGAGTGAATCCGGGAAGAGGGAAGAGGCAGAGGGGCTGGAAGTGTGTGTTTGTGTGCACAGGCTGTCAGTCTGAAAACCGTCTGAGTGAATCAGGGAATAGGGAAGAGGCAGAGGGGATAGAGGTGTGTTTGTGTGCACAGGCTGTGAGTTTTAAAACAGTCTGAGTGAATCCAGGAACAAGAGACAGGCAGAGGGGCTGGAATCGTGTGGAGGTGCACAGGCTGTGAGTCTGAAAACCGTCTGAGTGAATCCAGGAATAGGGAAGAGGCAGAGGGGCTGGAGGTGTGTGTGTGTGTGCAGAGGCTGTGAGTTTTAAAACTGTCTGAGTGAATCCAGGAAGAAGAGACAGGGAGAGGGGCTGGAATCATGTGGATGTGCAGAGGCTGTGAGTCTGAAAACTGTCTGAGTGAATCCAGGAATAGGGAAGAGTCAGATGGGCTGGAAGTGTGTCCTTGTGCACAGGCTGTGAGTTTTAAAACAGTCTGAGTGAATCCAGGGAGAGGGGATAGGCAGAGCGGCTGGAAGTCCGTGTGCATGTTCACAGGCTGTGAGTCTTAAAAAGATCTGAGTGAATCCAGGAATAGGGAAGAGGCAGAGGGGCTGGAAGTGTGGGCATGTGTACAGGCTGTGAGTTTTAAAATATCTGATTGAATTCAGGAACAGGGAAGAGGCAGAGGGGCTGGAAGTGTGTGCGTGTGCACAGGCTGTGAGTTTTAAAAATATCTGATTGAATCCAGGAACAGGGAAGAGGCAGAGGGGCTGGAGGTGTCTCTGTGTGCACAGTCTGTGAGTTTTAAAACAGTCTGAGTGAATTCAGGAAGAGGGGAGAGGCAGAGGGGCTGGAAGAACAGGGAAGAGGCAGAGGGGCTGGAAGTGTGTGTGTGTGTGCACAGGCTTTGAGTTTTAAGACTGTCTGAGTGAATCCAGGAAGAAGAGACAGGCAGAGGGGCTGGAATCATGTGGATGTGCACAGGCTGTGAGTCTGAAAACCGTCTGAGTGAATCCAGGAATAGGGAAGAGTCAGAGGGGCTGGAGGTGTTTTTGTGTGCACAGGTTGTGAGTTTTAAAACAGTCTGAGTGAATCCAGGAAGAGGGGAGAGGCAGAGGGGCTGGAAGTAGGTGTACATGTGCACAGGCTGTGAGTCTTAACAAACATCTGAGTGAATCCAGGAATAGGGAAGAGGCAGAGTGGCTGGAAGTGTGTGGATGTGCACCTGCTGTGTGTCTAAAAAGCGCCTGATTGATTCTAGGAAGAGGGAAGAGGCAGAGGGGCTGGAATCGTTTGGATGTGCACAGGCTGTGAGTCTGAAAACCATCTTGAGTGAATCCAGGAAGAGGGATGAGGCAGAGTGGCTGGAATTGGGGATGTGCACCTGCTGTGAGTCTTAAAACCGCCTGAGTGAATCCAGGAAGAGGGAAGAGGCAGAGGGGCTGGAATCGTGTGGATGTGCACAGGCTGTGAGTTTTAAAACGGTCTGAGTGAATCCAGGAAGAAGAGAAGGGCAGAGGGGCTGGAATCATGTGGATGTGCACAGGCTGTGAGTTTTAAAAATATCTGATTGAATCCAGGAACAGGGAAGAGGCAGAGGGGCTGGAGGTGTCTGTGTGTGCACAGGCTGTGAGTTTTAAAACAGTCTGTGTGAATTCAGGAAGAGGGGAGAGGCAGAGGGGCTGGAAGTACGTGTGCATGTTCACAGGCTGTGAGTCTTAACAAACATCTGAGTGAATCCAGGAATAGAGAAGAGGCAGAGTGGCTGGAAGTGTATGGATGTGCACCTGCTGTGATTCTTAAAACCGCCTGAGTGAATCCAGGAAAAGGGAAGAGGCAGAGGGGCTGGAATCATGTGGATGTGCACAGGCTGTGAGTCTAAAAACCGTCTGAGTGAATCCAGGAAGAGGGAAGAGACAGAGGGGCTGGAGGTATGTGCGTGTGTACCGGCTGTAAGTCTTAAAACCGTCTTAGTGAATCCAGGAATACGGAAGAGGCAGAGGGGCTGGAGGAGTTTGTGTTTGCAACAGGCTGTGAGTTTTAAAACGGTCTGAGTGAATCCAGGAATAGGGAAGAGGCAGAGGGGCTGGAGGTGTTTGTTTTTGCAACAGGCTGTGAGTTTTAAAACGGTCTGAGTGAATCCAGGAAGACGGGATAGGCAGAGGGCCTGGAAGTCCGTGTGCATGTGCACAGTCTGTGAGTCTGAAAAAACATCTGATTGAATCCAGGAACAGGCAAGAGGCAGAGGGGCTGGAAGTGTATCCGTGTGCACCGGCTGTGAGTTTTAAAACCATCTGATTGAATCCAGGAATAGGGAAGAGGCAGAGGGGATGGAAGTGTGTGTGCATATGCACAGGCTGTGAGTCTTAAAAACATCTGTGGGAATCCAGGAAGAGGGGAGAGGCAGAGGGGCTGGAAGTGTGTGCGTGTGCACCTGCTGTGATTCTTAAAACCGTCTGAGTGAATCCAGGAAGAGGGAAGAGACAGAGGGGCTGGAGGTATGTGTGTGTGTACCGGCTGTAAGTCTTAAAACCGTCTTAGTGAATCCAGGAATAGGGAAGAGGCAGAGGGGCTGGAGGTGTTTGTGTTTGCAACAGGCTGTGAGATTTAAAACAGTCTGAGTGAATCCAGGAAGACGGGATAGGCAGAGGGGCTGGAAGTGTGTGCGTTTGCACAGGCTGTGAGTTTTAAAAATATCTGATTGAATCGAGGAACAGGGAAGAGGCAGAGGTGCTGGAAGTGTGTGCGTGTGCACAGGCTGTGAGTTTTAAAACCGTCTGATTGAATCCAGGAATAGGGAAGAGGCAGAGGGGATGGAGGTGTTTGTGTGTGCACAGGCTGTGAGTTTTAAAACAGACTGAGTGAATCCAGGAAGAAGAGACAGGCAGAGGGGCTGGAATCGTGTGGATGTCCACCGGCTGTGAGGCTGAAAACCATCTGAGTGAATCCAGGAAGAGGGGAGAGGCAGAGTGGCTGGAAGTGTGTGCGTGTGCACAGGCTGTGAGTTTTAAAAATATCTGATTGAATCCAGGAACAGGGAAGAGGCAGAGGGGCTGGAGGTGTCTGTGTGTGCACAGGCTGTGAGTTTTAAAACAGTATGAGTGAATTCAGGAAGAGGGGAGAGGCAGAGGGGCTGGAAGTACGTGTACATGTGCACAGGCTGTGAGTTTTAACAAACATCTGAGTGAATCCAGGAATAGGGAAGAGGCAGAGTCGCTGGAAGTGTGTGGATGTGCACCTGCTGTGAGTCTTAAAACCGTCTGAGTGAATCCAGGAAGAGGGAAGAGGCAGAGGGGCTGGAATCGAGTGGATGTGCACAGGCTGTGAGTCTGAAAATCGTCTGAGTGAATCCAGGAAGAGGGAAGAGGCAGAGAGGCTGGAAGTGTGTGGATGTTCACCGGCTGTGAGTCTGAAAACCATCTGAGTGAATCCAGGAAGACGGGATAGGCAGAGGGGCTGGAAGTCCGTGTGCATGTGCACAGGCTGTGAGTCTTAAAAAACATCTGACTGAATCCAGGAATAGGGAAGAGGCAGAGGGGCTGGAAGTGTTTTTGTGTGCACAGGCTGTGAGTTTTAAAACAGTCTGAGTGAATGTAGGAAGAGGGGTGAGGCAGAGGGGCTGGAAGTACGTGTGGATGTTCACAGGCTGTGAGTCTGAAAACCGTCTGAGTGAATCCGGGAAGAGGGGTGAGGCAGAGTGGCTGGAATTGTGGATGTGTACCTGCTGTGAGTCTTAAAACCGCCTGAGTGAATCCAGGAAGAGGGAAGAGGTAGAGGGGCTGGAATCGTGTGGACGTACACAGGCTGTGAGTCTGAAAACCGTCTGAGTGAATCCAGGAAGAGGGAAGAGGCAGAGAGGCTGGAAGTGTGTGGATGTTCACCGGCTGTGAGTCTGAAAACCATCTGAGTGAATCCGGGAAGAGGGAAGAGGCAAGAGGCAGAGGGGCTGGAGGTGTGTGGATGTGCACAGGCTGTGAGTCTTAAAACTGTCTTAGTGAATCCAGGAATAGGGATGAGGCAGAGGGGCTGGAGGTGTTTGTGTTTGCAACAGGCTGTGAGTTTTAAAACAGTCTGAGTGAATCCAGGAAGACGGGATAGGCAGAGGGGCTGGAAGTCCGTGTGTTTGTGCACAGGCTGTGAGTCTTAAAAAACATCTGAGTGAATCCTGGAATAGGGAAGAGGCAGAGGGGCTGGAAGTGTGTGCGTGTGTACCGGCTGTAAGTCTTAAAACCGTCTTAGTGAATCCAGGAAAGGGGGATAGGCAGAGGGGCTGGAAGTGCGTGTGCATGTGCACGGGCTGTGAGTCTTAAAAAACATCTGAGTGCTGGACCACTTTTAAGACTCACAGACTGTGCACATGCACACACACTTCCACCCCCTCTGCCTATCCCCTCTTCCTGGATTCACTAAGACTGTTTTAAAACTCACAGCCTGTGCACACAAACACACACTTCCAGCCCCTCTGCCTCTTCCCTCTTCCCGGATTTACTCAGACGGTTTTCAGACTCACAGCCTGTGCACATGCACACGCACTTCCAGCCCCTCTGCCTATCCCCTCTTCCTGGATACATGTGCACAGGCTTTGAGTCTTAACAAACATCTGAGTGAATCCAGGAATAGGGAAGAGGCAGAGTGGCTGGAAGTGTGTGGATGTGCACAGGCTGTGAGTCTGAAAACAGTCTAAGTGAATCCAGGATGAGGGAAGAGGCAGAGGGGCTGGAAGTGTGTGTTTGTGTGCACAGGCTGTGAGTCTGAAAACCGTCTGAGTGAATCTGGGAAGAGGGAAGAGGCAGAGGGGATGGAGGTGTGTGCATGTGCACAGGCTGTGAGTCTTAAAAAACATCTGAGTGAATCCAGGAATAGGGAAGAGGCAGAGGGGCTGGAAGTGTGTCAGTGTGCACAGGCGGTGAGTTTTAGAAATATCTGATTGAATCCAGGAGCAGGGAAGAGGCAGAGGTGCTGGAGGTGTTTGTGTGTGCACAGGCTGTGAGTTTTAAAACAGTCTGAGTGAATCTAGGAAGAGGGGTGAGGCAGAGGGGCTGGAAGTACGTGTGGATGTTCACCGGCTGTGAGTCTGAAAACCGTCTGAGTGAATCCGGGAAGAGGGTAGAGGCAGAGGGGCTGGAGGTATGTCCTTGTGCACCGGTTGTGAGTTTTAAAACCGTCTGATTGAATCCAGGAATAGGGAAGAGGCAGAGGGGATAGAGGTGTGTGTCTGTGCACAGGCTGTGAGTTTTAAAACAGTCTGAGTGAATCCAGGAAGAGGAGAGAGGCAGAGGGGCTGGAAGTAAGTATGCATGTTCATAGGCTGTGAGTCTTAACAAACATCTGAGTGAATCCAGGAATAGGGAAGAGGCAGAGTGGCTGGAAGTGTGTGGATGTGCACCTGCTGTGAGTCTAAAAAGCGCCTGATTGATTCCAGGAATAGGGAAGAGGCAGAGGGGCTGGAGGTGTTTGTGTTTGCAACAGCCTGTGAGTTTTAAAACAGTCTGAGTGAATCCAGGAAGACGGGATAGGCAGAGGGGCTGGAAGTCCGTGTGCATGTGCACAGGCTGTGAGTTTTAAAAATATCTGATTGAATCCAGGAACAGGGAAGAGGCAGAGGTGCTGGAGGTGTGTGTGTGTGCACAGGCTGTGAGTTTTAAAACAGTCTGAGTGAATCCAGGAAGAAGATACAGGCAGAGGGGCTGGAATCGTGTGGATGTGCAAAGGCTGTGAGTCTGAAAACCGTCTGAGTGAATCCATGAATAGGGAAGAGGCAGAGGTGCTGGAGGTGTTTGTTTGTGCACCTGCTGTGAGTCATAAAACCACCTGAGTGAATCCAGGAAGAGAGAAGAGGCAGAGGGGCTGGAATCATATGGATGTGCATAGGCTGTGAGTCTGAAAACCGTCTGAGTGAATCCAGGAAGAGGGAAGAGGCAGAGAGGCTGGAAGTTTGTCCTTGTGCACCGGCTGTGAGTTTTAAAACCGTCTGATTGAATCCAGGAATAGGGAAGAGGCAAGGGGATGGAGGTGTGTGTGTGTGCACAGGCTGTGAGTTTTAAAACAGTCTGAGTGAATCCAGGAAAAGTGGAGAGGCAGAGCGGCTGGAGGTATTTTTGTGTGCACAGGCTGTGAGTTTTAAAACAGTCTGTGTGAATCCAGGAAGAGGGGAGAGGCAGAGGGGCTGGAAGTACGTGTACATGTGCACAGGCTGTGAGTTTTAACAAACATCTGAGTGAATCCAGGAATAGGGAAGAGGCAGAGTGGCTGTAAGTGTGTGGATGTGCACCTGCTGTGAGTCTAAAAAGCACCTGATTGATTCCAGGAAGAGGGAAGAGGCAGAGGGGCAGGAATCGTTTGGATGTGCACAGGCTGTGAGTCTGAAAACCGTCTGAGTGAATCCGGGAAGAGGGAAGAGGCAGAGGGGCTGGAAGTGTGTGTTTGTGTGCACAGGCTGTCAGTCTGTAAACAGTCTGATTGAATCCAGGAATAGGGAAGAGACAGAGGGGATGGAGGTGTGTGTGTGTGCACAGGCTGTGAGTCTTAAAAAACATCTGAGTGAATCCAGGAATAGGGAAGAGGCAGAGGGGCTGGAAGTGTGGGCGTGTGTACAGGGTGTGAGTTTTAAAAATATCTGATTGAATTCAGGAACAGGGAAGAGGCAGAGGGGCTGGAAGTGTATCCGTGTTCAACGGCTGTGAGTTTTAAAACAGTCTGATTGATTCCAGGAAGAGGGAAGAGGCAGAGGGGCTGGAATCGTTTGGATGTGCACAGGCTGTGAGTCTGAAAACCGTCTGAGTGAATCCAGGAAGAGGGAAGAGGCAGAGAGGCTGGAAGTGTGTGGATGTTCACCGGCTGTGAGTCTGAAAACCATCTGAGTGAATCCAGGAAGAGGGGAGAGGCAGAGGTGGTGGAAGTTTGTCCTTGTGCACCGGCTATGAGTTTTAAAACCGTCTGATTGAATCCAGGAATAGGGAAGAGGCAGAGGGGCTGGAGGTGTTTGTGTTTGCAACAGGCTGTGAGTTTTAAAATAGTCTGAGTGAATCCAGGAAGACGGAAGAGGCAGAGGGGATGGAAGTGTGTGCGTGTGCACAGGCTGTGAGTTTTAAAAATATCTGATTGAATCCAGGAACAGGGAAGAGGCAGAGGGGCTGGAGGTGTCTGTGTGTGCACAGGCTGTGAGTTTTAAAACAGTCTGAATGAATTCAGGAAGAGGGGAGAGGCCGAGGGGCTGGAAGTGTATGGATGTGCACCTGCTGTGAGTCTTAAAACCGCCTGAGTTAATCCAGGAAAAGGGAAGAGGCAGAGGGGCTGGAATCATGTGGATGTGCACAGTTCTGTGAGTCTGAAAACCTTCTGAGTGAATCCAGGAAGAGGGAAGAGACAGAGGGGCTGGAGGTATGTGCGTGTGTACCGGCTGTAAGTCTTAAAACCGTCTTAATGAATCCAGGAATAGGGAAGAGGAAGAGGGGCTGGAGGTGTTTGTGTTTGCAACTGGCTGTGAGTTTTAAAACAGTCTGAGTGAATTCAGGAAGACGGGATAGGCAGAGGGGCTGGAAGTCCGTGTGCATGTGCACAGGCTGTGAGTCTTAAAAAACATCTGAGTGAATCCAGGAATAGGGAAGAGGCAGAGGGGCTGGAGGTGTCTGTGTGTGCACAGGCTGTGAGTTTTAAAACAGTCAAAGTGAATCCAGGAAGAAGAGACAGGCAGAGGGGCTGGAATCGTGTGGATGTGCACAGGCTATGAGTCTGAAAACCGTCTGAGTGAATCCAGGAATAGGGAAGAGCCAGAGGGGCTGGATGTGTTTGTGTGTGCAC
Organism: Natrix helvetica; assembly: GCF_964273705.1. Classification (NCBI taxonomy): domain Eukaryota; kingdom Metazoa; phylum Chordata; class Lepidosauria; order Squamata; family Natricidae; genus Natrix; species Natrix helvetica. The sequence goes on along the minus strand of NC_138555.1, from coordinate 39,191,223 downwards.
CTGCTGCGAGTCATAAAACCACCTGAGTGAATCCAGGAAGAGGGAAGAGGCAGAGGGGCTGGAATCGTGTGGATGTGCACAGGCTGTGAGTCTGAAAACCGTCTGAGTGAATCCAGGAAGAGGGAAGAGGCAGAGGTGATGGAAGTTTGTCCTTGTGCACCGGCTGTGAGTTTTAAAACCGTCTGATTGAATCCAGGAATAGGGAAGAGTCAGAGGGGCTTGAGGTGTTTTTGTGTGCACAGGCTGTGAGTTTTAAAACAGTCTGAGTGAATCCAGGAAGAAGGGAGAGGCAGAGGGGCTGGAAGTACATGTACATGTGCACAGGCTGTGAGTCTTAACAAACATCTGAGTGAATCCAGGAATAGGGAAGAGGCAGAGTGGCTGGAAGGGTGTGGATGTGCACCTGCTGTGAGTCTAAAAAGCGCCTGATTGATTCCAGGAAGAGGCAAGAGGCAGAGGGGCAAAAAATCATGTGGATGTTCACCGGCTGTGAGTCTGAAAACCGTCTGAGTGAATCCAGGAAGCGGGGAGAGGCAGAGGTGCTGGAAGTTTGTACTTGTGTACCAGCTGTGAGTTTTAAAACCATCTGATTGAATCCAGGAATAGGGAAGAGGCAGAGGGGATGGAGGTGTGTGTGTGTGCACAGGCTGTGAGTTTTAAAACAGTCTGAGTGAATCCAGGAAGAAGAGAGAGGCAGAGGGGCTGGAATCATGTGGATGTGCACAGGCTGTGAGTCTGAAAACCGTCTGAGTGAATCCAGGAATAGGGAAGAGGCAGAGGGGCTGGAGGTGTTTGTGTTTGCAACACGCTGTGAGTTTTAAAACGGTCTGAGTGAATCCAGGAAGACGGGATAGGCAGAGGGGCTGGAAGTCCGTGTGCATTTGCACAGGCTGTGAGTCTTAAAAAACATCTGAGTGAATCCAGGAATAGGGAAGAGGCAGAGGGGCTGGAAGTGTGTGCGTGTGCACAGGCTGTGAGTTTTAAAAATATCTGATTGTATCCAGGGACAGGGAAGAGGCAGAGCGGCTGGAGGTGTCTGTGTGTGCACAGGCTGTGAGTTTTAAATCAGTCTGAGTGAATCCAGGAAGAGGGGAGAGGCAGAGGGGCTGGAAGTACGTGTGCATGTGCACAGGCTGTGAGTCTTAACAAACATCTGAGTGAATCCAGGAATAGGGAAGAGGCAGAGTGGCTGGAAGTGTGTGCGTGTGCACAGGCTGTGAGTTTTAAAAATATCTGGTTGAATCCAGGAACAGGGAAGAGGCAGAGGGGCTGTAATCGTGTGGATGTGCACAGGCTGTGAGTCTGAAAACCGTCTGAGTGAATCCAGGAAGTGGGAAGAGACAGAGGGGCTAGAGGTCTGTGCGTGTGCACCGGCTGTAAGTCTTAAAACCGTCTTAGTGAATCCAGGAATAGGGAAGAGGCAGAGGGGCTGGAGGTGTTTGTGTGTGCACAGGCTGTGAGTTTTAAAACAGTTTGAGAGAATCCAGGAAGAGGGGATAGGCAGAGGGGCTGGAAGTCCCTCTGCATGTGCACAGGCTGTGAGTCTTAAAAAACATCTGAGTGAATCCAGGAATAGGGATGAGGCAGAGGTGCTGGAGGTGTGTTTGTGTGCACAGGATGTGAGTTTTTAAACAGTCTGAGTGAATACAGGAAGAGGAGACAGGCAGAGTGGCTGGAATCGTGTGGATGTGCACAGGCTGTGAGTCTGAAAACCGTCTGAGTGAATCCAGGAAGCGGGGAGAGGCAGAGGTGCTGGAAGTTTGTCCTTGTGCACCGGCTGTGAGTTTTAAAACCATCTGATTGAATCCAGGAATAGGGAAGAGGCAGAGGGGATGGAGGTGTGTGTGTGTGCACAGGCTGTGAGTTTTAAAACAGTCTGAGTGAATCCAGGAAGAGGGGAGAGGCAGAGGGGCTGGAAGTACATGTGCATGTGCACAGGCTGCGAGTCTTAACAAACATCTGAGTGAATCCAGGAATAGGGAAGAGGCAGAGTGGCTGGAAGTGTGTGGATGTACACCTGCTGTGAGTCTTAAAAGCGCCTGATTGATTCCAGGAGGAGGGAAGAGGCAGAGGGGCTGGAATCGTTTGGATGTGCACAGGCTGTGAGTCTGAAAACCGTCTGAGTGAATCCAGGAATAGGGAAGAGGCAGAGGGGCTGGAGGTGTTTGTGTTTGCAACAGGCTGTGAGTTTTAAAACAGTCTGAGTGAATCCAGGAAGATGGGATAGGCAGAGGGGCTGGAAGTCCGTGTGCATTTGCACAGGCTGTGAGTCTTAAAAAACATCTGAGTGAATCCAGGAATAGGGAAGAGGCAGAGGGGCTGGAAGTGTGTCCTTGTGCACCGGTTGTGAGTCTGAAAACCGTCTGATTGAATCCAGGAATAGGGAAGAGGCAGAGGGGATGGAGTTGTGTGTGTGTGCACAGGCTGTGAGTCTTAAAAAACATCTGAGTGAATCCAGGAATAGGAAAGAGGCAGAGGGGCTGGAAGTGTGTCGGTGTGCACAGGCTGTGAGTCTTAAAAAACATCTGAGTGAATCCAGGAATAGGGAAGAGGCAGAGGGGCTGGAAGTGTGTCCGTGTGCACAGGCGGTGAGTTTTAGAAATATCTGATTGAATCCAGGAGCAGGGAAGAGGCAGAGGTGCTGGAAGTGTGTCGGTGTGCACAGGCTGTGAGTCTTAAAAAACATCTGAGTGAATCCAGGAATAGGGAAGAGGCAGAGGGGCTGGAAGTGTGTGCGTGTGCACAGGCTGTGAGTTTTAAAAATATCTGATTGAATCCAGGAACAGGGAAGAGGCAGAGGGGCTGGAGGTGTCTGTGTGTGCACAGGCTGTGAGTTTTAAAACAGTCTGAATGAATTCAGGAAGAGGGGAGAGGCCGAGGGGCTGGAAGTGTATGGATGTGCACCTGCTGTGAGTCTTAAAACCGCCTGAGTTAATCCAGGAAAAGGGAAGAGGCAGAGGGGCTGGAATCATGTGGATGTGCACAGTTCTGTGAGTCTGAAAACCGTCTGAGTGAATCCAGGAAGAGGGAAGAGAGAGAGGGGCTGGAGGTATGTGCGTGTGTACCGGCTGTAAGTCTTAAAACCGTCTTAATGAATCCAGGAATAGGGAAGAGGAAGAGGGGCTGGAGGTGTTTGTGTTTGCAACTGGCTGTGAGTTTTAAAACAGTCTGAGTGAATTCAGGAAGACGGGATAGGCAGAGGGGCTGGAAGTCCGTGTGCATGTGCACAGGCTGTGAGTCTTAAAAAACATCTGAGTGAATCCAGGAATAGGGAAGAGGCAGAGGGGCTGGAGGTGTCTGTGTGTGCACAGGCTGTGAGTTTTAAAACAGTCAAAGTGAATCCAGGAAGAAGAGACAGGCAGAGGGGCTGGAATCGTGTGGATGTGCACAGGCTATGAGTCTGAAAACCGTCTGAGTGAATCCAGGAATAGGGAAGAGCCAGAGGGGCTGGATGTGTTTGTGTGTGCACCTGCTGCGAGTCATAAAACCACCTGAGTGAATCCAGGAAGAGGGAAGAGGCAGAGGGGCTGGAATCGTGTGGATGTGCACAGGCTGTGAGTCTGAAAACCGTCTGAGTGAATCCAGGAAGAGGGAAGAGGCAGAGGTGATGGAAGTTTGTCCTTGTGCACCGGCTGTGAGTTTTAAAACCGTCTGATTGAATCCAGGAATAGGGAAGAGTCAGAGGGGCTTGAGGTGTTTTTGTGTGCACAGGCTGTGAGTTTTAAAACAGTCTGAGTGAATCCAGGAAGAAGGGAGAGGCAGAGGGGCTGGAAGTACATGTACATGTGCACAGGCTGTGAGTCTTAACAAACATCAGAGTGAATCCAGGAATAGGGAAGAGGCAGAGTGGCTGGAAGGGTGTGGATGTGCACCTGCTGTGAGTCTAAAAAGCGCCTGATTGATTCCAGGAAGAGGCAAGAGGCAGAGGGGCAAAAAATCATGTGGATGTGCACCGGCTGTGAGTCTGAAAACCGTCTGAGTGAATCCAGGAAGCGGGGAGAGGCAGAGGTGCTGGAAGTTTGTACTTGTGCACCAGCTGTGAGTTTTAAAACCATCTGATTGAATCCAGGAATAGGGAAGAGGCAGAGGGGATGGAGGTGTGTGTGTGTGCACAGGCTGTGAGTTTTAAAACAGTCTGAGTGAATCCAGGAAGAAGAGAGAGGCAGAGGGGCTGGAATCATGTGGATGTGCACAGTCTGTGAGTCTGAAAACCGTCTGAGTGAATCCAGGAATAGGGAAGAGGCAGAGGGGCTGGAGGTGTTTGTGTTTGCAACAGGCTGTGAGTTTTAAAACGGTCTGAGTGAATCCAGGAAGATGGGATAGGCAGAGGGGCTGGAAGTCCGTGTGCATTTGCACAGGCTGTGAGTCTTAAAAAACATCTGAGTGAATCCAGGAATAGGGAAGAGGCAGAGTGGCTGGAAGTGTGTGCGTGTGCACAGGCTGTGAGTTTTAAAAATATCTGGTTGAATCCAGGAACAGGGAAGAGGCAGAGGGGCTGTAATCGTGTGGATGTGCACAGGCTGTGAGTCTGAAAACCGTCTGAGTGAATCCAGGAAGTGGGAAGAGACAGAGGGGCTAGAGGTCTGTGCGTGTGCACCGGCTGTAAGTCTTAAAACCGTCTTAGTGAATCCAGGAATAGGGAAGAGGCAGAGGGGCTGGAGGTGTTTGTGTGTGCACAGGCTGTGAGTTTTAAAACAGTTTGAGAGAATCCAGGAAGAGGGGATAGGCAGAGGGGCTGGAAGTCCCTCTGCATGTGCATAGGCTGTGAGTCTTAAAAAACATCTGAGTGAATCCAGGAATAGGGATGAGGCAGAGGTGCTGGAGGTGTGTTTGTGTGCACAGGATGTGAGTTTTTAAACAGTCTGAGTGAATACAGGAAGAGGAGACAGGCAGAGTGGCTGGAATCGTGTGGATGTGCACAGGCTGTGAGTCTGAAAACCGTCTGAGTGAATCCAGGAAGCGGGGAGAGGCAGAGGTGCTGGAAGTTTGTCCTTGTGCACCGGCTGTGAGTTTTAAAACCATCTGATTGAATCCAGGAATAGGGAAGAGGCAGAGGGGATGGAGGTGTGTGTGTGTGCACAGGCTGTGAGTTTTAAAACAGTCTGAGTGAATCCAGGAAGAGGGGAGAGGCAGAGGGGCTGGAAGTACATGTGCTTGTGCACAGGCTGCGAGTCTTAACAAACATCTGAGTGAATCCAGGAATAGGGAAGAGGCAGAGTGGCTGGAAGTGTGTGGATGTACACCTGCTGTGAGTCTTAAAAGCGCCTGATTGATTCCAGGAGGAGGGAAGAGGCAGAGGGGCTGGAATCGTTTGGATGTGCACAGGCTGTGAGTCTGAAAACCGTCTGAGTGAATCCAGGAATAGGGAAGAGGCAGAGGGGCTGGAGGTGTTTGTGTTTGCAACAGGCTGTGAGTTTTAAAACAGTCTGAGTGAATCCAGGAAGATGGGATAGGCAGAGGGGCTGGAAGTCCGTGTGCATTTGCACAGGCTGTGAGTCTTAAAAAACATCTGAGTGAATCCAGGAATAGGGAAGAGGCAGAGGGGCTGGAAGTGTGTCCTTGTGCACCGGTTGTGAGTCTGAAAACCGTCTGATTGAATCCAGGAATAGGGAAGAGGCAGAGGGGATGGAGTTGTGTGTGTGTGCACAGGCTGTGAGTCTTAAAAAACATCTGAGTGAATCCAGGAATAGGAAAGAGGCAGAGGGGCTGGAAGTGTGTCGGTGTGCACAGGCTGTGAGTCTTAAAAAACATCTGAGTGAATCCAGGAATAGGGAAGAGGCAGAGGGGCTGGAAGTGTGTCCGTGTGCACAGGCGGTGAGTTTTAGAAATATCTGATTGAATCCAGGAGCAGGGAAGTGGCAGAGGTGCTGGAAGTGTGTGGATGTACACCTGCTGTGAGTCTAAAAAGCGCCTGATTGATTCCAGGAATAGGGAAGAGGCAGAGGGGCTGGAAGTACGTGTGGATGTTCACCGGCTGTGAGTCTGAAAACCGTCTGAGTGAATCCGGGAAGAGGGTAGAGGCAGAAGGGCTGGAAGTGTGTCCTTGTGCACTGGTTGTGAGTCTGAAAACCGTCTGATTGAATCCAGGAATAGGGAAGAGGCAGAGGGGATGGAGGTGTGTTTGTGTGCACAGGCTGTGAGTCTTAAAAAACAGCTGAGTGAATCCAGGAATAGGAAAGAGGCAGAGGGGCTGGAAGTGTGTCGGTGTACACAGGCGGTGAGTTTTAGAAATATCTGATTGAATCCAGGAGCAGGGAAGAGGCAGAGGTGCTGGAGGTGTTTGTGTGTGCACAGGCTGTGAGTTTTAAAACAGTCTGAGTGAATCCAGGAAGAGGGGAGAGGCAGAGGGGCTGGAAGTACGTGTGCATGTTCACAGGCTGTGAGTCTTAACAAACATCTGAGTGAATCCAGGAATAGGGAAGAGGCAGAGTGGCTGGAAGTGTGTGGATGTGCACCTGCTGTGAGTCTAAAAAGCGCCTGATTGATTCCAGGAATAGGGAAGAGGCAGAGGGGCTGGAGGTGTGTGTGTGTGTGCACAGGTTGTGAGTTTTAATACAGTCTGAGTGAATCCAGGAAGAGGGGATAGGGAGAGGGGTTGGAAGTGTGTCCTTGTGTACCGGATATGAGTTTTAAAACCGTCTGATTGAATCCAGGAATAGGGAAGAGGCAGAGGGGATGGAGGTGTGTGTGTGTGCACAGGCTGTGAGTTTTAAAACTGTCTGAGTGAATCCAGGAAGAAGAGACAGGCAGATGGGCTGGAATCATATGGATGTGCACAGGCTGTGAGTCTGAAAACCGTCTGAGTGAATCCAGGAATAGGGAAGAGTCAGAGGGGCTGGAGGTGTTTTTGAGTGCACAGGCTGTGAGTTTTAAAACAGTCTGAGTGAATCCGGGAACAGGGTAGAGGCAGAGGGGCTGGAAGTGTGTGTTTGTGTGCACAGGCTGTCAGTCTGAAAACCGTCTGAGTGAATCCGGGAATAGGGAAGAGGCAGAGGGGCTAAAGGTGTGTTTGTGTGCACAGGCTGTGAGTTTTAAAAATATCTGATTGAATCCAGGAACAGGGAAGAGGCAGAGGTGCTGGAAGTGCGTGTGCATGTGCATAGGCTGTAAGTCTGAAAACCATCTGAGTGAATCCGGGAATAGGGAAGACGCAGAGGGGCTAGAGGTGTGTTTGTGTGCACAGGCTGTGAGTTTCAAAACAGTCTGAGTGAATCCAGGAAGAGGGGAGAGGCAGAGGGGCTGGAAGTACGTGTGCATGTGCACAGGCTGTGAGTCTTAACAAACATCTGAGTGAATCCAGGAATAGGTAAGAGGCAGAGTGGCTGGAAGTGTGTGGATGTGCACAGGCTGTGAGTCTGAAAACAGTCTAAGTGAATCCAGGAAGAGGGGATAGGCAGACGGGCTGGAAGTGCGTGTGCATGTGCACGGGCTGTGAGTCTTAAAAAACATCAGAGTGCTGGACCACTTTTAAGACTCACAGACTGTGCACATGCACACACACTTCCAGCCCCTCTGCCTATCCCCTCTTCCTGGATTCATGTGCACAGGATTTGAGTCTTAACAAACATGTGAGTGAATCCAGGAATAGGGAAGAGGCAGAGTGGCTGGAAGTGTGTGGATGTGCACAGGCTGTGAGTCTGAAAACAGTCTAAGTGAATCCAGGAAGAGGGGATAGGCAGAGCGGCTGGAAGTCCGTGTGCATGTGCACAGGCTGTGAGTCTGAAAACCGTCTGAGTGAATCCGGGAAGAGGGAAGAGGCAGAGGGGCTGGAAGTGTGTGTTGGTGTGCACAGGCTGTGAGTCTGAAAACCGTCTGAGTGAATCCGGGAAGAGGGTAGAGGCAGAGGGGCTGGAAGTGTGTCCTTGTGCACCGGTTGTGAGTCTGAAAACCGTCTGATTGAATCCAGGAATAGGGAAGAGGCAGAGGGGATGGAGGTTTGTGTGTGTGCACAGGCTGTGAGTTTTAAAACAGTCTGTGTGAATTCAGGAAGAGGGGAGAGGCAGAGGGGCTGGAAGTCCGTGTGCATGTGCACAGGCTGTGAGTCTTAAAAAACATCTGAGTGAATCCAGGAATAGGGAAGAGGCAGAGGGGCTGGAGGTGTTTTTGTGTGCACCTGCTGTGAGACATAAAACCACCTGAGTGAATCCAGGAAGAGGGAAGAGGCAGAGGGGCTGGAATCATGTGGATGTGCATAGGCTGTGAGTCTGAAAACCGTTTGAGTGAATCCAGGAATAGGGAAGAGGCAGAGGGGCTGGAAGTGTGTCCGTGTGCACAGGCTGTGAGTTTTAAAAATATCTGATTGAATCCAGGAACAGGGAAGAGGCAGAGGTCCTGGAGGTGTGTGTGTGTGTGCACAGGCTGTGAGTTTTAAAACCGTCTGAGTGAATCCAGGAAGAAGATACAGGCAGAGGGGCTGGAATCGTGTGGATGTGCACAGGCTGTGAGTCTGAAAACCGTCTGAGTGAATCCAGGAATAGGGAAGAGGCAGAGGGGCTGGAGGTGTTTGTGTGTGCACCTGCTGTGAGTCATAAAACCACCTGAGTGAATCCAGGAAGAGGGAAGAGGCAGAGGGGCTGGAATCGTATGGATGTGCATAGGCTGTGAGTCTGAAAACCGTCTGAGTGAATCCAGGAAGAGGGAAGAGGCAGAGAGGCTGGAAGTTTGTCCTTGTGCACCGGCTGTGAGTTTTAAAACCATCTGATTGAATTCAGGAATAGGGAAGAGGCAAGGGGATGGAGGTGTGTGTGTGTGCACAGGCTGTGAGTTTTAAAACAGTCTGAGTGAATCCAGGAAGAGGGGAGAGGCAAAGGGGCTGGAAGTACGTGTACATGTGCACAGGCTGTGAGTTTTAAGAAACATCTGAGTGAATCCAGGAATAGGGAAGAGGCAGAGTGGCTGGAAGTGTGTGGATGTGCACCTGCTGTGAGTCTAAAAAGCACCTGATTGATTCCAGGAAGAGGGAAGAGGCAGAGGGGCTGGAATCGTTTGGATGTGCACAGGCTGTGAGTCTGAAAACAGTCTGATTGAATCCAGGAATAGGGAAGAGGCAGAGGGGATGGAGGTGTGTGTGTGTGCACAGGCTGTGAGTCTTAAAAAACATCTGAGTGAATCCAGGAATAGGGAAGAGGCAGAGGGGCTGGAAGTGTGGGCGTGTGTACAGGGTGTGAGTTTTAAAAATATCTGATTGAATTCAGGAACAGGGAAGAGGCAGAGGGGCTGGAAGTGTATCCGTGTGCAACGGCTGTGAGTTTTAAAACAGTCTGAGTGAATCCAGGAAGAAGATACAGGCAGAGGGGCTGGAATCGTGTGGATGTGCACAGGCTGTGAGTCTGAAAACCGTCTGAGTGAATCCAGGAATAGGGAAGAGGCAGAGGGGCTGGAGGTGTTTGTGTGTGCACCTGCTGTGAGTCATAAAACCACCTGAGTGAATCCAGGAAGAGGGAAGAGGCAGAGGGGCTGGAATCGTATGGATGTGCATAGGCTGTGAGTCTGAAAACCGTCTGAGTGAATCCAGGAAGAGGGAAGAGGCAGAGAGGCTGGAAGTTTGTCCTTGTGCACCGGCTGTGAGTTTTAAAACCATCTGAGTGAATTCAGGAAGAAGGAAGAGACAGAGGGGCTGAAAGAGTGTGTTCGTGTGCACAGGCTGTGAGTCTTAAAACTGTCTGCAGAATCCAGGAATAGGGAAGAGGCAGAGGGGCTGGAAGTGTGTGCGTGTGCACAGGCTGTAAATCTTAAAAACATCTGAGTGAGTGCAGGAAGGGGGAAGAGGCAGAGGGTCTGGAAGTGTGTGGATGTGCAGAGGCTGTGAGTTTAAAAAATATCTGATTGAATCCAGGAAGAGAGAAGAGGCACAGGGGATGGAAGTGTGTGGATGTGCACAAGTTGTGAGTTTTAAAACTGTCTGAGTGAATACAGGAATGGGGAAGAGCCAGAGGGTCTGGAAGTGTGTGGATGTGCACCGGCTGTGTGTTTTAAAAACGTCTGAGAGAATACAGGAAGAGGGAAGAGGCAGAGCGGCAGAAAGAGTGAGTGCCTGTGCAGTAGCTGTGTGTTTTAAAAAAGTCTAAGTGAATCCAGGAATGGGGAAGAGGCAAAGGGGATAGAAGTGTGTGGATGTGCACCAGCTATGAGTTTTAAAAACGTCTGAGTGAATTCAGGAAGAAGGAAGAGACAGAGGGGCTGAAAGAGTTTGTTCGTGTGCACAGGCTGTGAGTCTTAAAACTGTTGCAGAATCCAGGAGTAGGGAAGAGGCAGAGGGGCTGGAAGTGTGTCCCTGTGCACAGGCTGTGAGTTTTAAAAACATCTTATTGAATCCAGGAAGAGGGAAGCGGCAAAGGGGCTGGAATTGTGTGGATGTGCACCAGCTGTGAGTCTTAAAACCGTCTGCAAAATCCAGGAATAGGGAAGAGGCAGAGGGGCAGAGAGAGTGAGTCCCTGTGCAGTGGCTGTTAGTTTTAAAAAGGTCTCAGTGAGTCCAGGAAGAGGGAAGAGGCAGAGGGGCTGGAAGTGTGTGGGTGCACAGGCTGTGAGTTTTAAAAACATCTGATTGAATCCAGGAAGAGGTAGAGGGGCTGGAAGTGTTTGGATGTGCATCAGCTGTGAGTCTAAAACCATCTGAGTGAATCCAGGAGGAAGAAAGAGGCAGAAGGGCGGGAAGAGTGTGTTCGTGTGCACAGGCTGTGAGTCTTAAAACTTTCTGAGTGAATCCAGGAATAGGGAAGAGGCAGAGGGGCTGGAAGTGTGTGGATGTGCACCAGCTATGAGTTTTAAAACCGTCTGAGTGAATACAGGAAGGGGGAAGAGCCAGAGGGTCTGGAAGTGAGTGCCTGTGCAGTAGCTGTGTGTTTTAAAAAAGTCTAAGTGAATCCAGGAATAGGGAAGAGGCAAAGGGGATAGAAGTGTGTGGATGTGCACCAGCTATGAGTTTTAAAAACGTCTGAGTGAATTCAGGAAGAAGGAAGAGACAGAGGGGCTGAAAGAGTGTGTTCGTGTGCACATGCTGTGAGTCTTAAAACTGTTGCAGAATCCAGGAATCGGGAAGAGGCAGAGGGGCTGGAAGTGTGTCCGTGTGCACAGGCTGTGAAAATTAAAAACATCTGATTGAATCCAGGAAGAGGGAAGGGGCAAAGGGGCTGGAAGTGTGTGGATGTGCACCTACTGTGAGTCTTAAAACCGTCTGCAGAATCCAGGAATAGGGAAGAGGCAGAGGGGCTGGAAGTGTGTCTGTGTGCACAGGCTGTGAAACTTAAAAACATCTGATTGAATCCAGGAAGAGGGAAGAGGCAGAGGGGCAGAAAGAGTGAGTGCCTGTGGAGTGGCTGTGAGTTTTAAAAAAGTCTCAGTGAGTCCAGGAAGAGGGAAGAGGCAGAGTGTCTGGAACTGTGTGGATGTGCACCGGCTGTGAGTTTTAAAAACGTCTGAGTGAATCCAGTAAGAGGGAAGAGGCAGAGGGGCAGAAAGTGTGAGTGCCTGTGCAGTGGCTGTTAGTTTTAAAAACGTCTCAGTGAGTCCAGGAAGAGGGAAGAGGCAGAGGGCCTAGAAGTGTGTGTGCATGTGCACAGGCTGTGAATCTTAAAAACATCTGAATGAGTCCAGGAAGAAGGAAGAGGCAGGGGGTCTGGAAGTGTGTGGATGTGCACCGTCTGTGAGTTTTAAAAACGTCTGAGTGAATCCAGGAAGACGGAAGAGGCAAAGGGGATAGAAGTGTGTGGATGTGCACCAGCTGTGAGTCTTAAAACCGTCTGCAGAATCCAGGAATAGGGAAGAGGCAGAGGGGCTGGAAGTGTGTGGATATGCACCAGCTGTGAATTCTAAAACCATCTGAGTGATTTCAGGAAGAGGGAAGAGACAGAGGGGATGAAAGAGTGTATGTGTGCACAGGCTGTGAATCTTAAAAACATCTGATTGAATCCAATAAGAGGGAAGAGGCAGAGGGGTAGAAAGAGTGAGTGCCTGTGCACAGGCTGTGAGTTTTAAAACTGTCTGCAGAATCCAGGAATAGGGAAGAGGCAGAGGGGCTGGAAGTGTGTCTGTGTGCACAGGCTGTGAAACTTAAAAACATCTGATTGAATCCAGGAAGAGGGAAGCGGCAAAGGGGCTGGAATTGTGTGGATGTGTACCAGCTGTGAGTCTTAAAACCGTCTGCAGAATACAGGAATAGGGACGAGGCAGAGGGGCTGGAAGTGTGTGGATATGCACCAGCTGTGAATTTTAAAACCATCTGAGTGATTTCAGGAAGAGGGAAGAGACAGAGGGGATGAAAGAGTGTATGTATGCACAGGCTGTGAATCTTAAAAAAAACTGATTGAATCCAGGAAGAGGGAAGAGGCAGAGGGGCAGAAAGAGTGAGTGCCTGTGGAGTGGCTGTGAGTTTTAAAAAAGTCTCAGTGAGTCCAGGAAGAGGGAAGAGGCAGAGTGTTTGGAAGTGTGTGGATGTGCACCGGTGTGAGTTTTAAAAACGTCTGAGTGAATCCAGTAAGAGGGAAGAGGCAGAGGGGCAGAAAGTGTGAGTGCCTGTGCAGTGGCTGTTAGTTTTAAAAACGTCTCAGTGAGTCCAGGAAGAGGGAAGAGGCAGAGGGCCTAGAAGTGTGTGTGCATGTGCACAGGCTGTGAATCTTAAAAACATCTGAATGAGTCCAGGAAGAAGGAAGAGGCAGGGGATCTGGAAGTGTGTGGATGTGCACCGTCTGTGAGTTTTAAAAACGTCTGAGTGAATCCAGGAAGACGGAAGAGGCAAAGGGGCTAGAAGTGTGTGGAAGTGCACCAGCTGTGAGTTTTAAAAACGTCTGAGTGAATTCAGTAAGAGGAAAGAGGCAGAGGGTCAGAAAGAGTTTGTTAGGGTTCTAAATACCATGCAGAAATAAATCATTGTCCAAGGCAAAACATCCTTAAAGGTGCAATTTATTCCGCAGGCATGTTAGCACGGCTATGGAAAATTTCAACTCTGAATTACATCCTGTAAGTTCACCCAGTAGAAAGTTCATGATCTCTCCCTACACCCACAAATCCATCACATGTTCCAATCACCATCTTCCACGCTGGCATGTACACCCATCTTCTTCCGGCCAGGTGTCGAGATGCGAAGACAAAAGATGACCTTGGCTTCTACAAAAGAATGTCAACAATCCATTCTACAATCCTACTCCTTTCTATTCACCCCTCCCAACTACTACACTATTGAAACAGCATAGAAAATTATAAGAAAGTGTGGCAGGCCAAAGATCCTAAAACGAACATAACTACAGGCCTGACAGGCGGCCTCTCCTCAAAAGAAAAACGTTTCCTGCAAAGAGAATAATATAAAAGTTAACATAACAAAATTAACCACCTTTTCTCCACCCAGGGGAACCCCTTGACTTCTCGGGAAACTTCCCATTGACTTGCTTTCCTAACTTCTCCACTTTTAGGTTCCCACTGTTCACCCAATTAGCTTCAGACAAAGGGTAACCCTTCCAATGCACTAAATACTGTAAGCGACCCCTATTCAGCCTGGAGTCTACAATTTTTTCCACCTCAGCTTGTGTTTCCCCTTCCATCACTAAAGGAGGAGATTGAGCTTGGGTGGATGCTCTTCTGTTAGACCCAATTACTGGTTTCAACAAGCTACAATGAAATTCTGGGTCAATTTCCCCTAGACTTCTGAGTAGACTGAGTTGAACTGTAACTGGGTTAACTATCTTCACTATTGGGAATGGACCTAGAAATTTTGGACCCAATTCCTTGCTAGGCCTTTCTAATCTTATGTATTTGGTAGATACAAAAACATTGTCCCCCACACGGTAGGGGTTTTGGAGTGAGCGATGTTGATCATCTTGCTTCTGGTAGGCTTCTGCCGCAACTGCTAGAGCCTTCTTCGTATTCTCCCATCCTTTCTTTAGCATGTCCCTCCATTCACTCAAAGACATGAAAGAAGGAGGTTCTCTAGGCAACTCAGGCATGGCAACAACTTCCATGCCACTGGTAATCTGGAAACCCACTAATCCTCTGCTGTTGTGGACCGCATCGTTGTACGCCACTTCGGCGAAGGGTAGCAAGTCCGACCAGTTGTCGTGCTGATAGTTCACAAAACACCTGATGTATTGTTCCACCACCGCATTGGCTCCCTCTGCTGCACCGTTTATGCTGGGATGAACCTCTGAGCTCAGTTCTTGTGTGGACCCAATGGATCTCAGGACCTCTCTCCAGAACTTGGCTGTGAACTGGACTCCGCGGTCTGAAATGATCCTCTTGGGTACTCCGTGCAGGCGATAAATGTGTTTCACAAACATTTTCGCTAATTCGTTTGCGGATGGCAATCCTGAGCAACAGAGATCGCATCACCGGTTGGGAGACCGTACTCGTTGGGTACGGCCGGTCATATGTCCCAACCCCCGCAATCTAGGTGGTCAGGACCTACAGAGCCAGGGCCTGAGGCTGATGCTATGCAATGCCAGGTCCGTTGTCAACAAAGCCCCCCTCATTAATGACCTGGTGTCGGAGGGGGAGCCGGACCTGGCATGAATTAGGGAGACCTGGCTGGGCCACGAGGGAGGCCTCCCCCTCGTGGAAATGTGCCCGCCAGGCTACCGCGCATTTCATCAGTCACGGGCACTAGGCAGGGGTGGTGGGGTAGCGGTCATTGTGAGGGAAGGTCTTGAGCCAAGACAGACCACTGTGCCACAGATAACCGGTTGTGAGTCCCTGTGTGTGAAGTGGGGCCCAGGGAAGCAGTTGGGCTTGCTAATTGTATACCTGGCTCCTCGCTATGCATCAGCAGCCCTGCCTGAGTTCCTTGGGGTGATCGCCGAGATGGCAGTTGAAATGCCTAGACTATTGGTCATGGGTGACTTCAACCTGCCATCGTTAGGGGAGGCATCCGAAGTAGCTTGGGAGTTCATGGCTTCCATGACAGCCATGGACCTGACCCAAATAATTCAGGCCCCCACACATGAGGGAGGGCACACACTGGATCTTATTTTTGTCTCTGGCCAATGGAGGAGTGATCTGGGAGCAGGGGATTTAGCTATCACCCCCCTGTCATGGTCTGATCACTCACTGCTCCGGCTCGACTTTCCAGCCGCTACTCCCCACCGCGGGGAGGCGGAACCAGAGTACCCAAGATGGTTCCGCCCCAGGCACCTGATGGAACCTAATAGGTTCCAGACGGAGCTTGGGCCACTTCCTGTAGCCCTGACCCACACCCGTTCGGAGGACCTAGTGGCTGCATGGAATAGTGCGGCCGCTGGGGCCTTGGACCGTGTGGCGCCTTTGCGGCCTCTCTTGCGGCAGCGAACCACCCAGGCTCCTTGGTTTACCGAGGAGCTGAGGGTGATGAAGCGCCACAAGAGACGCCTAGAGAGCAGATGGAGATCATCACGCTCTGAATCTGACCGAACTCAGGCAAGAGCCCATTTACGGACTTACCTTGTGGCTTTAAGAGTGGCCAAGCGTCAGTATTGTGCCACTCTTATTGCGTCCGCAGATAACCGCCCTGCCGCCCTGTTTGGGGTGACCCACTCCCTCCTCCAACAGAGGCCGCGGGAAGCTCCTCTGCAGGGCAGAGCAGAAGAATTTGGGGAGTATCTGCAGGACAAAATCACTCAGATTCGAAGCGAGTTGGTCCCTACTAGTGGTCTAGAAGGGTCGTCGGAGGCGGGTCGTGAGGTCCTATTCTGGGAGGAGTTTGACTCTGTTACTTCCGAAGATATGGACAGGTTGCGTAGTCGACTGCGAGCCACCACATGTTTATTGGACCCGTGTCCCTCCTGGCTTGTACTGGCATCCTGGGAGGTCGCACGAGGCTGGCTCCAGGAGTTAGTCAACGCTTCCTTGAGTTAGGGGTTTCTGCCGGCCACCCTGAAAGAGGCGGTGGTGAGGCCCCTCCTCAAGAAGCCTTCCCTGGACCCAGCTCTGTTAGCCAACTACCGTCCCGTCTCCAACCTTTGCTTTCTGGCGAAGGTTGTAGAGAGTGTGGTGGCACAACAGTTTCCGCGCCACTTGGAGGAAAATGATTATCTGGACCCGCGCCAGTCCGGTTTCTGGCCCGGCCACAGCACGGAGACGGCATTGGTCGCGTTGGTGGATGATCTCTGGAGGGCCACAGATGGGGGTTGCTCCTCCATCCTGGTCCTATTAGATCTCTCGGCGGCTTTTGATACCATCGACCATGTTATCCTATTGCATCGACAGGAGGGGCTGGGGGTGAGGGGCACCGTTCTGCGATGGTTCTCCTCCTACCTCTCTGGCCGAGTGCAATTTGTATTGGCAGGGGGGCAGAGGTCGACCTCGAGGCTGCTCACTTGTGGGGTGCCACAGGGGTCGGTCCTCTCGCCTCTCCTGTTCAATGCATATATGAAGCCGCTGGGCGAGATCATTCATGGGTTTGGGGTAGACTGCCATCTGTATGCGGATGATACCCAGATGTAAATCTCTACCCCAAACCACCCCAACGATGCTATCGAAGTGATGTCCCGGTGTCTGGAAGCCGTACGGATCTGGATGGGAAGTAACAGACTCACTCTCAACCCGTCCAAGCCTGAGTGGCTGTGGCTACCGGCGCCCCGGTTCAACCAGCTTACTCCATCACTGGCCATTGGGGGCGATCGTCTGGCCACTGTGGATCGGGTACGCAATTTGGGCATCCTTCTGGATACCCGGTTGTCCATGGATGACCATGTGACAGCCGTGGCCAGGGGGGCGTTCCACCAGGTTCGCCTGGTGCGCCAATTGCGTCCCCTATTGGACCGGAGCGCCCTTCGCACAGTCACTCATGCGCTTGTGACGTCCCGGCTAGACTACTGTAACGCTCTCTACATGGGGCTCCCCTTGAGATGCACCCGAAGGCTACAGCTGGTTCAGAATGCGGCCACGCGGGCAGTCTCGGGAGTCTCTAGCTACTCCCACGTAACACCTCTCCTGCGCGGGCTACACTGGCTACCTGTGGCTTTTCAGGTGCGTTTCAAGGTGTTGACCATCATTTTTAAGGCGCTCCATGGCACAGGACCTAGTTATTTGCGGGATCATATCCTGCCCCATACATCCCTCCGGCCGATTCGCTCACACAGAGAGGGACTCCTCCGGGTGCCGTCCACTAGGCTGTGCCAGCGGACGACGCCTAGGGAAAGGGCCTTCTCTGTGATGGGCCCGACCCTCTGGAATGACCTCCCCCCCGACATTAGAATGACTACGGATCTCCGCTCCTTCCGTCAGAAACTTAAAACCCACCTATTCCAGCTAGCCGGCTTGGCCTAATTCCACCTATCCCACCTCAGTCCTATTTCTAAATTTTTTAAGATTGGTTTTAAGGTCTGTTTTTTTAATTTTTATAAATTGTACAGGGGTTGTTTAATCTGATTTTTATTTATGTGTATGATTGTTTGTATGTTTTAAATTTATTCCTGTACACCGCCCCGAGTCCCTCCGGGGAGAGGGGGCTGTCTAGAAATTTAATAAATTATTATTATTAATGAAGTGTGCCTGCTTAGAAACCAAATCAATAACTGTCCAAATTACTTCATGCCCACTGCTGTCTGGGAGTTCCACGATGAAGTCCATTGTGACCTCTTCCCATGGCCATTTAGGGCTCTCTGCTGCAGGTGCTGTAGGTTCTGGGCTCTTGGATTCAATCATCCACGGCTGGCCTTTTTCCTCCTCCGAGGCCTCCCCCTTGGTAGGACTCTTCGTCACCTGAAGTTGGGGATCCTCTTCCAGAGGTCGGTTGGGCATTTCCCCCTCCGAGGCCTCCCCCTTAATTGGACTCTTTGTCACCTTCAGTTGGGGATCCTCCTCCGGAGATTGTTTGCCCTTTTCCTCCTCCGAGGCCTCCCCCTTGGTAGGACACTTCGTCACCTTAAGTTGGGGATCCTCTTCCAGAGGCTGTTGGCCCAGATGACTTTTCTGTGGTGGCATCTGGGGCCCTCTCTTTACCACCGTGGCAATTGGTACACACGATTGTTCTTCGGCAATTCCCTCCTCCGAGGCCTCCCCCTTGGTAGGACTCTTTGTCACCTTAAGTTGGGGATCCTCTTCCAGAGGTCGTTTGGGCTTTTCCCCCTCCGAGGCCTCCCCCTTAGTTGGACTCTTTGTCACCTTCAGTTGGGGATCCTCCTCCGGAGATTGTTTGCCCTTTTCCTCTTCCGAGGCCTCCCCCTTGGTAGGTCACTTCGTCACCTTAAGTTGGGGGATCCTCTTCCAGAGGTTGTTGGCCGAGATGACTTTTCTGTGCTGGCATCTGGGGCCCTCTCTTTACCACCATGGCAATTGGTACACATATTTGTTCTTCGGCAATTCCCTCCTCTGAGGCCTCCCCCTTGGTAGGACTCTTCGTCACCATAAGTTGGGGTTCCTCTTCCAGAGGTCGGTTAGGCTTTTCCCCCTCCGAGGCCTCCCCCTTAGTTGGACTCTTTGTCACCTTAAGTTGGAGATCCTCCTCCGGAGATTGTTTGCCCTTTTCCTGTTCCGAGGCCTCCCCCTTGGTAGGTCACTTCGTCACCTTAAGTTGGGGATCCTCTTCCAGAGGTCGTTTGGGCTTTTCCCCCTCCGAGGCCTCCCCCTTAGTTGGATTCTTTGTCACCTTAAGTTGGAGATCCTCCTCCGGAGATTGTTTGCCCTTTTCCTGTTCCGAGGCCTCCCCCTTGGTAGGTCACTTCGTCACCTTAAGTTGGGGATCCTCTTCCAGAGGTCGTTTGGGCTTTTCCCCCTCCGAGGCCTCCCCCTTAGTTGGACTCTTTGTCACCTTAAGTTGAGGATCCTCCTCCGGAGATTGTTTGCCCTTTTCCTCTTCCGAGGCCTCCCCCTTGGTAGGTCACTTCATCACCTTAAGTTGGGGATCCTCTTCCAGAGGTTGTTGGCCGAGATGACTTTTCTGTGCTGGCATCTGGGGCCCTCTCTTTACCACCATGGCGATTGGTACACACATTTGTTCTTCGGCAATTCCCTCCTCCGAGGCCTCCCCCTTGGTAGGACTCTTCGTCACCATAAGTTGGGGTTCCTCTTCCAGAGGTCGGTGAGGCTTTTCCCCCTCCGAGGCCTCCCCCTTAGTTGGACTCTTTGTCACCTTAAGTTGGAGATCCTCCTCCAGAGATTGTTTGCCCTTTTCCTCTTCCGAGGCCTCCCCCTTGGTAGGACACTTCCTCACCTTAAGTTGGGGAGCCTCTTCCAGAGGTTGTTGGCCCAGATGACTCTTCTGTGGTGGCATCTGGGACCCTCTCTTTACCGCCGTGGTGATTGGTGCGCACGTTTGTGGCATTGGGGCTGGAGCCAAGCACTCTGACGCTCTGTAGCCAAGTTGACAACAATGGTGGCATTTAATTGGCCCCCACGAGGAATGGAACGTAGTTACATCTCTAAACATAGGAAATGTTTCATCACATTGCCCTGCTCTCCAACTTGCAGCTTCACCCTTGGTAAACCCTTATACCATGGTGGAGATTGCTTCTCTGTAGGAAGGTGGGGTAAGAACCTTTTGGGGCATTGCAGATGCACCTTGTCCCGCTTCCCATCCTGCAGGCCTCCCTTTGATAATACCTTCTTCCATGGAGATTTCTTCTCTGTAGGAAGGTCTGGTAAGAACCTTTTGGGGCCTTGCAGGGGAGACTGGAACCGGTGGGGAGGTCAACCCCTCGGTTGGCCACTGCCCAGCTTTCTGCCATGGTGCCATCTGCTGAGGGAGGGCAGGTGCCCGCTGGCATCCCTCCCATCCATGACTTGGGGTTAAGACCCATCCCGGGGTTGCCTGCTTCACAGGTTGCAGCTCAACCAATGATGGCTGGCTAGGGGGGTTTATGTGCCAAGGACCCTCCTGCTGGCTTGGAGGAGTTATGGGCCAAGTAGGTGCCCTCTGCTGACTTGGAGGAGTTATGGGCCAAGTAGGTGCCCTCTGCTGGCATGGAGCATTTTCCCATGCTGATGGCAAAGGAGGTGGCCAGTGGCATCTCATCCATCCAAAATCTGGGAAGAAAACCCAATCTGGTTTTGCTTCATTTACTGGTTGCAGCCCCATTTGTGGTGGCTTGCAAGTGAAAGATGCTGGCAAAATCCCTTCTTCCTGCCTCGGTTGAAATTCCCATTTTGAAAGGCAATCTTTCTCCCAGTTAGTTGCAGGGTAATAAGCCATTTCATTTATTGCCATCTGGAAGGAGCTCAAACCTCCGTTCCAGGGGTTTTTTTTTCCAAGCCTTGCTTCCAAGCTGGGGGGAAGGAGGGGGAGCATGCACTCACGTTTTGCTGAAGAAGTTTGGTCTGAGACTTTCATTCCTCTTGTCGTTTCTAGTCTGCAGAATCTTTCCCCCCTCCTGCATTCCTCCAGATGCAATAAAACTGGAAGGAGCATTCCATTGCCTTTGAAGTTCCGGCACTCAGCTTCTTATCACCAAAAGCTTCTCATTATTTCTTCGCTGATATTTTACGCAGTCCCGGTCAGCATTGGGAATGCAGCAACCCCCATCACCAGCTCCTCCATAACCAGCCCCTCCCCCCTTGAGAGGGTGAGGGTGCTAGTGAATTATTTTAAAGGAGATAGTTGGAATAATGTTAGGGTTCTAAATACCATGCAGAATTAAATCATTGTCCAAGGCAAAAACATCTTTAAAGGTCCAATTTATTCTACAGGCAAGTTAGCACCTCTATGGAATTCCAACTCTGATTTGCATCCTGGAATTCCACCCAGTTGAAAGTTCATGATCTATCCCCACACCCCATAATCCATCACATGTTCCAATCATCATCTTCCATGCCGGCATCTACACCCCTCTGCTTCCGGTCAGGTGTCGAGGTGCGGAGACAAAAGATGATCTTCAGCTTCTATAAAAGAATGACAACATACATTCCACAATCCCACTCCTCTCTATTCCCCCCTCCCAACTACTACACTAATGAAACAGCATAGAAAATTATAAGAAAGTGTGGCAGGCCAAAGATCCTAAAAAGAACATAACTACAGGCCTGACAGCCTGTGCAGTAGCTGTGTGTTTTCAGGAAGAGGGAAGAGACAGAGGGGCTGAAAGAGTGTATGTGTGTACAGGCTGTGAATCTTAAAAACGTCTGATTTAATCCAGGAAGAGGGAAGAGGAAAATGGGCTGGACGTGTTTGGATGTGCACCAGCTGTGAGTCTTAAAACCGTCTGCAGAATCCAGGAATAGGGAAGAGCAGCGGAGCTGGAAGTGTGTGGATATGCACCAGCTGTGAGTTTTAAAACCGTCTGAGTGATTTCAGGAAGAGGGAAGAAACAGAGGGGCTGAAAGAGTGTATGTGTGCACAGGGTGTGAATCTTAAAAATACCTGAGTAAATCCAGGAACAAGGAAGAGGCAGAGGGGCTGGAAGTGTGTGCCTGTTCAGACGCTTTGCGTTTCAAATTCGTCTGAGTGAATCCAGGAAGAGGGAAGAGGCAGAGAGGCTGGAAGAGTGTGCTGTATACAGGCTGTGAGTCTTATAAACGTCTCAGTGAATCCAGGAAGAGGGAAGAGGCAGAGGGAATGTGAATGTGTGCCTGTTAAGATGCTGTGCGTTTTAAAAACGTCTCAGTGAACCCAAGAAGAGGGAAGAGGCAGAGGGGCTGGAAGTGTGTGGATGTGCACCAGCTGTGAGTCTTAAAACTGTCTGAGTGAATCCAGGAAGAGGGGAGAGGCAGAGGGGCTGGAAGTGTGTGTCCATGTGCACAGGCTGTGAATCTTAAAAACATCTGAGTGAATCCAGGAAGAGGGGAGAGGCAGAGGGGCTGGAAGTGTGTGTCCATGTGCACAGGCTGTGAATCTTAAAAACATCTGAGTGAGTCCAGGAAGGGGGAAGAGGCAGAGGTTCTGGAAGTGTGTGGATGTGCACCGGCTGTGAGTTTTAAAACAAACTGGGTGAATCCAAGAAGAGGGAAGAGGCAGAGGGGCTGGAACTGTGTGGATGTGCACCAGCTGTGAGTCTTAAAAATGTTTGATTGAATCCAGGAAGAGGGAAGAGGCAGAGAGGCTGGAAGTGTGTGGATGTGCACCAGCTGTGAGTCTTAAAACCGTCTAAGTGAATCCAGGAAGAAGGAAGAGGCAGAGGGGCTTGAACTGTGTGGATGTGCACCAGCTGTGAGTTTTAAAAACGTCTGAGTGAATCCAGGAAGTGGGAAGAGGCAGAGTGGCTGGAAGTGTGTGTCCGTGTGCACAGGCAGTGAGTTTTAAAAACATCTGAGTGAATCAAGGAGGAGGGAAGAGATAGAGGGGCTGGAAGTGTGTGCTGTATACTGGCTGTGAATCTTAAAAACATCTGAGTGAGTCCAGGAAGGGGGAAGAGGCAGAGGGGATTGAAGTGTGTGCGTGTGCACAGGCTCTGAGTTTTAAAACAAACTGGGTGAATCCAAGAAGAGGGAAGAGGCAGAGGGGCTGGAACTGTGTGGATGTGCACCAGCTGTGAGTTTTAAAAACATCTGATTGAATCCAGGAAGAGGGAAGAGGCAGAGGGGCAGAAAGAATTTGTCCCTGTGCACAGGCTGTGAGTTTTAAAACTGTCTGAGTGAATCCAGGAATAGGGAAGAGGCAGAGGGGCTGGAAGTGTGTGAATGTACACCAGCTATGAGTTTTAAAACCGTCTGAGTGAATTCAGGAAGAAGGAAGAGACAGAGTGGCTGAAAGAGTGTGTTCGTGTGCACAGGCTGTGTGTCTTAAAACCTTCTGAGTGAATCTAGGAATAGGGAAGAGGCAAAGGGGCCTGAAGTGTGTGGATGTGCACCAGCTTTGAGTTTTAAAACCGTCTGAGTGCATTCAGGAAGACTGAAGATACAGAGGGGCTGAAAGAGTGTGCATGTGCACAGGCTGTGAGTTTTAAAACCGCCTGAGTGATTCGAGGAACAGGGAAGAGGCAGAGGGGCTGGAAGTGTGTGGATGTGCACGAGCTGTGAGTCTTAAAAATGTTTGATTGAATCCAGGAAGAGGGAAGAGGCAGAGAGGCTGGAAGTGTGTGAATGTGCACCAGCTGTGAGTCTTAAAACCGTCTAAGTGAATCCAGGAAGAAGGAAGAGGCAGAGGGGCTGGAAGTGTGTGGATGTGCACCAGCTGTGCGTTTTAAAACCGTCTGAGTGAGTCCAGGAAGAGGCAGAGGGGCTGGAAGTGTGTGCGTGTGTGCACAGGCTGTGAATCTTAAAAACATCTGATTGAATCCAGGAAGAGGGAAGGGGCTGAGGGGCAGAAAGAGTGAGTGCCTGTGCAGTGGCTGTGAGTTTTTAAAAAGTCTGAGTTAATCCAGGAAGAGGGAAGAGGCAGAGGGGGTGGAAGTGTGTGGATGTGAACCAGCTGTGAGTCTTAAAACCTTCTGAGTGAATCCCGGAATAGGGAAGAGGCAAAGGGGCTGGAACTGTGTGGATGTGCACCAGCTGTGAGTTTTAAAAACGTCTGATTGAATCCAGGAAGAGGGAAGAGGCAGAGGGGCTGGAAGTGTGCGTGTGCACAGGCTGTGAAACTTAAAAACATCTGATTGAATCCAGGAAGATGGAAGAGGCAGAGGGGCAGAAAGAGTCAGTGCCTGTGCAGTGGCTGTGAGTTTTAAAACAAACTGGGTGAATCCAGGAAGAGGGAAGAGGCAGAGGGGCTGGAAGTGTGTGGATGTGCACCAGCTGTGAGTCTTAAAAACGTCTGATTGAATCCAGGAAGAGGGAAGAGGCATAGGGGCTGGAAGTGTGCGTGTGCACAGGCTGTGAAACTTAAAAACATCTGATTGAATCCAGGAAGACGGAAGAGGCAGAGGGGCAGAAAGAGTCAGTGCCTGTGCAGTGGCTGTGAGTTTTAAAAGAAACTGGGTGAATCCAGGAAGAGGGAAGAGGCAGAGGGGCTGGAAGTGTGTGGATGTGCACCAGCTGTGAGTTTTAAAAACGTCTGATTGAATCCAGGAAGAGGGAAGAGACAGAGGGGCAGAAAGAGTCAGTGCCTGTGCAGTGGCTGTGAGTTTTAAAAGAAACTGGGTGAATCCAGGAAGAGGGAAGAGGCAGAGGGGCTGGAAGTGTGTGGATGTGCACCAGCTGTGAGTCTTAAAAACGTCTGATTGAATCCAGGAAGAGGGAAGAGGCAGAGGGGCTGGAAGTGTGCGTGTGCACAGGCTGTGAATCTTAAAAACATCTGATTGAATCCAGGAAGACGGAAGAGGCAGAGGGGCAGAAAGAGTCAGTGCCTGTGCAGTGGCTGTGAGTTTTAAAAGAAACTGGGTGAATCCAGGAAGAGGGAAGAGGCAGAGGGGCTGGAAGTGTGTGGATGTGCACCAGCTGTGAGTTTTAAAAACGTCTGATTGAATCCAGGAAGAGGGAAGAGACAGAGGGGCTGGAAGTGTTCGTGTGCACAGGCTGTGAAACTTAAAAACATCTGATGAATCCAGGAAGATGGAAGAGGCACAGGGGCAGAAAAAGTCAGTGCCTGTGCAGTGGCTGTGAGTTTTGAAAAAGTCTGAGTGAATCCAGGAAGAGGCAAGAGGCAGAGGGGCTGGAAGTGTGTGGGTACACAGGCTGTGAGTTTTAAAACTGTCTGGGTGATTCCACGAAGAGGGAAGAGGCAGAGGGGCTGGAAGTGTGTATGCGTGTGCACAGGCTGTGAATTTTAAAACCGTCTGAGTGAATTCAGGAAGACGGAAGAGAAAGAGGGGGTGAAAGTGTGTTTCCATGGCACAGGCTGTGAATCTTAAAAACATCTGAATGAGTCCAGGAAGGGGGAAGAGGCAGAGGGTCTGGATGTGTGTGGATGTGCACCGGCTGTGAGCTTTAAAAACATCTGAGTGAATCCAGGAAGAGGGAAGAGACAGAGTGCTTGGAAGTGTGTGTCCGTGTGCACAGGCTGTGAGTTTTTAAACAAACTGGGTGAATCCAGGGAGAGGGAAGAGGCAGAGGGGCTGGAAGTGTGCGTGTGCACAGGCTGTGAAACTTAAAAACATCTGATTGAATCCAGGAAGACGGAAGAGGCAGAGGGGCAGAAAGAGTCAGTGCCTGTGCAGTGGCTGTGAGTTTTAAAAGAAACTGGGTGAATCCAGGAAGAGGGAAGAGGCAGAGGGTCTGGAAGTCTGTGGATGTGCACCAGCTGTGAGTTTTAAAACCGTCTGAGTGAATTCAGGAAGACGGAAGAGAAAGAGGGGCTGAAAGTGTGTTTCCATGCGCACAGGCTGTGAATCTTAAAAACATCTGAGTGAGTCCAGGAAGGGGGAAGAGGCAGAGGGTCTGGAAGTGTGTGGATGTGCACCGGCTGTGAGTTTTAAAAACATCTGAGTGAATCCAGGAAGTGGGAAGAGGCAGAGTGCTTGGAAGTGTGTGTCCGTGTGCACAGGATGTGAGTTTTAAAACAAACTGGATGAATCCAGGAAGGGGGAAGAGGCAGAGGGTCTGGAAGTGTGTGGATGTGCACCAGCTGTGAGTCTTAAAAACGTCTGATTGAATCCAGGAAGAGGGAAGAGGCAGAGGGGCTGGAAGTGTGCGTCTGCACAGGCTGTGAAACTTAAAAACGTCTGATTGAATCCAGGAAGACGGAAGAGGCAGAGGGGCAGAAAGAGTCAGTGCCTGTGCAGTGGCTGTGAGTTTTAAAAAAGTCTGAGTGAATCCAGGAAGAGGGAAGAGGCAGAGGGGCTAGAAGTGTGGGGAAGTGCACCAGCTGTGAGTTTTAAAAACGTCTGAGTGAATTCAGGAAGATGGAAGAGACAGAGGGGCTGAAAGAGTGTGTTCGTGTGCACAGGCTGTGACTCTTAAAACTGTCTGAGTGAATCCAGGAATAGGGAAGAGGCAGAGGGGCTGGAAGTGTGTGGATGTGCACGAGCTGTGGGTCTTAAAACCATCTAAGTGAATCCAGGAAGAGGGAAGAGGCAGAGGGGCTGGTAGTGTGTGGATGTGCACCAGCTGTGAGTCTTAAAACCGTCTCAGTGAATCCAGGAAGGGGGAAGTGGCAGAGAATCTGGAAGTGTGTGGATGTGCACAGGCTGTGAGTTTTAAAAACATCTGAGTGAATCCAGTAAGAGGGAAGAGGCAGAGGGGCAGAAAGAATTTGTGCCTGTGCATAGGCTGTGAGTTTTAAAACAGTCTGGGTGAATCCAGGAAGAGGGGAGAGGCAGAGGGGCTGGAAGTGTGTGTCCATGTGCACAGGCTGTGAATCTTAAAAACATCTGAGTGATTCCAGGAATTGGGAAGAGGCAGAGTGTCTGGAAGTGTGTGGATGTGCACCGGCTGTGAGTTTTAAAAAAGTCTCAGTGAGTCCAGGAAGAGGGAAGAGGCAGAGGGGATAGAAGTTTGTGCGTGTGCACAGGCTATGAATCTTAAAAACATCTGATTGAATTAAGGAAGAGGGAAGAGGCAGCGGGGCAGAAAGAATGTGTGCCTGTGCACAGGCTGTGAGTTTTAAAACAGGCTGGGTGAATCCAGGAAAATGGGAGAGGCAGAGGGGCTGGAAGTGTGTGTGCATGTGCACAGGCTGTGAATCTTAAAAACATCTGAGTGAGTCCAGGAAGGGGGAAGAGGCAGAGGGGCAGAAAGAATGAGTGCCTGTGCAATGGCTGTGAGTTTTAAAAACTTCTGAGTGATCCCAGGAAGAGGGAAGAGGCAGAGGGGCTGGAAGTGTGTGTGGATGTGCACCAGCTGTGAGTCTTAAAACCATCTAAGTGAATCCAGGAAGAGGGAAGAGGCAGAGGGGCTGGTAGTGTGTGGATGTGCACCAGCTGTGAGTCTTAAAACCGTCTGAGTGAATCCAGGAAGGGGGAAGAGGCATAGAATCTGGAAGTGTGTGGATGTGCACAGGCTGTGAGTTTTTTTTTCTTTTTTTCTTTTTTTTTTAATATAAACATTTATTTATTTATGTAACAGACATATACAGGTTATCTTATTAGGAGTAACATTTTCTCCCTCCCCTCCCCCTCCCCCCACCACCCCCATTTCCCCACCCTAACCCTCCCTAACCCAACCCCTGACTTCCCAGATAGAGTCAGAAGCATAGTTACCAGCAAATCTGAAAAACAAATATCCCAATAATAATATGCATATATCAGAATAAGAACAAGATAATACAGAAAAAGACAAAAAAAGGAGAAAAACCATCATAACCTCCTTTCCAAAACCATTACTACATATTTATGAAGCATTTCTCAACCAAATCCCATAGACACTTCCTTTGAACCGTACCTTGATTTTACAAAATCAATCCAGGGATACCAATCTATAGTATACTTATCGTAAGAGTGATCTTTTAGGTATACAGAAATTTTATCCATTTCGGCAAAATTTGCTACCTTAAGTATCCATTCTTCTATAGAGCATAATTCTGCTTTCTTCCAATATTGTGCTATCAGCACTCTAGCTTTCTGTAATCATATACAATATTAATTTAGTTTCAGCAACAGTGCAATCAGGTACTATGCCCAATAAAAAAAATTGGGGAGCAAATTTAATTTTTCTTTTAAGAATCTTCTTCTGCATTATCCACCATATTTTAATCCATAAAGCCTTAACTTTCTTACAGGACCACCAAATATGAAAGTAAGAAGCGTTTGAACAATCACACCTCCAGCACTTAGGATTGTAGTTTGGATACATTTTAGACAGCTTAGCTGGATCTAAATGCCATCTATAAAACATCTTGTAAAATTTTTCCCTTAAATTCTGAGCTTGCGTAAACTTCCCATTTCTAATCCAAATCTTCTCCCATGTATCTAACATTATAGGTTCCTCTATATTCTGTGCCCACTTTACCATACAATCCTTAACTAACTCAGAAGCAGAGTCTCTCTTTATCAAAATATTATATATTCTTTTAATATGAAATTGTCCTTGGTCCCTAATTTGCTCAGTCAACTCATCATACGTATTCTCAATACCTATCCTCATATCTTCCTTAAACCTAAATTGTAACTGTTGATACTGAAACCAAGTCTGAACAATCTTTTTATCTTTTAGTTCATCTATCAACTTTAGCTCCCAATGATTATCTACCCAATCCAACAGTTGAGCATATGTAGTTTCATCGTGCCTCTGTGTTATACTAATATTTTCTATCATATGCCTTGGTATTACCCAGTCAGGAATCTTACATTGCATATTTGGCTGATACTTCTTCCAGACTCTTAACAACGCAGACCTGCATATATGCGTTCTAAAAACAAAATCCTGCTTTTTACCATACATTAAATACGCATGCCAACCATAAAGCAGATCATATCCTTCTAGATTAAGAATTCTCTCCTCCGTCATATTTATCCAGTTACTAATTGCTCCCAGGACAGCTGCATCGTAATACAACATCAGATTAGGCATTTTCAATCCTCCTCTCTCCCGCGCATCTTGTATAATCTTCAACTTAACTCTGGGTTTTTTCCCATCCCATATAAACTTATTCATGTCCCCTTGCCACTCTAACAAAGTAGCCTCTCTTTTAATTATTGGTATCATCTGAAACAGAAATAAGAACCTCGGTAGTATATTCATCTTAACCGCAGCTATCCTTCCTAAGAAAGACAGCTTCAGTTTCCTCCACGAGGCCATTTCTTGTTGAACCTTATGCCAAAGCGGCTCATAATTATTTTTATAAAGTTTTGTATTAGAGTTTGTTAAATAAACCCCCAGATATTTAACTTTTTTAACTACTTCAAAACCCGATAACTGCTGGAGTCGTTCAGCTTGAGTACTAGACATATTCTTAAGCAACATTTTTGTCTTAGAATAATTCACCTTAAACCCCGAAACCGCCCCATAATCCAGAATCTCATGTAATAACGGTTCAATAGATTGTATAGGTTTCGAGATAGTAAGAACTAGGTCATCAGCAAAAGCTCTCAATTTATATTCATGATGCCTAATCCGAACACCTTGAATCTCTGTAGATTGACCTATCCTAGTCAACAATATTTCCAATACTAATACAAATATAAGTGGAGATAAGGGACATCCTTGTCTAGTTCCTTTCTCTATTTTACAATCTGTAGTTAAAGTATTATTTATTATCAACCGAGCTGTCTGTTCTTGATATATAGCTCTAATAGCTTGTAAAAAATACCTACCCATACCCATCTTCTTCAATACCTCAATCAAAAATTGCCAGTGTACTTGATCAAAAGCTTTTTCAGCATCCAAAAATATCAAAGCCGCTGGGTATTGGCTATTCTTTTCTAAGTATTCCATAAGGTCCAGTACGTATCTTACATTATACTTCATAAATCTACCTGATATAAATCCAGTCTGGTCTGGATGAATAATTTGCTGTAGTATCGGCATTAATCTATTAGCCAGTACCTTTGCAAATATCTTATAATCTACATTAAGTAAAGAAATAGGTCTATAATTCTTTGGTTGTGATCCCTCCTGACCTTCTTTAGGTATCAGAGAAATAAAAGCTGTTTTCCAAGATGGGGGAATCTTTCCATTGGCCATCACTTCCATAAAAAGTTTTTTAAGAGGTTCCACCATCTCTGCCATTAAGGTCTTGTAGTAAACAGCTGTAAGACCATCCGTCCCAGGCGCCTTCCCAGTCTTCAATTGAGTAATAGCCTCCCTTATCTCCTCAGTTGTTATTGGCTGGTCTAACCCTTCCTTCTGTTCTAATGTAAGTTGTGGAACTTTAACCCGTCCTAAATAATTAACTATACCAGATAATGTAATCTTATCCTTAGCATATAACTTAGAATAAAAATCTACAAACACCCTCTGAATATCTTTTTGTAGATAAACCATTTTACCCTTATCCTCAACCTTATCTATGATATTTTGAGTTCTCCTTTTCCGTAAATGATAAGCTAGCCACCTCCCAGGCTTATTGGCATTACAGAATGTATTATGCTTAAGGTATCTCAACTGTATTGTAGTCCGTTCTGCCACTAACATGTTCAGCTGCCCTTTCAACAATTTAATAGTAGTATGAATTGACCTATCTTGAGGGCTTGATATCAGCAATTTCTCTTTAATCTTAATCTCCTTCTCCAATTCTTTCAATTTAGCTTCTCTATCCCTTTTAATCTTATTATTCAAATAGATCAATATGCCCCTCATATAAGCCTTACTAGCGTCCCAAACCATCTCTGTTGAGGTGCCTTTGTCCATGTTAAGCACAAAAAATTCTTTCAATTGTTTCTTACACTCCAACACATTCACATCATATTTAAATAATCCCTCATTAAGCCTCCAAGATCTTCGTTGAGTCATCAAGTCCTGTATCTCCATCATCACTGAAATAGTTCTCGGGAAAATCTTAACATCTTTAATCCTAGAAAGCAAATCATTTGATGTTAACATAAAATCAATTCTAGAAAAAGACTGATGTCTGTCCGAGAAAAACGTATAGTCTCTTTCCTTCTCATTGCGGAGCCTCCAGACATCCATTAATTCCAATTCATCCTTCAGATCAAAAAAAGCTGAAGGCAACCGCCCTCTACAAGTTGAGGTTGAAGCTCCAGATCTATCCATCTGTGTGTCTATAACCCCATTCCAATCCCCCATAAAAACAAATGATTTGTAGTCCAAGTCCGATATTCTCCTCTGCAAATCCTTAAAGTACTTCATCTGCTGTTGATTAGGGGCATAAATCCCAACAAGTAGTATTTTCTGATCCAGTACCATAAGTTCCACTAAAATATATCTCCCTTGCAGATCTGCTTCCAATAAATTAGCTGACAAGCTTTTATTAACATACAGCACCAAACCATTCTTTTTTTCAGGAGCTGAGGCTACAAAACATTGTCCCAATTTCCAATTGTCCAAAAATTTTTGATCACTAGACTTAATATGCGTCTCCTGAAGGCAAATTACATCATTTTTATGCTGTTTCAGATAATAGAAAACCTTTCTTCTTTTTTGTGGGGAATTAAGTCCATTAACATTCCAGGTCAGCAGCCTGACCATCGTCAAGCTTAGTTTGAAGCTTCTGAAGCGTAGCCCTCATATCAGTAGGAAATCTCTTAGGCCTTGCTCCTCCCACAGCTTCTGATTGTGTAGGTACATCAACAGAGATACTCGAAGTTTGCTGTATAGTCTTCTCCATTTTCTTTGCCGTTGCTCTGGTAATTCTCTGTTCTTTAAATTCCAATCCCAAGCCTACTGCTTCTTCCAGTCTCTCCACAAGCTGTTTATCAACTGAAGCAAGTGCCGAGGCTGCTATCTCTATTGGCTCCTGCTGAACAGGCTGGATCTTTTCCGATTCCAATCCTAGCTCACCAGCATTCAGAACCTTGGAATAAAAGTCTCTAGCCTTCTGAGTAGAATCCAATCGATATCTTTTCCCAGAGTAAATCAAAGTAACGCCAATTGGCAATTCCCATCTAAATTGCAGGTTACGTTTCTTCAGTTCATCCGTCAAAAATTTAAACTCTTTGCGCAGCCTAAGCATTTTCAATGGTATTTCTTTCAAGACTTTCACCTCCTGATCTCGCACAGTACATCTCTGATGATATGCAGCCTGTACAATCTCATTATACAGGTATCTCCTTTCCAGATGAACCACCACATCTCTTGGCAAATTTCGCTGTCTTGCATACCAGGAGTTTACTCTGTAAGCTTTCTCAATCTGTTGGAGAATCTCTTTTGGATCCACTTGTAGAAGGGGGGCAAAAGCCTCCGCGCAAATCACCCTCAAATCTTCTCCTTTCCCGCTGTCTTTATCCTCTGGCAAACCCCTTACCCGCAAAACAGCCTCTAACTGCTTGTACTGGAATAGCAACTGCTCAAGCTCAATTCTATCCGCCCTCTCTTCCAACTTGTCTGCCCGGTATTCCAATTTTCCAACATCCTTCTGAGTCTCTTTAACCACATCATCCAGGAATTCCAAATTTACAACCAGTCCAGAAAGGGCAGAAACAACATCATTTCTAATATCTTGATTAGCCCGAGCTGCCTGATCCCTCATCTCTTCCATAGTTTGGTTCATTTGATCCATTTGGTCCTGTTGGCTTCTCATTTGTTGTTTCAAATCCAACATATTTTTCTCCATATTACCAAACTTAATATTCAAAGTATCCAATATTTCTTTATTGGTAATTGCTGCAGGTGGTGGATTTTGGGATTGAGATTGAGGTTGTGCCAACAAGGACAACTGAGATTGTTGTAAAGGAGAGGAGGTGCCCTTAGGCTTGGTAGCTCTCTGTGCAGCCATAACTTGCCAAGGCACCAAGCAAGTCAAAAAAAAAAAAATCCAACCACCAGATGGCACTGTTGTATAAGGTTTCAGTAAGAGTCAAGAAAAAGTAGCCATTTTAAAAGGAAAAAGTTCTCCATTTATTTTTTTTTCCCCCAAAGTGAAAGTCTTTGTTATAAAGCTGTAGAATAATAAGAGAAAGCAGAAAAAAAAACCCAAAAATACTTGCAGCCACCGCTTCAGTCTCAGTCTGTCCGTTACAATTCAGCACCAATCAACAATGTAAACGGAGACGTGCCTTCCAGAGCTTGCCCTGCAAAGCAGGGGGATCCAGCTGTTGGAGCTTCCTCTCGGGCTACCTGGGGAGCACCGCTTCTACCTCCTTCCTGGAGGGTCCAAACGGGTTCAACCCAGCCCGAAAAAGCTCTCCTCCGCCTCTTTGCTCGAAGCAGAGGATTTTCGCCCCTGGAAATCGGCGAAACAATCAGCTATAGATCGGACGCTCTAAGGGGGGCGTCCTTTGCCCTGGTGGCATCCGCCGGAAGCTCCACAGGCTGTGAGTTTTAAAAACATCTGATTGAATCTAGGAAGAGGAAAGAGGCAGAGTGTCTGGAAGTGTGTGGATGTGCACCGGCTGTGAGTTTTAAAAACGTCTGAGTGAATCCAGTAAGAGAGAAGAGGAAGAGGGGCAGAAAGAATTTGTGCCTGTGCATAGGCTGTGAGTTTTAAAACAGTCTGGGTGAATCCAGGAAGAGGGGAAGGCAAAGGGGCTGGAAGTGTGTGTCCATGTGCACAGGCTGTGAATCTTAAAAACATCTGAGTGATTCCAGGAATTGGGAAGAGGCAGAGTGTCTGGAAGTGTGTGGATGTGCACCAGCTGTGAGTTTTAAAAAAGTCTCAGTGAATCCAGGAAGAAGGAAGAGGCAGAGGGGCTGGAAGTGTGTGTTCGTGTGCACAGGCTATGAGTCTTAAAAACATCTGAGTGAGTCCAGGAAGAGGCAGAGTGGCTGGAAGTGTGTATGCGTGTGCACAGGCTGTGAGTTTTAAAACAGGCTGGGTGAATCCAGGAAAATGGGAGAGGTAGAGGGGCTGGAAATGTGTGTCCATGTGCACAGGTAGTGAATGTTAAAAACATCAGAGTGATTCCAGGAATTGGGAAGAGGCAGAGTGTCTGGAAGTGTGTGGATGTGCACCGGCTGTGAGTTTTAAAAAAGTCTCAGTGAGTCCAGGAAGAGGGAAGAGGCAGAGGGGATGGAAGTGTGTCCATGTGCACAGGCTATGAATCTTAAAAACATCTGATTGAATCCAGGAAGAGGGAAGAGGCAGAGTGTCTGGAAGTGTGTGGATGTGCACCGGCTGTGAGTTTTAAAAACGTCTGAGTGAATCCAGTAAGAGAGAAGAGGAAGAGGGGCAGAAAGAATTTGTGCCTGTGCATAGGCTGTGAGTTTTAAAACAGTCTGGGTGAATCCAGGAAGAGGGGAAGGCAAAGGGGCTGGAAGTGTGTGTCCATGTGCACAGGCTGTGAATCTTAAAAACATCTGAGTGATTCCAGGAATTGGGAAGAGGCAGAGTGTCTGGAAGTGTGTGGATGTGCACCAGCTGTGAGTTTTAAAAAAGTCTCAGTGAATCCAGGAAGAAGGAAGAGGCAGAGGGGCTGGAAGTGTGTGTTCGTGTGCACAGGCTATGAGTCTTAAAAACATCTGAGTGAGTCCAGGAAGAGGCAGAGTGGCTGGAAGTGTGTATGCGTGTGCACAGGCTGTGAGTTTTAAAACAGGCTGGGTGAATCCAGGAAAATGGGAGAGGTAGAGGGGCTGGAAATGTGTGTCCATGTGCACAGGTAGTGAATGTTAAAAACATCAGAGTGATTCCAGGAATTGGGAAGAGGCAGAGTGTCTGGAAGTGTGTGGATGTGCACCGGCTGTGAGTTTTAAAAAAGTCTCAGTGAGTCCAGGAAGAGGGAAGAGGCAGAGGGGATGGAAGTGTGTCCGTGTGCACAGGCTATGAATCTTAAAAACATCTGATTGAATCCAGGAAGAGGGAAGAGGCAGAGGGGCAGTAAGAATTTGTGCCTGTGCACAGGCTGTGAGTTTTAAAACAGTCTGGGTGAATCCAGAAAGAGGGGAGAGGCAAAGGGGCTGGAAGTGTGTGTCCATGTGCACAGGCTGTGAATCTTAAAAACATCTGAGTGATTCCAGGAATTGGGAAGAGGCAGAGTGTCTGGAAGTGTGTGGATGTGCACCAGCTGTGAGTTTTAAAAAAGTCTCAGTGAATCCAGGAAGAAGGAAGAGGCAGAGGGGCTGGAAGTGTGTGTTCATGTGCACAGGCTATGAGTCTTAAAAACATCTGAGTGAGTCCAGGAAGAGGCAGAGTGGCTGGAAGTGTGTATGCGTGTGCACAGGCTGTGAGTTTTAAAACAGGCTGGGTGAATCCAGGAAAATGGGAGAGGTAGAGGGGCTGGAAGTGTGTGTGCATGTGCACAGGCTGTGAATCTTAAAAACATCTGAGTGAGTCCAGGAAGGGGGAAGAGGCAGAGGGGCAGAAAGAATGAGTGCCTGTGCAATGGCTGTGAGTTTTAAAAACTTCTGAGTGAACCCAGGAAGAGGGAAGAGGCAGAGGGGCTGGAAGTGTGTGGATGTGCACAAGCTGTGAGTCTTAAAACCATCTAAGTGAATCCAGGAAGAGGGAAGAGGCAGAGGGGCTGGAAGTGTGTGTCCATGTGCACAGGCTGTGAATCTTAAAAACATCTGAGTGAGTCCAGGAAGGGGGAAGAGGCAGAGCGTCTGGAAGTGTGTGAATGTGCACCAGCTATGACTTAAAACCATCTAAGTGAATCCAGGAAGAAGGAAGAGGCAGAGTGGCTGGAAGTGTGTGTCCGTGTGAACAGGCTGTGAATCTTAAAAACATCTGAGTGAGTCCAGGAAGGGGGAAGAGGCAGAGCGTCTGGAAGTGTGTGAATGTGCACCAGCTATGACTTAAAACCATCTGAGTGAATCCAAGAAGAGGGAAGGGGCAGAGGGGCTGGAAGTGTGTGGATGTGCACCAGCTGTGAGTCTTAAAAACGTCTGATTGAATCCAGGAAGAGGGAAGAGGCAGAGGGTCTGGAAGTGTGTAGATATGCACCAGTTGTGAATTTTAAAACCGTCTGAGTGAGTTTAGGAAGAGGGAAGAGACAGAGGGGCAGAAAGAGTCAGTGCCTGTGCAGTGGCTGTGAGTTTTAAAAAGGTCTGAGTGAATCCAGGAAGAGGGAAGAGGCAGAGGGGCTAGAAAGGTGTGGAAGTGCACCAGCTGTGAGTTTTAAAAACGTCTGAGTGAATTCAGGAAGATGGAAGAGACAGAGGGGCTGAAAGAGTGTGTTCGTGTGCACATGCTGTGAGTCTTAAAAACGTCTGAGTGAGTCCAGGAAGAGGCAGAGTGGCTGGAAGTGTGTATGTGTGTGCACAGACTGTGAGTTTTAAAACAGGCTGGGTGAATCCAGGAAAAGGGGGGAGGCAGAGGGGCTGGAAGTGTGTGTGCATGTTCACAGGCTGTGAATCTTAAAAACATCTGAGTGAGTCCAGGAAGGGGGAAGAGGCAGAGGGGCAGAAAGAATGAGTGCCTGTGCAATGGCTGTGAGTTTTAAAAACCTCTGAGTGAATCCAGGAAGGGGGAAGAGGCAGAGGGTCTGGAAGTGTGTGGATGTGCACCGGCTGTGAGTTTTAAAAACGTCTGAGTGAATCCAGGAAGTGGGAAGAGGCAGAGTGGCTGGAAGTGTGTGTCCGTGTGCACAGGCTGTGACTTTTAAAAACATCTGAGTGAATCAAGGAGGAGGGAAGAGAGAGAGGGGCTGGAAGTGTGTGTTGTATACTGGCTGTGAGTCTTAAAACCGTCTGAGTGAATCGAGGAATAGGGAAGAGGCAGAGGGGCTGGAAGTGCGTGTGCGTGTGCACAGGCTGTGCGCTTTAAAACAGTCTGGGTGAATCCAGGAAGAGGGGAGAGGCAGAGGGGCTGGAAGTGTGTGTCCATGTGCACAGGCTGTGAATCTTAAAAACATCTGAGTGAGTCCAGGAAGGGAGAAGAGGCAGAGTGGCTGGAAGTGTGTGGATGGTCACCAGCTGTGAATCTTAAAAACATCTGAGTGAGTCCAGGAAGGGGGAAGAAGCAGAGCGGCTGGAAGTGTGTGAATGTGCACCAGCTATGACTTAAAACCATCTGAGTGAACCAGGAAGAAGGAAGAGGCAGAGTGGTTGGAAGTGTGAGTCCGTGTGAACAGGCTGTGAGTTTTAAAACAAACTGGGTGAATCCAAGAAGAGGGAAGGGGCAGAGGGGCTGGAAGTGTGTGGATGTGCACCAGCTGTGAGTTTTAAAAACGTCTGAGTGAATTCAGGAAGATGGAAGAGACAGAGGGGCTGAAAGAGTGTGTTCGTGTGCACAGGCTGTGAGTCTTAAAAACGTCTGAGTGAGTCCAGGAAGAGGCAGAGTGGCTGGAAGTGTGTATGCGTGTGCAACAGACTGTGAGTTTTAAAACAGGCTGGGTGAATCCAGGAAAAGGGAAGAGGCAGAGGGGCTGGAAGTGTGTGGATGTGCACCAGCTGTGAGTCTTAAAACCGTCTGAGTGAATCCAGGAAGGGGGAAGAGGCAGAGGGGCTGGAAGTGTGTGTCCATGTGCACAGGCTGTGAATCTTAAAAACATCTGAGTGAGTCCAGGAAGGGGGAAGAGGCAGAGGGTCTGGAAGTGTGTGGATGTGCACCGGCTGTGAGTTTTAAAAACGTCTGAGTGAATCCAGGAAGTGGGAAGAGGCAGAGTGGCTGGAAGTGTGTGTCCGTGTGCACAGGCTGTGACTTTTAAAAACATCTGAGTGAATCAAGGAGGAGGGAAGAGAGAGAGGGGCTGGAAGTGTGTGTTGTATACTGGCTGTGAGTCTTAAAACCGTCTGAGTGAATCGAGGAATAGGGAAGAGGCAGAGGGGCTGGAAGTGTGTGTCCGTGTGCGCAGGCTGTGAGTTTTAAAACAAACAGGGTGAATCCAGGAAGAGGGAAGAGGCAGAGGGGCTGGAAGTGTGTGGATGTGCACCAGCTGTGAGTCTTAAAAACCTCTGATTGAATCCAGGAAGACGGAAGAGGCAGAGGGGCTGGTAGTGTGTGGATGTGCACCAGCTGTGAGTCTTAAAACCTTCTGAGTGAATCCCGGAATAGGGAATAGGCAAAGGGGCTGGAAGTGTGTGGATGTGCACCAGCTGTTTGTTTTAAAACCGTCTGAGTGAATCCAGGAAGAGGGACGAGGCAGAGGGGCTGGTAGTGTGTGGATGTGCACCAGCTGTGAGTCTTAAAACGGTCTGAGTGAATCCAGGAAGAATGAAGAGGCAGAGAGTCTGGAGGTGTGTGGATGTGCACAGGCTGTGAGTTTTAAAAATATCTGATTGAATCCAGGAAGAGGGAAGAGGCAGAGGGGCTGGAAGTGTGCTTGTGCACAGGCTGTGAAACTTAAAAACGTCTGATTGAATCCAGGAAGACGGAAGAGGCAGAGGGGCAGAAAGAGTCAGTGCCTGTGCAGTGGCTGTGAGTTTTTAAAAAGTCTGAGTGAATCCAAGAAGAGGGAAGGGGCAGAGGGGCTGGAAGTGTGTGGATGTGCACCAGCTGTGAGTCTTAAAAACGTCTGATTGAATCCAGGAAGAGGGAAGAGGCAGAGGGTCTGGAAGTGTGTAGATATGCACCAGTTGTGAATTTTAAAACCGTCTGAGTGAGTTTAGGAAGAGGGAAGAGACAGAGGGGCAGAAAGAGTCAGTGCCTGTGCAGTGGCTGTGAGTTTTAAAAAGGTCTGAGTGAATCCAGGAAGAGGGAAGAGGCAGAGGGGCTAGAAGTGTGTGGAAGTGCACCAGCTGTGAGTTTTAAAAACGTCTGAGTGAATTCAGGAAGATGGAAGAGACAGAGGGGCTGAAAGAGTGTGTTCGTGTGCACATGCTGTGAGTCTTAAAAACGTCTGAGTGAGTCCAGGAAGAGGCAGAGTGGCTGGAAGTGTGTATGTGTGTGCACAGACTGTGAGTTTTAAAACAGGCTGGGTGAATCCAGGAAAAGGGGGGAGGCAGAGGGGCTGGAAGTGTGTGTGCATGTGCACAGGCTGTGAATCTTAAAAACATCTGAGTGAGTCCAGGAAGGGGGAAGAGGCAGAGGGGCAGAAAGAATGAGTCCCTGTGCAATGGCTGTGAGTTTTAAAAACTTCTGAGTGAATCCAGGAAGGGGGAAGAGAGAGAGGGGCTGAAAGTGTGTGTTGTATACTGGCTGTGAGTCTTAAAACCGTCTGAGTGAATCAAGGAATAGGGAAGAGTCAGAGGGGCTGGAAGTGTGTGTCCGTGTGCACAGGCTGTGACTTTTAAAAACATCTGAGTGAATCAAGGAGGAGGGAAGAGAGAGAGGGGCTGGAAGTGTGTGTTGTATACTGGCTGTGAGTCTTAAAACCGTCTGAGTGAATCGAGGAATAGGGAAGAGGCAGAGGGGCTGGAAGTGTGTGTCCGTGTGCGCAGGCTGTGAGTTTTAAAACAAACAGGGTGAATCCAGGAAGAGGGAAGAGGCAGAGTGGCTGGAAGTGTGTATGCGTGTGCACAGGCTGTGAGTTTTAAAACAGGCTGGGTGAATCCAGGAAAATGGGAGAGGTAGAGGGGCTGGAAATGTGTGTCCATGTGCACAGGTAGTGAATGTTAAAAACATCAGAGTGATTCCAGGAATTGGGAAGAGGCAGAGTGTCTGGAAGTGTGTGGATGTGCACCGGCTGTGAGTTTTAAAAAAGTCTCAGTGAGTCCAGGAAGAGGGAAGAGGCAGAGGGGATGGAAGTGTGTCCGTGTCCACAGGCTATGAATCTTAAAAACATCTGATTGAATCCAGGAAGAGGGAAGAGGCAGAGTGTCTGGAAGTGTGTGGATGTGCACCGGCTGTGAGTTTTAAAAACGTCTGAGTGAATCCAGTAAGAGAGAAGAGGAAGAGGGGCAGAAAGAATTTGTGCCTGTGCATAGGCTGTGAGTTTTAAAACAGTCTGGGTGAATCCAGGAAGAGGGGAAGGCAAAGGGGCTGGAAGTGTGTGTCCATGTGCACAGGCTGTGAATCTTAAAAACATCTGAGTGATTCCAGGAATTGGGAAGAGGCAGAGTGTCTGGAAGTGTGTGGATGTGCACCAGCTGTGAGTTTTAAAAAAGTCTCAGTGAATCCAGGAAGAAGGAAGAGGCAGAGGGGCTGGAAGTGTGTGTTCGTGTGCACAGGCTATGAGTCTTAAAAACATCTGAGTGAGTCCAGGAAGAGGCAGAGTGGCTGGAAGTGTGTATGCGTGTGCACAGGCTGTGAGTTTTAAAACAGGCTGGGTGAATCCAGGAAAATGGGAGAGGTAGAGGGGCTGGAAATGTGTGTCCATGTGCACAGGTAGTGAATGTTAAAAACATCAGAGTGATTCCAGGAATTGGGAAGAGGCAGAGTGTCTGGAAGTGTGTGGATGTGCACCGGCTGTGAGTTTTAAAAAAGTCTCAGTGAGTCCAGGAAGAGGGAAGAGGCAGAGGGGATGGAAGTGTGTCCGTGTGCACAGGCTATGAATCTTAAAAACATCTGATTGAATCCAGGAAGAGGGAAGAGGCAGAGTGTCTGGAAGTGTGTGGATGTGCACCGGCTGTGAGTTTTAAAAACGTCTGAGTGAATCCAGTAAGAGAGAAGAGGAAGAGGGGCAGAAAGAATTTGTGCCTGTGCATAGGCTGTGAGTTTTAAAACAGTCTGGGTGAATCCAGGAAGAGGGGAAGGCAAAGGGGCTGGAAGTGTGTGTCCATGTGCACAGGCTGTGAATCTTAAAAACATCTGAGTGATTCCAGGAATTGGGAAGAGGCAGAGTGTCTGGAAGTGTGTGGATGTGCACCAGCTGTGAGTTTTAAAAAAGTCTCAGTGAATCCAGGAAGAAGGAAGAGGCAGAGGGGCTGGAAGTGTGTGTTCGTGTGCACAGGCTATGAGTCTTAAAAACATCTGAGTGAGTCCAGGAAGAGGCAGAGTGGCTGGAAGTGTGTATGCGTGTGCACAGGCTGTGAGTTTTAAAACAGGCTCGGTGAATCCAGGAAAATGGGAGAGGTAGAGGGGCTGGAAATGTGTGTCCATGTGCACAGGTAGTGAATGTTAAAAACATCAGAGTGATTCCAGGAATTGGGAAGAGGCAGAGTGTCTGGAAGTGTGTGGATGTGCACCGGCTGTGAGTTTTAAAAAAGTCTCAGTGAGTCCAGGAAGAGGGAAGAGGCAGAGGGGATGGAAGTGTGTGTTCGTGTGCACAGGCTATGAGTCTTAAAAACATCTGAGTGAGTCCAGGAAGAGGCAGAGTGGCTGGAAGTGTGTATGCGTGTGCACAGGCTGTGAGTTTTAAAACAGGCTGGGTGAATCCAGGAAAATGGGAGAGGTAGAGGGGCTGGAAATGTGTGTCCATGTGCACAGGTAGTGAATGTTAAAAACATCAGAGTGATTCCAGGAATTGGGAAGAGGCAGAGTGTCTGGAAGTGTGTGGATGTGCACCGGCTGTGAGTTTTAAAAAAGTCTCAGTGAGTCCAGGAAGAGGGAAGAGGCAGAGGGGATGGAAGTGTGTCCGTGTGCACAGGCTATGAATCTTAAAAACATCTGATTGAATCCAGGAAGAGGGAAGAGGCAGAGGGGCAGAAAGAATTTGTGCCTGTGCACAGGCTGTGAGTTTTAAAACAGTCTGGGTGAATCCAGAAAGAGGGGAGAGGCAAAGGGGCTGGAAGTGTGTGTCCATGTGCACAGGCTGTGAATCTTAAAAACATCTGAGTGATTCCAGGAATTGGGAAGAGGCAGAGTGTCTGGAAGTGTGTGGATGTGCACCAGCTGTGAGTTTTAAAAAAGTCTCAGTGAATCCAGGAAGAAGGAAGAGGCAGAGGGGCTGGAAGTGTGTGTTCGTGTGCACAGGCTATGAGTCTTAAAAACATCTGAGTGAGTCCAGGAAGAGGCAGAGTGGCTGGAAGTGTGTATGCGTGTGCACAGGCTGTGAGTTTTAAAACAGGCTGGGTGAATCCAGGAAAATGGGAGAGGTAGAGGGGCTGGAAGTGTGTGTGCATGTGCACAGGCTGTGAATCTTAAAAACATCTGAGTGAGTCCAGGAAGGGGGAAGAGGCAGAGGGGCAGAAAGAATGAGTGCCTGTGCAATGGCTGTGAGTTTTAAAAACTTCTGAGTGAACCCAGGAAGAGGGAAGAGGCAGAGGGGCTGGAAGTGTGTGGATGTGCACAAGCTGTGAGTCTTAAAACCATCTAAGTGAATCCAGGAAGAGGGAAGAGGCAGAGGGGCTGGAAGTGTGTGTCCATGTGCACAGGCTGTGAATCTTAAAAACATCTGAGTGAGTCCAGGAAGGGGGAAGAGGCAGAGCGTCTGGAAGTGTGTGAATGTGCACCAGCTATGACTTAAAACCATCTAAGTGAATCCAGGAAGAAGGAAGAGGCAGAGTGGCTGGAAGTGTGTGTCCGTGTGAACAGGCTGTGAATCTTAAAAACATCTGAGTGAGTCCAGGAAGGGGGAAGAGGCAGAGCGTCTGGAAGTGTGTGAATGTGCACCAGCTATGACTTAAAACCATCTGAGTGAATCCAAGAAGAGGGAAGGGGCAGAGGGGCTGGAAGTGTGTGGATGTGCACCAGCTGTGAGTCTTAAAAACGTCTGATTGAATCCAGGAAGAGGGAAGAGGCAGAGGGTCTGGAAGTGTGTAGATATGCACCAGTTGTGAATTTTAAAACCGTCTGAGTGAGTTTAGGAAGAGGGAAGAGACAGAGGGGCAGAAAGAGTCAGTGCCTGTGCAGTGGCTGTGAGTTTTAAAAAGGTCTGAGTGAATCCAGGAAGAGGGAAGAGGCAGAGGGGCTAGAAGTGTGTGGAAGTGCACCAGCTGTGAGTTTTAAAAACGTCTGAGTGAATTCAGGAAGATGGAAGAGACAGAGGGGCTGAAAGAGTGTGTTCGTGTGCACATGCTGTGAGTCTTAAAAACGTCTGAGTGAGTCCAGGAAGAGGCAGAGTGGCTGGAAGTGTGTATGTGTGTGCACAGACTGTGAGTTTTAAAACAGGCTGGGTGAATCCAGGAAAAGGGGGGAGGCAGAGGGGCTGGAAGTGTGTGTGCATGTTCACAGGCTGTGAATCTTAAAAACATCTGAGTGAGTCCAGGAAGGGGGAAGAGGCAGAGGGGCAGAAAGAATGAGTGCCTGTGCAATGGCTGTGAGTTTTAAAAACCTCTGAGTGAATCCAGGAAGGGGGAAGAGGCAGAGGGTCTGGAAGTGTGTGGATGTGCACCGGCTGTGAGTTTTAAAAACGTCTGAGTGAATCCAGGAAGTGGGAAGAGGCAGAGTGGCTGGAAGTGTGTGTCCGTGTGCACAGGCTGTGACTTTTAAAAACATCTGAGTGAATCAAGGAGGAGGGAAGAGAGAGAGGGGCTGGAAGTGTGTGTTGTATACTGGCTGTGAGTCTTAAAACCGTCTGAGTGAATCGAGGAATAGGGAAGAGGCAGAGGGGCTGGAAGTGTGTGTCCGTGTGCGCAGGCTGTGAGTTTTAAAACAAACAGGGTGAATCCAGGAAGAGGGAAGAGGCAGAGGGGCTGGAAGTGTGTGGATGTGCACCAGCTGTGAGTCTTAAAAACCTCTGATTGAATCCAGGAAGACGGAAGAGGCAGAGGGGCTGGTAGTGTGTGGATGTGCACCAGCTGTGAGTCTTAAAACCTTCTGAGTGAATCCCGGAATAGGGAATAGGCAAAGGGGCTGGAAGTGTGTGGATGTGCACCAGCTGTTTGTTTTAAAACCGTCTGAGTGAATCCAGGAAGAGGGACGAGGCAGAGGGGCTGGTAGTGTGTGGATGTGCACCAGCTGTGAGTCTTAAAACGGTCTGAGTGAATCCAGGAAGAATGAAGAGGCAGAGAGTCTGGAGGTGTGTGGATGTGCACAGGCTGTGAGTTTTAAAAATATCTGATTGAATCCAGGAAGAGGGAAGAGGCAGAGGGGCTGGAAGTGTGCTTGTGCACAGGCTGTGAAACTTAAAAACGTCTGATTGAATCCAGGAAGACGGAAGAGGCAGAGGGGCAGAAAGAGTCAGTGCCTGTGCAGTGGCTGTGAGTTTTTAAAAAGTCTGAGTGAATCCAAGAAGAGGGAAGGGGCAGAGGGGCTGGAAGTGTGTGGATGTGCACCAGCTGTGAGTCTTAAAAACGTCTGATTGAATCCAGGAAGAGGGAAGAGGCAGAGGGTCTGGAAGTGTGTAGATATGCACCAGTTGTGAATTTTAAAACCGTCTGAGTGAGTTTAGGAAGAGGGAAGAGACAGAGGGGCAGAAAGAGTCAGTGCCTGTGCAGTGGCTGTGAGTTTTAAAAAGGTCTGAGTGAATCCAGGAAGAGGGAAGAGGCAGAGGGGCTAGAAGTGTGTGGAAGTGCACCAGCTGTGAGTTTTAAAAACGTCTGAGTGAATTCAGGAAGATGGAAGAGACAGAGGGGCTGAAAGAGTGTGTTCGTGTGCACATGCTGTGAGTCTTAAAAACGTCTGAGTGAGTCCAGGAAGAGGCAGAGTGGCTGGAAGTGTGTATGTGTGTGCACAGACTGTGAGTTTTAAAACAGGCTGGGTGAATCCAGGAAAAGGGGGGAGGCAGAGGGGCTGGAAGTGTGTGTGCATGTGCACAGGCTGTGAATCTTAAAAACATCTGAGTGAGTCCAGGAAGGGGGAAGAGGCAGAGGGGCAGAAAGAATGAGTCCCTGTGCAATGGCTGTGAGTTTTAAAAACTTCTGAGTGAATCCAGGAAGGGGGAAGAGAGAGAGGGGCTGAAAGTGTGTGTTGTATACTGGCTGTGAGTCTTAAAACCGTCTGAGTGAATCGAGGAATAGGGAAGAGGCAGAGGGGCTGGAAGTGTGTGTCCGTGTGCACAGGCTGTGACTTTTAAAAACATCTGAGTGAATCAAGGAGGAGGGAAGAGAGAGAGGGGCTGGAAGTGTGTGTTGTATACTGGCTGTGAGTCTTAAAACCGTCTGAGTGAATCGAGGAATAGGGAAGAGGCAGAGGGGCTGGAAGTGTGTGTCCG
The DNA here is from genome assembly GCF_964273705.1 of Natrix helvetica. NCBI lineage: Eukaryota > Metazoa > Chordata > Lepidosauria > Squamata > Natricidae > Natrix > Natrix helvetica. The sequence continues at coordinate 39,147,175 of NC_138555.1, read as the reverse complement.
TGTGCGCAGGCTGTGAGTTTTAAAACAAACAGGGTGAATCCAGGAAGAGGGAAGAGGCAGAGTGGCTGGAAGTGTGTATGCGTGTGCACAGGCTGTGAGTTTTAAAACAGGCTGGGTGAATCCAGGAAAATGGGAGAGGTAGAGGGGCTGGAAATGTGTGTCCATGTGCACAGGTAGTGAATGTTAAAAACATCAGAGTGATTCCAGGAATTGGGAAGAGGCAGAGTGTCTGGAAGTGTGTGGATGTGCACCGGCTGTGAGTTTTAAAAAAGTCTCAGTGAGTCCAGGAAGAGGGAAGAGGCAGAGGGGATGGAAGTGTGTCCGTGTGCACAGGCTATGAATCTTAAAAACATCTGATTGAATCCAGGAAGAGGGAAGAGGCAGAGTGTCTGGAAGTGTGTGGATGTGCACCGGCTGTGAGTTTTAAAAACGTCTGAGTGAATCCAGTAAGAGAGAAGAGGAAGAGGGGCAGAAAGAATTTGTGCCTGTGCATAGGCTGTGAGTTTTAAAACAGTCTGGGTGAATCCAGGAAGAGGGGAAGGCAAAGGGGCTGGAAGTGTGTGTCCATGTGCACAGGCTGTGAATCTTAAAAACATCTGAGTGATTCCAGGAATTGGGAAGAGGCAGAGTGTCTGGAAGTGTGTGGATGTGCACCAGCTGTGAGTTTTAAAAAAGTCTCAGTGAATCCAGGAAGAAGGAAGAGGCAGAGGGGCTGGAAGTGTGTGTTCGTGTGCACAGGCTATGAGTCTTAAAAACATCTGAGTGAGTCCAGGAAGAGGCAGAGTGGCTGGAAGTGTGTATGCGTGTGCACAGGCTGTGAGTTTTAAAACAGGCTGGGTGAATCCAGGAAAATGGGAGAGGTAGAGGGGCTGGAAATGTGTGTCCATGTGCACAGGTAGTGAATGTTAAAAACATCAGAGTGATTCCAGGAATTGGGAAGAGGCAGAGTGTCTGGAAGTGTGTGGATGTGCACCGGCTGTGAGTTTTAAAAAAGTCTCAGTGAGTCCAGGAAGAGGGAAGAGGCAGAGGGGATGGAAGTGTGTCCGTGTGCACAGGCTATGAATCTTAAAAACATCTGATTGAATCCAGGAAGAGGGAAGAGGCAGAGGGGCAGTAAGAATTTGTGCCTGTGCACAGGCTGTGAGTTTTAAAACAGTCTGGGTGAATCCAGAAAGAGGGGAGAGGCAAAGGGGCTGGAAGTGTGTGTCCATGTGCACAGGCTGTGAATCTTAAAAACATCTGAGTGATTCCAGGAATTGGGAAGAGGCAGAGTGTCTGGAAGTGTGTGGATGTGCACCAGCTGTGAGTTTTAAAAAAGTCTCAGTGAATCCAGGAAGAAGGAAGAGGCAGAGGGGCTGGAAGTGTGTGTTCATGTGCACAGGCTATGAGTCTTAAAAACATCTGAGTGAGTCCAGGAAGAGGCAGAGTGGCTGGAAGTGTGTATGCGTGTGCACAGGCTGTGAGTTTTAAAACAGGCTGGGTGAATCCAGGAAAATGGGAGAGGTAGAGGGGCTGGAAGTGTGTGTGCATGTGCACAGGCTGTGAATCTTAAAAACATCTGAGTGAGTCCAGGAAGGGGGAAGAGGCAGAGGGGCAGAAAGAATGAGTGCCTGTGCAATGGCTGTGAGTTTTAAAAACTTCTGAGTGAACCCAGGAAGAGGGAAGAGGCAGAGGGGCTGGAAGTGTGTGGATGTGCACAAGCTGTGAGTCTTAAAACCATCTAAGTGAATCCAGGAAGAGGGAAGAGGCAGAGGGGCTGGAAGTGTGTGTCCATGTGCACAGGCTGTGAATCTTAAAAACATCTGAGTGAGTCCAGGAAGGGGGAAGAGGCAGAGCGTCTGGAAGTGTGTGAATGTGCACCAGCTATGACTTAAAACCATCTAAGTGAATCCAGGAAGAAGGAAGAGGCAGAGTGGCTGGAAGTGTGTGTCCGTGTGAACAGGCTGTGAATCTTAAAAACATCTGAGTGAGTCCAGGAAGGGGGAAGAGGCAGAGCGTCTGGAAGTGTGTGAATGTGCACCAGCTATGACTTAAAACCATCTGAGTGAATCCAAGAAGAGGGAAGGGGCAGAGGGGCTGGAAGTGTGTGGATGTGCACCAGCTGTGAGTCTTAAAAACGTCTGATTGAATCCAGGAAGAGGGAAGAGGCAGAGGGTCTGGAAGTGTGTAGATATGCACCAGTTGTGAATTTTAAAACCGTCTGAGTGAGTTTAGGAAGAGGGAAGAGACAGAGGGGCAGAAAGAGTCAGTGCCTGTGCAGTGGCTGTGAGTTTTAAAAAGGTCTGAGTGAATCCAGGAAGAGGGAAGAGGCAGAGGGGCTAGAAAGGTGTGGAAGTGCACCAGCTGTGAGTTTTAAAAACGTCTGAGTGAATTCAGGAAGATGGAAGAGACAGAGGGGCTGAAAGAGTGTGTTCGTGTGCACATGCTGTGAGTCTTAAAAACGTCTGAGTGAGTCCAGGAAGAGGCAGAGTGGCTGGAAGTGTGTATGTGTGTGCACAGACTGTGAGTTTTAAAACAGGCTGGGTGAATCCAGGAAAAGGGGGGAGGCAGAGGGGCTGGAAGTGTGTGTGCATGTTCACAGGCTGTGAATCTTAAAAACATCTGAGTGAGTCCAGGAAGGGGGAAGAGGCAGAGGGGCAGAAAGAATGAGTGCCTGTGCAATGGCTGTGAGTTTTAAAAACCTCTGAGTGAATCCAGGAAGGGGGAAGAGGCAGAGGGTCTGGAAGTGTGTGGATGTGCACCGGCTGTGAGTTTTAAAAACGTCTGAGTGAATCCAGGAAGTGGGAAGAGGCAGAGTGGCTGGAAGTGTGTGTCCGTGTGCACAGGCTGTGACTTTTAAAAACATCTGAGTGAATCAAGGAGGAGGGAAGAGAGAGAGGGGCTGGAAGTGTGTGTTGTATACTGGCTGTGAGTCTTAAAACCGTCTGAGTGAATCGAGGAATAGGGAAGAGGCAGAGGGGCTGGAAGTGCGTGTGCGTGTGCACAGGCTGTGCGCTTTAAAACAGTCTGGGTGAATCCAGGAAGAGGGGAGAGGCAGAGGGGCTGGAAGTGTGTGTCCATGTGCACAGGCTATGAGTCTTAAAAACATCTGAGTGAGTCCAGGAAGAGGCAGAGTGGCTGGAAGTGTGTATGCGTGTGCACAGGCTGTGAGTTTTAAAACAGGCTGGGTGAATCCAGGAAAATGGGAGAGGTAGAGGGGCTGGAAGTGTGTGTGCATGTGCACAGGCTGTGAATCTTAAAAACATCTGAGTGAGTCCAGGAAGGGGGAAGAGGCAGAGGGGCAGAAAGAATGAGTGCCTGTGCAATGGCTGTGAGTTTTAAAAACTTCTGAGTGAACCCAGGAAGAGGGAAGAGGCAGAGGGGCTGGAAGTGTGTGGATGTGCACAAGCTGTGAGTCTTAAACCATCTAAGTGAATCCAGGAAGAGGGAAGAGGCAGAGGGGCTGGAAGTGTGTGTCCATGTGCACAGGCTGTGAATCTTAAAAACATCTGAGTGAGTCCAGGAAGGGGGAAGAGGCAGAGCGTCTGGAAGTGTGTGAATGTGCACCAGCTATGACTTAAAACCATCTAAGTGAATCCAGGAAGAAGGAAGAGGCAGAGTGGCTGGAAGTGTGTGTCCGTGTGAACAGGCTGTGAATCTTAAAAACATCTGAGTGAGTCCAGGAAGGGGGAAGAGGCAGAGCGTCTGGAAGTGTGTGAATGTGCACCAGCTATGACTTAAAACCATCTGAGTGAATCCAAGAAGAGGGAAGGGGCAGAGGGGCTGGAAGTGTGTGGATGTGCACCAGCTGTGAGTCTTAAAAACGTCTGATTGAATCCAGGAAGAGGGAAGAGGCAGAGGGTCTGGAAGTGTGTAGATATGCACCAGTTGTGAATTTTAAAACCGTCTGAGTGAGTTTAGGAAGAGGGAAGAGACAGAGGGGCAGAAAGAGTCAGTGCCTGTGCAGTGGCTGTGAGTTTTAAAAAGGTCTGAGTGAATCCAGGAAGAGTGAAGAGGCAGAGGGGCTAGAAAGGTGTGGAAGTGCACCAGCTGTGAGTTTTAAAAACGTCTGAGTGAATTCAGGAAGATGGAAGAGACAGAGGGGCTGAAAGAGTGTGTTCGTGTGCACATGCTGTGAGTCTTAAAAACGTCTGAGTGAGTCCAGGAAGAGGCAGAGTGGCTGGAAGTGTGTATGTGTGTGCACAGACTGTGAGTTTTAAAACAGGCTGGGTGAATCCAGGAAAAGGGGGGAGGCAGAGGGGCTGGAAGTGTGTGTGCATGTTCACAGGCTGTGAATCTTAAAAACATCTCAGTGAGTCCAGGAAGGGGGAAGAGGCAGAGGGGCAGAAAGAATGAGTGCCTGTGCAATGGCTGTGAGTTTTAAAAACCTCTGAGTGAATCCAGGAAGGGGGAAGAGGCAGAGGGTCTGGAAGTGTGTGGATGTGCACCGGCTGTGAGTTTTAAAAACGTCTGAGTGAATCCAGGAAGTGGGAAGAGGCAGAGTGGCTGGAAGTGTGTGTCCGTGTGCACAGGCTGTGACTTTTAAAAACATCTGAGTGAATCAAGGAGGAGGGAAGAGAGAGAGGGGCTGGAAGTGTGTGTTGTATACTGGCTGTGAGTCTTAAAACCGTCTGAGTGAATCGAGGAATAGGGAAGAGGCAGAGGGGCTGGAAGTGCGTGTGCGTGTGCACAGGCTGTGCGCTTTAAAACAGTCTGGGTGAATCCAGGAAGAGGGGAGAGGCAGAGGGGCTGGAAGTGTGTGTCCATGTGCACAGGCTGTGAATCTTAAAAACATCTGAGTGAGTCCAGGAAGGGAGAAGAGGCAGAGTGGCTGGAAGTGTGTGGATGGTCACCAGCTGTGAATCTTAAAAACATCTGAGTGAGTCCAGGAAGGGGGAAGAAGCAGAGCGGCTGGAAGTGTGTGAATGTGCACCAGCTATGACTTAAAACCATCTGAGTGAACCAGGAAGAAGGAAGAGGCAGAGTGGTTGGAAGTGTGAGTCCGTGTGAACAGGCTGTGAGTTTTAAAACAAACTGGGTGAATCCAAGAAGAGGGAAGGGGCAGAGGGGCTGGAAGTGTGTGGATGTGCACCAGCTGTGAGTTTTAAAAACGTCTGAGTGAATTCAGGAAGATGGAAGAGACAGAGGGGCTGAAAGAGTGTGTTCGTGTGCACAGGCTGTGAGTCTTAAAAACGTCTGAGTGAGTCCAGGAAGAGGCAGAGTGGCTGGAAGTGTGTATGCGTGTGCAACAGACTGTGAGTTTTAAAACAGGCTGGGTGAATCCAGGAAAAGGGAAGAGGCAGAGGGGCTGGAAGTGTGTGGATGTGCACCAGCTGTGAGTCTTAAAACCGTCTGAGTGAGTCCAGGAAGGGGGAAGAGGCAGAGGGGCTGGAAGTGTGTGTCCATGTGCACAGGCTGTGAATCTTAAAAACATCTGAGTGAGTCCAGGAAGGGGGAAGAGGCAGAGGGTCTGGAAGTGTGTGGATGTGCACCGGCTGTGAGTTTTAAAAACGTCTGAGTGAATCCAGGAAGTGGGAAGAGGCAGAGTGGCTGGAAGTGTGTGTCCGTGTGCACAGGCTGTGACTTTTAAAAACATCTGAGTGAATCAAGGAGGAGGGAAGAGAGAGAGGGGCTGGAAGTGTGTGTTGTATACTGGCTGTGAGTCTTAAAACCGTCTGAGTGAATCGAGGAATAGGGAAGAGGCAGAGGGGCTGGAAGTGTGTGTCCGTGTGCGCAGGCTGTGAGTTTTAAAACAAACAGGGTGAATCCAGGAAGAGGGAAGAGGCAGAGGGGCTGGAAGTGTGTGGATGTGCACCAGCTGTGAGTCTTAAAAACCTCTGATTGAATCCAGGAAGACGGAAGAGGCAGAGGGGCTGGTAGTGTGTGGATGTGCACCAGCTGTGAGTCTTAAAACCTTCTGAGTGAATCCCGGAATAGGGAATAGGCAAAGGGGCTGGAAGTGTGTGGATGTGCACCAGCTGTTTGTTTTAAAACCGTCTGAGTGAATCCAGGAAGAGGGACGAGGCAGAGGGGCTGGTAGTGTGTGGATGTGCACCAGCTGTGAGTCTTAAAACGGTCTGAGTGAATCCAGGAAGAATGAAGAGGCAGAGAGTCTGGAGGTGTGTGGATGTGCACAGGCTGTGAGTTTTAAAAATATCTGATTGAATCCAGGAAGAGGGAAGAGGCAGAGGGGCTGGAAGTGTGCTTGTGCACAGGCTGTGAAACTTAAAAACGTCTGATTGAATCCAGGAAGACGGAAGAGGCAGAGGGGCAGAAAGAGTCAGTGCCTGTGCAGTGGCTGTGAGTTTTTAAAAAGTCTGAGTGAATCCAAGAAGAGGGAAGGGGCAGAGGGGCTGGAAGTGTGTGGATGTGCACCAGCTGTGAGTCTTAAAAACGTCTGATTGAATCCAGGAAGAGGGAAGAGGCAGAGGGTCTGGAAGTGTGTAGATATGCACCAGTTGTGAATTTTAAAACCGTCTGAGTGAGTTTAGGAAGAGGGAAGAGACAGAGGGGCAGAAAGAGTCAGTGCCTGTGCAGTGGCTGTGAGTTTTAAAAAGGTCTGAGTGAATCCAGGAAGAGGGAAGAGGCAGAGGGGCTAGAAGTGTGTGGAAGTGCACCAGCTGTGAGTTTTAAAAACGTCTGGGTGAATTCAGGAAGATGGAAGAGACAGAGGGGCTGAAAGAGTGTGTTCGTGTGCACATGCTGTGAGTCTTAAAAACGTCTGAGTGAGTCCAGGAAGAGGCAGAGTGGCTGGAAGTGTGTATGTGTGTGCACAGACTGTGAGTTTTAAAACAGGCTGGGTGAATCCAGGAAAAGGGGGGAGGCAGAGGGGCTGGAAGTGTGTGTGCATGTGCACAGGCTGTGAATCTTAAAAACATCTGAGTGAGTCCAGGAAGGGGGAAGAGGCAGAGGGGCAGAAAGAATGAGTCCCTGTGCAATGGCTGTGAGTTTTAAAAACTTCTGAGTGAATCCAGGAAGGGGGAAGAGAGAGAGGGGCTGAAAGTGTGTGTTGTATACTGGCTGTGAGTCTTAAAACCGTCTGAGTGAATCGAGGAATAGGGAAGAGGCAGAGGGGCTGGAAGTGTGTGTCCGTGTGCACAGGCTGTGACTTTTAAAAACATCTGAGTGAATCAAGGAGGAGGGAAGAGAGAGAGGGGCTGGAAGTGTGTGTTGTATACTGGCTGTGAGTCTTAAAACCGTCTGAGTGAATCGAGGAATAGGGAAGAGGCAGAGGGGCTGGAAGTGTGTGTCCGTGTGCGCAGGCTGTGAGTTTTAAAACAAACAGGGTGAATCCAGGAAGAGGGAAGAGGCAGAGTGGCTGGAAGTGTGTATGCGTGTGCACAGGCTGTGAGTTTTAAAACAGGCTGGGTGAATCCAGGAAAATGGGAGAGGTAGAGGGGCTGGAAATGTGTGTCCATGTGCACAGGTAGTGAATGTTAAAAACATCAGAGTGATTCCAGGAATTGGGAAGAGGCAGAGTGTCTGGAAGTGTGTGGATGTGCACCGGCTGTGAGTTTTAAAAAAGTCTCAGTGAGTCCAGGAAGAGGGAAGAGGCAGAGGGGATGGAAGTGTGTCCGTGTGCACAGGCTATGAATCTTAAAAACATCTGATTGAATCCAGGAAGAGGGAAGAGGCAGAGTGTCTGGAAGTGTGTGGATGTGCACCGGCTGTGAGTTTTAAAAACGTCTGAGTGAATCCAGTAAGAGAGAAGAGGAAGAGGGGCAGAAAGAATTTGTGCCTGTGCATAGGCTGTGAGTTTTAAAACAGTCTGGGTGAATCCAGGAAGAGGGGAAGGCAAAGGGGCTGGAAGTGTGTGTCCATGTGCACAGGCTGTGAATCTTAAAAACATCTGAGTGATTCCAGGAATTGGGAAGAGGCAGAGTGTCTGGAAGTGTGTGGATGTGCACCAGCTGTGAGTTTTAAAAAAGTCTCAGTGAATCCAGGAAGAAGGAAGAGGCAGAGGGGCTGGAAGTGTGTGTTCGTGTGCACAGGCTATGAGTCTTAAAAACATCTGAGTGAGTCCAGGAAGAGGCAGAGTGGCTGGAAGTGTGTATGCGTGTGCACAGGCTGTGAGTTTTAAAACAGGCTGGGTGAATCCAGGAAAATGGGAGAGGTAGAGGGGCTGGAAATGTGTGTCCATGTGCACAGGTAGTGAATGTTAAAAACATCAGAGTGATTCCAGGAATTGGGAAGAGGCAGAGTGTCTGGAAGTGTGTGGATGTGCACCGGCTGTGAGTTTTAAAAAAGTCTCAGTGAGTCCAGGAAGAGGGAAGAGGCAGAGGGGATGGAAGTGTGTCCGTGTGCACAGGCTATGAATCTTAAAAACATCTGATTGAATCCAGGAAGAGGGAAGAGGCAGAGTGTCTGGAAGTGTGTGGATGTGCACCGGCTGTGAGTTTTAAAAACGTCTGAGTGAATCCAGTAAGAGAGAAGAGGAAGAGGGGCAGAAAGAATTTGTGCCTGTGCATAGGCTGTGAGTTTTAAAACAGTCTGGGTGAATCCAGGAAGAGGGGAAGGCAAAGGGGCTGGAAGTGTGTGTCCATGTGCACAGGCTGTGAATCTTAAAAACATCTGAGTGATTCCAGGAATTGGGAAGAGGCAGAGTGTCTGGAAGTGTGTGGATGTGCACCAGCTGTGAGTTTTAAAAAAGTCTCAGTGAATCCAGGAAGAAGGAAGAGGCAGAGGGGCTGGAAGTGTGTGTTCGTGTGCACAGGCTATGAGTCTTAAAAACATCTGAGTGAGTCCAGGAAGAGGCAGAGTGGCTGGAAGTGTGTATGCGTGTGCACAGGCTGTGAGTTTTAAAACAGGCTGGGTGAATCCAGGAAAATGGGAGAGGTAGAGGGGCTGGAAATGTGTGTCCATGTGCACAGGTAGTGAATGTTAAAAACATCAGAGTGATTCCAGGAATTGGGAAGAGGCAGAGTGTCTGGAAGTGTGTGGATGTGCACCGGCTGTGAGTTTTAAAAAAGTCTCAGTGAGTCCAGGAAGAGGGAAGAGGCAGAGGGGATGGAAGTGTGTCCGTGTGCACAGGCTATGAATCTTAAAAACATCTGATTGAATCCAGGAAGAGGGAAGAGGCAGAGGGGCAGAAAGAATTTGTGCCTGTGCACAGGCTGTGAGTTTTAAAACAGTCTGGGTGAATCCAGAAAGAGGGGAGAGGCAAAGGGGCTGGAAGTGTGTGTCCATGTGCACAGGCTGTGAATCTTAAAAACATCTGAGTGATTCCAGGAATTGGGAAGAGGCAGAGTGTCTGGAAGTGTGTGGATGTGCACCAGCTGTGAGTTTTAAAAAAGTCTCAGTGAATCCAGGAAGAAGGAAGAGGCAGAGGGGCTGGAAGTGTGTGTTCGTGTGCACAGGCTATGAGTCTTAAAAACATCTGAGTGAGTCCAGGAAGAGGCAGAGTGGCTGGAAGTGTGTATGCGTGTGCACAGGCTGTGAGTTTTAAAACAGGCTGGGTGAATCCAGGAAAATGGGAGAGGTAGAGGGGCTGGAAGTGTGTGTGCATGTGCACAGGCTGTGAATCTTAAAAACATCTGAGTGAGTCCAGGAAGGGGGAAGAGGCAGAGGGGCAGAAAGAATGAGTGCCTGTGCAATGGCTGTGAGTTTTAAAAACTTCTGAGTGAACCCAGGAAGAGGGAAGAGGCAGAGGGGCTGGAAGTGTGTGGATGTGCACAAGCTGTGAGTCTTAAAACCATCTAAGTGAATCCAGGAAGAGGGAAGAGGCAGAGAGGCTGGAAGTGTGTGTCCATGTGCACAGGCTGTGAATCTTAAAAACATCTGAGTGAGTCCAGGAAGGGGGAAGAGGCAGAGCGTCTGGAAGTGTGTGAATGTGCACCAGCTATGACTTAAAACCATCTAAGTGAATCCAGGAAGAAGGAAGAGGCAGAGTGGCTGGAAGTGTGTGTCCGTGTGAACAGGCTGTGAATCTTAAAAACATCTGAGTGAGTCCAGGAAGGGGGAAGAGGCAGAGCGTCTGGAAGTGTGTGAATGTGCACCAGCTATGACTTAAAACCATCTGAGTGAATCCAAGAAGAGGGAAGGGGCAGAGGGGCTGGAAGTGTGTGGATGTGCACCAGCTGTGAGTCTTAAAAACGTCTGATTGAATCCAGGAAGAGGGAAGAGGCAGAGGGTCTGGAAGTGTGTAGATATGCACCAGTTGTGAATTTTAAAACCGTCTGAGTGAGTTTAGGAAGAGGGAAGAGACAGAGGGGCAGAAAGAGTCAGTGCCTGTGCAGTGGCTGTGAGTTTTAAAAAGGTCTGAGTGAATCCAGGAAGAGGGAAGAGGCAGAGGGGCTAGAAGTGTGTGGAAGTGCACCAGCTGTGAGTTTTAAAAACGTCTGAGTGAATTCAGGAAGATGGAAGAGACAGAGGGGCTGAAAGAGTGTGTTCGTGTGCACATGCTGTGAGTCTTAAAAACGTCTGAGTGAGTCCAGGAAGAGGCAGAGTGGCTGGAAGTGTGTATGTGTGTGCACAGACTGTGAGTTTTAAAACAGGCTGGGTGAATCCAGGAAAAGGGGGGAGGCAGAGGGGCTGGAAGTGTGTGTGCATGTTCACAGGCTGTGAATCTTAAAAACATCTGAGTGAGTCCAGGAAGGGGGAAGAGGCAGAGGGGCAGAAAGAATGAGTGCCTGTGCAATGGCTGTGAGTTTTAAAAACCTCTGAGTGAATCCAGGAAGGGGGAAGAGGCAGAGGGTCTGGAAGTGTGTGGATGTGCACCGGCTGTGAGTTTTAAAAACGTCTGAGTGAATCCAGGAAGTGGGAAGAGGCAGAGTGGCTGGAAGTGTGTGTCCGTGTGCACAGGCTGTGACTTTTAAAAACATCTGAGTGAATCAAGGAGGAGGGAAGAGAGAGAGGGGCTGGAAGTGTGTGTTGTATACTGGCTGTGAGTCTTAAAACCGTCTGAGTGAATCGAGGAATAGGGAAGAGGCAGAGGGGCTGGAAGTGCGTGTGCGTGTGCACAGGCTGTGCGCTTTAAAACAGTCTGGGTGAATCCAGGAAGAGGGGAGAGGCAGAGGGGCTGGAAGTGTGTGTCCATGTGCACAGGCTGTGAATCTTAAAAACATCTGAGTGAGTCCAGGAAGGGAGAAGAGGCAGAGTGGCTGGAAGTGTGTGGATGGTCACCAGCTGTGAATCTTAAAAACATCTGAGTGAGTCCAGGAAGGGGGAAGAAGCAGAGCGGCTGGAAGTGTGTGAATGTGCACCAGCTATGACTTAAAACCATCTGAGTGAACCAGGAAGAAGGAAGAGGCAGAGTGGTTGGAAGTGTGTGTCCGTGTGAACAGGCTGTGAGTTTTAAAACAAACTGGGTGAATCCAAGAAGAGGGAAGGGGCAGAGGGGCTGGAAGTGTGTGGATGTGCACCAGCTGTGAGTTTTAAAAACGTCTGAGTGAATTCAGGAAGATGGAAGAGACAGAGGGGCTGAAAGAGTATGTTCGTGTGCACAGGCTGTGAGTCTTAAAAACGTCTGAGTGAGTCCAGGAAGAGGCAGAGTGGCTGGAAGTGTGTATGCGTGTGCAACAGACTGCGAGTTTTAAAACAGGCTGGGTGAATCCAGGAAAAGGGAAGAGGCAGAGGGGCTGGAAGTGTGTGGATGTGCACCAGCTGTGAGTCTTAAAACCGTCTGAGTGAATCCAGGAAGGGGGAAGAGGCAGAGGGGCTGGAAGTGTGTGTCCATGTGCACAGGCTGTGAATCTTAAAAACATCTGAGTGAGTCCAGGAAGGGGGAAGAGGCAGAGGGTCTGGAAGTGTGTGGATGTGCACCGGCTGTGAGTTTTAAAAACGTCTGAGTGAATCCAGGAAGTGGGAAGAGGCAGAGTGGCTGGAAGTGTGTGTCCGTGTGCACAGGCTGTGACTTTTAAAAACATCTGAGTGAATCAAGGAGGAGGGAAGAGAGAGAGGGGCTGGAAGTGTGTGTTGTATACTGGCTGTGAGTCTTAAAACCGTCTGAGTGAATCGAGGAATAGGGAAGAGGCAGAGGGGCTGGAAGTGTGTGTCCGTGTGCGCAGGCTGTGAGTTTTAAAACAAACAGGGTGAATCCAGGAAGAGGGAAGAGGCAGAGGGGCTGGAAGTGTGTGGATGTGCACCAGCTGTGAGTCTTAAAAACCTCTGATTGAATCCAGGAAGACGGAAGAGGCAGAGGGGCTGGTAGTGTGTGGATGTGCACCAGCTGTGAGTCTTAAAACCTTCTGAGTGAATCCCGGAATAGGGAATAGGCAAAGGGGCTGGAAGTGTGTGGATGTGCACCAGCTGTTTGTTTTAAAACCGTCTGAGTGAATCCAGGAAGAGGGACGAGGCAGAGGGGCTGGTAGTGTGTGGATGTGCACCAGCTGTGAGTCTTAAAACGGTCTGAGTGAATCCAGGAAGAATGAAGAGGCAGAGAGTCTGGAGGTGTGTGGATGTGCACAGGCTGTGAGTTTTAAAAATATCTGATTGAATCCAGGAAGAGGGAAGAGGCAGAGGGGCTGGAAGTGTGCTTGTGCACAGGCTGTGAAACTTAAAAACGTCTGATTGAATCCAGGAAGACGGAAGAGGCAGAGGGGCAGAAAGAGTCAGTGCCTGTGCAGTGGCTGTGAGTTTTTAAAAAGTCTGAGTGAATCCAAGAAGAGGGAAGGGGCAGAGGGGCTGGAAGTGTGTGGATGTGCACCAGCTGTGAGTCTTAAAAACGTCTGATTGAATCCAGGAAGAGGGAAGAGGCAGAGGGTCTGGAAGTGTGTAGATATGCACCAGTTGTGAATTTTAAAACCGTCTGAGTGAGTTTAGGAAGAGGGAAGAGACAGAGGGGCAGAAAGAGTCAGTGCCTGTGCAGTGGCTGTGAGTTTTAAAAAGGTCTGAGTGAATCCAGGAAGAGGGAAGAGGCAGAGGGGCTAGAAGTGTGTGGAAGTGCACCAGCTGTGAGTTTTAAAAACGTCTGAGTGAATTCAGGAAGATGGAAGAGACAGAGGGGCTGAAAGAGTGTGTTCGTGTGCACATGCTGTGAGTCTTAAAAACGTCTGAGTGAGTCCAGGAAGAGGCAGAGTGGCTGGAAGTGTGTATGTGTGTGCACAGACTGTGAGTTTTAAAACAGGCTGGGTGAATCCAGGAAAAGGGGGGAGGCAGAGGGGCTGGAAGTGTGTGTGCATGTGCACAGGCTGTGAATCTTAAAAACATCTGAGTGAGTCCAGGAAGGGGGAAGAGGCAGAGGGGCAGAAAGAATGAGTGCCTGTGCACTGGCTGTGAGTTTTAAAAACGTCTGAGTGAATCCAGGAAGTGGGAAGAGGCAGAGTGGCTGGAAGTGTGTGTCCGTGTGCACAGGCTGTGACTTTTAAAAACATCTGAGTGAATCAAGGAGGAGGGAAGAGAGAGAGGGGCTGGAAGTGTGTGTTGTATACTGGCTGTGAGTCTTAAAACCGTCTGAGTGAATCGAGGAATAGGGAAGAGGCAGAGGGGCTGGAAGTGCGTGGGCGTGTGCACAGGCTGTGCGCTTTAAAACAGTCTGGGTGAATCCAGGAAGAGGGGAGAGGCAGAGGGGCTGGAAGTGTGTGTCCATGTGCACAGGCTGTGAATCTTAAAAACATCTGAGTGAGTCCAGGAAGGGGGAAGAAGCAGAGCGGCTGGAAGTGTGTGAATGTGCACCAGCTATGACTTAAAACCATCTGAGTGAACCAGGAAGAAGGAAGAGGCAGAGTGGTTGGAAGTGTGTGTCCGTGTGAACAGGCTGTGAGTTTTAAAACAAACTGTGTGAATCCAAGAAGAGGGAAGGGGCAGAGGGGCTGGAAGTGTGTGGATGTGCACCAGCTGTGAGTTTTAAAAACGTCTGAGTTAATTCAGGAAGATGGAAGAGACAGAGGGCCTGAAAGAGTGTGTTCGTGTGCACAGGCTGTGAGTCTTAAAAACGTCTGAGTGAGTCCAGGAAGAGGCAGAGTGGCTGGAAGTGTGTATGCGTGTGCAACAGACTGTGAGTTTTAAAACAGGCTGGGTGAATCCAGGAAAAGGGAAGAGGCAGAGGGGCTGGAAGTGTGTGGATGTGCACCAGCTGTGAATCTTAAAACCGTTTGAGTGAATCCAGGAAGGGGGAAGAGGCAGAGGGGCTGGAAGTGTGTGTCCATGTGCACAGGCTGTGAATCTTAAAAACATCTGAGTGAGTCCAGGAAGGGGGAAGAGGCAGAGGGTCTGGAAGTGTGTGGATGTGCACCGGCTGTGAGTTTTAAAAACGTCTGAGTGAATCCAGGAAGTGGGAAGAGGCAGAGTGGCTGGAAGTGTGTGTCCGTGTGCACAGGCTGTGACTTTTAAAAACATCTGAGTGAATCAAGGAGGAGGGAAGAGAGAGAGGGGCTGGAAGTGTGTGTTGTATACTGGCTGTGAGTCTTAAAACCGTCTGAGTGAATCGAGGAATAGGGAAGAGGCAGAGGGGCTGGAAGTGTGTGTCCGTGTGCGCAGGCTGTGAGTTTTAAAACAAACAGGGTGAATCCAGGAAGAGGGAAGAGGCAGAGGGGCTGGAAGTGTGTGGATGTGCACCAGCTGTGAGTTTTAAAAACGTCTGATTGAATCCAGGAAGACGGAAGAGGCAGAGGGGCTGGTAGTGTGTGGATGTGCACCAGCTGTGAGTCTTAAAACCTTCTGAGTGAATCCCGGAATAGGGAACAGGCAAAGGGGCTGGAAGTGTGTGGATGTGCACCAGCTGTTTGTTTTAAAACCGTCTGAGTGAATCCAGGAAGAGGGACGAGGCAGAGGGGCTGGTAGTGTGTGGATGTGCACCAGCTGTGAGTCTTAAAACGGTCTGAGTGAATCCAGGAAGAATGAAGAGGCAGAGAGTCTGGAGGTGTGTGGATGTGCACAGGCTGTGAGTTTTAAAAATATCTGATTGAATCCAGGAAGAGGGAAGAGGCAGAGGGGCTGGAAGAGTCAGTGCCTGTGCAGTGGCTGTGAGTTTTTAAAAAGTCTGAGTGAATCCAGGAAGAGAGAAGAGGCAGAGGGGCTGGAAGTGTGAGGAAGTGCAAAAGCTGTGAGTTTTAAAAATGTCTGAGTGAATTCAGGAAGATGGAAGAGACAGAGGGGCTGAATGAGTGTGTTCGTGTGCACAGGCTGTGTCTCTTAAAACTGTCTGAGTGAATCCAGGAATAGCTAAGAGGCAGAGGGGCTGGAAGTGTGTGTCCATGTGCACAGGCTGTGAATCTTAAAAACATCAGAGTGATTCCAGGAATTGGGAAGAGGCACAGTGTCTGGAAGTGTGTGGATGTGCAACGGCTGTGAGTTTTAAAAAAGTCTCAGTGAGTCCAGGAAGAGGGAAGAGGCAGAGGGGATGGAAGTGTCTGCGTGTGCACAGGCTATGAATCTTAAAAACATCTGATTGAATCCAGGAAGAGGGAAGAGGCAGAGGGGCAGAAAGAATTTGTGCCTGTGCACAGGCTGTGAGTTTTAAAACAGTCTGGGTGAATCCAGGAAGAGGGGAGAGGCAAAGGAGCTGGAAGTGTGTGTCCATGTGCACAGGCTGTGAATCTTAAAAACATCTGAGTGATTCTAGGAATTGGGAAGAGGCAGAGAGTCTGGAAGTGTGTGGATGTGCACCAGCTGTGAGTTTTAAAAAAGTCTCAGTGAATCCAGGAAGAAGGAAGAGGCAGAGGGGCTGGAAGTGTGTGTTCGTGTGCACAGGCTATGAGTCTTAAAAACGTCTGAGTGAGTCCAGGAAGAGGCAGAGTGGCTCGAAGTGTGTATGCGTGTGCACAGGCTGTGAGTTTTAAAACAGTCTGAATATATCCAAGAAGAGGAGAGAGGCAGAGGGGCTGTAAGTGTGTGCATGTGCACAGGCTGTGAGTTTTAAAACCGCCTGAGTGAATCGAGGAAGAGGGAAGAGGCAGAGGGGCTGGAAGTGTGTGGATGTGCACGAGCTGTGAGTCTTAAAACCGTCTGAGTGAATCCAGGAATAGGGAAGAGGCTGAGGGGCTGGAAGTGTGTATGCGTGTGCACAGGCTGTGAGTTTTAAAACAGGCTGGGTGAATCCAGGAAAAGGGGAGAGGCAGAGGGGCTGGAGGTGTGTGTGCATGTGCACAGGCTGTGAATCTTAAAAACATCTGAGTGAGTCCAGGAAGGGGGAAGAGGCAGAGGGGCAGAAAGAATGAGTTCCTGTGCAATGGCTGTGAGTTTTAAAAACGTCTGAGTGAAACCAGGAAGAGGGAAGAGGCAGAGGGGCTGGAAGTGTGTGGATGTGCACCAGCTGTGAGTTTTAAAACCGTCTGAGTGAATTCAGGAAGACGGAAGAGACAGAGGGGCTGAAAGAGTGTGTTCGTGTGCACAGGCTGTGAGTCTTAAAAAGATCTGAGTGAATCGAGGTATAGGGAAGAGGCAGATGGGCTGGAAGTGTGTAAGTGTGTGCACAGGCTGTGAGTTTTAAAACAGTCTGAATATATCCAGGAAGAGGAGAGAGGCAGAGGGGCTGTAAGTGTGTGCATGTGCACAGGCTGTGAGTCTTAAAACTGTTTGATTGAATCCAGGAAGAGGGAAGAGGCAGAGAGGCTGGAAGTGTGTGGATGTCCACCAGCTGTGAGTCTTAAAACCGTTTAAGTGAATTCAGGAAGAAGGAAGAGGCAGAGGGGCTGGAAGTGTGTGTTCATGTGCACAGGCTATGAGTCTTAAAAACGTCTGAGTGAGTCCAAGAAGAGGCAGAGGGGCTGGAAGTGTGTATGCGTGTGCACAGACTGTGAGTTTTAAAACAGGCTGGGTGAATCCAGGAAAAGGGGAGAGGCAGAGGGGCTGGAAGTGTGTGTCCATCTGCACAGGCTGTGAGTCTTAAAAACATCTGAGTGAGTCCAGGAAGGGGGAAGAGGCAGAGGGGCAGAAAGAATGAGTGCCTGTGTAATGGCTGTTTAGTTTTAAAATCATCTGAGTGAATCAAGGAAGAGGGAAGAGGCAGAGGGGCTGGAAGTGTGTGGATGTGCACCAGCTGTGAGTCTTAAAACCGTCTGAGTGAATCCAGGAAGCGGGAAGAGGTAGAGGGGCTGGAAGTGTGTGTGCGTGTGCACAGGCTGTGATTTTTAAAACATTCTGGGTGAATCCAGGAAGAGGGGAGAGGCAGAGTGGCTGGAAGTTTGTGTCCATGTGCACAGGCTGTGAATCTTAAAAACGTCTGAGTGAATCCAGGAAGAGGGAAGAGGCAGAGGGGCTGGAAGTGTGTGGATGTGCACGAGCTGTGAGTCTTAAAAATGTTTGATTGAATCCAGGAAGAGGGAAGAGGCAGAGAGGCTGGAAGTGTGTGGATGTGCACCAGCTGTGAGTCTTAAAACCGTCTAAGTGAATCCAGGAAGACGGAAGAGGCAGAGGGGCTGGTAGTGTGTGGATGTGCACCAGCTGTGAGTCTTAAAACGGTCTGAGTGAATCCAGGAAGAGGGAAGAGGCAGAGTGTCTGGAAGTGTGTGGATGTGCACCGGCTGTGAGTTTTAAAAACATCTGATTGAATCCAGGAAGAGGGAAGAGGCAGAGGGGCAGAAAGAATTTGTGCCTGTGCACAGGCTGTGAGTTTTAAAACAGTCTGGGTGAATCCAGGAAGAGGGGAGAGGCAGAGGGGCTGGAAGTGTGTGTCCATGTGCACAGGCTGTGAATCTTAAAAACATCTGAGTGATTCCAGGAATTGGGAAGAGGCAGAGTGTCTGGAAATGTGTGGATGTGCACCAGCTGTGAGTTTTAAAAAAGTCTCAGTGAGTCCAGGAATAGGGAATAGGCAAAGGGGCTGGAAGTGTGTGGATGTGCACCAGCTGTGAGTTTTAAAACCATCTGAGTGAATCCAGGAAGAGGGAAGAGGCAGAGGGGCTGGTAGTGTGTGGATGTGCACCAGCTGTGAGTCTTAAAATGGTCTGAGTGAATCCAGGAAGAGGGAAGAGGCAGAGAATCTGGAAGTTTGTGGAGGTGCACAGGCTGTAAGTTTTAAATCAAACTGGGTGAATCCAAGAAGAGGGAAGGGGCAGAGGGGCTGGAAGTGTGTGGATGTGCACCAGCTGTGAGTCTTAAAAACGTCTGATTGAATCCAGGAAGAGGGAAGAGGCAGAGGGTCTGGAAGTGTGTGGATATGCACCAGCTTTGAATTTTAAAACCGTCTGAGTGAGTTTAGGAAGAGGGAAGAGACAGAGGGGCAGAAAGAGTCAGTGCCTGTGCAGTGGCTGTGAGTTTTCAAAAAGTCTGAGTGAATCCAGGAAGAGGGAAGAGGCAGAGAGTCTGGAAGTGTGTGGAGGTGCACAGGCTGTGAGTTTTAAAAATATCTGATTGAATCCAGGAAGAGGGAAGAGGCAGAGGGGCTTTAAGTGTGCGTGTGCACAGGCTGTGAGTTTTAAAAATATCTGATTGAATCCAGGAAGATGGAAGAGGCAGAAGGGCAGAAAGAGTCAGTGCCTGTGCAGTGGCTGTGAGTTTTCAAAAAGTCTGAGTGAATCCAGGAAGAGGGAAGAGGCAGAGGGGCTGGAAGTGTGGGGAAGTGCACCAGCTGTGAGTTTTAAAAACATCTGAGTGAATCAAGGAGGAGGGAAGAGAGAGAGGGGCTTGAAGTGTGTGTTGTATACTGGCTGTGAGTCTTAAAACCGTCTGAGTGAATCGAGAAATAGGGGAGAGGCAGAGGGGCTGGAAGTGTGTGTCCATGTGCACAATGTCAGCGTTCCAAATATCATGCAGAATTAAATCATTGTCCAAGGCAAAGTAGTCCTTAAAACTCCAATTTAATAAGACAGGCATGTTGGCATTAAGTTGGTGAAATTTCAACTCTAAGGTACATCCGGTGAATTCCCCAAGTTAAAATTTCATCATCTATCCCCACACCCCATAATTCATCACATGGTCCAATCTTCATCTTCCACTCTGGCATGTACACCCCTCTTCTTCCGGCCAGGTGTCGAGGTGCGGAGACAAAAGACGACCTTGAGCTTCTAAGAAATCCATAACAATACATTCCACAATCCTACTCCTTTCTATTCCCCCCTCCCAACTACTATACCAATGAAACAGCATAATATGTATGTTTTAATTATGTGGCAGGCGAAAGATCCTAAAAGGAACAGAATTACAGGCCTGACAGGCGGCCTCTCCTCAAGAGAAAACGGTTTCCTGAAAAGAGAATAACATAAATGTTAACTATCAAAATTTAACCACCTCTTCCTCCCCCAGGGGGACCCTTTGGCTTATCAGGGAATTTCTCATGGAATTGCTTCACTAATTTATCTGCTTTCAGATCCCAACTTTTCACCCACGTAGCTTCTGACAAAGGGTATCCCTTCCAATGCACTAAATATTGTAAACGACCTCTATACAGCCTGGAATCTAATATTTTTTTCACTTCATAATGTGTTTCCCCTTCTACCACTACGGGAGGAGGTGGAGTTTGGGTGGATGGTCTCGTGCTAGACTCCCTTACCGGCTTCAATAAGCTACAATGGAATACCGGGTAAATTTTCCCTAAGAGTCTGGGTAGGCTGAGTCGAACTGTAACTGGGTTAATTATCTTTTCTATTGGGAAAGGACCTAGAAATTTTGGACCTAATTTCTTACTAGGCATCTTTAATCTTATGTATTTAGTAGACAAAAAAACTTTGTCCCCCACTCGAAAGGGGGGTTGTAGGGAACGATGTTTATCAGCTTGCTTCTTGTAGGCTTCTGCCGCATCTGTTAGCGCCTTTTTGGTATTCTCCCATCCCTTCTTTAGTGCCTCCAGCCATTCATTCAGGGACATGGATGAGGGAGGTTCCTTAGGTAGTTCAGGCATGGGAACGAATTCCATGCCACTGGTAATCTGGAAAGGAGTTAATCCGGTACTGCTGTGAACCGTATTATTATATGCTACTTCAGCGAAAGGTAGCAAGTCCGACCAATTGTCTTGCTGATAGTCCACATAACACCGGATATACTGTTCCACCATCGCATTGGCCCTCTCTGCTGCCCCATTTGTGCTGGGATGAAATGCTGAGCTGAGTCCCTGCGTGGACCCGATCGATCCTTAGCTTTCTCTGCTGCATTCTTTCCCTCCTCCATCTTCACTGAAATTTCGTCCTGCCCAGGGTTGGGTCAGAACTGGGATTCAGTACCCCGATGAAAGAAAAAAAATTTATGGGAGAGTTGAAATAATGTCAGCGTTCCAAATATCATGCAGAATTAAATCATTGTCCAAGGCAAAGTAGTCCTTAAAACTCCAATTTAATAAGACAGGCATGTTGGCATTAAGCTGGTGAAATTTCAACTCTAAGGTACATCCGGTGAATTCCCCAAGTTAAAATTTCATCATCTATCCCCACACCCCATAATTCATCACATGGTCCAATCTTCATCTTCCACTCTGGCATGTACACCCCTCTTCTTCCGGCCAGGTGTCGAGGTGCGGAGACAAAAGACGACCTTGAGCTTCTAAGAAATCCATAACAATACATTCCACAATCCTACTCCTTTCTATTCCCCCCTCCCAACTACTATACCAATGAAACAGCATAATATGTATGTTTTAATTATGTGGCAGGCCAAAGATCCTAAAAGGAACAGAATTACAGGCCTGACACACAGGCTGTGAATCTTAAAAACATCTGAGTGAATCCAGGAAGGGGGAAGAGGCAGAGTGGCTGGAAGTGTGTGGATGGTCACCAGCTGTGAATCTTAAAAACATCTGAGTGAGTCCAGGAAGGGGGAAGAGGCAGAGCGGCTGGAAGTGTGTGAATGTGCACCAGCTATGACTTAAAAACGTCTGATTGAATCCAGGAAGAGGGAAGAGGCAGAGGGTCTGGAAGTGTGTGGATATACACCAGCTGTGAATTTTAAAACCGTCTGAGTGAGTTTAGGAAGAGGGAAGAGACAGAGGGGCAGAAGGAGTCAGTGCCTGTGCAGTGGCTGTGAGTTTTAAAAAAGTCTGAGTGAATCCAGGAAGAGGGAAGAGGCAGAGGGGCTAGAAGTGTGTGGAAGTGCACCAGCTGTGAGTTTTAAAAACGTCTGAGTGAATTCAGGAAGATGGAAGAGACAGAGGGGCTGAAAGAGTGTGTTCGTGTGCGCAGGCTGTGAGTCTAAAAAACGTCTGATTGAATCCAGGAAGAGGGAAGGGGCAGAGGGGCTGGAGGTGTGTAAGTGTGTGCACAGGCTGTGAGTTTTAAAACAGTCTGAATATATCCAGGAATAGGAGAGAGGCAGAGGGGCTGTAAGTGTGTGCATGTGATCAGGCTGTGAGTTTTAAAACTGTTTGATTGAATTCAGGAAGAAGGAAGAGACAGAGGGGCTGGAAGTGTGTGTTCGTGTGCACAGGCTATGAGTCTTAAAAACGTCTGAGTGAGTCCAGGAAGAGGCAGAGTGGCTGGAAGTGTGTATGCGTGTGCACAGGCTGTGAGTTTTAAAACAGGCTGGGTGAATCCAGGAAAAGGGGAGAGGCAGAGGGGCTGGAAGTGTGTGTGCATGTGCACAGGCTGTGAATCTTAAAAACATCTGAGTGAGTCCAGGAAGGGGGAAGAGGCAGAGGGGCAGAAAGAATGAGTTCCTGTGCAATGGCTGTGAGTTTTAAAAACGTCTGAGTGAAACCAGGAAGAGGGAAGAGGCAGAGGGGCTGGGAGTGTGTGGATGTGCACCAGCTGTGAGTTTTAAAATCGTCTGAGTGAATTCAGGAAGACGGAAGAGACAGAGGGGCTGAAAGAGTGTGTTCGTGTGCACAGGCTGTGACTCTTAAAACTGTCTGAGTGAATCCAGGAATAGGGAAGAGGCAGAGGGGCTGGAAGTGTGTGAATGTGCACCAGCTATGAATTTTAAAACCGTCTGAGTGAATTCAGGAAGAAGGAAGAGACAGAGTGGCTGAAAGAGTGTGTTCGTGTGCACAGGCTGTGAGTCTTAAAACCTTCTGAGTGAATCTAGGAATAGGGAAGAGGCAAAGGGGCCTGAAGTGTGTGGATGTGCACCAGCTTTGAGTTTTAACACCGTCTGAGTGAATTCAGGAAGATTGAAAAGACAGAGGGGCTGAAAGGGTGTCTTCTTGTGCACAGGCTGTGAGTCTTAAAAAGATATGAGTGAATCGAGGTATAGGGAAGAGGCAGATGGGCTGGAAGTGTGTATGTGTGTGCACAGGCTGTGAGTTTTAAAACAGTCTGAATATATCCAAGAAGAGGAGAGAGGCAGAGGGGCTGTAAGTGTGTGCATGTGCACAGGCTGTGAGTTTTAAAACCGCCTGAGTGAATCGAGGAAGAGGGAAGAGGCAGAGGGGCTGGAAGTGTGTGGATGTGCACGAGCTGTGAGTTTTAAAACCGTCTGAGTGAATCCAGGAATAGGGAAGAGGCTGAAGGGCTGGAAGTGTGTGGATGTGCACCAGCTGTGAGTTTTAAAACCGTCTGAGTGAATTCAGGAAGACGGAAGAGACAGAGGGGCTGAAAGAGTGTGCTCGTGTGCACAGGCTGTGAGTCTTAAAAAGATCTTAGTGAATCGAGGTATAGGGAAGAGGCAGATGGGCTGGAAGTGTGTAAGTGTGTGCACAGGCTGTGAGTTTTAAAACAGTCTGAATATATCCAGGAAGAGGAGAGAGGCAGAGGGGCTGTAAGTGTGTGCATGTGCACAGGCTGTGAGTCTTAAAACTGTTTGATTGAATCCAGGAAGAGGGAAGAGGCAGAGAGGCTGGAAGTGTGTATATGTGCACCAGCTATGAGTTTTAAAACCGTCTGAGTGAATTCAGGAAGAAGGAAGAGAAAGAGTGGCTGAAAGAGTGTGTTCGTGTGCACAGGCTGTGAGTCTTAAAACCTTCTGAGTGCATCTAGGAATAGGGAAGATGCAAAGGGGCCTGAAGTGTGTGGATGTGCACCAGCTTTGAGTTTTAAAACCGTCTGAGTGAATTCATGAAGACTGAAGAGACAGAGGGGATGAAAGAGTGTGTTCGTGTGCACAGACTGTGAGTCTTAAAAAGATATGAATGAATCGAGGTATAGGGAAGAGGCAGATGGGCTGGAAGTGCGTATGTGTGTGCACAGACTGTGAGTTTTAAATCACTCTGAATATATCCAAGAAGAGGAGAGAGGCAGAGGGGCTGTAAGTGTGTGCATGTGCATAGGCTGTGAGTTTTAAAACCGCCTGAGTGAATCGAGGAAGAGGGAAGAGGCAGAGGGGCTGGAAGTGTGTGGATGTGCACGAGCTGTGAGTCTTAAAAATGTTTGATTGAATCCAGGAAGAGGGAAGAGGCAGAGAGGCTGGAAGTGTGTGGATGTGCACCAGCTGTGAGTCTTAAAACCGTCTAAGTGAATCCAGGAAGACGGAAGAGGCAGAGTGTCTGGAAGTGTGTGGATGTGCACCGGCTGTGAGTTTTAAAAACGTCTGAGTGAATCCAGTAAGAGGGAAGAGGCAGAGGGGCAGAAAGAATTTGTGCCTGTGCACAGGCTGTGAGTTTTAAAACAGTCTGGGTGAATCCAGGAAGAGGGGAGAGGCAGAGGGGCTGGAAGTGTGTGTCCATGTGCACAGGCTTTGAATCTTAAAAACATCTGAGTGATTCCAGGAATTGGGAAGAGGCAGAGTGTCTGGAAATGTGTGGATGTGCACCAGCTGTGAGTTTTAAAAAAGTCTCAGTGAGTCCAGGAATAGGGAATAGGCAAAGGGGCTGGAAGTGTGTGGATGTGCACCAGCTGTGAGTTTTAAAACCGTCTGAGTGAATCCAGGAAGAGGGAAGAGGCAGAGGGGCTGGTAGTGTGTGGATGTGCACCAGCTGTGAGTCTTACAATGGTCTGAGTGAATCCAGGAAGAGGGAAGAGGCAGAGAGTCTGGAAGTGTGTGGAGGTGCACAAGCTGTGAGTTTTAAAAATATCTGATTGAATCCAGGAAGACGGAAGAGGCAGAGGGGCAGAAAGAGTCAGTGCCTGTGCAGTGGCTGTAAGTTTTTAAAAAGTCTGAGTGAATCCAGGAAGAAGGAAGAGGCAGAGGGGCTGAAAGTGTGGGGAAGTGCACCAGCTGTGAGTTTTAAAAACATCTGAGTGAATCAAGGAGGAGGGAAGAGAGAGAAGGGCTGGAAGTGTGTGTTGTATACTGGCTGTGAGTCTTAAAACCATCTGAGTGAATCGAGAAATAGGGAAGAGGCAGAGGGGCTGGAAGTGCGTGTGCGTGTGCACAGGCTGTGCGTTTTAAAACAGTCTGGGTGAATCCAGGAAGAGGGGAGAGGCAGAGGGGCTGGACGTGTGTGTCCATGTGCACAGGCTGTGAATCTTAAAAACATCTGAGTGAGTCCAGGAAGGGGGAAGAGGCAGAGTGGCTGGAAGTGTGTGGATGGTCACCAGCTGTGAATCTTAAAAACATCTGAGTGAGTCCAAAAAGGGGGAAGAGGCAGAGCGGCTGGAAGTGTGTGAATGTGCACCAGCTATGACTTAAAAATATCTGAGTGAATCCAGGAAGAAGGAAGAGGCAGAGTGGCTGGAAGTGTGTGTCCGTGTGAACAGGCTGTAAGTTTTAAATCAAACTGGGTGAATCCAAGAAGAGGGAAGGGGCAGAGGGGCTGGAAGTGTGTGGATGTGCACCAGCTGTGAATTTTAAAACCGTCTGAGTGAGTTTAGGAAGAGGGAAGAGACAGAGGGGCAGAAAGAGTCAGTGCCTGTGCAGTGGCTGTGAGTTTTAAAAAGGTCTGAGTGAATCCAGGAAGAGGGAAGAGGCAGAGGGGCTAGAAGTGTGTGGAAGTGCACCAGCTGTGAGTTTTAAAAACGTCTGAGTGAATTCAGGAAGATGGAAGAGACAGAGGGGCTGAAAGAGTGTGTTCATGTGCACAGGCTGTGAGTCTAAAAAACGTCTGATTGAATCCAGGAAGAGGGAAGGGGCAGAGGGGCTGGAAGTGTGTAAGTCTGTGCACAGGCTGTGAGTTTTAAAACAGTCTGAATATATCCAGGAAGAGGAGAGAGGCAGAGGGGCTGTAAGTGTGTGCATGTGCACAGGCTGTGAGTCTTAAAACTGTTTGATTGAATCCAGGAAGAGGGAAGAGGCAGAGAGGCTGGAAGTGTGGGGATGTCCACCAGCTGTGAGTTTTAAAAAAGTCTCAGTGAATTCAGGAAGAAGGAAGAGGCAGAGGGGCTGGAAGTGTGTGTTCGTGTGCACAGCCTATGAGTCTCAAAAACGTCTGAGTGAGTCCAGGAGAAGGCAGAGTGGCTGGAAGTGGGTGTCCATGTGCACAGGCTGTGAATCTTAAAAACATCTGAGTGATTCCAGGAATTGGGAAGAGGCAGAGTGTCTGGAAATGTGTGGATGTGCACCAGCTGTGAGTTTTAAAAAAGTCTCAGTTTGTCCAGGAATAGGGAATAGGCAAAGGGGCTGGAAGTGTGTGGATGTGCACCAGCTGTGAGTTTTAAAACCGTCTGAGTGAATCCAGGAAGAGGGAAGAGGCAGAGGGGCTGGTAGTGTGTGGATGTGCACCAGCTGTGAGTCTTAAAATGGTCTGAGTGAATCCAGGAAGAGGGAAGAGGCAGAGAGTCTGGAAGTGTGTGGAGGTGCACAGGCTGTGAGTTTTAAAAATATCTGATTAAATCCAGGAAGAGGGAAGAGGCAGAGGGGGTGGAAGTGTGCGTGTGCACAGGCTGTGAGTTTTAAAAATATCTGATTGAATCCAGGAAGACGGAAGAGGCAGAGGGGCAGAAAGAGTCAGTGCCTGTGCAGTGGCTGTGAGTTTTCAAAAAGTCTGAGTGAATCCAGGAAGAGGGAAGAGGCAGAGGGGCTGGAAGTGTGGGGAAGTGCACCAGCTGTGAGTTTTAAAAACATCTGAGTGAATCAAGGAGGAGGGAAGAGAGAGAGGGGCTTGAAGTGTGTGTTGTATACTGGCTGTGAGTCTTAAAACCGTCTGAGTGAATCGAGAAATAGGGAAGAGGCAGAGGGGCTGGAAGTGCGTGTGCGTGTGCACAGGCTGTGGGTTTTAAAACAGTCTGGGTGAATCCAGGAAGAGGGGAGAGGCAGAGGGGCTGGAAGTGTGTGTCCATGTGCACAGGCTGTGAATCTTAAACACATCTGAGCTAGTCCAGGAAGGGGGAAGAGGCAGAGGGGCAGAAAGAATGAGTGCCTGTGCAATGGCTGTTAGTTTTAAAAACGTCTGAGTGAACCCAGGAAGAGGGAAGAGGCAGAGGGGCTAGATGTGTGTGGAAGTGCACCAGCTGTGAGTTTTAAAAACGTCTGAGTGAATTCAGGAAGATGGAAGAGACAGAGGGGCTGAAAGAGTGTGTTCGTGTGCACAGGCTGTGAGTCTAAAAAACGTCTGATTGAATCCAGGAAGAGGGAAGGGGCAGAGGGGCTGGAAGTGTGTAAGTGTGTGCACAGGCTGTGAGTTTTAAAACAGTCTGAATATATCCAGGAAGAGGAGAGAGGCAGAGGGGCTGTAAGTGTGTGCATGTGCACAGGCTGTGAGTCTTAAAACCGTCTGAGTGAATCAAGGAATAGGGAAGGGGCAAAGGGGCTGGAAGTGTGTGGGTGCTGAGGCTGTGAGTCTTAAAAAGGTCTGAGTGAATCTAGGAAGAGGGAAGAGGCAGAGGGGCTGGAAGTGAGTGAGTGTTCAGAGGCTGTGAGTTTTTAAAATATCTGAGTGAATCAGGGAAGAGGGAAGAGGCAGAGGGGCTGGAAGTGTGTGGATGGTCACCAGCTGTGAATCTTAAAAACATCTGAGTGAGTCCAGGAAGGGGGAAGAGGCAGAGCGGCTGGAAGTGTGTGAATGTGCACCAGCTATGACTTAAAAATATCTGAGTGAATCCAGGAAGAAGGAAGAGGCAGAGTGGCTGGAAGTGTGTGTCCGTGTGAACAGGCTGTAAGTTTTAAATCAAACTGGGTGAATCCAAGAAGAGGGAAGGGGCAGAGGGGCTAGAAGTGTGTGGATGTGCACCAGCTGTGAGTCTTAAAAACGTCTGATTGAATCCAGGAAGAGGGAAGAGGCAGAGGGTCTGGAAGTGTGTGGATATGCACCAGCTGTGAATTTTAAAACCGTCTGAGTGAGTTTAGGAAGAGGGAGGAGACAGAGTGGCAGAAAGAGTCAGTGCCTGTGCAGTGGCTGTGAGGTTTAAAAAAGTCTGAGTGAATCCAGGAAGAGGGAAGAGGCAGAGGGGCTAGAAGTGTGTGGAAGTGCACCAGCTGTGAGTTTTAAAAACGTCTGAGTGAATTCAGGAAGATGGAAGAGACAGAGGGGCTGAAAGAGTGTGTTCGTGTGCACAGGCTGTGAGTCTAAAAAACGTCTGATTGAATCCAGGAAGAGGGAAGGGGCAGAGGGGCTGGAAGTGTGTAAGTGTGTGCACAGGCTGTGAGTTTTAAAACAGTCTGAATATATCCAGGAAGAGGAGAGAGGCAGAGGGGCTGTAAGTGTGTTCATGTGATCAGGCTGTGAGTCTTAAAACTGTTTGATTGAATCCAGGAAGAGGGAAGAGGCAGAGAGGCTGGAAGTGTGTGGATGTCCACCAGCTGTGAGTCTTCAAACCGTCTAAGTGAATTCAGGAAGAAGGAAGAGGCAGAGGGGCTGGTAGTGTGTGTTCGTGTGCACAGGCTATGAGTCTTAAAAACGTCTGAGTGAGTCCAGGAGGAGGCAGAGTGGCTGGAAGTGTGTGTGCATGTGCACAGGCTGTGAATCTTAAAAACATCTGAGTGAGTCCAGGAAGGGGGAAGAGGCAGAGGGGCAGAAAGAATTAGTGCCTGTGCAATGGCTGTGAGTTTCAAAAACGTCTGAGTGAACCCAGGAAGAGGGAAGAGGCAGAGGGGCTGGAAGTGTGTGGATGTGCACCAGCTGTGAGTCTTAAAACCGTCTGAGTGAATCCAGGAAGGGGGAAGAGGCAGAGGGGCTGGAAGTGTGTGTCCGTGTGCACAGGCTGTGATTTTTAAAACAGTCTGGGTGAATCCAGGAAGAGGGGAGAGGCAGAGTGGCTGGAAGTGTGTGTCTATGTGCACAGGCTGTGAATCTTAAAAACATCTGAGTGAGTCCAGGAAGGGGGAAGAGGCAGAGGGTCTGGAAGTGTGTGGATGTGCACCGGCTGTGAGTTTTAAAAACGTCTGAGTGAATCAAGGAAGTGGGAAGAGGCAGAGTGGCTGGAAGAGTGTGTCCGTGTGCACAGGCTGTGACTTTTAAAAACATCTGAGTGAATCAAGGAGGAGGGGAGAGAGAAAGGGGCTGGAAGTGTGTGTTGTATACTGGCTGTGAGTCTTAAAACTGTCTGAGTGAATCGAGGAATAGGGAAGAGGCAGAGGGGCTGGAAGTGTGTGTCCGTGTGCACAGGCTGTGATTTTTAAAACAGTCTGGGTGAATCCAGGAAGAGGGGAGAGGCAGAGTGGCTGGAAGTGTGTGTCCATGTGCACAGGCTGTGAATCTTAAAAACATCTGAGTGTGTCTAGGAAGGGGGAAGAGGCAGAGCAGCTGGAAGTGTGTGAATGTGCACCAGCTATGACTTAAAACCATCTGAGTGAATCCAGGAAGAAGGAAGAGGCAGAGTGGCTGGAAGTGTGTGTCCGTGTGAACAGGCTGTGAGTTTTAAAACAAACTGGGTGAATCCAAGAAGAGGGAAGGGGCAGAGGGGCTGGAAGTGTGTGGATGTGCACCAGCTGTGAGTCTTAAAAACGTCTGATTGAATCCAGGAAGAGGGAAGAGGCAGAGGGTCTGGAAGTGTGTGGATATGCACCAGTTGTGAATTTTAAAACCGTCTGAGTGAGTCCAGGAAGAGGGAAGAGACAGAGGGGCAGAAAGAGTCAGTGCCTGTGCAGTGGCTGTGAGTTTTAAAAAGGTCTGAGTGAATCCAGGAAGAGGGAAGAGGCAGAGGGGCTAGAAGTGTGTGGAAATGCACCAGCTGTGAGTTTTAAAAACGTCTGAGTGAATTCAGGAAGATGGAAGAGACAGAGGGGCTGAAAGAGTGTGTTCGTGTGCACATGCTGTGAGTCTTAAAAACGTCTGAGTGAGTCCAGGAAGGGGGAAGAGGCAGAGGGGCAGAAAGAATGAGTGCCTGTGCAATGGCTGTGAGTTTTAAAAACGTCTGAGTGAACCCAGGAAGAGGGAAGAGGCAGAGGGGCTGGAAGTGTGTGGATGTGCACCAGCTGTGAGTCTTAAAACCGTCTGAGTGAATCCAGGAAGGGGGAAGAGGCAGAGGGGCTGGAAGTGTGTGTCCGTGTGCACAGGCTGTGATTTTTAAAACAGTCTGGGTGAATCCAGGAAGAGGGGAGAGGCAGAGTGGCTGGAAGTGTGTGTCCATGTGCACAGGCTGTGAATCTTAAAAACATCTGAGTGAGTCCAGGAAGGGGGAAGAGGCAGAGGGTCTGGAAGTGTGTGGATGTGCACCGGCTGTGACTTTTAAAAACATCTGAGTGAATCAAGGAGGAGGGAAGAGAGAGAGGGGCTGGAAGTGTGTGTTGTATACTGGCTGTGAGTCTTAAAACCGTCTGAGTGAATCGAGGAATAGGGAAGAGGCAGAGGGGCTGGAAGTGCGTGTGCACAAGCTGTGCACTTTAAAACAGTCTGGGTGAATCCAGGAAGAGGGGAGAGGCAGAGGGGCTGGAAGTGTGTGTCCATGTGCACAGGCTGTGAATCTTAAAAACATCTGAGTGAGTCCAGGAAGGGGGAAGAGGCAGAGTGGCTGGAAGTGTGTGGATGGTCACCAGCTGTGAATCTTAAAAACATCTGAGTGAGTCCAGGAAGGGGGAAGAGGCAGAGGGTCTGGAAGTGTGTGGATGTGCACCGGCTGTGACTTTTAAAAACATCTGAGTGAATCAAGGAGGAGGGAAGAGAGAGAGGGGCTGGAAGTGTGTGTTGCATACTGGCTGTGAGTCTTAAAACCGTCTGAGTGAATCGAGGAATAGGGAAGAGGCAGAGGGGCTGGAAGTGCGTGTGCGTGTGCACAGGCTGTGCGTTTTAAAACAGTCTGGGTGAATCCAGGAAGAGTGGAGAGGCAGAGGGGCTGGAAGTGTGTGTCCATGTGCACAGGCTGTGAATCTTAAAAACATCTGAGTGAGTCCAGGAAGTGGGAAGAGGCAGAGTGGCTAGAAGTGTGTGTCCGTGTGCACAGGCTGTGACTTTTAAAAACATCTGAGTGAATCAAGGAATAGGGAAGAGAGAGAGGGGCTGGAAGTGTGTGTTGTATACTGGCTGTGAGTCTTAAAACCGTCTGAGTGAACCCAGGAAGAGGGAAGAGGCAGAGGGGCTAGATGTCTGTGGAAGTGCACCAGCTGTGAGTTTTAAAAACGTCTGAGTGAATTCAGGAAGATGGAAGAGACAGAGGGGCTGAAAGAGTGTGTTCGTGTGCACAGGCTGTGAGTCTAAAATACGTCTGATTGAATCCAGGAAGAGGGAAGGGGCAGAGGGGCTGGAAGTGTGTAAGTGTGTGCACAGGCTGTGAGTTTTAAAACAGTCTGAATATATCCAGGAAGAGGAGAGAGGCAGAGGGGCTGTAAGTGTGTGCATGTGCACAGGCTGTGAGTCTTAAAACCGTCTGAGTGAATCAAGGAATAGGGAAGGGGCAAAGGGGCTGGAAGTGTGTGGGTGCTGAGGCTGTGAGTCTTAAAAAGGTCTGAGTGAATCTAGGAAGAGGGAAGAGGCAGAGGGGCTGGAAGTGTGTGAGTGTTCAGAGGCTGTGAGTTTTTAAAATATCTGAGTGAATCAGGGAAGAGGGAAGAGGCAGAGGGGCTGGAAGTGTGTGGATGGTCACCAGCTGTGAATCTTAAAAACATCTGAGTGAGTCCAGGAAGGGGGAAGAGGCAGAGCGGCTGGAAGTGTGTGAATGTGCACCAGCTATGACTTAAAAATATCTGAGTGAATCCAGGAAGAAGGAAGAGGCAGAGTGGCTGGAAGTGTGTGTCCGTGTGAACAGGCTGTGAGTTTTTAAACAAACTGGGTGAATCCAAGAAGAGGGAAGGGGCAGAGGGGCTGGAAGTGTGTGGATGTGCACCAGCTGTGAGTTTTAAAAACGTCTGAGTGAATTCAGGAAGATGGAAGAGACAGAGGGACTGAAAGAGTGTGTTCGTGTGCAAAGGCTGTGAGTCTTAAAAACGTCTGAGTGAGTCCAGGAAGAGGTAGAGTGGCTGGAAGTGTGTATGCGTGTGCACAGACTGTGAGTTTTAAAACAGGCTGGGTGAATCCAGGAAAAGGGGAGAGGAAGAGGGGCTGGAAGTGTGTGTGCATGTGCACAGGCTGTGAATCTTAAAAACATCTGAGCTAGTCCAGGAAGGGGGAAGAGGCAGAGGGGCAGAAAGAATGAGTGCCTGTGCAATGGCTATGAGTTTTAAAAACGTCTGAGTGAACCCAGGAAGAGGGAAGAGGCAGAGGGGCTAGAAGTGTGTGGAAGTGCACCAGCTGTGAGTTTTAAAAACGTCTAAGTGAATTCAGGAAGATGGAAGAGACAGAGGGGCTCAAAGAGTGTGTTCGTGTGCACAGGCTGTGAGTCTAAAAAACGTCTGATTGAATCCAGGAAGAGGGAAGGGGCAGAGGGGCTGGAAGTGTGTAAGTGTGTGCACAGGCTGTGAGTTTTAAAACAGTCTGAATATATCCAGGAAGAGGAGAGAGGCAGAGGGGCTGTAAGTGTGTGCATGTGATCAGGCTGTGAGTCTTAAAACTGTTTGATTGAATCCAGGAAGAGGGAAGAGGCAGAGAGGCTGGAAGTGTGTGGATGTCCACCAGCTGTGAGTCTTAAAACCGTCTAAGTGAATTCAGGAAGAAGGAAGAGGCAGAGGGGCTGGAAGTGTGTGTTCGTGTGCACAGGCTATGAGTCTTAAAAATGTCTGAGTGAGTCCAGGAGGAGGCAGAGTGGCTGGAAGTGTGTGTGCATGTGCACAGGCTGTGAATCTTAAAAACATCTGAGTGAGTCCAGGAAGGGGGAAGAGGCAGAGGGGCAGAAAGAATTAGTGCCTGTGCAATGCCTGTGAGTTTTAAAAACGTCTGAGTGAACCCAGGAAGAGGGAAGAGGCAGAGGGGCTGGAAGTGTGTGGATGTGCACCAGCTGTGAGTCTTAAAACTGTCTGAGTGAATCCAGGAAGGGGGAAGAGGCAGAGGGGCTGGAAGTGTGTGTCCGTGTGCACAGGCTGTGAATCTTAAAAACATCTGAGTGAGTCCAGGAAGGGGGAAGAGGCAGAGGGTCTGGAAGTGTGTGGATGTGCACCGGCTGTGAGTTTTAAAAACGTCTGAGTGAATCCAGGAAGGGGGAAGAGGCAGAGTGGCTGGAAGTGTGTGTCCGTGTGCACAGGCTGTGACTTTTAAAAACATCTGAGTGAATCAAGGAGGAGGGGAGAGAGAGAGGGGCTGGAAGTGTGTGTTGCATACTGGCTGTGAGTCTTAAAACCGTCTGAGTGAATCGAGGAATAGGGAAGAGGCAGAGGGGCTGGAAGTGCGTGTGCGTGTGCACAGGCTGTGCGTTTTAAAACAGTCTGGGTGAATCCAGGAAGAGTGGAGAGGCAGAGGGGCTGGAAGTGTGTGTCCATGTGCACAGGCTGTGAATCTTAAAAACATCTGAGTGAGTCCAGGAAGTGGGAAGAGGCAGAGTGGCTAGAAGTGTGTGTCCGTGTGCACAGGCTGTGACTTTTAAAAACATCTGAGTGAATCAAGGAATAGGGAAGAGAGAGAGGGGCTGGAAGTGTGTGTTGTATACTGGCTGTGAGTCTTAAAACCGTCTGAGTGAACCCAGGAAGAGGGAAGAGGCAGAGGGGCTAGATGTCTGTGGAAGTGCACCAGCTGTGAGTTTTAAAAACGTCTGAGTGAATTCAGGAAGATGGAAGAGACAGAGGGGCTGAAAGAGTGTGTTCGTGTGCACAGGCTGTGAGTCTAAAATACGTCTGATTGAATCCAGGAAGAGGGAAGGGGCAGAGGGGCTGGAAGTGTGTAAGTGTGTGCACAGGCTGTGAGTTTTAAAACAGTCTGAATATATCCAGGAAGAGGAGAGAGGCAGAGGGGCTGTAAGTGTGTGCATGTGCACAGGCTGTGAGTCTTAAAACCGTCTGAGTGAATCAAGGAATAGGGAAGGGGCAAAGGGGCTGGAAGTGTGTGGGTGCTGAGGCTGTGAGTCTTAAAAAGGTCTGAGTGAATCTAGGAAGAGGGAAGAGGCAGAGGGGCTGGAAGTGTGTGAGTGTTCAGAGGCTGTGAGTTTTTAAAATATCTGAGTGAATCAGGGAAGAGGGAAGAGGCAGAGTGGCTGGAAGTATGTGTCCGTGTGCACAGGCTGTGAATCTTAAAAACATCTGAGTGAGTCCAGGAAGGGGGAAGAGGCAGAGCGGCTGGAAGTGTGTGAATGTGCACCAGCTATGACTTAAAAATATCTGAGTGAATCCAGGAAGAAGGAAGAGGCAGAGTGGCTGGAAGTGTGTGTCCGTGTGAACAGGCTGTAAGTTTTAAATCAAACTGGGTGAATCCAAGAAGAGGGAAGGGGCAGAGGGGCTAGAAGTGTGTGGATGTGCACCAGCTGTGAGTCTTAAAAACGTCTGATTGAATCCAGGAAGAGGGAAGAGGCAGAGGGTCTGGAAGTGTGTGGATATGCACCAGCTGTGAATTTTAAAACCGTCTGAGTGAGTTTAGGAAGAGGGAGGAGACAGAGTGGCAGAAAGAGTCAGTGCCTGTGCAGTGGCTGTGAGGTTTAAAAAAGTCTGAGTGAATCCAGGAAGAGGGAAGAGGCAGAGGGGCTAGAAGTGTGTGGAAGTGCACCAGCTGTGAGTTTTAAAAACGTCTGAGTGAATTCAGGAAGATGGAAGAGACAGAGGGGCTGAAAGAGTGTGTTCGTGTGCACAGGCTGTGAGTCTAAAAAACGTCTGATTGAATCCAGGAAGAGGGAAGGGGCAGAGGGGCTGGAAGTGTGTAAGTGTGTGCACAGGCTGTGAGTTTTAAAACAGTCTGAATATCTCCAGGAAGAGGAGAGAGGCAGAGGGGCTGTAAGTGTGTGCATGTGCACAGGCTGTGAGTCTTAAAACTGTTTGATTGAATCCAGGAAGAGGGAAGAGGCAGAGAGGCTGGAAGTGTGTGGATGTCCACCAGCTGTGAGTCTTAAAACCGTCTAAGTGAATTCAGGAAGAAGGAAGAGGCAGAGGGGCTGGAAGTGTGTGTTCGTGTGCACAGGCTATGAGTCTTAAAAACGTCTGAGTGAGTCCAGGAGGAGGCAGAGTGGCTGGAAGTGTGTGTGCATGTGCACAGGCTGTGAATCTTAAAAACATCTGAGTGAGTCCAGGAAGGGGGAAGAGGCAGAGGCGCAGAAAGAATTAGTGCCTGTGCAATGGCTGTGAGTTTTAAAAACGTCTGAGTGAACCCAGGAAGAGGGAAGAGGCAGAGGGGCTGGAAGTGTGTGGATGTGCACCAGCTGTGAGTCTTAAAACCGTCTGAGTGAATCCAGGAAGGGGGAAGAGGCAGAGGGGCTGGAAGTGTGTGTCCGTGTGCACAGGCTGTGATTTTTAAAACAGTCTGGGTGAATCCAGGAAGAGGGGAGAGGCAGAGTGGCTGGAAGTGTGTGTCCATGTGCACAGGCTGTGAATCTTAAAAACATCTGAGTGAGTCCAGGAAGGGGGAAGAGGCAGAGGGTCTGGAAGTGTGTGGATGTGCACCGGCTGTGAGTTTTAAAAACGTCTGAGTGAATCAAGGAAGTGGGAAGAGGCAGAGTGGCTGGAAGAGTGTGTCCGTGTGCACAGGCTGTGACTTTTAAAAACATCTGAGTGAATCAAGGAGGAGGGGAGAGAGAGGGGGGCTGGAAGTGTGTGTTGTATACTGGCTGTGAGTCTTAAAACCGTCTGAGTGAATCGAGGAATAGGGAAGAGGCAGAGGGGCTGGAAGTGCATGTGCGTGTGCACAGGCTGTGCGTTTTAAAACAGTCTGGGTGAATCCAGGAAGAGTGGAGAGGCAGAGGGGCTGGAAGTGTGTGTCCATGTGCACAGGCTGTGAATCTTAAAAACATCTGAGTGTGTCCAGGAAGGGGGAAGAGGCAGAGCGGCTGGAAGTGTGTGAATGTGCACCAGCTATGACTTAAAACCATCTGAGTGAATCCAGGAAGAAGGAAGAGGCATAGTGGCTGGAAGTGTGTGTCCGTGTGAACAGGCTGTGAGTTTTAAAACAAACTGGGTGAATCCAAGAAGAGGGAAGGGGCAGAGGGGCTGGAAGTGTGTGGATGTGCACCAGCTGTGAGTCTTAAAAACGTCTGATTGAATCCAGGAAGAGGGAAGAGGCAGAGGGTCTGGAAGTGTGTGGATATGCACCAGTTGTGAATTTTAAAACCGTCTGAGTGAGTTTAGGAAGAGGGAAGAGACAGAGGGGCAGAAAGAGTCAGTGCCTATGCAGTGGCTGTGAGTTTTAAAAAGGTCTGAGTGAATCCAGGAAGAGGGAAGAGGCAGAGGTGCTAGAAGTGTGTGGAAGTGCACCAGCTGTGAGTCTTAAAACCGTCTGAGTGAATCCAGGAAGGGGGAAGAGGCAGAGGGGCTGGAAGTGTGTGTCCGTGTGCACAGGCTGTGATTTTTAAAACAGTCTGGGTGAATCCAGGAAGAGGGGAGAGGCAGAGTGGCTGGAAGTGTGTGTCCATGTGCACAGGCTGTGAATCTTAAAAACATCTGAGTGAGTCCAGGAAGGGGGAAGAGGCAGAGGGTCTGGAAGTGTGTGGATGTGCACCGGCTGTGAGTTTTAAAAACGTCTGAGTGAATCCAGGAAGTGGGAAGAGGCAGAGTGGCTGGAAGTATGTGTCCGTGTGCACAGGCTGTGAATCTTAAAAACATCTGAGTGAGTCCAGGAAGGGGGAAGAGGCAGAGGGGCAGAAAGAATGAGTGCCTGTGCAATGGCTGTGAGTTTTAAAAACGTCTGAGTGAACCCAGGAAGAGGGAAGAGGCAGAGGGGCTGGAAGTGTGTGGATGTGCACCAGCTGTGAGTCTTAAAACCGTCTGAGTGAATCCAGGAAGGGGGAAGAGGCAGAGGGGCTGGAAGTGTGTGTCCGTGTGCACAGGCTGTGATTTTTAAAACAGTCTGGGTGAATCCAGGAAGAGGGGAGAGGCAGAGTGGCTGGAAGTGTGTGTCCATGTGCACAGGCTGTGAATCTTAAAAACATCTGAGTGAGTCCAGGAAGGGGGAAGAGGCAGAGGGTCTGGAAGTGTGTGGATGTGCACCGGCTGTGACTTTTAAAAACATCTAAATGAATCAAGGAGGAGGGAAGAGAGAGAGGGGCTGGAAGTGTGTGTTGTATACTGGCTGTGAGTCTTAAAACCGTCTGAGTGAATCGAGGAATAGGGAAGAGGCAGAGGGGCTGGAAGTGCGTGTGCACAAGCTGTGCACTTTAAAACAGTCTGGGTGAATCCAGGAAGAGGGGAGAGGCAGAGGGGCTGGAAGTGTGTGTCCATGTGCACAGGCTGTGAATCTTAAAAACATCTGAGTGAGTCCAGGAAGGGGGAAGAGGCAGAGTGGCTGGAAGTGTGTGGATGGTCACCAGCTGTGAATCTTAAAAACATCTGAGTGAATCCAGGAAGGGGGAAGAGGCAGAGCGGCTGGAAGTGTGTGAATGTGCACCAGCTATGACTTAAAACCATCTGAGTGAATCCAGGAAGAAGGAAGAGGCAGAGTGGTTCGAAGTGTGTGTCCGTGTGAACAGGCTGTGAGTTTTTAAACAAACTGGGTGAATCCAAGAAGAGGGAAGGGGCAGAGGGGCTGGAAGTGTGTGGATGTGCACCAGCTGTGAGTTTTAAAAACGTCTGAGTGAATTCAGGAAGATGGAAGAGACAGAGGGACTGAAAGAGTGTGTTCGTGTGCACAGGCTGTGAGTCTTAAAAACGTCTGAGTGAGTCCAGGAAGAGGTAGAGTGGCTGGAAGTGTGTATGCGTGTGCACAGACTGTGAGTTTTAAAACAGGCTGGGTGAATCCAGGAAAAGGGGAGAGGAAGAGGGGCTGGAAGTGTGTGTGCATGTGCACAGGCTGTGAATCTTAAAAACATCTGAGCTAGTCCAGGAAGGGGGAAGAGGCAGAGGGGCAGAAAGAATGAGTGCCTGTGCAATGGCTGTGAGTTTTAAAAATGTCTGAGTGAACCCAGGAAGAGGGAAGAGGCAGAGGGGCTAGAAGTGTGTGGAAGTGCACCAGCTGTGAGTTTTAAAAACGTCTGAGTGAATTCAGGAAGATGGAAGAGACAGAGGGGCTGAAAGAGTGTGTTCGTGTGCACAGGCTGTGAGTCTAAAAAAGTCTGATTGAATCCAGGAAGAGGGAAGGGGCAGAGGGGCTGGAAGTGTGTAAGTGTGTGCACAGGCTGTGAGTTTTAAAACAGTCTGAATATATCCAGGAAGAGGAGAGAGGCAGAGGGGCTGTAAGTGTGTGCATGTGCACAGGCTGTGAGTCTTAAAACTGTTTGATTGAATCCAGGAAGAGGGAAGAGGCAGAGAGGCTGGAAGTGTGTGGATGTCCACCAGCTGTGAGTCATAAAACCGTCTAAGTGAATTCAGGAAGAAGGAAGAGGCAGAGGGGCTGGAAGTGTGTGTTCGTGTGCACAGGCTATGAGTCTTAAAAACGTCTGAGTGAGTCCAGGAGGAGGCAGAGTGGCTGGAAGTGTGTGTGCATGTGCACAGGCTGTGAATCTTAAAAACATCTGAGTGAGTCCAGGAAGGGGGAAGAGGCAGAGGGGCAGAAAGAATTAGTGAATGTGCAATGGCTGTGAGTTTTAAAAACGTCTGAGTGAACCCAGGAAGAGGGAAGAGGCAGAGTGGCTGGAAGTGTGTCTCCGTGTGCACAGGCTGTGACTTTTAAAAACATCTGAGTGAATCAAGGAGGAGGGGAGAGAGAGAGGGGCTGGAAGTGTGTGTTGTATACTGGCTGTGAGTCTTAAAACCGTCTGAGTGAATCGAGGAATAGGGAAGAGGCAGAGGGGCTGGAAGTGCGTGTCCGTGTGCACAGGCTGTGCGTTTTAAAACAGTCTGGGTGAATCCAGGAAGAGGGGAGAGGCAGAGGGGCTGGAAGTGTGTGTCCATGTGCACAGGCTGTGAATCTTAAAAACATCTGAGTGAGTCCAGGAAGGGGGAAGAGGCAGAGCGGCTGGAAGTGTTTGAATGTGCACCAGCTATGACTTAAAACCATCTGAGTGAATCCAGGAAGAAGGAAGAGGCAGAGTGGCTGGAAGTGTGTGTCCGTGTGAAGAGGCTGTGAGTTTTAAAACAAACTGGATGAATCCAAGAAGAGGGAAGGGGCAGAGGGGCTGGAAGTGTGTGGATGTGCACCAGCTGTGAGTCTTAAAAACGTCTGATTGAATCCAGGAAGAGGGAAGAGGCAGAGGGTCTGGAAGTGTGTGGATATGCACCAGTTGTGAATTTTAAAACCGTCTGAGTGAGTTTAGGAAGAGGGAAGAGACAGGGGGGCAGAAAGAGTCAGTGCCTGTGCAGTGGCTGTGAGTTTTAAAAAGGTCTGAGTGAATCCAGGAAGAGGGAAGAGGCAGAGGGGCTAGAAGTGTGTGGATATGCACCAGTTGTGAATTTTAAAACCGTCTGAGTGAATCCAGGAAGTGGGAAGAGGCAGAGTGGCTGGAAGTGTGTGTCCGTGTGCACAGGCTGTGACTTTTAAAAACATCTGAGTGAATCAAGGAGGAGGGAAGAGAGAGAGGGGCTGGAAGTGTGTGTTGTATACTGGCTGTGAGTCTTAAAACCGTCTGAGTGAATAAAGGAATAGGGAAGAGGCAGAGGGGCTGGAAGTGTGTGGATGGTCACCAGCTGTGAATCTTAAAAACATCTGAGTGAGTCCAGGAAGGGGGAAGAGGCAGAGCGGCTGGAAGTGTGTGAATGTGCACCAGCTATGACTTAAAACCATCTGAGTGAATCCAGGAAGAAGGAAGAGGCAGAGTGGTTGGAAGTGTGTGTCCGTGTGAACAGGCTGTGAGTTTTAAAACAAACTGTGTGAATCCAAGAAGAGGGAAGGGGCAGAGGGGCTGGAAGTGTGTGGATGTGCACCAGCTGTGAGTTTTAAAAACGTCTGAGTGAATTCAGGAAGATGGAAGAGACAGAGGGGCTGAAAGAGTGTGTTCATGTGCACAGGCTGTGAGTCTTAAAAACGTCTGAGTGAGTACAGGAAGAGGCAGAGTGGCTGGAAGTGAGTATGCGTGTGCAACAGACTGTGAGTTTTAAAACAGGCTGGGTGAATCCAGGAAAAGGGAAGAGGCAGAGGGGCTGGAAGTGTGTGGATGTGCACCAGCTGTGAGTCTTAAAACCGTCTGAGTGAATCCAGGAAGGGGGAAGAGGCAGAGGGGCTGGAAGTGTGTGTCCATGTGCACAGGCTGTGAATCTTAAAAACATCTGAGTGAGTCCAGGAAGGGGGAAGAGGCAGAGGGTCTGGAAGTGTGTGGATGTGCACCGGCTGTGAGTTTTAAAAACGTCTGAGTGAATCCAGGAAGTGGGAAGAGGCAGAGTGGCTGGAAGTGTGTGTCCGTGTGCACATGCTGTGAGTCTTAAAAACGTCTGAGTGAGTCCAGGAAGGGGGAAGAGGCAGAGGGGCAGAAAGAATGAGTGCCTGTGCAATGGCTGTGAGTTTTAAAAACGTCTGAGTGAACCCAGGAAGAGGGAAGAGGCAGAGGGGCTAGAAGTGTGTGGAAGTGCACCAGCTGTGAGTTTTAAAAACGTCTGAGTGAATTCAGCAAGATGGAAGAGACAGAGGGGCTGAAAGAGTGTGTTCGTGTGCACAGGCTGTGAGTCTAAAAAACGTCTGATTGAATCCATGAAGAGGGAAGGGGCAGAGGGGCTGGAAGTGTGTAAGTGTGTGCACAGGCTGTGAGTTTTAAAACAGTCTGAATATATCCAGGAAGAGGAGAGAGGCAGAGGGGCTGTAAGTGTGTGCATGTGCACAGGCTGTGAGTCTTAAAACTGTTTGATTGAATCCAGGAAGAGGGAAGAGGCAGAGAGGCTGGAAGTGTGTGGATGTCCACCAGCTGTGAGTCTTAAAACCGTCTAAGTGAATTCAGGAAGAAGGACGAGGCAGAGGGGCTGGAAGTGTGTGTTCGTGTGCACAGGCTATGAGTCTTAAAAACGTCTGAGTGAGTCCAGGAGGAGGCAGAGTGGCTGGAAGTGTGTGTGCATGTGCACAGGCTGTGATTTTTAAAACAGTCTGGGTGAATCCAGGAAGAGGGGAGAGGCAGAGTGGCTGGAAGTGTGTGTCCATGTGCACAGGCTGTGAATCTTAAAAACATCTGAGTGAGTCCAGGAAGGGGGAAGAGGCAGAGTGGCTGGAAGTGTGTATCCGTGTGCAGAGGCTATGACTTTTAAAAACATCTGAGTGAATCCAGGAAGGGGGAAGATTGCAGAGGGGCTGGAAGTGTGTGTGCGTGTGCACAGGCTGTGATTTTTAAAACAGTCTGGGTGAATCCAGGAAGAGGGGAGAGGCAGAGTGGCTGGAAGTGTGTGTCCATGTGCACAGGCTGTGAATCTTAAAAACATCTGAGTGAGTCCAGGAAGGGGGAAGAGGCAGAGTGGCTGGAAGTGTGTCTCCGTGTGCACAGGCTATGACTTTTAAAAACATCTGAGTGAATCAAGGAGGAGGGAAAAGAGAGAGGGGCTGGAAGTGTGTGTTGTATAATGGCTGTGAGTCTTAAAACCGTCTGAGTGAATCGAGGAATAGGGAAGAGACAGAGGGGCTGGAAGTGCGTGTGCACAGGCTGTGCATTTTAAAAAAATCTGGGTGAATCCAGGAAGAGGGGAGAGGCAGAAGGGCTGGAAGTGTGTGTCCATGTGCACAGGCTGTGAATCTTAAAAACATCTGAGTGAGTCCAGGGATGAGGAAGAGGCAGAGTGGCTGGAAGTGTGTGTGCGTGTGCACAGGCTGTGATTTTTAAAACAGTCTGGGTGAATCCAGGAAGAGGGGAGAGGCAGAGTGGCTGGAAGTGTGTGTCCATGTGCACAGGCTGTGAATCTTAAAAACATCTGAGTGATTCCAGGAAGGGGGAAGAGGCAGAGGGGCTGGAAGTGTGTGTGCGTGTGCACAGGCTGTGATTTTTAAAACAGTCTGGGTGAATCCAGGAAGAGGGGAGAGGCAGAGTGGCTGGAAGTGTGTGGATGGTCACCAGCTGTGAATCTTAAAAACATCTGAGTGAGTCCTGGAAGGGGGAAGAGGCAGAGCGGCTGGAAGTGTGTGAATGTGCACCAGCTATGACTTAAAACCATCTGAGTGAATCCAGGAAGAAGGAAGAGGCAGAGTGGCTGGAAGTGTGTGTCCGTGTGCACAGGCTGTGAGTTTTAAAACTGGCTGGGTGAATCCAGGAAGAGGGAAGAGGCAGATGGGGTGGAAGTGTGTGCATGTGCACCAGCTGTGAGTTTTAAAAAAGTCTCAGTGAGTCCAGGAAGAGGGAAGAGGCAGAGGGGCTGGTAGTGTGTGGATATGCACCCGCTGTGAGTCTTAAAACCTTCTGAGTGAATCCCGGAATAGGGAATAGGCAAAGGGGCTGGAAGTGTCTGTGTGTGCACCAGCTGTGAGTCTTAAAACGGTCTGAGTGAATCCAGGAAGAGGGAAGAGGCCGAGAGTCTGGAAGTGTGTGGATGTGCACAGGCTGTGAGTTTTAAAAATATCTGATTGAATCCAGGAAGAGGGAAGGGGCAGAGGGCCTGGAAGTGTGTGGATGTGCACCAGCTGTGAGTCTTAAAAACGTCTGATTGAATCCAGGAAGAGGGAAGAGGCAGAGGGTCTGGAAGTGTGTGGATATGCACCAGCTGTGAATTTTAAAACCGTCTGAGTGAGTTTAGTAAGAGGGAAGAGACAGAGGGGCAGAAAGAGTCAGTGCCTGTGCAGTGGCTGTGAGTTTTTAAAAGGTCTGAGTGAATCCAGGAAGAGGGGAGAGGCAGAGGGGCTAGAAGTGTGTGGAAGTGCACCAGCTGTGAGTTTTAAAAACGTCTGAGTGAATTCAGGAAGATGGAAGAGACAGAGGGGCTGAAACAGTGTGTTCGTGTGCACAGGCTGTGAGTCTTAAAAACGTCTGATTGAATCCAGGAAGAGGGAAGGGGCAGAGGGGCTGGAAGTTTGCGTGTGCACAGTCTGTGAAACTTAAAAACATCTGATTGAATCCAGGAAGAGGTAAGAGGCAGAGGGGCTGGAAGTGTGTGTTCCTGTGCACAGGTTGTGAGTTTTAAAACAGTCTGGATGAATCCAGGAAGAGGGGAGAGGCAGAGGGGCTGGAACTGTGTGTCCATATGCACAGGCTTTGAATATTAAAAACATCTGAATGAGTCCAGGAAGTGGGAAGAGGCAGAGTGTCTGGAAGTGTGTGGATGTGCACCAGCTGTGAGTCTTAAAAACGTCTGATTGAATCCAGGAAGAGGGAAGAGGCAGAGGGTCTGGAAGTGTGTGGATATGCACCAGCTGTGAATTTTAAAACCGTCTGAGTGAGTTTAGGAAGAGGGAAGAGACAGAGGGGCAGAAAGAGTCAGTGCCTGTGCAGTGGCTGTGAGTTTTTAAAAGGTCTGAGTGAGTCCAGGAAGAGGGAAGAGGCAGAGAGGCTGGAAGTGTGTGGATGTCCACCATCTGTGAGTCTTAAAACCGTCAAAGTGAATTCAGGAAGAAGGAAGAGGCAGAGGGGCTGGAAGTGTGTGTCCGTGTGAACAGGCTGTGAGTTTTAAAACAAACTGGGTGAATCCAAGAAGAGGGAAGGGGTAGAGGGGCTGGAAGTGTGTGGATGTGCACCAGCTGTGAGTCTTAAAAACGTCTGATTGAATCCAGGAAGAGGGAAGAGGCAGAGGGTCTGGAAGTGTGTGGATATGCACCAGCTGTGAATTTTAAAACCGTCTGAGTGAGTTTAGGAAGAGGGAAGAGACAGAGGGGCAGAAAGAATGAGTGCCTGTGCAATGGCTGTGAGTTTTAAAAACGTCTGAGTGAACCCAGGAAGAGGGAAGAGGCAGAGGGGCTGGAAGTGTGTGGATGTGCACCAGCTGTGAGTCTTAAAACCGTCTGAGTGAATCCAGGAAGGGGGAAGAGGCAGAGGGGCTGGAAGTGTGTGTGCGTGTGCACAGGCTGTGATTTTTAAAACAGTCTGGGTGAATCCAGGAAGAGGGGAGAGGCAGAGTGGCTGGAAGTGTGTGTCCATGTGCACAGGCTGTGAATCTTAAAAACATCTGAGTGAGTCCAGGAAGGGGGAAGAGGCAGAGGGTCTGGAAGTGTGTGGATGTGCACCGGCTGTGAGTTTTAAAAACGTCTGAGTGAATCCAGGAAGTGGGAAGAGGCAGAGTGGCTGGAAGTATGTGTCCGTGTGCACAGGCTGTGACTTTTAACAACATCTGAGTGAATCAAGGAGGAGGGAAGAGAGAGAGGGGCTGGAAGTTTGTGTTGTATAATGGCTGTGAGTCTTAAAACCGTCTGAGTGAATCGAGGAATAGGGAAGAGGCAGAGGGGCTGGAAGTGCGTGTGCGTGTGCACAGGCTGTGCGTTTTAAAACAGTCTGGGTGAATCCAGGAAGAGGGGAGAGGCAGAGGGGCTGGAAGTGTGTGTCCATGTGCACAGGCTGTGAATCTTAAAAACATCTGAGTGAGTCCAGGGAGGGGGAAGAGGCAGAGTGGCTGGAAGTGTGTGGATGGTCACCAGCTGTGAATCTTAAAAACATCTGAGTGAGTCCAGGAAGGGGGAAGAGGCAGAGCGGCTGGAAGTGTGTGAATGTGCACCAGCTATGACTTAAAACCATCTGAGTGAATCCAGGAAGAAGGAAGAGGTAGAGTGGCTGGAAGTGTGTGTCCGTGTGAACAGGCTGTGAGTTTTAAAACACAGTGGGTGAATCCAAGAAGAGGGAAGGGGCAGAGGGGCTGGAAGTGTGTGGATGGTCACCAGCTGTGAGTCTTAAAAACGTCTGATTGAATCCTGGAAGAGGGAAGAGGCAGAGGGTCTGGAAGTGTGTGGATATGCACCAGTTGTGAATTTTAAAACCGTCTGAGTGAGTTTAGGAAGAGGAAAGAGACAGAGGGGCAGAAAGAGTCAGTGCCTGTGTAGTGGCTACGAGTATTAAAAAGGTCTGAGTGAATTCAGGAAGATGGAAGAGACAGAGGGGCTGAAAGAGTGTG
The DNA here is from genome assembly GCF_964273705.1 of Natrix helvetica. NCBI lineage: Eukaryota > Metazoa > Chordata > Lepidosauria > Squamata > Natricidae > Natrix > Natrix helvetica. Next base: position 39,103,342 of record NC_138555.1, on the reverse strand, counting down.
TTCGCGTGCACAGGCTGTGAGTCTTAAAAACGTCTGATTGAATCCAGGAAGAGGGAAGGGGCAGAGGGGCTGGAAGTTTGCGTGTGCACAGGCTGTGAAACTTAAAAACATCTGATTGAATCCAGGAAGAGGTAAGAGGCAGAGGGGCTGGTAGTGTGTGTTCGTGTGCACAGGCTGTGAGTTTTAAAACAGTCTGGATGAATCCAGGAAGAGGGGAGAGGCAGAGGGGCTGGAACTGTGTGTCCATATGCACAGGCTTTGAATATTAAAAACATCTGAGTGAGTCCAGGAAGGGGGAAGAGGCAGAGTGTCTGGAAGTGTGTGGATGTGCACCAGCTGTGAGTTTTAAAACCGTCTGAGTGAATCCAGGAAGAGGGAAGAGGCAGAGGGGCAGAAAGAGTGAGTGCTTGTGCAGTGGCTGTGAGTTTTAAAAATGTCTGAGTGAATCGAGGAAGAGGGAAGAGGCAGAGGGGGTGGAAGTGTGCGTGTGCACAGTCTCTGAATCTTAAAAACATCTGATTGAATCCAGGAAGAGGGAAGCGGGAAAGAGGCTGGAAGTGTGTGGATATGCACCAGCTGTGAGTTTTAAAACCGTCTGAGTGATTTCAGGAAGAGGGAAGAGACATAGGGGCTGAAAGAATGTATGTGTGCACAGGCTGTGAATCTTAAAAACATCTGATTGAATCCAGGAAGAGGGGAGAGACAGAGGGGCTGGAAGTGTGTGTGCATGTGCACAGGCTGTGAATCTTAAAAACATCTGAGTGAGTCCAGGGAGGGGGAAGAGGCAGAGTGTCTGGAAGTGTGTGGATGGTCACCAGCTGTGAATCTTAAAAACATCTGAGTGAGTCCAGGAAGGGGGAAGAGGCAGAGTGGCTGGAAGTGTGTCTCTGTGTGCATAGGCTGTGACTTTTAAAAACATCTGAGTGAATCAAGGAGGAGGGGAGAGAGAGGGGGGCTGGAAGTGTGTGTTGTATACTGGCTGTGAGTCTTAAAACTGTCTGAGTGATTCGAGGAATAGGGAAGAGACAGAGGGGCTGGAAGTGCGTGTGCACAGGCTGTGCATTTTAAAACAGTCTGGGTGAATCCAGCTAGAGGGGAGAGGCAGAGGGGCTGGAAGTGTGTGTCCATGTTCACAGGCTGTGAATCTTAAAAACATCTGAGTGAGTCCAGGGAGGGGGAAGAGGCAGAGTGGCTGGAAGTGTGTGGATGGTCACCAGCTGTGAATCTTAAAAACATCTGAGTGAGTCCTGGAAGGGGGAAGAGGCAGAGCGGCTGGAAGTGTGTGAATGTGCACCAGCTATGACTTAAAACCATCTGAGTGAATCCAGGAAGAAGGAAGAGGCAGAGTGGCTGGAAGTGTGTGTCCGTGTGCACAGGCTGTGAGTTTTAAAACTGGCTGGGTGAATCCAGGAAGAGGGAAGAGGCAGATGGGGTGGAAGTGTGTGCATGTGCACCAGCTGTGAGTTTTAAAAAAGTCTCAGTGAGTCGAGGAAGAGGGAAGAGGCAGAGGGGCTGGTAGTGTGTGGATATGCACCCGCTGTGAGTCTTAAAACCTTCTGAGTGAATCCCGGAATAGGGAATAGGCAAAGGGGCTGGAAGTGTCTGTGTGTGCACCAGCTGTGAGTTTTAAAACCGTCTGAGTGAATCCAGGAAGAGGGAAGAGGCAGAGGGGCTGGTAGTGTGTGGATGTGCACCAGCTGTGAGTCTTAAAACGGTCTGAGTGAATCCAGGAAGAGGGAAGAGGCCGAGAGTCTGGAAGTGTGTGGATGTGCACAGGCTGTGAGTCTTAAAAACGTCTGATTGAATCCAGGAAGAGGCAGAGGGTCTGGAAGTGTGTGGATATGCACCAGCTGTGAATTTTAAAACCGTCTGAGTGAGTTTAGGAAGAGGGAAGAGACAGAGGGGCAGAAAGAGTCAGTGCCTGTGCAGTGGCTGTGAGTTTTTAAAAGGTCTGAGTGAATCCAGGAAGAGGGGAGAGGCAGAGGGGCTAGAAGTGTGTGGAAGTGCACCAGCTGTGAGTTTTAAAAACGTCTGAGTGAATTCAGGAAGATGGAAGAGACAGAGGGGCTGAAACAGTGTGTTCGTGTGCACAGGCTGTGAGTCTTAAAAACGTCTGATTGAATCCAGGAAGAGGGAAGGGGCAGAGGGGCTGGAAGTTTGCGTGTGCACAGGCTGTGAAACTTAAAAACATCTGATTGAATCCAGGAAGAGGTAAGAGGCAGAGGGGCTGGAAGTGTGTGTTCGTGTGCACAGGTTGTGAGTTTTAAAACAGTCTGGATGAATCCAGGAAGAGGGGAGAGGCAGAGGGGCTGGAACTGTGTGTCCATATGCACAGGCTTTGAATATTAAAAACATCTGAGTGAGTCCAGGAAGGGGGAAGAGGCAGAGTGTCTGGAAGTGTGTGGATGTGCACCAGCTGTGAGTCTTAAAAACGTCTGATTGAATCCAGGAAGAGGGAAGGGGCAGAGGGTCTGGAAGTGTGTGGATATGCACCAGCTGTGAATTTTAAAACCGTCTGAGTGAGTTTAGGAAGAGGGAAGAGACAGAGGGGCAGAAAGAGTCAGTGCCCATGCAGTGGCTGTGAGTTTTTAAAAGGTCTGAGTGAGTCCAGGAAGAGGGAAGAGGCAGAGAGGCTGGAAGTGTGTGGATATGCACCATCTGTGAGTCTTAAAACCGTCTAAGTGAATTCAGGAAGAAGGAAGAGGCAGAGGGGCTGGAAGTGTGTGTCCGTGTGAACAGGCTGTGAGTTTTAAAACAAACTGGGTGAATCCAAGAAGAGGGAAGGGGTAGAGGGGCTGGAAGTGTGTGGATGTGCACCAGCTGTGAGTCTTAAAAACGTCTGATTGAATCCAGGAAGAGGGAAGAGGCAGAGGGTCTGGAAGTGTGTGGATATGCACCAGCTGTGAATTTTAAAACCGTCTGAGTGAGTTTAGGAAGAGGGAAGAGACAGAGGGGCAGAAAGAATGAGTGCCTGTGCAATGGCTGTGAGTTTTAAAAACATCTGAGTGAACCCAGGAAGAGGGAAGAGGCAGAGGGGCTGGAAGTGTGTGGATGTGCACCAGCTGTGAGTCTTAAAACCGTCTGAGTGAATCCAGGAAGGGGGAAGAGGCAGAGGGGCTGGAAGTGTGTGTGCGTGTGCACAGGCTGTGATTTTTAAAACAGTCTGGGTGAATCCAAGAAGAGGGGAGAGGCAGAGTGGCTGGAAGTGTGTGTCCATGTGCACAGGCTGTGAATCTTAAAAACATCTGAGTGAGTCCAGGAAGGGGGAAGAGGCAGAGGGTCTGGAAGTGTGTGGATGTGCACCGGCTGTGAGTTTTAAAAACGTCTGAGTGAATCCAGGAAGTGGGAAGAGGCAGAGTGGCTGGAAGTATGTGTCCGTGTGCACAGGCTGTGACTTTTAACAACATCTGAGTGAATCAAGGAGGAGGGAAGAGAGAGAGGGGCTGGAAGTGTGTGTTGTATAATGGCTGTGAGTCTTAAAACCGTCTGAGTGAATCGAGGAATAGGGAAGAGGCAGAGGGGCTGGAAGTGCATGTGCGTGTGCACAGGCTGTGCGTTTTAAAACAGTCTGGGTGAATCCAGGAAGAGGGGAGAGGCAGAGGGGCTGGAAGTGTGTGTCCATGTGCACAGGCTGTGAATCTTAAAAACATCTGAGTGAGTCCAGGGAGGGGGAAGAGGCAGAGTGGCTGGAAGTGTGTGGATGGTCACCAGCTGTGAATCTTAAAAACATCTGAGTGAGTCCAGGAAGGGGGAAGAGGCAGAGCGACTGGAAGTGTGTGAATGTGCACCAGCTATGACTTAAAACCATCTGAGTGAATCCAAGAAGAAGGAAGAGGTAGAGTGGCTGGAAGTGTGTGTCCGTGTGAACAGGCTGTGAGTTTTAAAACACAGTGGGTGAATCCAAGAAGAGGGAAGGGGCAGAGGGGCTGGAAGTGTGTGGATGGTCACCAGCTGTGAGTCTTAAAAACGTCTGATTGAATCCTGGAAGAGGGAAGAGGCAGAGGGTCTGGAAGTGTGTGGATATGCACCAGTTGTGAATTTTAAAACCGTCTGAGTGAGTTTAGGAAGAGGGAAGAGACAGAGGGGCAGAAAGAGTCAGTGCCTGTGTAGTGGCTGCGAGTATTAAAAAGGTCTGAGTGAATTCAGGAAGATGGAAGAGACAGAGGGGCTGAAAGAGTGTGTTCGTGTGCACAGGCTGTGAGTTTTAAAACAGTCTGGATGAATCCAGGAAGAGGGGAGAGGCAGAGGGGCTGGAAGTTTGCGTGTGCACAGGCTGTGAAACTTAAAAACATCTGATTGAATCCAGGAAGAGGTAAGAGGCAGAGGGGCTGGTAGTGTGTGTTCGTGTGCACAGGCTGTGAGTTTTAAAACAGTCTGGATGAATCCAGGAAGAGGGGAGAGGCAGAGGGGCTGGAACTGTGTGTCCATATGCACAGGCTTTGAATATTAAAAACATCTGAATGAGTCCAGGAAGGGGGAAGAGGCAGAGTGTCTGGAAGTGTGTGGATGTGCACCAGCTGTGAGTTTTAAAACCGTCTGAGTGAATCCAGGAAGAGGGAAGAGGCAGAGGGGCAGAAAGAATGAGTGCTTGTGCAGTGGCTGTGAGTTTTAAAAATGTCTGAGTGAATCGAGGAAGAGGGAAGAGGCAGAGGGGGTGGAAGTGTGCGTGTGCACAGTCTCTGAATCTTAAAAACATCTGATTGAATCCAGGAAGAGGGAAGCGGGAAAGAGGCTGGAAGTGTGTGGATATGCACCAGCTGTGAGTTTTAAAACCGTCTGAGTGATTTCAGGAAGAGGGAAGAGACATAGGGGCTGAAAGAATGTATGTGTGCACAGGCTGTGAATCTTAAAAACATCTGATTGAATCCAGGAAGAGGGGAGAGACAGAGGGGCTGGAAGTGTGTGTGCATGTGCACAGGCTGTGAATCTTAAAAACATCTGAGTGAGTCCAGGGAGGGGGAAGAGGCAGAGTGTCTGGAAGTGTGTGGATGGTCACCAGCTGTGAATCTTAAAAACATCTGAGTGAGTCCAGGAAGGGGGAAGAGGCAGAGTGGCTGGAAGTGTGTCTCTGTGTGCATAGGCTGTGACTTTTAAAAACATCTGAGTGAATCAAGGAGGAGGGGAGAGAGAGGGGGGCTGGAAGTGTGTGTTGTATACTGGCTGTGAGTCTTAAAACTGTCTGAGTGATTCGAGGAATAGGGAAGAGACAGAGGGGCTGGAAGTGCGTGTGCACAGGCTGTGCATTTTAAAACAGTCTGGGTGAATCCAGCTAGAGGGGAGAGGCAGAGGGGCTGGAAGTGTGTGTCCATGTTCACAGGCTGTGAATCTTAAAAACATCTGAGTGAGTCCAGGGAGGGGGAAGAGGCAGAGTGGCTGGAAGTGTGTGGATGGTCACCAGCTGTGAATCTTAAAAACATCTGAGTGAGTCCTGGAAGGGGGAAGAGGCAGAGCGGCTGGAAGTGTGTGAATGTGCACCAGCTATGACTTAAAACCATCTGAGTGAATCCAGGAAGAAGGAAGAGGCAGAGTGGCTGGAAGTGTGTGTCCGTGTGCACAGGCTGTGAGTTTTAAAACTGGCTGGGTGAATCCAGGAAGAGGGAAGAGGCAGATGGGGTGGAAGTGTGTGCATGTGCACCAGCTGTGAGTTTTAAAAAAGTCTCAGTGAGTCGAGGAAGAGGGAAGAGCAGAGGGGCTGGTAGTGTGTGGATATGCACCCGCTGTGAGTCTTAAAACCTTCTGAGTGAATCCCGGAATAGGGAATAGGCAAAGGGGCTGGAAGTGTCTGTGTGTGCACCAGCTGTGAGTTTTAAAACCGTCTGAGTGAATCCAGGAAGAGGGAAGAGGCAGAGGGGCTGGTAGTGTGTGGATGTGCACCAGCTGTGAGTCTTAAAACAGTCTGAGTGAATCCAGGAAAAGGGAAGAGGCCGAGAGTCTGGAAGTTTGTGGATGTGCACAGGCTGTGAGTCTTAAAAACGTCTGATTGAATCCAGGAAGGGGGAAGAGGCAGAGGGTCTGGAAGTGTGTGGATATGCACCAGCTGTGAATTTTAAAACCGTCTGAGTGAGTTTAGGAAGAGGGAAGAGACAGAGGGGCAGAAAGAGTCAGTGCCTGTGCAGTGGCTGTGAGTTTTTAAAAGGTCTGAGTGAATCCAGGAAGAGGGGAGAGGCAGAGGGGCTAGAAGTGTGTGGAAGTGCACCAGCTGTGAGTTTTAAAAACGTCTGAGTGAATTCAGGAAGATGGAAGAGACAGAGGGGCTGAAACAGTGTGTTCGTGTGCACAGGCTGTGAGTCTTAAAAACGTCTGATTGAATCCAGGAAGAGGGAAGGGGCAGAGGGGCTGGAAGTTTGCGTGTGCACAGGCTGTGAAACTTAAAAACATCTGATTGAATCCAGGAAGAGGTAAGAGGCAGAGGGGCTGGAAGTGTGTGTTCGTGTGCACAGGTTGTGAGTTTTAAAACAGTCTGGATGAATCCAGGAAGAGGGGAGAGGCAGAGGGGCTGGAACTGTGTGTCCATATGCACAGGCTTTGAATATTAAAAACATCTGAGTGAGTCCAGGAAGGGGGAAGAGGCAGAGTGTCTGGAAGTGTGTGGATGTGCACCAGCTGTGAGTCTTAAAAACGTCTGATTGAATCTAGGAAGAGGGAAGAGGCAGAGGGTCTGGAAGTGTGTGGATATGCACCAGCTGTGAATTTTAAAACCGTCTGAGTGAGTTTAGGAAGAGGGAAGAGACAGAGGGGCAGAAAGAGTCAGTGCCTGTGCAGTGGCTGTGAGTTTTTAAAAGGTCTGAGTGAGTCCAGGAAGAGGGAAGAGGCAGAGAGGCTGGAAGTGTGTGGATATGCACCATCTGTGAGTCTTAAAACCGTCTAAGTGAATTCAGGAAGAAGGAAGAGGCAGAGGGGCTGGAAGTGTGTGTCCGTGTGAACAGGCTGTGAGTTTTAAAACAAACTGGGTGAATCCAAGAAGAGGGAAGGGGTAGAGGGGCTGGAAGTGTGTGGATGTGCACCAGCTGTGAGTCTTAAAAACATCTGATTGAATCCAGGAAGAGGGAAGAGGCAGAGGGTCTGGAAGTGTGTGGATATGCACCAGCTGTGAATTTTAAAACCGTCTGAGTGAGTTTAGGAAGAGGGAAGAGACAGAGGGGCAGAAAGAATGAGTGCCTGTGCAATGGCTGTGAGTTTTAAAAATGTCTGAGTGAACCCAGGAAGAGGGAAGAGGCAGAGGGGCTGGAAGTGTGTGGATGTGCACCAGCTGTGAGTCTTAAAACCGTCTGAGTGAATCCAGGAAGGGGGAAGAGGCAGAGGGGCTGGAAGTGTGTGTGCGTGTGCACAGGCTGTGATTTTTAAAACAGTCTGGGTGAATCCAAGAAGAGGGGAGAGGCAGAGTGGCTGGAAGTGTGTGTCCATGTGCACAGGCTGTGAATCTTAAAAACATCTGACTGAGTCCAGGAAGGGGGAAGAGGCAGAGGGGCAGAAAGAATGAGTGCCTGTGCAATGGCTGTGAGTTTTAAAAACGTCTGAGTGAACCCAGGAAGAGGGAAGAGGCAGAGGGTCTGGAAGTGTGTGGATGTGCACCGGCTGTGAGTTTTAAAAACGTCTGAGTGAATCCAGGAAGTGGGAAGAGGCAGAGTGGCTGGAAGTATGTGTCCGTGTGCACAGGCTGTGACTTTTAACAACATCTGAGTGAATCAAGGAGGAGGGAAGAGAGAGAGGGGCTGGAAGTGTGTGTTGTATAATGGCTGTGAGTCTTAAAACCGTCTGAGTGAATCGAGGAATAGGGAAGAGGCAGAGGGGCTGGAAGTGCATGTGCGTGTGCACAGGCTGTGCGTTTTAAAACAGTCTGGGTGAATCCAGGAAGAGGGGAGAGGCAGAGGGGCTGGAAGTGTGTGTCCATGTGCACAGGCTGTGAATCTTAAAAACATCTGAGTGAGTCCAGGAAGGGGGAAGAGGCAGAGGGTCTGGAAGTGTGTGGATGTGCACCGGCTGTGAGTTTTAAAAACGTCTGAGTGAATCCAGGAAGTGGGAAGAGGCAGAGTGGCTGGAAGTGTGTGTCCGTGTGCACATGCTGTGAGTCTTAAAAACGTCTGAGTGAGTCCAGGAAGGGGGAAGAGGCAGAGGGGCAGAAAGAATGAGTGCCTGTGCAATGGCTGTGAGTTTTAAAAACGTCTGAGTGAACCCAGGAAGAGGGAAGAGGCAGAGGGGCTAGAAGTGTGTGGAAGTGCACCAGCTGTGAGTTTTAAAAACGTCTGAGTGAATTCAGCAAGATGGAAGAGACAGAGGGGCTGAAAGAGTGTGTTCGTGTGCACAGGCTGTGAGTCTAAAAAACGTCTGATTGAATCCATGAAGAGGGAAGGGGCAGAGGGGCTGGAAGTGTGTAAGTGTGTGCACAGGCTGTGAGTTTTAAAACAGTCTGAATATATCCAGGAAGAGGAGAGAGGCAGAGGGGCTGTAAGTGTGTGCATGTGCACAGGCTGTGAGTCTTAAAACTGTTTGATTGAATCCAGGAAGAGGGAAGAGGCAGAGAGGCTGGAAGTGTGTGGATGTCCACCAGCTGTGAGTCTTAAAACCGTCTAAGTGAATTCAGGAAGAAGGACGAGGCAGAGGGGCTGGAAGTGTGTGTTCGTGTGCACAGGCTATGAGTCTTAAAAACGTCTGAGTGAGTCCAGGAGGAGGCAGAGTGGCTGGAAGTGTGTGTGCATGTGCACAGGCTGTGATTTTTAAAACAGTCTGGGTGAATCCAGGAAGAGGGGAGAGGCAGAGTGGCTGGAAGTGTGTGTCCATGTGCACAGGCTGTGAATCTTAAAAACATCTGAGTGAGTCCAGGAAGGGGGAAGAGGCAGAGTGGCTGGAAGTGTGTATCCGTGTGCAGAGGCTATGACTTTTAAAAACATCTGAGTGAATCCAGGAAGGGGGAAGATTGCAGAGGGGCTGGAAGTGTGTGTGCGTGTGCACAGGCTGTGATTTTTAAAACAGTCTGGGTGAATCCAGGAAGAGGGGAGAGGCAGAGTGGCTGGAAGTGTGTGTCCATGTGCACAGGCTGTGAATCTTAAAAACATCTGAGTGAGTCCAGGAAGGGGGAAGAGGCAGAGTGGCTGGAAGTGTGTCTCCGTGTGCACAGGCTATGACTTTTAAAAACATCTGAGTGAATCAAGGAGGAGGGAAAAGAGAGAGGGGCTGGAAGTGTGTGTTGTATAATGGCTGTGAGTCTTAAAACCGTCTGAGTGAATCGAGGAATAGGGAAGAGACAGAGGGGCTGGAAGTGCGTGTGCACAGGCTGTGCATTTTAAAAAAATCTGGGTGAATCCAGGAAGAGGGGAGAGGCAGAAGGGCTGGAAGTGTGTGTCCATGTGCACAGGCTGTGAATCTTAAAAACATCTGAGTGAGTCCAGGGATGAGGAAGAGGCAGAGTGGCTGGAAGTGTGTGTGCGTGTGCACAGGCTGTGATTTTTAAAACAGTCTGGGTGAATCCAGGAAGAGGGGAGAGGCAGAGTGGCTGGAAGTGTGTGTCCATGTGCACAGGCTGTGAATCTTAAAAACATCTGAGTGATTCCAGGAAGGGGGAAGAGGCAGAGGGGCTGGAAGTGTGTGTGCGTGTGCACAGGCTGTGATTTTTAAAACAGTCTGGGTGAATCCAGGAAGAGGGGAGAGGCAGAGTGGCTGGAAGTGTGTGGATGGTCACCAGCTGTGAATCTTAAAAACATCTGAGTGAGTCCTGGAAGGGGGAAGAGGCAGAGCGGCTGGAAGTGTGTGAATGTGCACCAGCTATGACTTAAAACCATCTGAGTGAATCCAGGAAGAAGGAAGAGGCAGAGTGGCTGGAAGTGTGTGTCCGTGTGCACAGGCTGTGAGTTTTAAAACTGGCTGGGTGAATCCAGGAAGAGGGAAGAGGCAGATGGGGTGGAAGTGTGTGCATGTGCACCAGCTGTGAGTTTTAAAAAAGTCTCAGTGAGTCCAGGAAGAGGGAAGAGGCAGAGGGGCTGGTAGTGTGTGGATATGCACCCGCTGTGAGTCTTAAAACCTTCTGAGTGAATCCCGGAATAGGGAATAGGCAAAGGGGCTGGAAGTGTCTGTGTGTGCACCAGCTGTGAGTCTTAAAACGGTCTGAGTGAATCCAGGAAGAGGGAAGAGGCCGAGAGTCTGGAAGTGTGTGGATGTGCACAGGCTGTGAGTTTTAAAAATATCTGATTGAATCCAGGAAGAGGGAAGGGGCAGAGGGCCTGGAAGTGTGTGGATGTGCACCAGCTGTGAGTCTTAAAAACGTCTGATTGAATCCAGGAAGAGGGAAGAGGCAGAGGGTCTGGAAGTGTGTGGATATGCACCAGCTGTGAATTTTAAAACCGTCTGAGTGAGTTTAGTAAGAGGGAAGAGACAGAGGGGCAGAAAGAGTCAGTGCCTGTGCAGTGGCTGTGAGTTTTTAAAAGGTCTGAGTGAATCCAGGAAGAGGGGAGAGGCAGAGGGGCTAGAAGTGTGTGGAAGTGCACCAGCTGTGAGTTTTAAAAACGTCTGAGTGAATTCAGGAAGATGGAAGAGACAGAGGGGCTGAAACAGTGTGTTCGTGTGCACAGGCTGTGAGTCTTAAAAACGTCTGATTGAATCCAGGAAGAGGGAAGGGGCAGAGGGGCTGGAAGTTTGCGTGTGCACAGTCTGTGAAACTTAAAAACATCTGATTGAATCCAGGAAGAGGTAAGAGGCAGAGGGGCTGGAAGTGTGTGTTCCTGTGCACAGGTTGTGAGTTTTAAAACAGTCTGGATGAATCCAGGAAGAGGGGAGAGGCAGAGGGGCTGGAACTGTGTGTCCATATGCACAGGCTTTGAATATTAAAAACATCTGAATGAGTCCAGGAAGTGGGAAGAGGCAGAGTGTCTGGAAGTGTGTGGATGTGCACCAGCTGTGAGTCTTAAAAACGTCTGATTGAATCCAGGAAGAGGGAAGAGGCAGAGGGTCTGGAAGTGTGTGGATATGCACCAGCTGTGAATTTTAAAACCGTCTGAGTGAGTTTAGGAAGAGGGAAGAGACAGAGGGGCAGAAAGAGTCAGTGCCTGTGCAGTGGCTGTGAGTTTTTAAAAGGTCTGAGTGAGTCCAGGAAGAGGGAAGAGGCAGAGAGGCTGGAAGTGTGTGGATGTCCACCATCTGTGAGTCTTAAAACCGTCAAAGTGAATTCAGGAAGAAGGAAGAGGCAGAGGGGCTGGAAGTGTGTGTCCGTGTGAACAGGCTGTGAGTTTTAAAACAAACTGGGTGAATCCAAGAAGAGGGAAGGGGTAGAGGGGCTGGAAGTGTGTGGATGTGCACCAGCTGTGAGTCTTAAAAACGTCTGATTGAATCCAGGAAGAGGGAAGAGGCAGAGGGTCTGGAAGTGTGTGGATATGCACCAGCTGTGAATTTTAAAACCGTCTGAGTGAGTTTAGGAAGAGGGAAGAGACAGAGGGGCAGAAAGAATGAGTGCCTGTGCAATGGCTGTGAGTTTTAAAAACGTCTGAGTGAACCCAGGAAGAGGGAAGAGGCAGAGGGGCTGGAAGTGTGTGGATGTGCACCAGCTGTGAGTCTTAAAACCGTCTGAGTGAATCCAGGAAGGGGGAAGAGGCAGAGGGGCTGGAAGTGTGTGTGCGTGTGCACAGGCTGTGATTTTTAAAACAGTCTGGGTGAATCCAGGAAGAGGGGAGAGGCAGAGTGGCTGGAAGTGTGTGTCCATGTGCACAGGCTGTGAATCTTAAAAACATCTGAGTGAGTCCAGGAAGGGGGAAGAGGCAGAGGGTCTGGAAGTGTGTGGATGTGCACCGGCTGTGAGTTTTAAAAACGTCTGAGTGAATCCAGGAAGTGGGAAGAGGCAGAGTGGCTGGAAGTATGTGTCCGTGTGCACAGGCTGTGACTTTTAACAACATCTGAGTGAATCAAGGAGGAGGGAAGAGAGAGAGGGGCTGGAAGTTTGTGTTGTATAATGGCTGTGAGTCTTAAAACCGTCTGAGTGAATCGAGGAATAGGGAAGAGGCAGAGGGGCTGGAAGTGCGTGTGCGTGTGCACAGGCTGTGCGTTTTAAAACAGTCTGGGTGAATCCAGGAAGAGGGGAGAGGCAGAGGGGCTGGAAGTGTGTGTCCATGTGCACAGGCTGTGAATCTTAAAAACATCTGAGTGAGTCCAGGGAGGGGGAAGAGGCAGAGTGGCTGGAAGTGTGTGGATGGTCACCAGCTGTGAATCTTAAAAACATCTGAGTGAGTCCAGGAAGGGGGAAGAGGCAGAGCGGCTGGAAGTGTGTGAATGTGCACCAGCTATGACTTAAAACCATCTGAGTGAATCCAGGAAGAAGGAAGAGGTAGAGTGGCTGGAAGTGTGTGTCCGTGTGAACAGGCTGTGAGTTTTAAAACACAGTGGGTGAATCCAAGAAGAGGGAAGGGGCAGAGGGGCTGGAAGTGTGTGGATGGTCACCAGCTGTGAGTCTTAAAAACGTCTGATTGAATCCTGGAAGAGGGAAGAGGCAGAGGGTCTGGAAGTGTGTGGATATGCACCAGTTGTGAATTTTAAAACCGTCTGAGTGAGTTTAGGAAGAGGAAAGAGACAGAGGGGCAGAAAGAGTCAGTGCCTGTGTAGTGGCTACGAGTATTAAAAAGGTCTGAGTGAATTCAGGAAGATGGAAGAGACAGAGGGGCTGAAAGAGTGTGTTCGCGTGCACAGGCTGTGAGTCTTAAAAACGTCTGATTGAATCCAGGAAGAGGGAAGGGGCAGAGGGGCTGGAAGTTTGCGTGTGCACAGGCTGTGAAACTTAAAAACATCTGATTGAATCCAGGAAGAGGTAAGAGGCAGAGGGGCTGGTAGTGTGTGTTCGTGTGCACAGGCTGTGAGTTTTAAAACAGTCTGGATGAATCCAGGAAGAGGGGAGAGGCAGAGGGGCTGGAACTGTGTGTCCATATGCACAGGCTTTGAATATTAAAAACATCTGAGTGAGTCCAGGAAGGGGGAAGAGGCAGAGTGTCTGGAAGTGTGTGGATGTGCACCAGCTGTGAGTTTTAAAACCGTCTGAGTGAATCCAGGAAGAGGGAAGAGGCAGAGGGGCAGAAAGAGTGAGTGCTTGTGCAGTGGCTGTGAGTTTTAAAAATGTCTGAGTGAATCGAGGAAGAGGGAAGAGGCAGAGGGGGTGGAAGTGTGCGTGTGCACAGTCTCTGAATCTTAAAAACATCTGATTGAATCCAGGAAGAGGGAAGCGGGAAAGAGGCTGGAAGTGTGTGGATATGCACCAGCTGTGAGTTTTAAAACCGTCTGAGTGATTTCAGGAAGAGGGAAGAGACATAGGGGCTGAAAGAATGTATGTGTGCACAGGCTGTGAATCTTAAAAACATCTGATTGAATCCAGGAAGAGGGGAGAGACAGAGGGGCTGGAAGTGTGTGTGCATGTGCACAGGCTGTGAATCTTAAAAACATCTGAGTGAGTCCAGGGAGGGGGAAGAGGCAGAGTGTCTGGAAGTGTGTGGATGGTCACCAGCTGTGAATCTTAAAAACATCTGAGTGAGTCCAGGAAGGGGGAAGAGGCAGAGTGGCTGGAAGTGTGTCTCTGTGTGCATAGGCTGTGACTTTTAAAAACATCTGAGTGAATCAAGGAGGAGGGGAGAGAGAGGGGGGCTGGAAGTGTGTGTTGTATACTGGCTGTGAGTCTTAAAACTGTCTGAGTGATTCGAGGAATAGGGAAGAGACAGAGGGGCTGGAAGTGCGTGTGCACAGGCTGTGCATTTTAAAACAGTCTGGGTGAATCCAGCTAGAGGGGAGAGGCAGAGGGGCTGGAAGTGTGTGTCCATGTTCACAGGCTGTGAATCTTAAAAACATCTGAGTGAGTCCAGGGAGGGGGAAGAGGCAGAGTGGCTGGAAGTGTGTGGATGGTCACCAGCTGTGAATCTTAAAAACATCTGAGTGAGTCCTGGAAGGGGGAAGAGGCAGAGCGGCTGGAAGTGTGTGAATGTGCACCAGCTATGACTTAAAACCATCTGAGTGAATCCAGGAAGAAGGAAGAGGCAGAGTGGCTGGAAGTGTGTGTCCGTGTGCACAGGCTGTGAGTTTTAAAACTGGCTGGGTGAATCCAGGAAGAGGGAAGAGGCAGATGGGGTGGAAGTGTGTGCATGTGCACCAGCTGTGAGTTTTAAAAAAGTCTCAGTGAGTCGAGGAAGAGGGAAGAGGCAGAGGGGCTGGTAGTGTGTGGATATGCACCCGCTGTGAGTCTTAAAACCTTCTGAGTGAATCCCGGAATAGGGAATAGGCAAAGGGGCTGGAAGTGTCTGTGTGTGCACCAGCTGTGAGTTTTAAAACCGTCTGAGTGAATCCAGGAAGAGGGAAGAGGCAGAGGGGCTGGTAGTGTGTGGATGTGCACCAGCTGTGAGTCTTAAAACGGTCTGAGTGAATCCAGGAAGAGGGAAGAGGCCGAGAGTCTGGAAGTGTGTGGATGTGCACAGGCTGTGAGTCTTAAAAACGTCTGATTGAATCCAGGAAGAGGCAGAGGGTCTGGAAGTGTGTGGATATGCACCAGCTGTGAATTTTAAAACCGTCTGAGTGAGTTTAGGAAGAGGGAAGAGACAGAGGGGCAGAAAGAGTCAGTGCCTGTGCAGTGGCTGTGAGTTTTTAAAAGGTCTGAGTGAATCCAGGAAGAGGGGAGAGGCAGAGGGGCTAGAAGTGTGTGGAAGTGCACCAGCTGTGAGTTTTAAAAACGTCTGAGTGAATTCAGGAAGATGGAAGAGACAGAGGGGCTGAAACAGTGTGTTCGTGTGCACAGGCTGTGAGTCTTAAAAACGTCTGATTGAATCCAGGAAGAGGGAAGGGGCAGAGGGGCTGGAAGTTTGCGTGTGCACAGGCTGTGAAACTTAAAAACATCTGATTGAATCCAGGAAGAGGTAAGAGGCAGAGGGGCTGGAAGTGTGTGTTCGTGTGCACAGGTTGTGAGTTTTAAAACAGTCTGGATGAATCCAGGAAGAGGGGAGAGGCAGAGGGGCTGGAACTGTGTGTCCATATGCACAGGCTTTGAATATTAAAAACATCTGAGTGAGTCCAGGAAGGGGGAAGAGGCAGAGTGTCTGGAAGTGTGTGGATGTGCACCAGCTGTGAGTCTTAAAAACGTCTGATTGAATCCAGGAAGAGGGAAGGGGCAGAGGGTCTGGAAGTGTGTGGATATGCACCAGCTGTGAATTTTAAAACCGTCTGAGTGAGTTTAGGAAGAGGGAAGAGACAGAGGGGCAGAAAGAGTCAGTGCCCATGCAGTGGCTGTGAGTTTTTAAAAGGTCTGAGTGAGTCCAGGAAGAGGGAAGAGGCAGAGAGGCTGGAAGTGTGTGGATATGCACCATCTGTGAGTCTTAAAACCGTCTAAGTGAATTCAGGAAGAAGGAAGAGGCAGAGGGGCTGGAAGTGTGTGTCCGTGTGAACAGGCTGTGAGTTTTAAAACAAACTGGGTGAATCCAAGAAGAGGGAAGGGGTAGAGGGGCTGGAAGTGTGTGGATGTGCACCAGCTGTGAGTCTTAAAAACGTCTGATTGAATCCAGGAAGAGGGAAGAGGCAGAGGGTCTGGAAGTGTGTGGATATGCACCAGCTGTGAATTTTAAAACCGTCTGAGTGAGTTTAGGAAGAGGGAAGAGACAGAGGGGCAGAAAGAATGAGTGCCTGTGCAATGGCTGTGAGTTTTAAAAACATCTGAGTGAACCCAGGAAGAGGGAAGAGGCAGAGGGGCTGGAAGTGTGTGGATGTGCACCAGCTGTGAGTCTTAAAACCGTCTGAGTGAATCCAGGAAGGGGGAAGAGGCAGAGGGGCTGGAAGTGTGTGTGCGTGTGCACAGGCTGTGATTTTTAAAACAGTCTGGGTGAATCCAAGAAGAGGGGAGAGGCAGAGTGGCTGGAAGTGTGTGTCCATGTGCACAGGCTGTGAATCTTAAAAACATCTGAGTGAGTCCAGGAAGGGGGAAGAGGCAGAGGGTCTGGAAGTGTGTGGATGTGCACCGGCTGTGAGTTTTAAAAACGTCTGAGTGAATCCAGGAAGTGGGAAGAGGCAGAGTGGCTGGAAGTATGTGTCCGTGTGCACAGGCTGTGACTTTTAACAACATCTGAGTGAATCAAGGAGGAGGGAAGAGAGAGAGGGGCTGGAAGTGTGTGTTGTATAATGGCTGTGAGTCTTAAAACCGTCTGAGTGAATCGAGGAATAGGGAAGAGGCAGAGGGGCTGGAAGTGCATGTGCGTGTGCACAGGCTGTGCGTTTTAAAACAGTCTGGGTGAATCCAGGAAGAGGGGAGAGGCAGAGGGGCTGGAAGTGTGTGTCCATGTGCACAGGCTGTGAATCTTAAAAACATCTGAGTGAGTCCAGGGAGGGGGAAGAGGCAGAGTGGCTGGAAGTGTGTGGATGGTCACCAGCTGTGAATCTTAAAAACATCTGAGTGAGTCCAGGAAGGGGGAAGAGGCAGAGCGACTGGAAGTGTGTGAATGTGCACCAGCTATGACTTAAAACCATCTGAGTGAATCCAAGAAGAAGGAAGAGGTAGAGTGGCTGGAAGTGTGTGTCCGTGTGAACAGGCTGTGAGTTTTAAAACACAGTGGGTGAATCCAAGAAGAGGGAAGGGGCAGAGGGGCTGGAAGTGTGTGGATGGTCACCAGCTGTGAGTCTTAAAAACGTCTGATTGAATCCTGGAAGAGGGAAGAGGCAGAGGGTCTGGAAGTGTGTGGATATGCACCAGTTGTGAATTTTAAAACCGTCTGAGTGAGTTTAGGAAGAGGGAAGAGACAGAGGGGCAGAAAGAGTCAGTGCCTGTGTAGTGGCTGCGAGTATTAAAAAGGTCTGAGTGAATTCAGGAAGATGGAAGAGACAGAGGGGCTGAAAGAGTGTGTTCGTGTGCACAGGCTGTGAGTTTTAAAACAGTCTGGATGAATCCAGGAAGAGGGGAGAGGCAGAGGGGCTGGAAGTTTGCGTGTGCACAGGCTGTGAAACTTAAAAACATCTGATTGAATCCAGGAAGAGGTAAGAGGCAGAGGGGCTGGTAGTGTGTGTTCGTGTGCACAGGCTGTGAGTTTTAAAACAGTCTGGATGAATCCAGGAAGAGGGGAGAGGCAGAGGGGCTGGAACTGTGTGTCCATATGCACAGGCTTTGAATATTAAAAACATCTGAATGAGTCCAGGAAGGGGGAAGAGGCAGAGTGTCTGGAAGTGTGTGGATGTGCACCAGCTGTGAGTTTTAAAACCGTCTGAGTGAATCCAGGAAGAGGGAAGAGGCAGAGGGGCAGAAAGAATGAGTGCTTGTGCAGTGGCTGTGAGTTTTAAAAATGTCTGAGTGAATCGAGGAAGAGGGAAGAGGCAGAGGGGGTGGAAGTGTGCGTGTGCACAGTCTCTGAATCTTAAAAACATCTGATTGAATCCAGGAAGAGGGAAGCGGGAAAGAGGCTGGAAGTGTGTGGATATGCACCAGCTGTGAGTTTTAAAACCGTCTGAGTGATTTCAGGAAGAGGGAAGAGACATAGGGGCTGAAAGAATGTATGTGTGCACAGGCTGTGAATCTTAAAAACATCTGATTGAATCCAGGAAGAGGGGAGAGACAGAGGGGCTGGAAGTGTGTGTGCATGTGCACAGGCTGTGAATCTTAAAAACATCTGAGTGAGTCCAGGGAGGGGGAAGAGGCAGAGTGTCTGGAAGTGTGTGGATGGTCACCAGCTGTGAATCTTAAAAACATCTGAGTGAGTCCAGGAAGGGGGAAGAGGCAGAGTGGCTGGAAGTGTGTCTCTGTGTGCATAGGCTGTGACTTTTAAAAACATCTGAGTGAATCAAGGAGGAGGGGAGAGAGAGGGGGGCTGGAAGTGTGTGTTGTATACTGGCTGTGAGTCTTAAAACTGTCTGAGTGATTCGAGGAATAGGGAAGAGACAGAGGGGCTGGAAGTGCGTGTGCACAGGCTGTGCATTTTAAAACAGTCTGGGTGAATCCAGCTAGAGGGGAGAGGCAGAGGGGCTGGAAGTGTGTGTCCATGTTCACAGGCTGTGAATCTTAAAAACATCTGAGTGAGTCCAGGGAGGGGGAAGAGGCAGAGTGGCTGGAAGTGTGTGGATGGTCACCAGCTGTGAATCTTAAAAACATCTGAGTGAGTCCTGGAAGGGGGAAGAGGCAGAGCGGCTGGAAGTGTGTGAATGTGCACCAGCTATGACTTAAAACCATCTGAGTGAATCCAGGAAGAAGGAAGAGGCAGAGTGGCTGGAAGTGTGTGTCCGTGTGCACAGGCTGTGAGTTTTAAAACTGGCTGGGTGAATCCAGGAAGAGGGAAGAGGCAGATGGGGTGGAAGTGTGTGCATGTGCACCAGCTGTGAGTTTTAAAAAAGTCTCAGTGAGTCGAGGAAGAGGGAAGAGCAGAGGGGCTGGTAGTGTGTGGATATGCACCCGCTGTGAGTCTTAAAACCTTCTGAGTGAATCCCGGAATAGGGAATAGGCAAAGGGGCTGGAAGTGTCTGTGTGTGCACCAGCTGTGAGTTTTAAAACCGTCTGAGTGAATCCAGGAAGAGGGAAGAGGCAGAGGGGCTGGTAGTGTGTGGATGTGCACCAGCTGTGAGTCTTAAAACAGTCTGAGTGAATCCAGGAAAAGGGAAGAGGCCGAGAGTCTGGAAGTTTGTGGATGTGCACAGGCTGTGAGTCTTAAAAACGTCTGATTGAATCCAGGAAGGGGGAAGAGGCAGAGGGTCTGGAAGTGTGTGGATATGCACCAGCTGTGAATTTTAAAACCGTCTGAGTGAGTTTAGGAAGAGGGAAGAGACAGAGGGGCAGAAAGAGTCAGTGCCTGTGCAGTGGCTGTGAGTTTTTAAAAGGTCTGAGTGAATCCAGGAAGAGGGGAGAGGCAGAGGGGCTAGAAGTGTGTGGAAGTGCACCAGCTGTGAGTTTTAAAAACGTCTGAGTGAATTCAGGAAGATGGAAGAGACAGAGGGGCTGAAACAGTGTGTTCGTGTGCACAGGCTGTGAGTCTTAAAAACGTCTGATTGAATCCAGGAAGAGGGAAGGGGCAGAGGGGCTGGAAGTTTGCGTGTGCACAGGCTGTGAAACTTAAAAACATCTGATTGAATCCAGGAAGAGGTAAGAGGCAGAGGGGCTGGAAGTGTGTGTTCGTGTGCACAGGTTGTGAGTTTTAAAACAGTCTGGATGAATCCAGGAAGAGGGGAGAGGCAGAGGGGCTGGAACTGTGTGTCCATATGCACAGGCTTTGAATATTAAAAACATCTGAGTGAGTCCAGGAAGGGGGAAGAGGCAGAGTGTCTGGAAGTGTGTGGATGTGCACCAGCTGTGAGTCTTAAAAACGTCTGATTGAATCTAGGAAGAGGGAAGAGGCAGAGGGTCTGGAAGTGTGTGGATATGCACCAGCTGTGAATTTTAAAACCGTCTGAGTGAGTTTAGGAAGAGGGAAGAGACAGAGGGGCAGAAAGAGTCAGTGCCTGTGCAGTGGCTGTGAGTTTTTAAAAGGTCTGAGTGAGTCCAGGAAGAGGGAAGAGGCAGAGAGGCTGGAAGTGTGTGGATATGCACCATCTGTGAGTCTTAAAACCGTCTAAGTGAATTCAGGAAGAAGGAAGAGGCAGAGGGGCTGGAAGTGTGTGTCCGTGTGAACAGGCTGTGAGTTTTAAAACAAACTGGGTGAATCCAAGAAGAGGGAAGGGGTAGAGGGGCTGGAAGTGTGTGGATGTGCACCAGCTGTGAGTCTTAAAAACATCTGATTGAATCCAGGAAGAGGGAAGAGGCAGAGGGTCTGGAAGTGTGTGGATATGCACCAGCTGTGAATTTTAAAACCGTCTGAGTGAGTTTAGGAAGAGGGAAGAGACAGAGGGGCAGAAAGAATGAGTGCCTGTGCAATGGCTGTGAGTTTTAAAAATGTCTGAGTGAACCCAGGAAGAGGGAAGAGGCAGAGGGGCTGGAAGTGTGTGGATGTGCACCAGCTGTGAGTCTTAAAACCGTCTGAGTGAATCCAGGAAGGGGGAAGAGGCAGAGGGGCTGGAAGTGTGTGTGCGTGTGCACAGGCTGTGATTTTTAAAACAGTCTGGGTGAATCCAAGAAGAGGGGAGAGGCAGAGTGGCTGGAAGTGTGTGTCCATGTGCACAGGCTGTGAATCTTAAAAACATCTGACTGAGTCCAGGAAGGGGGAAGAGGCAGAGGGGCAGAAAGAATGAGTGCCTGTGCAATGGCTGTGAGTTTTAAAAACGTCTGAGTGAACCCAGGAAGAGGGAAGAGGCAGAGGGTCTGGAAGTGTGTGGATGTGCACCGGCTGTGAGTTTTAAAAACGTCTGAGTGAATCCAGGAAGTGGGAAGAGGCAGAGTGGCTGGAAGTATGTGTCCGTGTGCACAGGCTGTGACTTTTAACAACATCTGAGTGAATCAAGGAGGAGGGAAGAGAGAGAGGGGCTGGAAGTGTGTGTTGTATAATGGCTGTGAGTCTTAAAACCGTCTGAGTGAATCGAGGAATAGGGAAGAGGCAGAGGGGCTGGAAGTGCATGTGCGTGTGCACAGGCTGTGCGTTTTAAAACAGTCTGGGTGAATCCAGGAAGAGGGGAGAGGCAGAGGGGCTGGAAGTGTGTGTCCATGTGCACAGGCTGTGAATCTTAAAAACATCTGAGTGAGTCCAGGGAGGGGGAAGAGGCAGAGTGGCTGGAAGTGTGTGGATGGTCACCAGCTGTGAATCTTAAAAACATCTGAGTGAGTCCAGGAAGGGGGAAGAGGCAGAGCGGCTGGAAGTGTGTGAATGTGCACCAGCTATGACTTAAAACCATCTGAGTGAATCCAGGAAGAAGGAAGAGGTAGAGTGGCTGGAAGTGTGTGTCCGTGTGAACAGGCTGTGAGTTTTAAAACACAGTGGGTGAATCCAAGAAGAGGGAAGGGGCAGAGGGGCTGGAAGTGTGTGGATGGTCACCAGCTGTGAGTCTTAAAAACGTCTGATTGAATCCTGGAAGAGGGAAGAGGCAGAGGGTCTGGAAGTGTGTGGATATGCACCAGTTGTGAATTTTAAAACCGTCTGAGTGAGTTTAGGAAGAGGGAAGAGACAGGGGCAGAAAGAGTCAGTGCCTGTGTAGTGGCTGCGAGTATTAAAAAGGTCTGAGTGAATTCAGGAAGATGGAAGAGACAGAGGGGCTGAAAGAGTGTGTTCGTGTGCACAGGCTGTGAGTTTTAAAACAGTCTGGATGAATCCAGGAAGAGGGGAGAGGCAGAGGGGCTGGAAGTTTGCGTGTGCACAGGCTGTGAAACTTAAAAACATCTGATTGAATCCAGGAAGAGGTAAGAGGCAGAGGGGCTGGTAGTGTGTGTTCGTGTGCACAGGCTGTGAGTTTTAAAACAGTCTGGATGAATCCAGGAAGAGGGGAGAGGCAGAGGGGCTGGAACTGTGTGTCCATATGCACAGGCTTTGAATATTAAAAACATCTGAATGAGTCCAGGAAGGGGGAAGAGGCAGAGTGTCTGGAAGTGTGTGGATGTGCACCAGCTGTGAGTTTTAAAACCGTCTGAGTGAATCCAGGAAGAGGGAAGAGGCAGAGGGGCAGAAAGAATGAGTGCTTGTGCAGTGGCTGTGAGTTTTAAAAATGTCTGAGTGAATCAAGGAAGAGGGAAGAGGCAGAGGGGGTGGAAGTGTGCGTGTGCACAGTCTCTGAATCTTAAAAACATCTGATTGAATCCAGGAAGAGGGAAGCGGGAAAGAGGCTGGAAGTGTGTGGATATGCACCAGCTGTGAGTTTTAAAACCGTCTGAGTGATTTCAGGAAGAGGGAAGAGACATAGGGGCTGAAAGAATGTATGTGTGCACAGGCTGTGAATCTTAAAAACATCTGATTGAATCCAGGAAGAGGGGAGAGGCAGAGGGGCTGGAAGTGTGTGTGCATGTGCACAGGCTGTGAATCTTAAAAACATCTGAGTGAGTCCAGGGAGGGGGAAGAGGCAGAGTGTCTGGAAGTGTGTGGATGGTCACCAGCTGTGAATCTTAAAAACATCTGAGTGAGTCCAGGAAGGGGGAAGAGGCAGAGGGGCAGAAAGAATGAGTGCTTGTGCAGTGGCTGTGAGTTTTAAAAATGTCTGAGTGAATCAAGGAAGAGGGAAGAGGCAGAGGGGGTGGAAGTGTGCGTGTGCACAGTCTCTGAATCTTAAAAACATCTGATTGAATCCAGGAAGAGGGAAGCGGGAAAGAGGCTGGAAGTGTGTGGATATGCACCAGCTGTGAGTTTTAAAACCGTCTGAGTGATTTCAGGAAGAGGGAAGAGACATAGGGGCTGAAAGAATGTATGTGTGCACAGGCTGTGAATCTTAAAAACATCTGATTGAATCCAGGAAGAGGGGAGAGACAGAGGGGCTGGAAGTGTGTGTGCATGTGCACAGGCTGTGAATCTTAAAAACATCTGAGTGAGTCCAGGGAGGGGGAAGAGGCAGAGTGTCTGGAAGTGTGTGGATGGTCACCAGCTGTGAATCTTAAAAACATCTGAGTGAGTCCAGGAAGGGGGAAGAGGCAGAGTGGCTGGAAGTGTGTCTCTGTGTGCATAGGCTGTGACTTTTAAAAACATCTGAGTGAATCAAGGAGGAGGGGAGAGAGAGGGGGGCTGGAAGTGTGTGTTGTATACTGGCTGTGAGTCTTAAAACTGTCTGAGTGATTCGAGGAATAGGGAAGAGACAGAGGGGCTGGAAGTGCGTGTGCACAGGCTGTGCATTTTAAAACAGTCTGGGTGAATCCAGCTAGAGGGGAGAGGCAGAGGGGCTGGAAGTGTGTGTCCATGTTCACAGGCTGTGAATCTTAAAAACATCTGAGTGAGTCCAGGGAGGGGGAAGAGGCAGAGTGGCTGGAAGTGTGTGGATGGTCACCAGCTGTGAATCTTAAAAACATCTGAGTGAGTCCTGGAAGGGGGAAGAGGCAGAGCGGCTGGAAGTGTGTGAATGTGCACCAGCTATGACTTAAAACCATCTGAGTGAATCCAGGAAGAAGGAAGAGGCAGAGTGGCTGGAAGTGTGTGTCCGTGTGCACAGGCTGTGAGTTTTAAAACTGGCTGGGTGAATCCAGGAAGAGGGAAGAGGCAGATGGGGTGGAAGTGTGTGCATGTGCACCAGCTGTGAGTTTTAAAAATGTCTCAGTGAGTCCAGGAAGAGGGAAGAGGCAGCGGGGCTGGTAGTGTGTGGATATGCACCCGCTGTGAGTCTTAAAACCTTTTGAGTGAATCCCGGAATAGGGAATAGGCAAAGGGGCTGGAAGTGTCTGTGTGTGCACCAGCTGTGAGTTTTAAAACCGTCTGAGTGAACCCAGGAAGAGGGAAGAGGCAGAGGGGCTGGTAGTGTGTGGATGTGCACCAGCTGTGAGTCTTAAAACGGTCTGAGTGAATCCAGAAAGAGGGAAGAGGCCGAGAGTCTGGAAGTGTGTGGATGTGCACAGGCTGTGAGTCTTAAAAACGTCTGATTGAATCCAGGAAGAGGCAGAGGGTCTGGAAGTGTGTGGATATGCACCAGCTGTGAATTTTAAAACCGTCTGAGTGAGTTTAGGAAGAGGGAAGAGACAGAGGGGCAGAAAGAGTCAGTGCCTGTGCAGTGGCTGTGAGTTTTTAAAAGGTCTGAGTGAATCCAGGAAGAGGGGAGAGGCAGAGGGGCTAGAAGTGTGTGGAAGTGCACCAGCTGTGTGTTTTAAAAACGTCTAAGTGAATTCAGGAAGATGGAAGAGACAGAGGGGCTGAAACGGTGTGTTCGTGTGCACAGGCTGTGAGTCTTAAAAACGTCTGATTGAATCCAGGAAGAGGGAAGGGGCAGAGGGGCTGGAAGTTTGCGTGTGCACAGGCTGTGAAACTTAAAAACATCTGATTGAATCCAGGAAGAGGTAAGAGGCAGAGGGGCTGGAAGTGTGTGTTCGTGTGCACAGGTTGTGAGTTTTAAAACAGTCTGGATGAATCCAGGAAGAGGGGAGAGGCAGAGGGGCTGGAACTGTGTGTCCATATGCACAGGCTTTGAATATTAAAAACATCTGAGTGAGTCCAGGAAGGGGGAAGAGGCAGAGTGTCTGGAAGTGTGTGGATGTGCACCAGCTGTGAGTCTTAAAAACGTCTGATTGAATCCAGGAAGAGGTAAGAGGCAGAGGGTCTGGAAGTGTGTGGATATGCACCAGCTGTGAATTTTAAAACCGTCTGAGTGAGTTTAGGAAGAGGGAAGAGACAGAGGGGCAGAAAGAGTCAGTGCCTGTGCAGTGGCTGTGAGTTTTTAAAAGGTCTGAGTGAGTCCAGGAAGAGGGAAGAGGCAGAGAGGCTGGAAGTGTGTGGATATGCACCATCTGTGAGTCTTAAAACCGTCTAAGTGAATTCAGGAAGAAGGAAGAGGCAGAGGGGCTGGAAGTGTGTGTCCGTGTGAACAGGCTGTGAGTTTTAAAACAAACTGGGTGAATCCAAGAAGAGGGAAGGGGTAGAGGGGCTGGAAGTGTGTGGATGTGCACCAGCTGTGAGTCTTAAAAACGTCTGATTGAATCCAGGAAGAGGGAAGAGGCAGAGGGTCTGGAAGTGTGTGGATATGCACCAGCTGTGAATTTTAAAACCGTCTGAGTGAGTTTAGGAAGAGGGAAGAGACAGAGGGGCAGAAAGAATGAGTGCCTGTGCAATGGCTGTGAGTTTTAAAAACGTCTGAGTGAACCCAGGAAGAGGGAAGAGGCAGAGGGGCTGGAAGTGTGTGGATGTGCACCAGCTGTGAGTCTTAAAACCGTCTGAGTGAATCCAGGAAAAGGGAAGAGGCAGAGGGGCTGGAAGTGTGTGTGCGTGTGCACAGGCTGTGGTTTTTAAAACAGTCTGGGTGAATCCAGGAAGAGGGGAGAGGCAGAGTGGCTGGAAGTGTGTGTCCATGTGCACAGGCTGTGAATCTTAAAAACATCTGAGTGAGTCCAGGAAGGGGGAAGAGGCAGAGGGTCTGGAAGTGTGTGGATGTGCACCGGCTGTGAGTTTTAAAAACGTCTGAGTGAATCCAGGAAGTGGGAAGAGGCAGAGTGGCTGGAAGTATGTGTCCGTGTGCACAGGCTGTGACTTTTAACAACATCTGAGTGAATCAAGGAGGAGGGAAGAGAGAGAGGGGCTGGAAGTGTGTGTTGTATAATGGCTGTGAGTCTTAAAACCGTCTGAGTGAATCGAGGAATAGGGAAGAGGCAGAGGGGCTGGAAGTGCGTGTGCGTGTGCACAGGCTGTGCGTTTTAAAACAGTCTGGGTGAATCCAGGAAGAGGGGAGAGGCAGAGGGGCTGGAAGTGTGTGTCCATGTGCACAGGCTGTGAATCTTAAAAACATCTGAGTGAGTCCAGGGAGGGGGAAGACGCAGAGTGGCTGGAAGTGTGTGGATGGTCACCAGCTGTGAATCTTAAAAACATCTGAGTGAGTCCAGGAAGGGGGAAGAGGCAGAGCGGCTGGAAGTGTGTGAATGTGCACCAGCTATGACTTAAAACCATCTGAGTGAATCCAGGAAGAAGGAAGAGGTAGAGTGGCTGGAAGTGTGTGTCCGTGTGAACAGGCTGTGAGTTTTAAAACACAGTGGGTGAATCCAAGAAGAGGGAAGGGGCAGAGGGGCTGGAAGTGTGTGGATGGTCACCAGCTGTGAGTCTTAAAAACGTCTGATTGAATCCTGGAAGAGGGAAGAGGCAGAGGGTCTGGAAGTGTGTGGATATGCACCAGTTGTGAATTTTAAAACCGTCTGAGTGAGTTTAGGAAGAGGGAAGAGACAGAGGGGCAGAAAGAGTCAGTGCCTGTGTAGTGGCTGCGAGTATTAAAAAGGTCTGAGTGAATTCAGGAAGATGGAAGAGACAGAGGGGCTGAAAGAGTGTGTTCGTGTGCACAGGCTGTGAGTTTTAAAACAGTCTGGATGAATCCAGGAAGAGGGGAGAGGCAGAGGGGCTGGAAGTTTGCGTGTGTACAGGCTGTGAAACTTAAAAACATCTGATTGAATCCAGGAAGAGGTAAGAGGCAGAGGGGCTGGTAGTGTGTGTTCGTGTGCACAGGCTGTGAGTTTTAAAACAGTCTGGATGAATCCAGGAAGAGGGGAGAGGCAGAGGGGCTGGAACTGTGTGTCCATATGCACAGGCTTTGAATATTAAAAACATCTGAATGAGTCCAGGAAGGGGGAAGAGGCAGAGTGTCTGGAAGTGTGTGGATGTGCACCAGCTGTGAGTTTTAAAACCGTCTGAGTGAATCCAGGAAGAGGGAAGAGGCAGAGGGGCAGAAAGAATGAGTGCTTGTGCAGTGGCTGTGAGTTTTAAAAATGTCTGAGTGAATCAAGGAAGAGGGAAGAGGCAGAGGGGGTGGAAGTGTGCGTGTGCACAGTCTCTGAATCTTAAAAACATCTGATTGAATCCAGGAAGAGGGAAGCGGGAAAGAGGCTGGAAGTGTGTGGATATGCACCAGCTGTGAGTTTTAAAACCGTCTGAGTGATTTCAGGAAGAGGGAAGAGACATAGGGGCTGAAAGAATGTATGTGTGCACAGGCTGTGAATCTTAAAAACATCTGATTGAATCCAGGAAGAGGGGAGTGGCAGAGGGGCTGGAAGTGTGTGTGCATGTGCACAGGCTGTGAATCTTAAAAACATCTGAGTGAGTCCAGGGAGGGGGAAGAGGCAGAGTGTCTGGAAGTGTGTGGATGGTCACCAGCTGTGAATCTTAAAAACATCTGAGTGAGTCCAGGAAGGGGGAAGAGGCAGAGTGGCTGGAAGTGTGTCTCTGTGTGCATAGGCTGTGACTTTTAAAAACATCTGAGTGAATCAAGGAGGAGGGGAGAGAGAGGGGGGCTGGAAGTGTGTGTTGTATACTGGCTGTGAGTCTTAAAACTGTCTGAGTGATTCGAGGAATAGGGAAGAGACAGAGGGGCTGGAAGTACGTGTGCACAGGCTGTGCATTTTAAAACAGTCTGGGTGAATCCAGCTAGAGGGGAGAGGCAGAGGGGCTGGAAGTGTGTGTCCATGTTCACAGGCTGTGAATCTTAAAAACATCTGAGTGAGTCCAGGGAGGGGGAAGAGGCAGAGTGGCTGGAAGTGTGTGGATGGTCACCAGCTGTGAATCTTAAAAACATCTGAGTGAGTCCTGGAAGGGGGAAGAGGCAGAGCGGCTGGAAGTGTGTGAATGTGCACCAGCTATGACTTAAAACCATCTGAGTGAATCCAGGAAGAAGGAAGAGGCAGAGTGGCTGGAAGTGTGTGTCCGTGTGCACAGGCTGTGAGTTTTAAAACTGGCTGGGTGAATCCAGGAAGAGGGAAGAGGCAGATGGGGTGGAAGTGTGTGCATGTGCACCAGCTGTGAGTTTTAAAAAAGTCTCAGTGAGTCCAGGAAGAGGGAAGAGGCAGAGGGGCTGGTAGTGTGTGGATATGCACCCGCTGTGAGTCTTAAAAATATCTGATTGAATCCAGGAAGAGGGAAGAGGCAGAGGGGCTGGAAGTGTGCGTGTGCACAGGCTGTGAAACTTAAAAACGTCTGATTGGATCCAGGAAGAGGGAAGAGGCAGAGGGTCTGGAAGTGTGTGGATATGCACCAGCTGTGAATTTTAAAACCTTCTGAGTGAGTTTAGGAAGAGGGAAGAGACAGAGGGGCAGAAAGAGTCAGTGCCTGTGCAGTGGCTGTGAGTTTTTAAAAAGTCTGAGCGAATCCAGGAAGAGGGAAGAGGCAGAGGGGCTAGACGTGTGTGGAAGTGCACCAGCTGTGAGTTTCAAAAACGTCTGAGTGAATTCAGGAAGATGGAAGAGACAGAGGGGCTGAAAGAGTGTGTTCGTGTGCACAGGCTGTGAGTCTTAAAAACGTCTGATTGAATCCAGGAAGAGGGAAGGGGCAGAGGGGCTGGAAGTGTGTAAGTGTGTGCACAGGCTGTGAGTTTTAAAACAGTCTGAATATATCCAGGAAGAGGAGAAAGGCAGAGGGGCTGTAAGTGTGTGCATGTGCACAGGCTGTGAGTCTTAAAACTTTTTGATTGAATCCAGGAAGAGGGAAGAGGCAGAGAGGCTGGAAGTGTGTGGATGTCCACCAGCTGTGAGTCTTAAAACCGTCTAAGTGAATTCAGGAAGATGGAAGAGGCAAAGTGGCTGGAAGTGTGTGTCCGTGTGAACAGGCTGTGAGCTTTAAAACAAACTGGGTGAATCCAAGAAGAGGGAAGGGGCAGAGGGGCTGGAAGTGTGTGGATGTGCACCAGCTGTGAGTCTTAAAAACGTCTAAGTGAATTAAGGAAGAAGGAAGAGGCAGAGTGGCTGGAAGTGTGTGTCCGTGTGAACAGGCTGTGAGTTTTAAAACAAACTGGGTGAATCCAAGAAGAGGGAAGGGGCAGAGGGGCTGGAAGTGTGTGAATGTGCACCAGCTATGACTTAAAACCATCTGAGTGAATCCAGGAAGAAGGAAGAGGCAGAGTGGCTGGAAGTGTGTGTCCGTGTGAACAGGCTGTGAGTTTTAAAACAAATTGGGTGAATCCAAGAAGAGGGAAGGGGCAGAGGGGCTGGCAGTGTGTGGATGTGCACCAGCTGTGAGTCTTAAAAACGTCTGATTGAATCCAGGAAGAGGGAAGAGGCAGAGGGTCTGGAAGTGTGTGGATATGCACCAGCTGTGAATTTTAAAACCGTCTGAGTGAGTTTAGGAAGAGGGAAGAGACAGAGGGGCAGAAAGAGTCAGTGCCTGTGCAGTGGCTGTGAGATTTTAAAAATTCTGAGTGAATCCAGGAAGAGGGAAGAGGCAGAGGGGCTAGAAGTGTGTGGAAGTGCACCAGCTGTGAGTTTTAAAAACGTCTGAGTGAATTCAGGAAGATGGAAGAGACAGAGGGGCTCAAAGAGTGTGTTCGTGTGCACAGGCTGTGAGTCTTAAAAACGTCTGATTGAATCCAGGAAGAGGGAAGGGGCAGAGGGGCTGGAAGTGTGTAAGTGTGTGCACAGGCTGTGAGTTTTAAAACAGTCTGAATATATCCAGGAAGAGGAGAGAGGCAGAGGGGCTGTAAGTGTGTGCATGTGCAGAAGCTGTGAGTCTTAAAACCGTCTAAGTGAATTCAGGAAGAAGGAAGAGGCAGAGGGGCTGGAAGTGTGTGGATGTCCACCAGCTGTGAGTCTTAAAACCATCTAAGTGAATTCAGGAAAAAGGAAGAGGCAGAGGGGCTGAAAGAGTGTGTTCGTGTGCACAGGCTGTGAGTCTTAAAAACGTCTGAGTGAGTCCAGGAGGAGGCAGAGTGGCTGGAAGTGTGTATGCGTGTGCACAGACTGTGAGTTTTAAAACAGGCTGGGTGAATCCAGGAAAAGGGGAGAGGCAGAGGGGCTGGAAGTGTGTGTGCATGTGCACAGGCTGTGAATCTTAAAAACATCTGAGTGAGTCCAGGAAGGGGGAAGAGGCAGAGGAGCAGAAAGAATGAGTGCCTGTGCAATGGCTGTGAGTTTTAAAAACGTCTGAGTGAACCCAGGAAGAGGGAAGAGGCAGAGGGGCTGGAAGTGTGTGGATGTGCACCAGCTGTGAGTCTTAAAACCGTCTGAGTGAATCCAGGAAGGGGGAATAGGCAGAGGGGTTGGAAGTGTGTGTGCGTGTGCACAGGCTGTGATTTTTAAAACAGTCTGGGTGAATCCAGGAAGAGGGGAGAGGCAGAGTGGCTGGAAGTGTGTGTCCATGTGCACAGGCTGTGAATCTTAAAAACATCTGAGTGAGTCCAGGAAGGGGGAAGAGGCAGAGGGTCTGGAAGTGTGTGGATGTGCACCGGCTGTGAGTTTTAAAAACGTCTGAGTGAATCCAGGAAGTGGGAAGAGGCAGAGTGGCTGGAAGTATGTGTCCGTGTGCACAGGCTGTGACTTTTAAAAACATCTGAGTGAATCAAGGAGGAGGGAAGAGAGAGAGGGGCTGGAAGTGTGTGTCCATATGCACAGGCTTTGAATGTTAAAAACATCTGAGTGAGTCCAGGAAGGGGGAAGAGGCAGAGTGTCTGGAAGTGTGTGGATGTGCACCAGCTGTGAGTTTTAAAAACGTCTGAGTGAATCCAGGAAGAGGGAAGAGGCAGAGGGGCGGAAAGAGTGAGTGCCTTTGCAGTGGCTGTGAGTTTTAAAAACGTCTGAGTGAACCCAGGAAGAGGGAAGAGGCAGAGGGGCTGGAAGTGTGTGGATGTGCACCAGCTGTGAGTCTTAAAACCGTCTGAGTGAATCCAGGAAGGGGGAAGAGGCAGAGGGGTTGGAAGTGTGTGTGCGTGTGCACAGGCTGTGATTTTTAAAACAGTCTGGGTGAATCCAGGAAGAGGGGAGAGGCAGAGTGGCTGGAAGTGTGTGTCCATGTGCACAGGCTGTGAATCTTAAAAACATCTGAGTGAGTCCAGGAAGGGGGAAGAGGCAGAGGGTCTGGAAGTGTGTGGATGTGCACCGGCTGTGAGTTTTAAAAACGTCTGAGTGAATCCAGGAAGTGGGAAGAGGCAGAGTGGCTGGAAGTATGTGTCCGTGTGCACAGGCTGTGACTTTTAAAAACATCTGAGTGAATCAAGGAGGAGGGAAGAGAGAGAGGGGCTGGAAGTGTGTGTTGTATAATGGCTGTGAGTTTAAAAACCGTCTGAGTGAATCGAGGAATAGGGAAGAGGCAGAGGGGCTGGAAGTGCGTGTCCGTATGCACAGGTTGTGCGTTTTAAAACAGTCTGGGTGAATCCAGGAAGAGGGGAGAGGCAGAGGGGCTGGAAGCGTGTGTCCATGTGCACAGGCTGTGAATCTTAAAAACATCT
This sequence comes from Natrix helvetica, assembly GCF_964273705.1. Taxonomy (NCBI): domain Eukaryota; kingdom Metazoa; phylum Chordata; class Lepidosauria; order Squamata; family Natricidae; genus Natrix; species Natrix helvetica. Next base: position 39,072,709 of record NC_138555.1, on the reverse strand, counting down.
GAGTGAGTCCAGGAAGGGGGAAGAGGCAGAGCGGCTGGAAGTGTGTGAATGTGCACCAGCTATGACATAATAATAATAATAATAATAATAATAATAATAATAATAATAATAATAATAATAATAATAATAATAATTTTATTTGATTAGCCGCAACCCTCTCCCGAAGGACTCGGGGCGGCGTACAATCAAAACAGATAAAATACAGATAAAGACAAACATATATACATAAAGAACAAAGACATATACATGTGCATGGAGGAGGTAGACTCATAAGTGAAAGACAATTAAAAAACACAATTTAAAATCCCATTAAATAAAATTACTGAATTAAAAAACCCATCAGGAGCGTTATGAAGTTATGATTGAGCCAGGCCGGCTATTTGGAATAGGTGGGTCTTGAGCTTTATACAGAAGGAGCGGAGGTCAGTAGTGGTCCTAATATCCGGGGGGAGGTCATTCCACAGGGCTGGGCCCGCCACAGAGAAGGCTCTGCTCCTAGGCGCCGCCCCATGGCACTGTCTGGTGGACGGCACCTGGAGAAGTCCCTCTCTGTGCGAGCGGATGGGTCGTAGGGATGTATGGGGCAGAATACGATCCCGCAGGTAACTAGGTCCTGAGCCATGGAGCGCTTTAAAGATCGTAATGAAGACCTTGAAACGCACCCGATAGACCACAGGAAGCCAGTGCAGCTCGCGCAGGAGAGGTGTCACATGGGAGTACTTAGTACTCCCCATAATCACCCGCGCGGCCGCATTCTGGACCAACTGCAGTCTCCGAGTGCATTTCAAGGGAAGCCCCATGTAGAGAGCGTTACAGTAGTCCAGGCGAGACGTCACCAGCGCATGGGTGACTGTGCGTAGGGCGTCCCGGTCCAATAGGGGGCGCAATTGGCGCACCAGGCGAACCTGGTGGAACGCCCCCCTGGCCACGGCTGTCACATGGTCATCCATGGACAGCCTGGCATCCAGGAGGACACCCAAACTGCGCGCCCGCTCCACGGGGGCGAGTTGAATGCCCCCAATGGCCAGAGATGGAATTAACTGGTTGAACCAGGGGGCCGGAACCCACAGCCACTCCGTCTTGGAAGGGTTGAGCTTGAGTCGGTTGTCATCCATCCAGACCCGTACGGCTTCCACACACCGGGACATCACTTCGACGGCCTCGTTGGGGTGGTTCGGGGTGGAAATGTACAGCTGAGTATCATCAGCGTACAGATGATATCCCACCCCGAAACCACGGATGATCTCACCCAGCGGCTTCATGTATGTGTTGAACAGGAGTGGCGAGAGGACCGACCCCTGTGGCACCCCACAAGTAAGGGGGCTTAGGGTTGACCTCTGCTCCCCTGCCAACACACGTTGCGTCCGGCCAGAGAGGTAGAAGCCGAACCACTGCAAAACGGTGCCCCGGACCCCCAACCCCTCCAGTCGGTGCAACAGGATACCATGGTCGATGGTATCAAAAGCCGCCGAGAGGTCTAATAGGACCAGGATAGAGGAACAACCCCTATCTCTGGCCCTCCAGAGATCATCCACCAACGCGACCAAGGCCGTCTCTGTACTGTGCCCGGGGCGAAAGCCGGACTGGCGCGGGTCTAGATAATCATTCTCCTCCAGATGTCGTGGGAACTGAGAAGCCACCACACTCTCTACAACCTTCGCCAAAAAGGGAAGGTTGGAGACAGGACGATAATTGGCCAGCTCCGTAGGGTCCAGGGAAGGCCTCTTGAGCAAGGGTCTCACCACCGCCTCTTTCAAGGCGGCCGGAAGAGACCCCTCACCCAACGAAGCGTTCACTAGGCCCAGGAGCCAGTCGCGTGTAACCTCCCAGGATGCCAGTACAAGCCAGGAGGGACACGGGTCCAGTAAACATGTGGTAGGTCGCAGTCGTCCACGCAATCTGTCCAAATCCTCGATGACAACCAAGTCAAACTCCTCCCAAAAAGGTTTCTCAAGACTCGCCATTGGCGTCTCGACTGGGCCACTGAAGGGGACCCAATCCTTCCGGATTTGAGCGACTTTATCCTGCAGATATTTCCCAAATTCCTCTGCCCTACCCTGTAAAGGGGCCTCCCGCGGCCTCTGAAACAGAAGGGAGCGGGACACCCGAAACAGGGCGGCAGGGCGGTTCTCTGCGGATGCAATGAGAGCGGTACAATATTGGAGTTTGGCCGTTCTCAATGCCACTAGGTACGTCCTTAAATGGGCTCGTACCTGTGCTCTGTCAAATTCGGATCGGGAGGATCTCCAACGACTCTCTAGGCATCTCTTGCGGCGCTTCATCACCCTTAGCTCCTCGGTAAACCAAGGAGCCAGGGTGGATCGTTGCCGCCGGAGAGGCCGCAAAGGCGCCACCCGGTTCAAGGCCCCGGTAGTCGCATTATTCCACGCGGCCACCAGGTCCTCTACCCGAGGGCGGGTCAGGGCTGCAGGAGGTGGCCCAAGCTCCGTCTGGAACCTATCTGGTTCCATCAGGCGTCTGGGGCGGAACCATCTAGTGTTTTACGGTTCCGCCTCCCCGCAGCGAGGGGTAGCACCAGGGAAGTCAAGTCGGAGGAGTGAGTGATCTGACCATGACAGAGGAGTGATGGTTGAATTCACTCCTCCCAGATCACTCAACCACTGGCTAGAGACAAAAACAAGGTCCAAGGTGTGACCTCCCTCATGTGTCGGGCCCTGAATCATTTGAGTCAGGTCCATGGCTATCATGGAAGCCATGAACTCCCGAACCCCCTCTGATGCTTCTACCACCGATGGCAGGTTAAAATCCCCCATCACTAGAAGATTGGGGGTCTCAACCGCCACCGATGCGATCAGCTCAAGGAGCTCAGGCAGGGTCGCTGATGGCAGGGTCGCTTAAAACCATCTGAGTGAATCCAGGAAGAAGGAAGAGGCAGAGTGGCTGGAAGTGTGTGTCCGTGTGAACAGGCTGTGAGTTTTAAAACACAGTGGGTGAATCCAAGAAGAGGGAAGGGGCAGAGGGGCTGGAAGTGTGTGGATGTGCACCAGCTGTGAGTCTTAAAAACGTCTGATTGAATCCAGGAAGAGGGAAGAGGCAGAGGGTCTGGAAGTGTGTGGATATGCACCAGTTGTGAATTTTAAAACCGTCTGAGTGAGTTTAGGAAGAGGGAAGAGACAGAGGGGCAGAAAGAGTCAGTGCCTGTGTAGTGGCTGCGAGTATTAAAAAGGTCTGAGTGAATTCAGGAAGATGGAAGAGACAGAGGGGCTGAAAGAGTGTGTTCGCGTGCACAGGCTGTGAGTCTTAAAAACGTCTGATTGAATCCAGGAAGAGGGAAGGGGCAGAGGGGCTGGAAGTTTGCGTGTGCACAGGCTGTGAAACTTAAAAACATCTGATTGAATCCAGGAAGAGGTAAGAGGCAGAGGGGCTGGAAGTGTGTGTTCGTGTGCACAGGCTGTGAGTTTCAAAACAGTCTGTATGAATCCAGGAAAAGGGGAGAGGCAGAGGGGCTGGAACTGTGTGTCCATATGCACAGGCTTTGAATATTAAAAACATCTGAGTGAGTCCAGGAAGGGGGAAGAGACAGAGTGTCTGGAAGTGTGTGGATGTGCACCAGCTGTGAGATTTAAAAACGTCTGAGTGAATCCAGGAAGAGGGAAGAGGCAGAGGGGCGGAAAGAGTGAGTGCCTTTGCAGTGGCTGTGAGTTTTAAAAATGTCTCAGTGAATCGAGGAAGAGGGAAGAGGCAGAGGGGGTGGAAATGTGCGTGTGCACAGTCTCTGAATCTTAAAAACATCTGATTGAATCCAGGAAGAGGGAAGCGGGAAAGAGGCTGGAAGTGTGTGGATATGCACCAGCTGTGAGTTTTAAAACCGTCTGAGTGATTTCAAGAAGAGGGAAGAGACATAGGGGCTGAAAGAATGTATGTGTGCACAGGCTGTGAATCTTAAAAACATCTGATTGAATCCAGGAAGAGGGAAGAGGCAGAGGGGCTGGAAGTGTGTGTCCGTGTGCACAGGCTGTGAGTTTTAAAAGTGTCTGGGTGAATCCAGGAAGAGGGAAGAGGCAGATGGGGTGGAAGTGTGTGCATTTGCACCAGCTGTGAGTTTTAAAAAAGTCTCAGTGAGTCCAGGAAGAGGGAAGAGGCAGAGGGGCTGGTAGTGTGTGGATATGCACCAGCTGTGTGTCTTAAAACCTTCTGAGTGAATCCCGGAATAGGGAATAGGCAAAGGGGCTAGAAGTGTGTGGATGTGCACCAGCTGTGAGTTTTAAAACCATCTGAGTGAATTCAGGAAGAAGGAAAAGACAGAGTGGCTGAAAGAGTGTGTTCATCTGCACAGGCTGTGAGTCTTAAAACCTTCTGAGTGAATCCCGGAATAGGGAAGAGGCAGATGGGGTGGAAGTGTGTGCATGTGCACCAGCTGTGAGTTTTAAAAAAGTCTCAGTGAGTCCAGGAAGAGGGAAGAGGCAAAGGGGCCTGAAGTGTGTGGATGTGCACCAGCTTTGAGTTTTAAAACCGTCTGATTGAATCCAGGAAGAGGGAAGAGGCAGAGGGTCTGGAAGTGTGTGGATATGCACCAGTTGTGAATTTTAAAACCGTCTGAGTGAGTTTAGGAAGAGGGAAGAGACAGGGGGGCAGAAAGAGTCAGTGCCTGTGCAGTGGCTGTGAGTTTTAAAAAGGTCTGAGTGAATTCAGGAAGATGGAAGAGACAGAGGGGCTGAAAGAGTGTGTTCGCGTGCACAGGCTGTGAGTCTTAAAAACGTCTGATTGAATCCAGGAAGAGGGAAGGGGCAGAGGGGCTGGAAGTTTGCGTGTGCACAGGCTGTGAAACTTAAAAACATCTGATTGAATCCAGGAAGAGGTAAGAGGCAGAGGGGCTGGAAGTGTGTGTTCGTGTGCACAGGCTGTGAGTTTCAAAACAGTCTGTATGAATCCAGGAAAAGGGGAGAGGCAGAGGGGCTGGAACTGTGTGTCCATATGCACAGGCTTTGAATATTAAAAACATCTGAGTGAGTCCAGGAAGGGGGAAGAGACAGAGTGTCTGGAAGTGTGTGGATGTGCACCAGCTGTGAGATTTAAAAACGTCTGAGTGAATCCAGGAAGAGGGAAGAGGCAGAGGGGCGGAAAGAGTGAGTGCCTTTGCAGTGGCTGTGAGTTTTAAAAATGTCTCAGTGAATCGAGGAAGAGGGAAGAGGCAGAGGGGGTGGAAATGTGCGTGTGCACAGTCTCTGAATCTTAAAAACATCTGATTGAATCCAGGAAGAGGGAAGCGGGAAAGAGGCTGGAAGTGTGTGGATATGCACCAGCTGTGAGTTTTAAAACCGTCTGAGTGATTTCAAGAAGAGGGAAGAGACATAGGGGCTGAAAGAATGTATGTGTGCACAGGCTGTGAATCTTAAAAACATCTGATTGAATCCAGGAAGAGGGAAGAGGCAGAGGGGCTGGAAGTGTGTGTCCGTGTGCACAGGCTGTGAGTTTTAAAAGTGTCTGGGTGAATCCAGGAAGAGGGAAGAGGCAGATGTGGTGGAAGTGTGTGCATTTGCACCAGCTGTGAGTTTTAAAAAAGTCTCAGTGAGTCCAGGAAGAGGGAAGAGGCAGAGGGGCTGGTAGTGTGTGGATATGCACCAGCTGTGTGTCTTAAAACCTTCTGAGTGAATCCCGGAATAGGGAATAGGCAAAGGGGCTAGAAGTGTGTGGATGTGCACCAGCTGTGAGTTTTAAAACCATCTGAGTGAATTCAGGAAGAAGGAAAAGACAGAGTGGCTGAAAGAGTGTGTTCATGTGCACAGGCTGTGAGTCTTAAAACCTTCTGAGTGAATCCCGGAATAGGGAAGAGGCAGATGGGGTGGAAGTGTGTGCATGTGCACCAGCTGTGAGTTTTAAAAAAGTCTCAGTGAGTCCAGGAAGAGGGAAGAGGCAAAGGGGCCTGAAGTGTGTGGATGTGCACCAGCTTTGAGTTTTAAAACCGTCTGATTGAATCCAGGAAGAGGGAAGAGGCAGAGGGTCTGGAAGTGTGTGGATATGCACCAGTTGTGAATTTTAAAACCGTCTGAGTGAGTTTAGGAAGAGGGAAGAGACAGGGGGGCAGAAAGAGTCAGTGCCTGTGCAGTGGCTGTGAGTTTTAAAAAGGTCTGAGTGAACCCAGGAAGAGGGAAGAGGCAGAGGGGCTGGAAGTGTGTGGATGTGCACCAGCTGTGAGTCTTAAAACCGTCTGAGTGAATCCAGGAAGGGGGAAGAGGCAGAGGGGCTGGAAGTGTGTGTGCGTGTGCACAGGCTGTGATTTTTAAAACAGTCTGGGTGAATCCAGGAAGAGGGGAGAGGCAGAGGGGCTGGAAGTGTGTGTCCATGTGCACAGGCTGTGAATCTTAAAAACATCTGAGTGTGTCCAGGAAGGGGGAAGCGGGAAAGAGGCTGGAAGTGTGTGGATATGCACCAGCTGTGAGTCTGAAAACCGTCTGAGTGAATCCAGGAAGAGGGAAGAGGCAGAGAGGCTGGAAGTGTGTGGATGTTCACCGGATGTGAGTCTGAAAACCATCTGAGTGAATCCAGGAAGAGGGGAGAGGCAGAGGTGATGGAAGTTTGTCCTTGTGCACCGGCTGTGAGTTTTAAAACCGTCTGATTGAATCCAGGAATAGGGAATTTAATTTAATTTAATTTAATTTAATGCTTCTAGACCGCCCCCTCTCCCGAAAGGGAGAGGGGGCGGTCTAGAGTTCATACAAAATATATCAGATACAATAAAATTAAGTATGTACAGTTAACAGTTGACATGGAGGAGGTAAGAACAGTTGACATGGAGGAGGTAAGAATGACATTAAAAGAACTGTACAAAGCAGATTAAAATAAGTTCAAACCCCTAAAAACAAATACAGTGAATTAAAAAACCCCTAAAATAACCAGATATAGAGGCAAGGGGAAGAGGCAAGGGGATGGAGGTGTGTGTGTGTGCACAGGCTGTGAGTTTTAAAACAGTCTGAGTGAATCCAGGAAGAGGGGAGAGGCAGAGGGGCTGGAAGTCCGTGTACATGTGCACAGGCTGTGAGTTTTAACAAACATCTGAGTGAATCCACGAATAGGGAAGAGGCAGAGTGGCTGGAATCGTTTGGATGTGCACAGGCTGTGAGTCTGAAAACCGTCTGAGTGAATCCAGGAAGAGGGATGAGGCAGAGTGGCTGGAATTGTGGATGTGCACCTGCTGTGAGTCTTAAAACCGCCTGAGTGAATCCAGGAAGAGGGAAGAGGCAGAGGGGCTGGAATCGTGTGGATGTGCACAGGCTGTGAGTCCGAAAACCGTCTGATTGAATCCAGGAAGAGGATTGTGTGTTGGCAGGGGGGCAGAGGTCGACCCTAAGCCCCCTTACTTGTGGGGTGCCACAGGGGTCGGTCCTCTCGCCGCTCCTGTTCAACACATACATGAAGCCGCTGGGTGAGATCATCCGTGGTTTCGGGGTGGGATATCATCTGTACGCTGATGATACTCAGCTGTACATTTCCACCCCGAACCACCCCAACGAGGCCATCGAAGTGATGTCCCGGTGTGTGGAAGCCGTACGGGTCTGGATGGATGACAACCGACTCAGGCTCAACCCTTCCAAGACGGAGTGGCTGTGGGTTCCGGCCCCCCGGTTCAACCAGATAATTCCATCTCTGGCCATTGGGGGCATTCAACTCGCCCCCGTGGAGGGGGCGCGCAATTTGGGCGTCCTCCTGGATGCCAGGCTGTCCATGGATGAACATGTGACAGCCGTGGCCAGGGGGGCGTTCCACCAGGTTCGCCTAGTGCGCCAATTGCGCCCCCTATTGGACCGGGACGCCTTACGCACAGTCACCCATGCGCTGGTGACGTCTCGCCTGGACTACTGTAACGCTCTCTACATGGGGCTCCCCTTGAAATGCACTCGGAGACTGCAGTTGGTCCAGAATGCGGCCGCGCGGGTGATTATGGGGAGTACCAAGTACTCCCATGTGACACCTCTCCTGCGCGAGCTGCACTGGCTTCCTGTGGTCTATCGAGTGCGTTTCAAGGTTTTGATTACGATCTTTAAAGCGCTCCATGGCTCAGGACCTAGTTACCTGCGGGATCGTATTCTGCCCCATACATCCCTACGACCCATCCGCTCGCACAGAGAGGGACTTCTCCAGGTGCCGTCTACCAGACAGTGCCATGGGGCGGCGCCTAGGAGCAGAGCCTTCTCTGTGGCGGGCCCAGCCCTGTGGAATGACCTCCCCCCGCATATTAGGACTATTACTGACCTCCGCTCCTTCCGTGTCAAGCTCAAGACCCACCTTTTCCAAATAGCTGGCCTGGCTCGACCATAACTTAGTAACGCTCCTGATGGGTTTTTTAATTTGGTAATTTTATTAGGGGATTTTAAACTGTATTTTTAACTGTCTTTCACTTAAGTCCATCCTCCTCCATGCACATATGTATATGTCTCTGTTTTTTGTATATATGTTTGTCTTATGTGTATTTTTATCTGTTTGATTGTACGCCGCCCCGAGGCCTTCGGGAGAGGGTTGCGGCTAATCAAATAAAATTATTATTATTATTATAAGTTTGCGTGTGCACAGGCTGTGAAACTTAAAAACATCTGATTGAATCCAGAAAGAGGTAAGAGGCAGAGGGGCTGGAAGTGTGTGTTCGTGTGCACAGGCTGTGAGTTTTAAAACAGTCTGGATGAATCCAGGAAGAGGGGAGAGGCAGATGGGCTGGAACTGTGTGTCCATATGCACAGGCTTTGAATATTAAAAACATCTGAGTGAGTCCAGGAAGGGGGAAGAGGCAGAGTGTCTGGAAGTGTGTGGATGTGCACCAGCTGTGAGTTTTAAAAACGTCTGAGTGAATCCAGGAAGAGGGAAGAGGCAGAGGGGCAGAAAGAGTGAGTGCCTGTGCAGTGGCTGTGAGTTTTAAAAATGTCTGAGTGAATCGAGGAAGAGGGAAGAGGCAGAGGGGGTGGAAGTGTGCGTGTGCACAGTCTCTGAATCTTAAAAAGATCTGATTGAATCCAGGAAGAGGGAAGCGGGAAAGAGGCTGGAAGTGTGTGGATATGCACCAGCTGTGAGTTTTAAAACCGTCTGAGTGAATTCAGGAAGAAGGAAAAGACAGAGTGGCTGAAAGAGTGTGTTCATGTGCACAGGCTGTGAGTCTTAAAACCTTCTGAGTGAATCCCGGAATAGGGAAGAGGCAGATGGGGTGGAAGTGTGTGCATGTGCACCAGCTGTGAGTTTTAAAAAAGTCTCAGTGAGTCCAGGAAGTGGGAAGAGGCAAAGGGGCCTGAAGTGTGTGGATGTGCACCAGCTTTGAGTTTTAAAACCGTCTGATTGAATCCAGGAAGAGGGAAGAGGCAGAGGGTCTGGAAGTGTGTGGATGTGCACCAGTTGTGAGTCTTAAAACCGTCTGAGTGAATCCAGGAAGGGGGAAGAGGCAGAGGGGCTGGAAGTGTGTGTGTGTGTGCACAGGCTGTGAGTTTTAAAACAGTCTGGATGAATCCAGGAAGAGGGGAGAGGCAGATGGGCTGGAACTGTGTGTCCATATGCACAGGCTTTGAATATTAAAAACATCTGAGTGAGTCCAGGAAGGGGGAAGAGGCAGAGTGTCTGGAAGTGTGTGGATGTGCACCAGCTGTGAGTTTTAAAAACGTCTGAGTGAATCGAGGAAGAGGGAAGAGGCAGAGGGGGTGGAAGTGTGCGTGTGCACAGTCTCTGAATCTTAAAAAGATCTGATTGAATCCAGGAAGAGGGAAGCGGGAAAGAGGCTGGAAGTGTGTGGATATGCACCAGCTGTGAGTTTTAAAACCGTCTGAGTGATTTCAGGAAGAGGGAAGAGACAGTGGGGCTGAAAGAGTGTGTTCGTGTGCACAGGCTATGAGTCTTAAAAAGATCTGAGTGAATCGAGGTATAGGGAAGAGGCAGATGGGCTGGAAGTGTGTAAGTGTGTGCACAGGCTGTGACTTTTAAAATAGTCTGAATATATCCAGGAAGAGGAGAGAGGCAGAGGGGCTGTAAGTGTGTGCATGTGCACAGGCTGTGAGTCTTAAAACTGTTTGATTGAATCCAGGAAGAGGGAAGAGGCAGAGAGGCTGGAAGTGTGTGGATGTCCACCAGCTGTGAGTCTTAAAACCGTTTAAGTGAATTCAGGAAGAAGGAAGAGACAGAGGGGCTGAAAGAGTGTGTTCATGTGCACAGGCTGTGAGTCTTAAAACCTTCTGAGAGAATCTAGGAATAGGGAAGAGGCAAAGGGGCCTGAAGTGTGTGGATGTGCACCAGCTTTGAGTTTTAAAACCGTCTGAGTGAATTCAGGAAGACTGAAGAGACAGAGGGGCTGAAAGAGAGTGTTCGTGTGCACAGACTGTGAGTCTTAAAAAGATATGAGTGAATCGAGGTATAGGGAAGAGGCAGATGGGCTGGAAGTGTGTATGTGTGTGCACAGGCTGTGAGTTTTAAAACAGTCTGAATATATCCAAGAAGAGTAGAGAGGCAGAGGGGCTGTAAGTGTGTGCATGTGCACAGGATGTGAGTTTTAAAACCGCCTGAGTGAATCGAGGAAGAGGGAAGACGCAGAGGGGCTGGAAGTGTGTGGATGTTCATGAGCTGTGAGTCTTAAAACCGTCTGAGTGAATCCAGGAATAGGGAAGAGGCTGAGGGGCTCGAAGTGTGTGGATATGCACCAGCTGTGAGTTTTAAAACCGTCTGAGTGATTTCAGGAAGACAGAAGAGTCAGTGGGGCTGAAAGAGTGTGTTCGTGTGCAAAGGTTATGAGTCTTAAAAAGATTTGAGTGAATCGAGGTATAGGGAAGAGGCAGATGGGCTGGAAGTGTGTAAGTGTGTGCACAGGCTGTGAGTTTTAAAACAGTCTGAATACATCCAGGAAGAGGAGAGAGGCAGAGGGGCTGTAAGTGTGTGCATGTGCACAGGCTGTGAGTCTTAAAACTGTTTGATTGAATCCGGGAAGAGGGAAGAGGCAGAGAGGCTGGAAGTGTGTGGATGTCCACCAGCTGTGAGTCTTAAAACCGTTTAAGTGAATTCAGGAAGAAGGAAGAAGCAGAGGGGCTGGAAGTGTGTGTTCGTGTGCACAGGCTATGAGTCTTAAAAACGTCTGAGTGAGTCCAAGAAGAGGCAGAGTGGCTGGAAGTGTGTATGCGTGTGCACAGACTGTGAGTTTTAAAACAGGCTGGGTGAATCCAGGAAAAGGGGAGAGGCAGAGGGGCTGGAAGTGTGTGTCCATCTGCACAGGCTGTGAATCTTAAAAACATCTGAGTGAGTCCAGGAAGGGGGAAGAGGCAGAGGGGCAGAAAGAATGAGTGCCTGTGTAATGGCTGTGAGTTTTAAAAACATCTGAGTGAATCAAGGAAGAGGGAAGAGGCAGAGGGGCTGGAAGTGTGTGGATGTGCACCAGCTGTGAGTCTTAAAACCGTCTGAGTGAATCCAGGAAGGGGGAAGAGGTAGAGGGGCTGGAAGTGTGTGTCCGTGTGCACAGGCTGTGATTTTTAAAACATTCTGGGTGAATCCAGGAAGAGGGGAGAGGCAGAGTGGCTGGAAGTTTGTGTCCATGTGCACAGGCTGTGAATCTTAAAAACATCTGAGTGTGTCCAGGAAGGGGGAAGAGGCAGAGGGTCTGGAAGTCTGTGGATGTGCACCGGCTGTGAGTTTTAAAAACGTCTGAGTGAATCCAGGAAGTGGGAAGAGGCAGAGTGGCTGGAAGTGTGTGTCCGTGTGCACAGGCTGTGACTTTGAAAAACATCTGAGTGAATCAAGGAGGAGGGAAGAGAGAGAGGGGCTGGAAGTGTGTGTTGTATACTGGCTGTGAGTCTTAAAACCGTCTGTGTGAATCGAGGAATAGGGAAGAGTCAGAGGAGCTGGAAGTGCGTGTGCGTGTGCACAGGCTGTGCGTTTTAAAACAGTCTGGGTGAATCCAGGAAGAGGGGAGAGGCAGAGGGGATGGAAGTGTGTGTCCGTGTGCACAGGCTGTGACTTTTAAAAACATCTGAGTGAATCAAGGAGGAGGGAAGAGAGAGAGGGGCTGGAAGTGTGTGTTGTATACTGGCTGTGAGTCTTAAAACCGTCTGAGTGAATCGAGGATTAGGGAAGAGGTAGAGCGGCTGGAAGTGTGTGAATGTGCACCAGCTATGACTTAAAACCATCTGAGTGAATCCAGGAAGAAGGAAGAGGCAGAGTGGCTGGAAGTGTGTGTCCGTGTGAACAGGCTGTGAGTTTTAAAACAAACTGGGTGAATCCAAGAAGAGGGAAGGGGCAGAGGGGCTGGCAATGTGTGGATGTGCACCAGCTCTGAGTCTTAAAAACGTCTGATTGAATCCAGGAAGAGGGAAGAGGCAGAGGGGCTGGAAGTGTGTGCGTGTGCACAGGCTGTGAATTTTAAAACCGTCTGAGTGAGTTTAGGAAGAGGGAAGAGACAGAGGGGCAGAAAGAATGTGTTCGTGTGCACAGGCTGTGAGTCTTAAAAACGTCTGATTGAATCCAGGAAGAGGGAAGGGGCAGAGGGGCTGGAAGTTTGCGTGTGCACAAGCTGTGAAACTTAAAAACATCTGATTGAATCCAGGAAGACGGAAGAGGCAGAGGGGCTGGAAGTGTGTGTGCGTGTGCACAGGCTGTGAGCTTTAAAACAGTCTGGGTGAATCCAGGAAGAGGGGGGAGGCAGAGGGGCTGGAACTGTGTGTCTATGTGCACAGGCTGTGAATATTAAAAACATCTGAGTGAGTCCACGAAGGGGGAAGAGGCAGAGGGGCAGAAAGAGTGAGTGCCTGTGCAGTGGCTGTGAGTTTTAAAAATGTCTGAGTGAATCGAGGAAGAGGGAAGAGGCAGAGGGGGTGGAAGTGTGCATGTGCACAGGCTGTGAATGTTAAAAACATTTGATTGAATCCAGGAAGAGGGAAGCGGGAAAGAGGCTGGAAGTTTGTGGATATGCACCATCTGTGAGTTTTAAAACCGTCTGAGTGATTTCAGGAAGAGGGAAGAGACATAGGGGCTGAAAGAGTGTAAGTGTGCACAGGCTGTGAATCTTAAAAACATCTGATTGAATCCAGGAAGAGGGAAGAGGCAGAGGGGCTGGAAGTGTGTGCGTGTGCACAGGCTGTGAATCTTAAAAACATCTGATTGAATCCAGGAAGAGGTAAGAGGCAGAGGGGCTGGAAGTGTGTGTTCGTGTGCACAGGCTGTGCGTTTTAAAACAGTCTGAATGAATCCAGGAAGAGGGGAGAGGCAGAGGGGCTGGAACTGTGTGTCCATATGCACAAGCTTTGAATATTAAAAACATCTGAGTGAGTCCAGGAAGGGGAAAGAGGCAGAGTGTCTGGAAGTGTGTGGATGTGCACCAGCTGTGAGTTTTAAAAATGTCTGAGAGAATCCAGGAAGAGGGAAGATGCAGAGGGGCAGAAAGAGTGAGTGCCTGTGTAGTGCCTTTGAGTTTTAAAAACATCTGAGTGCATCCAGGATGAGGGAAGAGGCAGAGGGGGTGGAAGTGTGTGGATGTGCACCAGCTGTGAGTCTTAAAACCTTCTGAGTGAATCCCGGAATAGGGAAGAGGCAGAGGGTCTGGAAGTGTGTCCGTGTGCACAGGCTGTGAAACTTAAAAACATCTGATTGAATCCAGGAAGAGGGAAGCGGCAAAGGAGCTGGAATTGTGTGGATGTGCACCAGCTGTGAGTCTTAAAACCGTCTGCAGAATCCAGGAATAGGGAAGAGGCAGAGGGTCTGGAAGTGTGTGGATATGCACCAGCTGTGAATTTTAAAACCGTCTGAGTGAGTTTAGGAAGAGGGAAGAGACAGAGGGTATGAAAGAGTGTATGTGTGCACAGGCTGTGAATCTTAAAAACATCTGAGTGAATCCAGGAAGAGGGAAGAGGCAGAGGGGCTGGAAGTGTGTGCTTAAGCTTGCTTAAAGGGACAGGGAAATGTCATCAGCCTTCAACCACAACATGTTCCAGCAAATGTCCCTATGTGAAAAGTCCAAAACCACAAGGTTCAATTAAAGTTTGTCAATGGCACATCGTCCATACCTGTAACAAAAGGAGAAGTAAGACCCCAATCTCCTTATAAGGCTTTTTCCTCAAGGTAACCAATAAGAAATGAGTAAAGTGTTTCCGTGTTACACTGTCTTTCAGAATGTATAAGAATGTGTGCATCAATAATCAAGATTGTTCAGAATTTGCAATGTTATCCATGGGCTAACGTTTCTGAACCTGGCTGCCAAATAAACTTTTCCTGTATCCTGAGAAGTCTAAGCCTGTCATTTTCTGCAACAGTATCATCTGCAAATTTGGTAATTTCCCCTTCTATTCCCTCATTTATGAAGATATTGAAGAGTATTGGGCCTAAGATGGAACCTTGAGGTACCCCACTGCTTACTTCCCTCCACGTAGATGTAGAGCCTGTCCACAGCATTTCGCTGGTCTACTAATTTAGTCACTATGTTGAAGAATGAAATAAGATTGGTTTGGCATGATCTGTTTTTAACAAACCCGTGCTGACTGCTAGTTATTACATTACATTCTAGATGTTGGCAGATCTGTTTTTTTATTATCTTTTATAGTATCTTCCTGGGTATTGATGTAAGTCTGATTGGTCTGTGGTTTCCTGGGTCTGTTTCCACCCCCCCCTTTTTTTTTTAAAAAAAAGATGGGAACCACATGAGCTCTTTTCCAGTCCTCTGGTAGTTCCCTGGTGCTCCAGGATTTTTGAAAGATGTGGTACAGTGTTTCTGAGATGACATCTGCCAGCTCTTTTAAAACTCTGGGATGTAATCCATCCAGTCCCAGTGATTTGTACTCATCAAGATCAGACAGGTGTTCTCTTACTATTTTTTTTTTTTTTGCTTATTTTAACTTTTATTTCTAGTCTTTTTACAGTTATGTTTTTGGTAGTTTGGACTATAGTTCCTTTTTGTGTGAAGACCAATGCAAAGAATGAGTTAAGTAGCTCTGCTTTCTCTGTGTTGCCTGTTACTTCCTTGCTGTCGTCTCTCTTTAGTGGACTGACTGTTTCCTTGATTTTTTTCTTATTTATATGTTTGAAGAAACGTTTTTTAATTGTCTTTGACTTTTGTTGCAAATCTTTGTTCATTCTGAGCCTTTGTTTTCCTGACTTTGTCTTTACAGATTCTGGCTATCTGCTGATATTCTGCCTTGGTTGTGTGTCTCTCTTTCCACTTTTTGTACTTGTCCTTTTTGTCTTTCAATTTGTCAGAGAGATCTTTGTGCAGCCATGCTGGTTTCTTCTTGGATTTCTTGTTTTTCTTTCTCAGTGGTATTGTGCTGGTGTGGGCTTTTATGATCATATTTTTCAGTTTCCCAAGATTCTTGAGTTGTTTTCCCCTTTAGAATTTTCATCCAAGGAATCTTTCCCAAGTTCTCTCTGAGTTTATTAAAATCAGCTCTTTTGAAATCTAAGACTCTGGTATCATTATGTTCTATTGTTTGTGTTTGCGTTATGTTGAATTCTACTTCTTCTCTGTAAGAATTAAGTCCAGTATGGCTGTCCCTCTAGTTCCCTCCTCTACCATTTGGACAACAAAGTTGCCAGCTATATTGGTTAGGAACCGATTTGATTTTTCACTTGATGCAGAATTACTGTATTTTTGGAGTATAAGGCGCACTGGAGTATAAGACGCACCAGAGTATACGACGCACCAAGATTTTGAAGGGGTAAATTTTTTTTAAAGTTTTTGCCCTCCCCGGCCCCCAGGAGCACTCTGCACTCTGGGTTTTTTTGGGGAGGGCAAAAATGTGACACATGGGGGCTCAATTTTCCTAAAGGGTAAGGCTTTTATCGATCTTAAACCCACTTTTCTCTACCCCTCCCATAGCAGGGCAGGACTAAACATATCTCTCTGCACTTTATTTTGTCCCCCCTTCCCTCTGACCGGCGACACACAGCCGCTTGGCCCAAGGAGCGGCAGTTGGGTCGCTTCTTCTCTTCAGTGAGAAAGGAAAGACACATGGGGGCTGCTGAACGGCTGCCGCTGCGTTCGACAAGGAAAGGCCCATTGGGAGAGAAGGGGTAGGGATCCCTTCCATTTGGATTAATGGTTCCTTGTGGTGGCACCTGAGTGGCAAAAGGGAAGTCCAAAGAAAACAACTGGGCAAGGCTGCCTCCTTGAAGAACCAGGCTTGTTCACAGCCCTCTTGGCAACCCCGCTTCCTTAGTCTCAGGGCAAAAGCAGGTCCCAGGCTGCAGGGAGACTCCTGACCTGGTGCTCCTGCATTCCAAAGTTTCCTTTCCATCCTGCACTTCTTCCACTAGCCAAGATCCCAACGATGCCAATAGCTTTTCCCAGAGAGAAAGTGAAGACTAAGCATCTTGAGAAAAGACTTCAGATGAGGAGATTGTTACCCTTCCCTTCCTCCACACACACTCCCCCAATCCACCGGGATCTGTCATGCAGCGGGATACGGTAGCTGGGCACAATAGCAGCAATAGCAATAAGCAGATCTGGAGAGATTTGGGGTGGGGGGTGGAGAATGCTAGATTGGGAAGTTAAAAACCTGAAATGGGGACAATCAGGCTTGATGCAAAGGCTTTGGCTCCAGAGAATCCGAAGACATTGGGGGGGGGGGGTGGAGGGGTGGAGGAAGGGAAGGGAAAAGGAACGATCTCCTTTTTACGAAAGCTTTTCTCAGAATGCTAGATTGGGAAGTTAAAAACCTAGAATGGGACACAATCAAGCTTGATTCAAAGGCTTTGGCTCCTGAGATCGGTGCGCTGCCACCCGGAAATGCTATTACCACAATCTCTGCCACCTGGAACCGCCCAAGAAGGGGCAGGGAAAGCGGGCGCTGCAGAGATCGTGGTACCAGCATTTTGGATGGATCGATTTTGTCCCATTCTAGGTTTTTAACTTCCCAATCTAGTGTTCTGAGAAAAGCTTTTGTAAAAAGGAGATCGTTCCCATCGCTGCCACTGCCTAAGCCCTCCCGGGAGGCCAGCTGAGCGGCAGCCCTGAAAGCGAAACCTCTCTCCTTTCCAGCCATCACGATCTCTGCAGCGCCTGCTTTGCCTGCCCATTTTTCAGACGACCCAGGTGGCTACATTTGGAGTATAAGACGCACCCAGATTTTCACCCCCTTTTTTGGAGTAAAAAGGCACGTTTAACTAGTTTTAAATTATACTCTTCCATCTATCAACCTGTATCTTTCCAGTAGCAAAGTAGTCTCATATCTTCTGCCATATGTGGTGTCAGTCCTGTAATCATCTCCTTAATCAACTTTGTATGGACTCCTCTTAGCAACTCCTTGCTTATAAAATCTCTCATGTAATTTTGATGTCCTTCTTCTGTTTCCTTAATCAGCTTATCTTTGATTGTTGGTAGTGTTATCAATGATATTGCTAATAAAATTTCTCTCTTTAAATCCATAAATTCTTTTGTTTTTTCTTCTTCTGTATCTTGCCATCTGGGGTAGATTTCCCCTCCATTTAATTCCTCTTTCAGTATTCTACTCTTTTCATTTCCAGAAACAAACCAATCACCATAAATATCAGCAAATTTAATTTCTTTATGGTCATTTTCCTCTTCGGTTTTTAGGATTCTAACCTCCACTTTTTCCACTTGATAAACATCTCCAACTTCTTCATCATATTTTACTGTTAGATGCTCTAAGTCTTCCAACTTCTTCTCTGTCCTCTCAAATGTGTTTGATAATTTCTGAATTTCTAATTATATCTTTTGCAGACTTAAAGTTTCTTTCTGCTGTTGAAATTGTGCCATTATCTCCAGCTAACAAACACTGCTGCTCTAGCTTGGAAGGTTTTTACAAGATTAAGCATAGATTCACAATAAAGTTTTATTTTCACTTTTCTCTGGTTGAAGATATACTTCGAAGGGACATCTGTATGCTTTTCTTCTTATCACTCTCTATAAACAAGCAGTGAGACCTTGCAGTGCCAAGCCAGGATAATCAGTAAGAAAAGTAAGAGTGCTTCGTTTCCAATACACAAACCTCCAGCCTCCGAGTAGCAGTGTTATTGTTGCAATTTTCTTTGTTTCTTTTTGTATCTTTTTTGTATTTCAAGTTTTTTAAAAGTCCGATTCTTGAATGAGTTAGAAAAACACCCACAGTAATGAAAGAGGAGAATTTTAGTCCATAGGTTACAAAGAATAATAAAAGAAAAAATAGAAGAAGAAAACTTAATCCATTCGTTTTAAATGGCTTGCATAAATTCCATCCATGAACATAGCATTTAAAAAGTAAGATAACCCACTGTCCAAAACCATTCCAAACTTATATTCCGCCGCTTATTTCTTCTGTTCTCCAATTTAAATTAATTTTAAGTTTTTTATAGGCAGTCTCTTTTAAAACAGTAAAAATTCCTCACCAGCTGGAAACACTTCCTCTTTCCCTATCCTTCCGTTTTGGAGCTGCCTCAACTTCATCAGCCTTGGCTGGATTTTTTGTCGCGGGCTTGAAGAACTTCTCTTGCATCGATCAGGGACTTTGCAATGTCCCTGAGATCAGCAAGATGTATTCTTCCTGTTCACCATCTCTGCGGGACGTTTTAGGTCCGATTGGACCACCCAGCGGCAAAAGTATCGGCTGCGGTCTCAGAGTATCGAGACCGCACGTCCATATCGTCGCAACGTTGGCTCCTCCTCCCCGCCTAGGTGTATTCTTATTTCAACAGAATTACTCACCTAGGTTCATGCACGAAGTTGCCGGGTCTGTTCCCAGCAATTCCTTCCCAATCCCCTTCCCCTTCTGTTCTCACTGACCTCTATTTCAATCAGTGGGTCCGGGCCCTGCTCTGCACTCCTGTACTGCAAAAACAACTGTGGACCATTGAAATCAGTGGGGCATGCCTTCCTCAATCGATTCAGCTGTCCAGGGGCCACAGAACAGAAGCCTCGAGCCCCATGGTTGGGTGCCAATTTGTTGGAAATAATTCCTTACAAAAACTTGGATCGGTAAGAAAATAATTTTATTAACAAAAAAAAAAAAGAAAAAAAAAGCAGTTTGCAAAGTGCAGTGAGCTTGAGCAGAACTTCAACCGTAAGTTCTAGGCCCAAGAACACACCCCATAATTCAAAAGTAAGAGTTTTTATACCCGGTCCCTAACGCAACACCCTTTTCCCTCCCCTTTGGTCCCATTGGATAGGTCCTCAGGGGTTACAACTAATCCGAGATGCCTATTAAGAATACATTAACCCTCTTCCCGCCCCTTCCTGCCCATGTGCAGTTGCAGTTTTAATCCCCAGCTAATCCCCAATGGTCAGAGGCTTTTATTTTTGAATTTTAGCATTCCCTACAAATCCACCCTTTCTATTCTTTATTCATCTTCAAAAATAAAACTTACTTATTAAAATGTTCCAAACTCTCCCTAATTTCTTTAGCATCCTTTGAAACAATATCAACTCCTCTTGTTTTCCCCCTGTCTGCCAACCTACACAGCTCCACCATTTACATCTCACTATACTCATTTGACATGAATCAGGAGCACATAGATATTTCTCATTACTAGTGTAGGATTGGAGCCACCCGATGTTTCCACATCTATCTACGGCTGCATAAGCATTTGCGGCTTTACAAACGTCAAAGATTACTGTAAAGGCTCCATTTACATTATGAGTCCATTCAGACTGTCCCAACACTAATTGATTCTTCTTTCCTCCACTTCTTACTCTGAGTGCCCATTGCCAGGGGTCTTTCCTTGGATCATAACATAAATTTTCGATTCCGTGTTTGCACATCGAGTACTGAGTCCCATTGTAACTGCATGGAGTACTAGTCCCACTGCATTCATGAGCAGTATGATATTTCAGGGTTTTAGTAACTCTATTACCTGTCTTTGTGGTGCTGATACATTCCTCACATCCCACTGTTTTTAAAGCTCTTTTCTGTCTGTTGGGGCTTCCTCGCTTACATTTTACCCCTTGTATGTTGTTACACAAGCTTAGGTTCTGCTGGTCCTTACAACTCTGGTGCAATGCTCACCTAATTTCCTTTAACTGATTGCAGTATAAGGATGATAGGTTATAACAACTCAAGTTCTGAGGGGCCTCAGACTCCCGATAGTGTAGAGCCTGGTTATTCATTGTCCAATGGCTTTGGCCATCTAAAATACACAGCCCTTGTAAAGTTCTAAAAAGTCCCAGTAACACCAACACTTGGAAAAGACTCATCATTCTGGGATTAGATCCTCAATAATGGCAACGTTGCACTCTTCCTTACGGTCTCTGTGTACTGGGGCACAATCTGGACAATGGGTGCAGCAGCAGCACTCGTTCCAGCACTAACAGTCACAGAACCAACACATCCACAGTGCTTATTTATACACTATTTCCTTTTTTAGGGTTAGCTTCAGTGGGTCTGCTTGAGGTATGCTTTTCCACTCTATCAGGGCCTCCACTGGTCCTTTCACTCTGGTATAGTGGGTCCAGCTTTTCTCTGCTGTTCAGACAGCTGTTTCGGACTTTAGTAGCACCTGCAAAGGTCCTTCCAACTTGGGTGTAAGTGTCTCCTCTTTCCAGCTTCAGATCAGCACCCAGTCACCAATTTGGAATTTGTGGACTGAAAACTCCAATGGAGGTGTTTCTGCCACCAATCCTTGTTTCCTAAGAACATCAAAATATCTGGACAGTTTATGCACATATTGTCTCAGCACTCATCTCTAATTTGCAATGATTCTATGCAAATTTTCCCTGGAGTAAATGCAACCCCAAACATTAGTTCATATGGTGATAATCCAGTATCTTTCCTTGGTTGTGTTCTTATTCTCAAGAGAGCCAAGGGTAGACATTTGGTCCATGGCAAATGGGTCTCTAATATTAATTTGGTCAAAGATTCTTTTATGCTTCCGTTTTCTCGTTCAATCTTTCCACTGCTCTCAGCATGCCAAGGCATGTGGAATTTCTAATCTATTCCCAAAGCCTCCATTATATTTTGTAATACCTTGGAAGTGAAACGACTTCCTGGTCACTATCAATTTGAGTGATCAGTCTGTATCTAGGTACTATTTGGTCCAGCAGTACTCTAGACACCACATTTGTGTTTGCATTACTACAAGGGTAAGCCTCCACCCATCCTGTTAGATGATCAATAATTACTAGCAGGTATTTTACTCTCCCTACTTTAGGTAACTCAGTAAAATCCACCTGAATACATTGAAAAGGTCTGAAAGCAAGGGGCCTTCCCCCAGCTTGTTGCCTTCTTATGGCTTGTCTGTTTACCTTTTTACATATTAGACATTTATCAATGATTTCCTTAGCTAATGTATAAATTCCTATGCTTCCTTTTCCTATTCCCTATGCAAGGGAATTAGGTTCACTGAAAAGAAAGAAATATTAACAGTAATTGAATATATGATGCACAATGAAAGTGAGGTACTTAGTTATATTAGACGGAAACTTTGTGATTGTATACATAATTGAAAATATGGATGCACAAACACTTGTAACCAAACGACATGCTGTATGTAATGGATGAGAATTTTTTATGTTGTCTTTTATGTTTAAAAAAAATTAAAAACAATTCCTATGTATCCATAATGCTTCAATACTTCATCTGCTAATGCCTGTATTCCCCAATGACTTCCCTCATGTAATCTTTCCAGCAAACCTCGAGCTAGAGGCTTACTGATTACTTGTCTTCCATCCAGAAGAAACCATTTTCCTTTCTCTCCCTGCTATCCCCCTAATTGGACCAACTCCTTTTCCTCTTTCTCTGAAAATACAGGGATCTCCTCTATTTGTTCCACAGTTGGTATTAACACATGCATGCTTCCAAAATCTGATGCCTTTTTATCTTCCTCATCCGCTATTCTATTTCCAATTATCTCAAAAGAGCTCCGTTTTTGATGTGCATTTACATGCGTCACTGCAATTCTCTTGGGCAACTGCAGTGATTCCATTATTTGTTTTATCAGCCCCTCATGGGCTAACTCCTTTCCCTTACTGTTAATCATACCCCTTTCCATCCAAATGTTCCCAAATGTATGGACCACACCAAAGACATATTTAGAATCCATATAAATTGTTCCAAGCCTTCCCTCCATCAATTTAAGTGCCTGATTCAGAGCATAGAGCTCACAAGTTTGAGCTGACCAATTACAGGGGAGGCTTCCAGATTCCGCCAGCTCCTTGGTGTGTCCATTTATGATTGCATACCCATTCTTCTTATTCCTCCCTCTACTCAGGAAGATCCATCAATAAATAGCGCTTCTCCTTGATCAAGAGGGTATTCTTCTAAGTCTGCCCTTACTTTTGTTTACAAGTCAAATCACTTCAGTACAGTAATGTTCTAACCCTTCCTGATCTATCTGTCTAAGGTTGGCCAAAAACTGGGCAGGATTCAAGTTATGATCAATTGTTAGTACCAAATCAGTCTGCTGTATCAATATTGTCTCATATTTTAAAATTCTGGAATCAGTAAGCCATCTCCCAGCTTTTTGCTGAAGGATGGTCCTTACTTGATGTGGGGTGCTGACGATAAGTGCTCCCCCAAAGGTCAATTTCCTACTCTCTTGCACCAAGATAGCAGTAGCCGCTATTACCTGTATGCAAATGGGCCATCCACTAATTACTGGATCCATTATTTTTGATAGGAAAGCTACAGGTTTTCTCTGTCCTGCCCAATTTTGGGTCAACACTCCTTGTGCTATTCCATCTTCAGTATTTACAAAAAGATGAAAGGGCTTCTCTAAATTTGAGAGGCTCAACACTGGAGCCTTCACTAAAGCTTGCTTTAAATTTTCAAAACTCCCTCTCTCGTGTTCTTCCCATTTCAGGTTCCATGGCTCTGTGTCTATTAGTTTGGAGTAGAGTGGTTTGGTCAAATCCTCATAGTTATCAATCCATAACCTGCAATATCCTACCAGTTCCAGGAACTTTCTGAGTTCCTTCTTATTCTTGGGTAGGGGTTGCGAGGCCACCCCTTCTATTCTGTTGGGAGTAATTCGTCTACTCCCTTCACTTATTAAATGTCCCAAATATTTCATCTCCCTCTCTACATATTGTAACTTGGTTTTTGAAACCCTTAATCCTTGGTCACCCAGGAAATTTAGTAATATATTAGTGGCCTGGGTGACTTCTACTTTCTGTTTCCCAGAGACTAATAGGTCATCTACATACTGTATTAGACTGGTTCCTTTTGGCAAAACCAAACACTCGAGGACTTGTTCTAATACTTGTCCAAACAAATTAGGGGACTCTGTGAATCCTTGTGGCAGTACAGTCCATTGGTATTGTTGTTTTCTCCCAGTGTATGGGTTCTCCCATTCAAATGCGAACATTGGTCTTGATTCTGGGTCTAGTGGACATGCCCAAAAGGCATCCTTTAGGTCCACTACACTGAACCATTGATGATCTGGGGGTATCCAGCCTATCAAAATGTATGGATTAGGCACCACTGGATGTCTTGTTTGGACAAGCTTATTCAGGAGTCTCAAATACTGTACCATTCTGTATGTCCCATCAGGTTTCTTTACTGGCAGAATGGGAGTATTATAGGGTGACATAGAAGGTTCCAAGAGGCCATCCTTTAATAGGCTTTCTATTACAGGTTGAAAACCTTTTTTTCCCTTCCATTGATATGGAATATTGTTTCTGCCTCACAATTTCATTTGGCTGCTTTAAATTAATTGTCAATTGGAATTTGGAGGCCCCCTCTGTTCCCTTCTTTTACCCACACAGAGGGGTTTATTTTCTCTTCCTCCTCTGGGGCTAGTATTCTCATAAAAGTGTCTTGTCCAAATTCTAACCTCATTTGTAACTCTCCCAAGGCATCCCACCCAAACAAGTTTACTCCTGCTTCTGGTATATACAAGATTTCTATTTTTATTCTTTTCCCCTCATTTTAATACCTATTTTCAGAGGCATTATCTTGGGCACTTCAAATCCTTCTCCTTTTACCCCAGATACTTTAATTGTCTGGCCACTCAGTTTCATTTCTGATGTTAATACTGAGACTGAGGTCCGAGCTGCTCCTGTATCCACTAAAAACCTTGCTGGGTCCTACTACCAAATTTATCCATGGGACCAAAAAATAAAGCTCCCCTGACACCCCTAATATTGACTTTCATCCTCCTCCATCATATTATACACTTGCACATCCCTTCTTCGGACAAGACACTCTTTCTTAAAGTGTCCCAAAACATATTCTTACTCTTTCTTCCCATCCCATTCCTCCTACATTCCCTCGTCCTCTTCCTCTACCCAGTTCCTTTGGAATGGGTCTAGGATTTGGAGGTATTTGTTGTTTTACTACTTCCTTTACTGTAACTACCATCATTCTTCCTTTTTTCTTCACCTTTTCTTCCTCCCTTTGTACATACACTTTGAGTCTCCTTCAATAATTCGTCTATGGACTTAGTTGTCCACCCATCTAATTTCTGAAGCTTCTTAGAAATATCCGGCCAGGCCTTTGTCACAAACTGGACTCTTACGAGTGGCACATTTGCCAAATCATCAGGGTCCATTCCAGAGTACCTTTTCATGGTGTCTTTTAGTCTTTGCAAGAAGGTAGCTGGTGATTCCTCCCTCTCCTGCTCTATACTTAAAGCTTTACTCATATTCTGTGCTTTGGGAACTGCCTCTCTAATTCCCCTTATTATCATGTTTCTTAAATCTTCCATATTAGTTCTGTGTGCTGGATTGTTATTATCCCACATATCATATCTTGTTTAAACCAAGTTAATGGCCTTTTAGACTGCCTCTGCATAAGTAGAGTTCACTTTTTGAGTAAAGTAAGAATTATATGTCACGAGGGGGGTGGATCAGGATTTTAGAGATGCTTAGGTGGGGCATGGCCAAAAAAAGGTTGGGAACCACTGGTTTAGGGGCAACTCTAGCCACTCCGAATCTCAACCAACAAAGTGAGAAACCCAAATCTAAGCAAGAAGACTACACCAAAATTAAACACGATAGGGAGGAAACAGCTTCTAAAAAGAATAACCCCATATATGAACCTAAAGAAGAAAACTGATACACCCAAGCTGAACACAATAGGGATAAACAGTTTCCATAAAACTGACCCTATGTACAAACCTAAAGAGGAAGGCCGATGGAAACATGTCACTTTTAGAAGAAAACAACAACCAAGAGCAAAGCCCCTACTATCTACCTTAGCCCATTCCAACAAAGCCCCTCTGGAACTGAACAATTGTTTTCATAGCCTCCCCCTGGAAGAAAATATGCAGACATCTATAAACGAGGAGTCATCAATAGTTTCTAAGAAAGAGGCACGACCCAGCATTTCTATGATAGGAAGAAAAGTATCCCAGACTTCCATAGGGGGAAAAAGGTGAATATTGGTGATAGGAGATTGAACTGTTAGGGGAACAGAAACTATAGTCTGCAGACAGGATATTCAATCTAGACAGGTATGTTGTCTCCCTGGAGCAAAAATTAGATATGTGGCCGGGAACCTTACTAAAATAATCAACCCCACAGATTACCACCCCTTTCTTCTCATATATATGGAGACAAATGACACAATGATGAAATTGAAAACAATAACAAGAGATTACAAACAGCTAGGGAAGAAAGTTAAGGAATTAGGAGCACAACTGCTGTTTGCATCTATACTTCAACTTCCTAGACCATGGTCTGCATTAACTACACGAAGGGCTCCTGGCAAGGGATGGACTGCACCTCACAAGAAGTGGAATGTCACTACGTTATTTTGTTTGTCTACGTGAGCTTCTATTATGAGTTATACTGTAGAAATATTTTTTCTTATCTGACAATGATTTACTGCGCATGCTTCTTAATACGTTTCTTAATACGTCACACATTCTTGTACTTTCCTTCTGATCTTCGTCTGCCTACCGAAGCAATTGCTCTTGCCAAAATGTAAGATTTAGATAGATTTGTTTTTATTTTATTTTCATATTAAAGTTGTTTTTCATTAGAACATGTTATCCGGTTTTATTTCTTATCAAGAGATATGCTTCTTGGAAGGGCTGGCGATCTGCACCTCAATCGAAGGTGGGAGGGAAACTTCCATTCCTTCACATGGAAAGAATATCTTATCAGAAGTGCTTTAAACTGAAATTGAGGGAGGAGGGTGACCAATCTTCATGACCTTTAGGACCTAATTCCAACTATAAACCACTAGATAAGGAAGTAAGGAGTAAAGAGAAAGAAGAAAACTCAGATGCAAAGTAGGAGATGTAGGAAACGTACCCAGCGTCAGCCACAAAGAACTTAAATGCCTATACACTAACGCTCTAAGTTTAGGGAACAAACAAGGTGAATTTGAAATAGTAGTACACAAGGGCAAGTATGATATAGCTGCCATTACAGAAATCTGGTGGGATGAAACTCATGACTGGAATATATTGATCCAAGGATACCAACTATTCAAAAGAAACAGAACAAACAAAAGAGGAGGTGGAGTTCCATTATATGTTAGAGATCACTTCCTCTCTACAGAGATGCACACAAGAAAGGATTAAAGCCTTCTAGAATGCATATGGGTCGACATAAAAGGAAAACAGAATTACATTGCCATAGGTGTATACTACAGGACAGTGGTGGGATTCAATTTTTTTACTACTGGTTCTGTGGGCGTAGCTTGGCGGCTGTGGCTTGGTGGTCATGTGACTGGGTGGGCATGGCCAACTTGATGTCACTCATGTCGAGGGGCACTTTGCCTAGCCTGGCCTCTCGTGACCATGGGGATGCGGCAACGGTTGTAAGTGTGAAAAACAGTCATAAGTCACTTTTTTCAATGCCATTGTAACTTTGAATGGTCACTAAATGAACTGTTGTAAGTCAAGGATTACCTGTACAAAAATACAAAAAGCTTCTTTCCTTGCAGAAAGCTGCCCTAAATACCAATCATTAGATTAGAAATACCTGCAAACCAGAGTTACAAATCAGGCACGGTGCCAGAGCACCTTGAGAAATTAAAATAGTTAAAATGCAACGATAACTATCAGCAGCTAACTCTTGCTCATAAAGTGAAACCCTATAGCAGAGAGGTCATTTAAGCTCTCCAGAAAGTGGATGGACATATTTGGGCTACAAAATGCCAAGCTAAAGAGAAAAATTAACAAGTTATATAGAGAACCCAGGTTCAAGTGTCTGCCCTCCCAAGTTTGTCAAGCATGGCTGGTCTCACTCACCTCACAAGATATCCTAAGGAAATCATCCAGATTTAAGGAAAGATCACATGCCCCCCAGAAAGGCAGTAAAAAAATCAGTGCCAAGTTTGCATTCTGCCTCTTGGAAGTACACCCCAAAAGGACAGTGCCAGAACCACTAAAGCAGGGGGAAAGACCCCCTCCCCAGATAGAAAAAGAAACCATGAGGCAGGAAAAAATTCAAACACAATACAAATAATTAAATCACAACAGTTTAAATCAGTGGTGTGTTCCGGATCCCGTTGCAACCAGTATGGTGGAACGGGGCTGGGCATCCATCACATGCACGCGTGCAGCATGCGAGCAGCACGCGCATGCATACTTACCACCCACAATGCTCCAGCTGCTTGGCGGAGCATCGCGCAGGCACCGTACGCTCTGTGCACGTAAGCCCCAATCAGCTCAAATACAGGTAATGTGGGAGGGCAGGTGGGCCCTCTGGAGCACCGTACCAGAACGGTACCTGGTGCTCCCAGCAGTCACCGGGGCATACTGGTCATGTCCCACCACTGGTTTAAATCCTTTTAAATCTAAAACACAAGCCTTGTCTGGCTCATTGCCAGAGCTCACAGCCCAGTCAAGCTCAAGTGTAAACACTTGAGATAAGCCTAACTACAAAGAAAGCAATTAACGCTAGAATGAAGCAAAGGAGCAAACAAAGTAGCTGTTGCTTGTTAAACCAATTACCAGAACAAATACTGTAGACACAGGAACTAGCCACATTTCTGAACCCTACTTCTTTTCAGGAACAGAGATTAACCTTTTTCCTTCCAAACAAAGCTGAATCAGGAAAATTATCCCAACAATAAACACAGGATTAAACATCACCAAGCAAAGAATTGAACTTCACCAAAAACCAGTTTTAGACCAAAAGTCAGAAAGGGTATGTAAACTCACGTTTGAATGAAAATCTTTCTAACTAGCCAAGAAGCCTTGCTGAATGTCACTCATGTTGGTTCCTTGTCATTAAAAGCTTCTTTCTGGCAGCTCTGCTTCGTTATTCAATTATTTCTTCAAAGTGCTGATCGTTGTACCCCAACTGGAAAAACTCCAACAGGGGAGTATTTCCTCCCAACAGCAGTGTAAAAAGCTTAAATCAACCCTTCCCCTTTAAGAAAGTCAAGCCCTGGAAAAGTACCAGAAGAGGACATTTAAAAATAAAAACATCCTGAGTCAGTAAGTCTAGGCTACTGCCAAGAATGTAATAAGGGTTAATGGAAAGGCAGTTTCTGTAAGCAGGGAAATAAATATTAGGCTAGAAACAACACCAGAATGTTTCCTTCCTGCCTTCCTTACAGGATTAACCCTGTAAAGTGGGGAAAAAAACAAAAGGAGATACCTTACAACAACCAGTTCTCTGAACTGCTTAGAAAATTAACTACCGGTTCTAGCAAATAGGCTAGAACCGGTTGAATCCCACCTCTGCTACAGGCCACCCAACCAAGCAGAAGAAATAGATGAACTTTTTTCTACTCAGCTAATGGATGTAGGAAACACACCACAGTAGTAATAGGTGATAGGAGTAAATGAAAGGTCTTTAAAATTGTAAGAGGAATTAATTGTAAGAGGAAGTAGCTGCAAGAGGAAATAGCTAGCTTAAAGGTAAAACAAAACTAATTGAAAAAACAAGAAAGACAAAACTAAAACTAACTCCAGTTCCTTGCCAGTTGGGGTGGAGACAGGGAATGCTGTCAGGAATTTCTACTCCACTGGATCTTCCCAGTCTGCAGCCCTCCTGGCCTTCTATTTGCTGCCTCGAGTCACAGCAACTCCAGGTGGGATCAAGGGGAATTCCACTTTGGCTGCCTTCTCCACTCTGCTCGGCCAGGGCAAATGGATCCTGCTACAGCTCCTTCCTCTCACAACGGTGGCTGAGCCATCTTCTCTGACCTCAGCTTGGATCAGGTCACCACCATCTGCATCCCAGAGTCTGCCTGGGCTGCTGCCAGTGCAACCTCTGGTTTTGCTGTGGCATCAACCTTCCGCTCCGTACCAGACATTGTTATGTCACAGCTCTCTCAGAGACATCCGAGTAGGCTGTGTTAGGTTAAACCAGTGCTTCTCAATTATTTTCTGTCATGCCCCCCCTAGGAAGAAGAAAACATTTCACGCCCCCTGCGCGACTGTAAATAGTATCATTTGTCTATAAAATTGTTATAAGTACACCTCTGCATAACACTGTATCCTTATTAACGTATAAGAGAATAAAAAAAGAAAGAAATGTGGATCAATTTACAACAAAGAATAGCTTTATTAACTGTAGCAGAAAAGATTTAAAGGAGCACAGGATTTAAGGAACACAATATTAAAAAAAAACTTTAACCTGCAAAACAAAAATATATAAAATAATTTGAGCTGATTTTTTAATCAGAGGTGATGTCTGGATCTAATAACCATTAGAGAAAGAATAGCTTGTTCCAGTCCACCAACCCTCTAATGAAGGTGTTCAGAAAGATAGGATGGGTAGTCCTACCAGGCATCGGGCTGAGAGAAGTTATAGGAAGGTCACCAGATCTAGCCCTGGGCTCTGCTCTTATGGCTTTCAGTGTCAAGTGAAAATGAACTCATGAATCACAAAGTTAGTTTGGTGAAGAAACAGGTCAGCCTCTCTCATCTTTCCTACCATGTCTGGTTGTCAGTTGGCAAACAAAAATAAAAGCTCTCTTGTTCTTTTGACATGAGGAAGTCAGCAGTGGAAGCTTTATGGAGCCTGAAAATACCACTCAACAATCCAAAACCCAGACTGCACTTCTGGGAAAGAAGAAGGCCCGGATCAGGCAGAGGAGCCTTCTTTGAGCATCCCCAGATTTCTCCCCACCCACCCAGGGCAAGGCGAGACGCACGCCGCGCCCCTCCCCACTCACCCGGGTGCCTGCTTCGCCCACTCCACACGATCAACGAAACTGTACCGGGCAGCGACCGAGAGGGAGAGGCGCAAAGGGGGGAGGGCGGCGAAAACAACCCCCCCCCCAGCTCTTTGCAAACTCTCTCCCGCTGGCTGTCAATACGGGAAAATGGGGTGCGCGGGTGGGTGTCTCCCCCCCAAGTGCTGAGTCACGGCCTTTCTCCGGACAGCCGGACGTCAATGCCAAGGGGGCGCTTGCCAACATGCCCCGCTGGACCTGCTGCTAAGTTTGGGTTCCGCTGGGCTCCCCATTGCCGCCTCGAAAGGGGACGATCCGGCACTGAGAGAAGAAGACGCGAGGCTGGTGTTGGGAAGGCGCAGGAAAAGCAGGCGGGGGTCAGACCCCACCTTCTCCTGCTCTTAGATCTGGGGCAGGCAAGGTCTCTTTTTTCGCCTTTTGCCCCAAACAGCTTCCCCGCCCACCTTACCTCCAACCGAGCGGTGCTCGACTCCTTGAATCGGACGAGGATCGCATCCCCGTTCCCCCCGCCCTCTCACGGTTAACTCCTTTTACCAACCTGCCTGCGCCGATCTGGCCCGGGCACACATGGAAGCTTGTGACAGTGTTTGCCGAGGTCAAACGAGCCCCCCTTTACGGAGCCTCGCGCCCCCCCTGGGGGGCGCGCCCCACTATTTGAGAAACACTGGGTTAAACAGAGATGGTTTAATGTCAACTGTCTGACTAGGGAACCTAAAACAAGAAAACACTCTCGGGAGCTTTGAATTCCCAAAAGTAAAACTTAATTAGATACACCATTTTGGTACTGAAAAATCAAAACCAGCTCTGGTTTTCCCACACAAATGCTTGCCTAGTTAAACAATAGCTTCCCTTTCTCCCCACCATTGGGTGATCACACAGTCAAATTATGAGATGTCCTTTTGTTATGAGAACAGTCCACCTGCTTCTCAAGGACCTGGCAATGGTTTCCAGGCTCTCACGATCTGTGCACAAATTCTCAGCACTCCATTCCACCCTTCTGTTCTGACCTATGCTTCCCCAAAAAGCACGAAGCAGATTCCTGATCCCGACAAAACCCCTTTTATTAAATGAATGTGAATTCCTCCCATTCACATTCAGCAAAGGTCTGGTAAACAGTCTTTCGAAGGTGAATTTATGACCACAGACCTTATCTAGCTTGGAAAGCTGCCATGTAAATATTTTCCAAATGCAGTGCTGTGCAAGGAAAGACTTGGCACAGTCTCTGAGATTCATGGACTTCACACTCCTGAAACGAATGAATGCATTGTTTACCACAAAAGCCCACTCACCGTTTGCTCCTCTTTTGTTTCCTATGGGAGGGGCCAATCACCTCCAAGAAGTGGCTTTACTCCCAAGTCGACCCTGCTTTCTTAGTTCTTTTTTAAAAAAAACAAAGTTTTTTTTAATTGTTTATTACATATTTAAAATTCTTTTATAAATGAGAGTGTTGTCTGGTTCCCCCCTTTAACATTTGCACATATACATAATTCATTTTACATTATATTTCCATTTCCCATTTTAGCCATGTTGTTTTCTTCCCATATTTTCCAACTTAAATATTTTTAATATACATAAAGCATGTCATTTTTAACCCTTTAGAAATAAACCAAATTTATCATTTCATTTCCATCTATTTTCTATAAGTAACATATATCTTCAAGTTCAGTATTGCATATAATCAACATTTTACTTAATAATTTGCACAGTTAATAACATTAGTATAATTCAATCATATTGAAGGAAATGATATTAAGTTGCTCTCTTATAAAATGTTTAAAGGTTGCTTTTGTATTCTTTTGCAATGTTAAATGTATAAGCCATTGTATTTTTGCCTAAAATGTGCAATGTTACTGTGCTTTTGCTAACCACAAAATGTGTTCAGTAAACAGAACAAGATAACCTTTGTTATTCCAAGTCGTTTACAGGCGCCTATGTACAAGTTAGAGAAACACTTTGTATTTTTCTGTAAATAAACCTTTTTTAATTGTGAACCAGACTTGTTTCTGTGTTGTGAGGATTTAATAATTGGGTTTTTATCTCAAAATCTTGGCACCCAAAATGGGGCTTTAGGGCCTCATTTGGTGGTTCCCCTCAGTTATTCTGGGGGTGTGCCGGTTGATTTCAACTGCCTAGAGTCATCTGAGACTGGACTTCCATTTGCGGGCCCCGTGCCTGAACTAAATTGACAGCTCTGGTCTGCAATATCAAAAGGAAAGAGAGGGAGTCAACAACTGAGACCCCAGGACCAGGCAACTCTGTGCACAGACCCAGTTAAGAAACTTTTGCCCCAAAGGAGGGAAACATGAAATTGTACCTGGGTGGTCAGGAGAGCAATTGTGGGAGGTTTTTCAATAACGGCGGTGTGTCTGTGCTGGATTGTGTTCTGGGAACACTAGTGAGTCCAGAGCGAGGGCAGACCTGAAAGGTTGCGGTTTCTTACTCCCGCAAGGGGGAAGGCCAGC
The DNA here is from genome assembly GCF_964273705.1 of Natrix helvetica. Lineage (NCBI taxonomy): Eukaryota > Metazoa > Chordata > Lepidosauria > Squamata > Natricidae > Natrix > Natrix helvetica. The sequence goes on along the minus strand of NC_138555.1, from coordinate 39,040,317 downwards.
AAGGAGAGATGCTAAGAGGAGTCCATACAAAGTTGATTAAGGACATGATTAGAGGACTGACACCACAAATGGCAGAAGATATGAGTGTTAGCCTTCTAAATACCATGCAGAATTAAATCATTGTCCAAGGCAAAGTTATCCTTAAAGGTCCAATTTATTCGTACAGGCAAGTTAGCACGTCTAAGGAATTCCAACACTGATTTTCTCCTTGGAATTCCACCCAGTTGAAAGTTCATGATCTATCCCCACACCCCATAATCCATCACATGTTCCAATCATCATCCTCCACGCTGGCATCTACACCCCTCTGCTTCCGGTCATTCCACAATATTACTCCTTTCTATTCCCCCCTCCCAACTACTACACTAATGAACAGCATAGGAAATTAATAAAAAGTGTGGCAGGCCAAAGATCCTAAAAAGAACATAACTACAGACCTGACAGGCGGCCTCCCCTCAGAAGTTTCCTGAAAAGAGAATAACATAAAAGTTAACATAACAAAATTAACCACCTCTTCTCCACCCAGGGAACCCCTTTGACTTATCGGGAAACTTCCCATTGAATTGCTTTACTAACTTCTCCACTTTTCGGTTCCCACTTTTCACCCAAGTAGCTTCAGACCAAGGGTAACCCTTCCAATGCACTAAGTACTGTAAGCGACCCCGATTCAGCCTGAAATCTACAATTTTTTCCACCTCAGATTGTATTTCCCCTTCCATCACTACAGGAGGAGATTGAGCTTGGGTGGATGCTCTTATGTTAGACCCAATTACTGGTTTCAACAAGCTCCAATGAAATTCTTGGTCAATTTCCCCTAGACTTCTGGGTAGACTGAGTTGAACTGTAACTGGGTTAACTATCTTCACTATTGGGAATGGACCTAGAAATTTTGGACCCAATTCCTTGCTAGGCCTTTCTAATCTTATGTATTTGGTAGATACAAAAACATTGTCCCCCACACGGTAGGGGTTTTGGAGCGAGCGATGTTGATCATTTTGCTTCTGGTAGGCTTCTGCCGCAACTGCTAGAGCCTTCTTCGTATTCTCCCATCCTTTCTTTAGCATGTCCATCCATTCACTAAAAGACATGAAGGAAGGAGGTTCTCTAGGCAACTCAGGCATGGCAACAAATTCCATGCCACTGGTAATCTGGAAAGGAGTAAATCCAGTGCTGCTGTGGACCGCATCATTGTATGCCACTTCGGCGAAGGGTAGCAAGTCCGACCAGTTGTCTTGTTGATAGTCCACAAAACACCGGATGTAATGTTCCACCACCGCATTGGCTCCCTCTGCTGCACAGTTTATGCTGGGATGAACATCTGAGCTCAGTTCTTGTGTGGACCCAATGGATCTCAGGACCTCTCTCCAGAACTTGGCTGTGAATTGGACTCCACGGTCTGAAATGATCCTCTTGGGTACTCCGTGCAGGCGATAAATGTGTTTCACAAACATTTTCGCTAATTCATTTGCGGATGGCAATCCTGAGCAAGCAATGAAGTGTGCCTGCTTAGAAACCAAATCAATAACTGTCCAAATTACTTTATGCCCACTGCTGTCTGGGAGTTCCATGATGAAGTCCATTGCGACCTCTTCCCATGGCCGTTTAGGGCTCTCTGCTGCAGGTGCTGTAGGTTCTGGGCTCTTGGATTCAATCATCCACGGCTGGCCCTTTTCCTCTTCCGAGGCCTCCCCCTTGGTAGGACTCTTCGTCACCATAAGTTGGGGATCCTCTTCCAGAGGTCGTTTGGGCTTTTCCCCCTCCAAGGCCTCCCCCTTAGTTGGACTCTTTGTCACCTTAAGTTGGGGATCCTCCTCCGGAGATTGTTTGCCCTTTTCCTCCTCCGAGGCCTCCCCCTTGGTAGGACACTTCGTTACCTTAAGTTGGGGATCCTCTTCCAGAGGTTGTTGGCCCAGATGACTCTTCTGTGGTGGCATCTGGGACCCTCTCTTTACCACCATGGTGGTTGGTGCGCACGTTTGTGGCATTGGGGCTGGAGCCAAGCACTCTGATGCTCTGTGGCCAAGTTGACAACAATGGTGGCATTTAATTGGCCCCCACGAGGAATGGAACCTAGTTACATCTCTAAACTTAGGAACTGTTTCATCACATTGGCTTGCTCTCCAACTTGCAGCTTTCCCCTTGGTAAACCCTTCTTCCATGGTGGAGATTGCTTCTCTGTAGGAAGGTGGGGTAAGAACCTTTTGGGGCATTGCAGATGCACCTTGTCCCGCTTCCCATCCTGCAGGCCTCTCTTTGGTAATCCCTTCTTCCATGTTGGAGACTGCTACTCTGTAGGAAGGTGGGGTAAGAACCTTTTGGGGCATTGCAGATGCACCTTGTCCTGCTTCCCATCCTGCAGGCCTCTCTTTGGTAATCCCTTCTTCCATGTTGGAGATTGCTACTCTGTAGGAAGGTGGGGTAAGAACCACTTGGGGCCTTGCAGGTGCACATTTTCCCGCCATCCATCCTGCAGGCCTCCCTTTGATAATACCTTCTTCCATGGAGATTTCTTCTTTGTAGGAAGGTCTGGTAAGAACCTTTTGGGGCCTTGCAGGGGAGACTGGAACCGGTGGGGAGGTCAATCCCTCGGTTGGCCACTGCCCAGCTTTCTGCCATGGTGCCATCTGCTGATGGAGGGCAGGTGCCCACTGGCATCCCTCCCATCCATGACCTGGGGTTAAGACCCATCCTGGGGTTGCCTGCTTCACAGGTTGCAGCTCAACCAATGATGGCTGGCTAGGGGGGTTTATGTGCCAAGGACCCTCCTGCTGGCTTGGAGGAGTTATGGGCCAAGTAGTTGCCCTCTGCTGGCTTGGAGCATTTTCCCATGCTGATGGCAAAGGAGGTGGCCAGTGGCATCTCATCCATCCAAAATCTGGAAAGAAAACCCAATCTGGTTTTGCTTCATTTACTGGTTGCAGCCCCATTTGTGGTGGCTGGCAAGTGAAAGATGCTGGGCAAATCCCTTCTTCCTGCCTGGGTTGAAATTCCCATTTTGAAAGGGAATCTGTCTCCCAGTTAGTTGCAGGGTAATAAGCCATTTCATTTATTGCCGTCTGGAAGGAGTCCAAACCTCCGTTCTAGGTTTCTTTTTTCTCCAAGCCTTGCTTCCAAGCTGGGGGGAGGAGGGGGAGCATGCACTCACGGTTAGTTGTTCACAAGGTCCGGGAAGCCCCATCAGAGATGATTGCGTGGGGATGGCTTGAATCTCCATTCCTTTCATCTTCTAACTGGGTGTAGAAAAGTCTTTTCCAGCCCCCTCCGTCCTCTTGCCAGATGCAATAAAACTGGAAGCAGCATTCCATTGCCTTTGAAGTTCCGGCACTCAGCTTCTTATCACCAAAAGCTTTCTCATTATTTCTTCGCTGATATTTTACGCTGTCCCGGTCAGCGTTGGGAATTCAGCACCCCCCATCACCAGCCCCTCCATCACCAGCCCCTCCCCCCTTGCGAGGGGGAGGGTGCTAGTGAATTATTTTAAAGGAGAGTGTTGGAATAATGTTAGCGTTCTAAATACCATGCAGAATTAAATCATTGTCCAAGGCAAAGTTATCCTTAAAGGTCCAATTTATTCGTACAGGCAAGTTAGCACGTCTAAGGAATTCCAACACTGATTTTCTTCTTGGAATTCCACCCAGTTGAAAGTTCATGATCTATCCCCACACCCCATAATCCATCACATGTTCCAATCATCATCTTCCACGCTGGCATCTACACCCCTCTGCTTCCGGTCAGGTGTCGAGGTGCGGAGACAAAAGATGACCTTGGCTTCTATAAAAGAATGTCAACAATACATTCCACAATCCTACTCCTTTCTATTCCCCCCTCCCAACTACTACACTAATGAACAGCATAGGAAATTAATAAAAAGTGTGGAAGGCCAAAGATCCTAAAAAGAACATAACTACAGGCCTGACAATGAGACTGTTTTGCTACTGGAAAGATACAAGTTGATAGATGGAAGAGTATAATTTAAAACTAGTTAAACTTAGTGAAATGTAGTGAAAATAGATATAGTTAAATAAATAATTGATAATGATAATAATGGATACAATGTGTAGTGTTATGATAAGTAATAATTGTATATGAATATTGAATGGTACCCATGAAAGGAAGATTAGAAATCCTTTTGGATTATATATAAAGGTTAATAAAAAAGAACTAAGTTAGATACAGTTAAGTCTTGATTATTAGGGGGAAATGTTATGATGCAGGATATAGTTAAATAAAGGAGGGATAATGATAACAACGTATATACAGGTATGGGTACAACATAAGGAAACTGGATGTAAATTGTAAACAGTGATTTGGAAAGGAGGATCAGAAAACTTTGTAATTAAATATTATGGATGTTTAGCTAGAATAGGATATAAGGATTCAGTGTTATTGGAGGACTTTAGAAATAGTAAATGAAATGCCAGTATGTCGTTATGTAATAAATCTTGGTATATTTTATGATGAAAGACGTTTAAACAATTACAGTCAAATGAAAATGGAGGTATGATGATGGTAACATGTATAAGTATCTGAGTTAAAATACTTGAGTTAATATGAATTATGTTTGTTGACTGTGGAAGAGATGCCCGAAAGCCTTTTTGTAACCAACTGATACACTTTCTACAGTATGTAAAGAAAGATGTGTTGTGTTTGTTATGAAAATTAAAAATAAAATAAAAATTATAAAAATAATAATAATGTGGGACTTCAATTACCCTGACATCAATTGGAAGACTACCATATTTTTCAGAGTATAAGACGCACCTTTTTACTCCAAAAAAGAGGGTGAAAATCTGGGTGCGTCTTATACTCCAAATGTAGCCACCTGGGTCGTCTGAAGAAGGGGCAGGCAAAGCGGGTGCTGCAGAGATCGTGATGGCTGGAAAGGAGAGAGGTTTCGCTTTCAGGGCTCCCGCTTGGCTGGCCTCCCGGGAGGGCTTAGGCAGTGGCAGCGATGGGAACGATCTCCTTTTTACGAAAGCTTTTCACAGAACACTAGATTGGGAAGTTAGAAACCTAGAATGGGACACTATCGATCCATCCAAAATGCTGGTACCACGATCTCTGCAGCGCCCGCTTTCCCTGCCCCTTCTTGGGCGGTTCCAGGTGGCAGAGATTGTGGTAATAGCATTTCCGGTTGGCAGCACACCAATCTCAGGAGCCAAAGCCTTTGAATCAAGCTTGATTGTGTCCCATTCTAGGTTTTTAACTTCCCATTCTAGCATTCTGAGAAAAGCTTTCGTAAAAAGGAGATCGTTCCTCTTCCCTTCCCTTCCTCCACCCCTTCACCCCCCCCCCCCCAATGTCTTCAGATTCTCTGGAGTCAAAGCCTTTGCATCAAGCCTGATTGTCCCCATTTCAGGTTTTTAACTTCCCAATCTAGCATTCTCCACCCCCCACCCCAAATCTCTCCGGATCTGCTTATTGCTATTGCTGCTATTGTGCCCAGCTACCGTATCTCTTTGCTGCATGACAGATCCTGGTGGATTTGGGGGGGGAGGAAGGGAAGGGTAACAATCTCCTCATCTGAAGTCTTTTCTCAAGATGCTTAGTCTTCACTGTCACTGCGTTAATTTGTTTGTCAATTTGAGCTTATATTCTGAGTTATAGTGTAGAAATGTTTTCTTATCTGACAATGATTTACTGCGCATGTTTCATAATACGTCACACATTCTTGTACTTTCCTTCTGATCTTCCATTTTGCCTGCCGAAGGAGGTGGGCAACATTGTTTTGCCAAAATGTAAGAATTAGATAGTAAGATTTGTATTTTATTTTATATTAAAGTTTGTTTCATTAGAATATGTTCTCGGGTTTTATTTTTCTGCTTATTCAGAGATGTGCTTCTTGGAAGGCTGACGGTCCATACCTCGTTAATCAAAGGGGGGAAACTCCCTCCTTCACAATGGTAGCAGAGGATGGTTGTAATATACGGCTCTTGCCTTGTTAGCTATCTCCAAGAGATAAGCGACCAGGCTAATTAGAAAGAATGATTTATAGCCATTGAGATACGTTTAAACTCACTTTTCTAACCATGCCGAAGAAGAAAAAGAAAAAAGGCAGAGATGAAGCACATTCCAAAGGTTCCCTCCCCTCTGATACAGAGGTAGAAACTTTTTCACGCTGGCTTCCAAGTTTCCAAACTTCAGCAACCAGACTGGATGGAAAATCTGCTATGGGAGAAAGATCTCAAAGAGATAAAGCTGCTCCAGGAGATGAAGCATACAGACTGAGGTCAGTTATACTCTCTTCTGATTATGCATGCTCCCAAACTCTTAGAGATTATGAAACCCTTGATGCTTGTCCAAAGCTCTCGCCGGAAAGAGAAACTTGCAAATTCTTCCAAAGCCCTGAGCAAGATATGAAAAGCTATTGTGACCAGATAGATCTTTTCGAATATCAGCTTTTTCAAGCCAAAAAAGAATATGACAGATTAGAGGCAAGTAGGAGGGGTTTCCCCATTTTAAAAATGTCTGAGGATGCCATCTTGCCTTCTTCTTCACAGCCTAAGGCACACCCCCTGGTGGACATTGTGTCAGGCAAATCAGAACAGAGAGATATGTACACGTCACAGTTGCCACGTGATCCCCTTTGTTCTCCAGCATATGGCACGCAGGCAGAAATGATGCAGCCAAAAAGTGAAGCTGCACCGCCATCTCCTGGCAGAAAGAATTTACTACAGCAGCAGTTACAGAAATTGCAACAGTCTTGGTCAAATATATCTGTAGCTCATCCAGATGTCCAAGCTGCAATGCAACAAATGCCTCCACAGGCTCAATCTTCCGCGCCCCCTGGTGGTGTTGGAATTTTCCTAGATGGAACACAACGCTTAATGCAGCAAAGTAGTCCGTAGACCGTTGCTTGTGTACGTCGCCCCGAGTCCCTGTGGGGAGAGGGGGCGACTAATAAGTCTGATAAAATAAATAAATAAATAAATAAATAATGGCAAATGCCAGTCTCTCAAGCAAGCCAAATTAATTTTACTGCACAAGCTTCAAATGCACCTGTGATACAGAGACCACTGGTCCGATTACAGCGCCCCCTGTTTCAACAACTAGCATATTTACCTGCACAGCAAATAGCTCAAATGCATATCCCTCAACAGGCATTTTCTGTCACTCCTTTGACTGGTGAGGCCAAATTAAAGATGTCAGGACAGAATTATAAAGCCTGGATCAGTGAGGTTGCACTCTTGCTTTGCAGAGAAGGTACCCATTGTATGGTGTTTAATCCTCCTGCCCAACCATGGACTCCTGCAATAAGAGACCTAGAGACTAGGGCTTGCACAACATTATTGATGTCCATGGATACTGAATTGCAGGTTACCTTTCCACCTGATGCAACAGCCCAACAAATGTGGGCCATTTTGGAAGATTGCTACAGGCCCATTTCAATTGAATCTTCATGTTTGCTCATGTCTGAGTTCCATGGTTCGAAGTTGAAACCTGGTGAACAAATTGGTGGACATTTGACCAAACTGAAAGGCATGAGAAGTGAATTGAGAGAAAGAGGCCATGTTATTGATGATATCCAAATGATCAGCATCATCATTAACTCATTGAATTATGAATGGAAAGATGCCATTGCAAAGATTAACCATGTGCCTATTGCTCAACACACTGTTAATCATGTATGCAGACTTTTAATTGAGGAGGAAGCTATCAAATTAGCAACACCTCCTCTGCAACGACCACCAGCGTCAAAAGCTCCAGCTAGACGTCCCTTCCGAGGAAGAGGCTACGCTCCAAGGATGCAAAGATGCTACATCTGCAACCGTATGGGACATGACACCCGGGATTGTCCCCAACGAGTTCCAGCTCCCGTCACATACCAGCCCAGAGGAACAGACTCCAGAGGCAGAGGTAGAGGCGGAAGACAAGGTCGTCGTGGTCCAAGGTGTGATCCACAAGGTCCACTCGCAACATTGGCCATAACCAACGTTCCACAACCTGATCCAGAGTACAACAGACGTCTTTTGTGGACTTTGGACAGTGGCGCAGCTTTACACGTTACCTACAGAAAGGAACTTTTCACAGAGATGTGCAAGCCTGAATCTGAATACTGAGAATTGTACTCCTTCTCCAACCACCCTTGTAAGGTCATGGGGAAAGGAAGTTTACGTTGAAGAGCTCGATACATTCATCCCTGATGTTTATTACATACCTTCAGCAACCAGTGATTTGCTTAGTCAAAGTCACTTGTCTAGAGAGTTAAAGTTCCAGGTTCACCACCTCGAGAAAGCAAGTTACATAGTTAAAAATGGAGATATTGTTGCTGAAACCATGCTGATTGGTGGTGTTTATTACTTAAAGCCAAGAGCACAGGCAAGTATGCAAACTCCAAAAAGGGACAGCACGGGCCCAGAGAGAGTTGGTTCAGAGAGAGAACCCGTTGCTACTCCAAAGGCTCCTAAAGCCAACAAACAGAGAAAAAGGAAGCAAGTTGCTCAGAGCAAGTCCGAGGTTCCTCATGAAACTGTTAATGTTGAAAATTCACTAACTGGTAAACCTTTGCATTCCAGGTGTATCCACAAGTGGCATAGAAGATTGGGGCACACCAGTTTCCGTGTTCTTAGAAAAATGCCGGAGTTGGCAAAAGGTTTGGATCTAAAGGGGTGTAAGGTGTTTTGGGATTGTGCAGTTTGCAGAAAAGCTAAATCCAAAGCAGCAGCCATTCCCAAACACGCTACACGCCTGTCAACACGCATTTTTGATTTGGTACACACTGACATAGTGGGTCCTTTCCCACCATCAATTGGTGGCAGAAAGTATTTTCTAACAATTGTAGATAATCATTCTAGATATGGATTTGTATATCCTATGAGAGAAAAATCTGAGACCTTTCAGATCTTTAAAGACTTTGCAGCACTTGTTTCTACCCAACACCAAGTTTGCATCGCCAGAATCCAGAGCGACCGTGGTGCCGAATTCATGTCTCAGCGTTTCCAGGACTGGATGCGCAAGAATGGAATTCTTCATCAGACATCCGCTCCATATACACTGGCTCATAACGGAGTTGTAGGAAGAAGACAAGGGGTTCTACAAACCATGATGTGTTGTCTCCTAGAAGATGCCAATCTCGGTAACATATACTGGGGTGAAGCTATCAAATATGCAAATTACATTGTCAACCGTACTTGGAGCAGTGTAATAAATCAAACTCCTTTCTACATGATGTATGGCTACAAGCCTGATCTCAAGAACCTCCACATTTTTGGTTCATACACTATGGTGAACATTCCCTTAGCTCAAAGAAGAAAAGGAGGTCCAGCAGCAAAGAGACTGAGATTTATGGGTATTGATGATAATTCAAAATGGAGCAAATTTATTGACCCTAAACATGTAATTGTCATTTCACAATCTGCTAATTTTGAGGAAGACATTGACTGGTCCAGAATTCATTCCAATGATCCTGGAGTTTATTTTCCTAGAGATGATGTTGCAGATGCCATGCAGCCTGATGACCAACGTTCACAGGGAGATATTCCTTGTACCAGTTCTTCATAACCTAATGTTCTGTCTTCGCAAGCCGCGGATGCTGATGCTAGCGACGAACGTGAGGACGAGGACGAAGAAGAAGAAGAATGGACTGTTCCAAGAGGGTCACAAAAGGAATCCCTCCACAACGATATTCGTGGCAACTGACAAAAACACCCTTGCCTTTGATTTGCAATGTTACACTTCCTACTGATACATTCACACAAATCAAACAGCTTCCTGATTCGGAGAAAGGCAAATGGTATGATGCAATGCAGGATGAAATGGACAGTTTAAAGAAACTTAATGTATTTACACCTGCAAAACCTCCAGCAAACAAGAAAGTCATTGGCACTCGATGGGTCTACAGAATCAAGAAGAAACCGAATGGTGAGTCATTGTACAAAGCCAGACTTGTAGCTCAGGGTTTCGCTCAACGTTATCCTGAGGACTACACAAACACCTACTCACCAACAGTCAGAACTGAGAGTGTAAAAATTGCTTAAACCACTGCAACTATTCTTGGTTTAGAAGTTTTCCAGTTTGACGTGGACACAGCTTATCTACATGCAGACCTAGATGAAGAGATCTACGTGAGAAGCCCTCCAGGATTCCGAAAGCAAGAAGGGGATACCTGGTTCCTGAACAAAAGTCTTTATGGTCTGAAACAGTCAGGTTTAATGTGGTACTTATGTCTTACTGACAAACTAAATTCAATGGGCTTTATTAAGTCCGAAACTGATGAATGCGTGTTCACAAAAAGATCTAACAATGCATATGAGATCATTCTTGTTTATGTTGATGATATTGTTTACATTGGTCCAAATAAGAAAATGAGTGAGATTTTTGCAAAAAGTTTGCAGAGATACTTCACATTGAAATCTTTAGGTCACATTACCACTTACTTAGGTGTTCAGATTGAAAAGACACAGAAGGGGTTTAGTCTTTCACAAGAGGAGAAAATAGACCACATTCTGCATCATTGGAACATGAAAGATGTTAACACAACAAAGACACCCATGCAAACAGATTTTCACAACTTAACACATGAACCAAGTCCTGAATTCGAGGACCAAACACTTTATCGTTCAGTCATTGGGTCACTGTTGTACATTAGTAGTTGGACCAGACCCGACATTGCACTTAGTGTTAATCTCTTATCACGACACATAGGTAAGGCAACACAATTTCATTGGACATGCGTTAAGAAGTTATTGAAATACCTGAAGCACACTATACACATGAAGTTATTGCTAGAACCAACACATACTGATCATGCAAAATTATGTTGTTATGCAGATTCTGATTGCGCAAGTGATAAGAAGTCACACAAAAGTACTTCAGGTTACATGATGTTTCTGAATGGATGTCCTGTTTACTGATATCTGGACACGTCCGATTCGACCAATCACCGTGATGGAAGATAATGAATTGGTGGTTTATATTTCTGAGTCACATTTCACAGGTTCTAGGTCCAGACACATTGACATTCATTATCAAAACACAAAGCAATTAGTTAAGCAAGGTTTTGTTAAATTGCAATATGTATCTACACATGATCAAATTGCTGACATGCTCAACAAACCACTTCCAGCAGCTCAACACGAGTAGCTTTATTTGATGATTTTATGATATCAGCCCAAGTGACAAAAGAAGGGGTGTCACTGCGTTAATTTGTTTGTCAACTTGAGCTTATATTCTGAGTTATACTGTAGAAATATTTTTTCTTATCTGACAATGATTTACTGCACATGTTTCATAATACGTCACACATTCTTGTACTTTCCTTCTGATCTTCCGTTTTGCCTGCCGAAGGAGGTGGGCAACATTGTTTTGCCAAAATGTAAGAATTAGATAGTAAGATTTGCATTTTATTTTATATTAAAGTTTGTTTCATTAGAATATGTTCTCGGGTTTTATTTTTCTGCTTATTCGGAGATATGCTTCTTGGAAGGCTGACGGTCCATACCTCGTTAATCAAAGGGGGGAAACTCCCTCCTTCACATTCACTTTCTCTCCAGGAAAAGTTATTGGCATTGTTGGGATCTTGGCTAGTGGAAGAAGTGCAGGATGGAAAGGAAACTTTGGAATGCAGGAGCGCCAGGTCAGGAGTCTCCCTGCAGCCTGGGACCTGCTTTTGCCCTGAGACTAAGGAAGTGGGGTTGCCAAGAGGGCTGTGAACAAGCCTGGTTGTTCAAGGAGGCAGCCTTGCCCAGTTGTTTTCTTTGGGCTTCCCTTTTGCCACTCAGGTGCCACCACAAGGAACCATTAATCCAAATGGAAGGGATCCCCACCCCTTCTCTCCCAATGGGCCTTTCCTTGTCGAGCGCAGCGGCGGCCGTTCAGCAGCCCCCATGTGTCTTTCCTTTCTCACTGAAGAGAAGAAGCGACCCAACTGCCGCTCCTTGGGCCAAGCGGCTGTGCGTCGCCGGTCAGAGGGAAGGGGGGACAAAATAAAGTGCAGAGAGATATGTTTAGTCCTGCCCTGCTATGGGAGGGGTAGAGAAAAGTGGGTTTAAGATCGATAAAAGCCTTACCCTTTAGGAAAATTGAGCCCCCATGTGTCACATTTTTGCCCTCCCAAAAAAAACCCAGAGTGCAGAGTGCTCCTGGGGGCCGGGGAGGGCAAAAACTTTAAAAAAAATTTACCCCTTCAAAATCTTGGTGCGTCGTATACTCTGGTGCGTCTTATACTCCAGTGCGCCTTATACTCCAAAAATACAGTAATTCTGCATCAAGTGAAAAATCAAATCGGTTCCTAACCAATATAGCTGGCAACTTTGTTGTCCAAATGGTAGAGGAGGGAACTAGAGGGACAGCCATACTGGACTTAATTCTTACAGAGAAGAAGATTTTATGTGTTGTGTTTGTTTTGAAAATTAAAAATAAAATAAAAAAATATTTAAAAAAAAGAATACACCTAGGCGGTTGGAGGTTGGGTAAGACTGTGAGAATCTGAGACTTGTGTGAGAAGTGTGTGAATGAGGTGTCCCTAGCAGTCCATTGGATTGTGGTAAAAGGACAGGGTGAAGGAGGAGCGTGGATTCGTATTTTAAACGCCCGTGAGGGAATTGGCTGGAAACACGTTTCCGAGTGGATAATAGAAGGTCTCTGTAGAACAAGTCGGGAAGGATAACTCTGGTTAATCATGGGCAATTCAAAGGGATCCCAAGGGAAATGTGTTTTTAAAAAATCATAAAAACCCCAAATTAACAATTGAACCCCAGAATCCACTAGGAAAATTGCTAGAAGGATGGGGGAGGGCACCATATAACAAGTTAGTTACTGAACTCAATCTGACTAAAGAAGACATGGTGAATCTTTGCTGTTTTGTCTGGTGGAAGGATGAAGTGGAGGAAAGAGGAATATAATGTAAATGGAGCCTTTACAGTAATCATTGATGTTTGTAAAGCAGCAAATGCTTATGCAGCCATAGATAGATGTGGAAACATCGGGTGGCTCCAATCCTACACTAGTAATGAGAAATATCTGTGTGCTCCTGATTCATGTCAAATGAGTGTAGTGAGATGTAAATGGTGGAGTTGTGTAGGATGGCAGATGGGGAAAACAAGGGGAGTTGATATTGTTTCAAAGGGTAAAGACTTTAAACACTAATTGTGGAAGCAAAACCTGTAACCAAGTGAATCTCACTGTAACCAATGGAATGCAATTCTTGGAAAGATCAGAATGGAGACAGAAGGATTGGAGATTTGGAATAGGAATAGATGCAAGCGGAACAGATCCAATCTCAGAAATCCAAATTGAGCTAATAAGGAAACCACCAAGCAAGGATACACCCAAGTCAGTTTTTCACTCTTTCTACAAGGAGCTGACAAAAGGGGATGAGTTAATGGCAGAGATAGCCGATGCTAGCAAAAATGTCTTTATAGAATTAGCAGAAAGTATAGCTGGTATATTGAATGTAACAAACTGTTTTGTATATGGGGGTAGCAAAGTGGGAGGAAGGTGGCCGTGGGAAGCCAATGAGGTAGATCTAAGTAGTACTAACTGGAGTTGGGAATTTAATTTTACCCAAACTCGAATTGGTGCATGGGTATTAGAGAACGAGATAATACGGGAAACATACTTCAAAAGATCACCACCTGGTGAAGATGTAGGATATATGGTATGAGAAGGAGTCTTGGCTTGTAACTCCAGTAACCAACCAGAATGGTGGAGTGGAACTAATAAAAGGTTGACAGGGTGGTATAAAAACATTTCCAGTAAATGGAAAGGATTGGAAGGAATCACCAGAATCTGTCACAAAAATATAAGCTGGGTGGCTCCAGATGGGTTATACTGCCCACCTGCCAATTAATTGGAGTGGGACATGTATATTAGGAACCATACAACCTAGTTTTTTTCTAATACCTACCCAGAAAGGAGATATTTTAGGGGTACCGGTATATGATGATCAGTGGTGGGTTTCAAATTTTTTTAGAACCTATTCTGTAGGTGTGGCCTGTTTTGTGGGAGTGGCTTGGTGATCATGTGATTGGGTGGGAGTGGCTTGGTGATGACGTGACTGGGCGGGAGTAGCTTGGCAGTCATGGGACTGAGTAGGAGTGGCTTGGCAATTATGTGACTGGGTGGGAGTGGCCAAGTCGATGTCACTGAATTCTTTGCCCCAAAGAATGACCTACAAAAAGAAGATATAAAAAAGGAAATTTATTATTTTGTGCACTTACTACTTAAATAAGAATAAAATAAGTACACAAAACAATAAAACAGCTACTTAAAGAGTAAATAGGGCTGTCCTTGCCGGTCTTCAACATTACTGACCACCTTACACACACACTTCCAGCCCCTCTGTCTCTTCCCTCTTCCTGGATTCACTCCAAGTTTTAAAAACTCACAGCCTGTGCACAGTACACACTCTTCCAGCCTCTCTGCCTCTGCCTCATCCTGGATTCACTCAGACGTTTTTAAAACTCACAGCCTGTGCACACTGGAAGAGGGAAGAGGCAGAGGGACTGGAAGTGTGTGCATGTGCACAGGCTGTGAGTTTTAAAAATGTCTGAGTGAATCCTGGAAGAGGGAAGAGGCAGAGGGGCTGGAAGTGTGTGTTCCTATAGTATCTTCCAGCCCCTCTGCCTCTTCCCACTTCATGAATTCACTCAGACGTTTTTAAAACCCACAGCCTGTGCACACGCACACACTCTTCCTGCAGCCCCTCTGCCTCTTCCCTCTTCCCCAACTTCCCCCCACCCCACCCCACCCCAGCCACTCACCAGTTCTTTCTTCTTCTGGTTCTTTTTCTGAGAACTTTTCGGCCACATGGTGTGGATGGGTGGGGCAAGTGAAAGAGCGAACGAGGGGAGGGAGCATTCGGGTACAGGGCCTCCTGACCAATGGGTACTGGAACGCACGCTAAATTTCACCATCTGGTACAGCTGTACCGGTCCGTACCGGTTGAAACCCACCCCTGATGATGATGGTAGAGCAGCTGGATATAGATCTAGGGTAAAGCGGGAAGTAAAAGATAAGATGCAGAGTAAGGCAAAAGAGAGACTAAAGAAGTTGATGGGGGATAAAGTGCTGAGAGTTTCAGGATGGGCACCCTCAGATTGGCCTCCAGAGAGGATAATAGCAGTACATGATCCTGCGACATGGGCAGCGGGTGGAACTTATGAGCTAGTCAGCTAATCCAATATATATGTTAAATAGGATAATTAGGCTGCAAGCTGTGGTGGAAATCATAACTAATGAAACTGCATTGGCCCTAGATCTAGTAGCTGAAATGAATACAAAAATGAGTATAGCGATCTACCAGAACCGATTAGCCTTAGATTATTTGTTAGCAAAAGGAAGAGGAGTGTGTGGCAAATTTAATTTAACAAATTGTTGCTTAGAGATTGATGATACTGGAGAAGTAATCAGACAGATAACAGACTGGATGAGAGAGATTGCCCATGTCCCTGTACAAAGTTGGACTGGAATCTTGGATGATGAAGGATTTTAGGGGGAATCTTCAGAAATTGGAAACAGGCCCTATTTATGGTAGGCATGATATTCCTCTGACTGATGTACCTACCATGTTTAATTCCTGTAATAAGAAGTATTGTATACAACACTGTGAAAGGAATGATAAGTGTAACTAATAGAGATAAGCAAAGGATGATGTTAACAGAGGTAACTGAACATACTGCAATTATGAAATATGAAAATGCTGAAGAAATTAGGGAAAGTTTGAAACCTTTTCATAAGTAAGTTTTATTTTTGAAAATGAATAAAGAATAGAAAGGGTGGATTTGTAGGGAACAATAAAATTCAAAAATAAAAGCCTTCTATCGTTGGGGATTAGTTGGGGATTAAAACTGCAAGTAGGCAGGAAGGGGTGAGAAGAGGGTTAATGTATTCTTAATAGGCGCCTTGGATTAGTTGTAACCCCTGAGGACCTATTCAATGGGACCAAAGTGGAGGGAATGGGGCGTCGCGTTAGGGATTGGGTATAAAAACTCTTACTTTTGAATTTTGGTGTGTGTTCTTTGGGCCTAGAACTTCCTGTTGAAGTCTTGCTCAAGCTCACTGCACTTTGCAAACTGCCTTTTGTTTTATTTTATTTTTGTTAATAAAATTCTTTTCTTACCAATCCAAGTTTTTGTAAGGAATTATTTCCAACAGCTGTTAACCCTTTTTGTGACTAATCACCTGCATCTCTCAGTCCTTTTGGGGTCTGGATGGCTGCAGCTCCACAGTCCCACGATTCATTGGAAAAGACATACTATTTCTCTTGATGACACAGCTCAATCATAAGCACAGACCATTCCTCCTCACCAGTCACCACTGAACCCAGGTGAGGAGATTCCCAGGCTGCTGAGAAAGTATGCAGACTTTGTAGATGTATTTGGGGAGGAGGAAGCTTCAGTTCTACCTCTACATAGGGCCTGAGACTGTGCCATAGACCTGGTCCCAGGAACTAAAATACTTGCCAAGATGCAGTACCCAATGTCAGCTAAGGAATTAGCAACTTTAAAGCAGTATTTGAACTCAAACTTACAGAAGGGCTTTGTAAGGCCTTCAAAATCAGTGGTGTCAGCTCCAACCTTTTTTGTACCCAAGAAACAAGACCAGACCTTACATATACTGTAGTCCCCAATTGTAAGGCCCTCAATTTGGTGACAGTCAGAGACCATTATCAACTGTCCTTGATTTGTTACCTTTTGGTTAAGCGCCAAAATGCATGCAATTTTACCAGGTTGGACCTTCACAATGCCTACAATTTCATTAGAATTAAAGAGGACCACAAATATTTATCTCCTTTTGAGATCAGGTATGGCAAGTTTGAATACACTGTGTGGGAGGAGGATTCCTTTGAGACCGCTTCACTCCCATACCTGCCAAGTTCCCATGAGAATTCAGACTTTGAAGAGACTGTAGGAGGGGGAGAGTAGTTTTGAAGAGCCCATGGAGGGGGGAGGGGGCCACTTGGAGGGGGGAGTGATGTAGGGCTGAGCCTGAGGGTGCAGTTAAATGCAGCATCAGTTTACGGTCATTGAGTTCCTACAAGAGACCTAAATGCAGCACCCAATGAATTCTGTTGACCATTATCTGATGCCAGTTTGGCTTGACCATTAATAGATGAAATTATTGTGTATAGTATAGGAAGTTAAAACCCACCCCTCTCATAGAAAAATGAAATATCCTGGGAAATATTAAAAAGAAAAGACAGAATATTATATTTCTCTGAATGTGAAAAGGGAGAAACCTGTTTTTAAAGACAAAGTAGCTCCCTGCAGCTTCCTGCCCCCCCCCCCCCTATATCAATGAGCCATTGGGACCTGGGCAAGTCTACTCTACATAACACAGGTAGGATTAGAGCTAATAGACTACAGCTAATCCTTCTACCACAAGGCACTTGGGAGGATTGTATCATCCAGCAAGGCAACCAAACTTGATCTCAAAGCACAGCCTAGAGCAGTGATAGCTAACCTTTTTGGTGCCGAGTGCCCAGTGAAACACCAAAATGCAATGCAAGCGTCCCCTGTGCATGTGCCCCCCTGTGCATGTGCGTTGACCCCTATGCATTCCTGCACATCCCCTGCGTACCCCCTGGCCCATTTTTGGCTTCCAGGTTGGTGCAGGAGGCTTTCCAGGCCCAAAAGACGGTGCGGGGGGTGCCTGCCATTCGCGGGAACCCCCAAAATGCAATGAGAGCGTCCCCAGCACATGCGCCCCACCCCCTGCACATGCACAGCAGAGACCCAAAGACCAGCTGGCCATTGGGAGGTGCACACAGTGGAGCTGGGATGGGGCAATGGCTGGAGTGCCTACAGAGAGGGCTCTGTGTGCCACCTGTGGCATGTGTGTGGTAGGTTCGCCATAACGGGCCTAGAGAGTTGCCCCTGCATGGGCCCATGGGAGTCTGACAACCAATCAGAATACAAGCTCTAGATCAAACGCCAGAGAGGGCATAAAACAGTGGTGGATTTCAGCCGGTACGCACTGGTACGGGCATACCGATTTGTGAAATTTAGAGTGCCTCCCCATACCTGTTCTTCTGGAAGCCCAGTACCGGAACACTCCCTCCCCTGGCTTCAGCGCTGCTCTGGGCTCCTGAAAAAGCCTCCCTCTGTCCCTTCCTCCTCTTTGACAAGCAGCTTGCAAAATGGGGCGCTTCACAAAGAGAAGGAAGGGGGGGACACCCCATGCTGGATTGGGCTTCAATGCTGCTCTGGGCTCCTGAAAAAGCCTCCCTCTGCCCCTTCCTTCTCTTTGACCGCTGTCAGTGGCAGATATGAGGGAAATGGTTTGTGTGCGTGCGTGTGTGTGTGTGTATGTGTGTGCCCCGTCTCCCCCCCTTCTGGCAGAGCTGTAGTGTTCCGATCCAACCTCGGAGAGTTATCCAGGGCTGGCAGCAATGTTCTCTCCGTCTCCCCCTCCCTCTCTCACACACACACAAACACACACAGGTCCCTCACCTCCCCCCCACCCCTCCCAGGGCAGCTACATCCCTTCACTAACCTGCTTACCTGCTCCATTCTCAATTGCCATGTGCAGGGCAAGAAAAGTAGTCTGTGGGACTACTTCCAACTTCCCGAGACTTTTTTTTGCGAGAAGTTGGAAGGTCTGAATTTCTGGTATTTTTTTTACCATGGTCGCACAGACTAATTTTCTTGTCCTGAATGCGCAGCGGAGAACGGAGATGGAAAGCAGGTTAGAGAAGGGATGTGGCTTCCCTGGGGTATAAGTATAAGTATAAATCTTTATTATGGTCAAAGACCAGCAATACACATTATTTTTTTACCATATGTTAAAAGTACTGACATTAAAATATAATTAAAAAGTATTGGCATTAAAAGTGGATAATAACATACATGTTCTCAAATTGTTTGGGTCACTCCCTGGTTTACCTGGGTGCAAAGCCAATAAGTATGGGAGTAAATACAATGGTCCAGAAATTGTTAGAGATATGTCCAAATAATTGGTACAAGATGACAACTATACTTCTGTAACCAATTTTTTCCTTGTTGACATTGCAGCAACACAGAACTTTGCCACTGCATACGTGGTAGCAGGGTTTGTGTCCTGGAGGAGGAAGCCTACATAAAAATTGTCTGCCCTCCCTGGCAATCTCTCTAATAAGGGCAGAATATGTGCAGACCTACAAACTCTGTAGGAAGAATGTTAAATCTGACTCTGAAGAAAGCTATTTTTTGTTTTGGGAAGATCAGGTCACTTAGATATCTTGCCGATTCCCACACACCCTGTTTGATTCTCTCCCTACTGTGGAGAGGCAACCTATTTAGTTCTTTTTAAATATATATATTATTTTTTTAAACATAAAAGACAACATAAAAAATTCTCATCCATTAGATACAGCATGTCATTTGGTTACAAGCGTTTGTGCATCCATATTTTCAATTACGTATACAATCACAAAATTTCCATCTAATATAACTAAGTACCTCACTTTCATTGTACATCATATATTCAATTACTGTTAATATTTCTTTCTTTTCAGAGAACCTAATTCCCTTGCATCCTTGATTGTCTATTTAATAACAATATACCTTTATGTAATCACTTATCTCATTCTGATTATTTTTACAGTGTAAAAGAATTTTCCAACTGTTTATGTTTATACACCACTACTTTCAATTATGCATAATCCCACCAATCATCCATCAAGTATGATTATGTTCATTGTTGTCCTTGTACATCATACATTCAAGCAAAAATGTTATTCCTCATTTTTAAACAAAGTATTCTAAATACTCACTTCATACATATACCAATCTTTCATTACTTCCTTATTAAACTATTTATCAACAACAATATATCTTTATAATATACATCACTACTTAGAGTTATGCATAATATCACCAATCATCTATCAAATGTACATAGATTCATTATTATACTTATCCTTCATTTTAAAACAAAATATTCTAAATTATTCAATTCATATATCTGTCAGTCTTTCATTGTATCGTTATTAATCTATTTTACAACATGATTGTATTATCACTTATCTCCTTCAATTAAAACATAAATAAACCATTTTTCATTTCCAGGTTTTTTTTGTCAAGCCACTGATAAAACAAATCCCATAACTTATAAAATTGCTCATCTTCTTGTTCTCTAATTTCAAATGTCAATTTACTCATTTCAGCACACTCCATTATCTTTTGAATAACTTCCTCCTGTTTTGGTATTGTTTCATTTTTCCAGTTTTTTGCAAATACGATTCTAGCTGCTGTTAAAACATTTACAATCAGATATTTCAAGTCTTTATTGTAAATTTCTGGTATGATTTCCAATAAAAAAATCTCTGGTTTAAGGTCTATGTGTTTGTGTATCATTTTCTCCAACCACATGTGAATTTTAGTCCCGTATCTTTTGGCTTCAGTGCAAGTCCACCACATGTGGTAATATGAGCCTGGTGTCTGATGACATTTCCAACACTTTTCCGATTTATTCTTGGACATTCTTGCAATTCTCGTTGGGGGTAGATGTCACCTGTAAAACATCTTATAGAAATTTTCTTTATATGCAGTTGACATTGTCATTTTATAATTTTGAGACCACAATTTCTGCCATTTCTCTAACTCAATCCCATGTCCAAAATTTTCCCCCCAAGCTATCATAGTTTCTTTAACTTGTTCCTCTTGTAGTTTGACCTCTAATAAATATCCATATAGTTTAGAGTAAGAGATCTTTTCTTTTTCCTCTTTCTTCTCTTTTTTTTCTCTTTTCATTTTATCTATAACTCTGCATTTTTATAGCTGATGCTTAAATTTTTGTGATACTCCAGTGGTTATTTGGGACTTTTACATTACTTGATATTAATTGGACTAGAATACAAAAAGAAAAAGCTTAGAAGATGAGTAGAAAGATAACACCTGTTGGCTCTACAACAACAACCCCTGCCTCCTCACCTGCAGGAGGACAAAGATCAATACAGTCGATGCTTCAACAAGAAAAGGGAATAACTTTAGAGGCAATTATGCAAGCGATACAGAAATTACAAGCAGGAGCTGATATCAATGATGAAAAGTTAGACACCATTGTAAAGAGGACTGAGAGTAGAGAAAAAAGAATTGAGACAATAGAGCAACGAACTGAAAGCATAGAACAAAAAACAGCTAAAACGGAAGGAAAAATAGAAGATATGCAATATTGGATGATGAAATACGAGGACAGAATTCAAAAAATTGAAGAAAAGGTTCAACAAAAAGAGAAGAAGGCTGAGGAGTTTGACAGCAGATTGAGCGACGTGGAAAGGGAGAGCAGTGGAATATTAGGATGGGAGATGGATAGGTCTGAATTTTTTTTAAGATTTCAAAACATAGAAGAAGAGGAGAGAACCTAGTACAAATAATATCTGAAATTTTGACAAACGTATTAGAGATATCCCAAGAGAGGACGATGGATGGCATAGATGAAGCGTTCCAAGTACATACAATATATGCAATGAGAAATGCCCTCCCAAGGGAAGTCCACGTAAGATTTACTAAGAAAGCAACCAAGCTACAAATATTACAGAAAACGAGAGATAGAAAATTAGAATATAAAGGCAAGGAGATTGTAGTTCTGAAACAAATTCCGAGAAGAGTGAGAGAGAAGAGAGGAGAATATCAATTTTTGACTAAGGTTCTGATTAAAATAAGGTGTTAATTTGCATGGCAAGGACAAAGATACAGAATAGATACAATCGATAAGGCAGAAGCCTTCTACACAGAACACTTTAGAGGAATGGCTGAGAAAACTGGAAAAGAAGAACCATTGGTACAACCACTGGAGGCACCCATAATTGAGATTGAAAAAATAGAAGGTGCTGTAGGTGGAATTGATAAAGAAGAAGGTGCGGTGGGTGGCATAAATCCCAGAGAACAACGAGAACCCAGATCAACTAGAGTCATAAATCTTGTATATAAAGTATAAACATGGAGGGAAAAAATGGTCGTAATCAATATAAACTGACTTAACTCAGCAATTTAAAAAAGGAAAATATTTCATAAATTAGAAAAGCTAAAACTTTGACATAATCTGCCTACAAGAAGTGTATATTCAAAAGAGACTTGAACACCTACTAGTACAACCAAAGCTTGGAAAAATGTTTACTACACTGGCAAATTGTAAGAAAAGAGGAGTGATCTTCTATATTAAAGATAATATTCCAACGAAACTAATCTATGCAGATGAAGAGGGAAGAATCTTGATGGTGGAAATTATGGATAATATTAAAAAAATACTTTTAATTGCAATTTATGCACCTAATGAAAACCAAGATGAATTTTACAAAAAACTCCACAAAAAAATTTCTGGCTTGGACTATGTTGATATTTGTATGATGGGAGATTTTAATGGCATTGTAAACCAGAACATGGACTACAAAACACACAAAACAACAAAGTTAAATAGAAAATTGCTTCCGAAATCCTTTTTCAGGATGATAGATGAAACAAATCTAAAAGATATCTGGAGAGAAAGAAATCCTACAAAAGAACAATATACTTTTTATTCAAATAGACATTCATCATTTTCCAGAATTGATATGATATGGGCCTCAACGGAACTGATTTGTAACGTACAAGAAATTGAGATTGAAACAAGCACTTGGGCGGACCATAATCCAATTACAATCAAATGGAAAGGCCAAAGGACAAGATCTAGATGGACACTAAATAATATCATATTGAAAGAAAAAGACTTCGTACAGAAAATGGAAAAAGAACTGGCCTTTTTCTTTAAAGAAAATAGAAAAGAAGATACATCAATGCAGAATCTTTGGGATACAATGAAGGCTGTTACTAGAGGTCTGATAATAGACTACATAAGGAAGAGAAATTCAAAGAAAAGACAAACACATAAAGCTTTAGGGAACGATTATAAAATACTTGAAAAAGAGCTACAGAGATCTCCACAAAAAAAAGATGTTAAAATAAAAATGGATACAATTAAACATAAAATGGATCTACTGGAAAAGGAAGAACTGGCACAAAAAATTAGAGGTACTAAAACAGAACTACTTTGAAAATGCAAATAAGCCAGGCAGATGGTTGGCATATAAACTGAAAAAAGAGAGAGAAGCAAAGAAAACATTGCAGCTAAGAGATGAGCAAGGACAAATTCACTATGGAAATGCTGAGAAGAAGAAAATTATACAAGACTACTATGCTAAGTTGTATGAACAAGAGAAAATAGAAGAGGGAGGAGTTAAAAAATATTTACAGGACGCTAATCTTCCCCAGATATCAGACGAAACTAGAAAAATGTTGGAAGGTAAAATAACGATGATGGAGCTAACGGAAGCACTTAAAAAACAAAATAATGGAAAGGCCCCGGGACCAGATGGATTACCAGTGGAATTCTACAAAACATTTGAAGAATCCTTGTCTCTCCCACTCTTAGAAGTTATGAATGAAGGGATGTCTGAGAGTAGAATACCTAAATCATGGTCAGAAGCATACATTGCATTGCTACCCAAAGAGGAGAAACAAGGTATTGTAACTGCCCTCTGTGCCATCTGGTATCTAGTATATCTTGCACTACATAGTGCTGTTCCCCATCTACAGTAACAGGGGCTGGTGGCCGTACCGGGTCTCCTCTGATATCAGATGACTGAATTGATCGGAGCAGGCTGCAGTGGAAGACTGGATGTGTTTTCCCCAGTAGTGGGGAGAGCCTTAGCTGCACTGTGACCGGGTTAATAACTCGCATGAATGGGAAAGGCCGGTGCATGCTACAAAATGAGCCTGCTTGGAGAACAGTTCTATTATCGTCCAAATGACCTTATTCCCTTGGCTGTCTGGTAAATCCACAATGAGGTCCATGGCTATCTGTTCCCATGGGCAAATTGGATCTGCCACCTGCTGTAAAAGACCAGGTGTGAAGGTTCCAAGAGTTGCCCTAATTAATTTATGAGCCCCGAGACGAAATTCAAAAAAACCCCATTCGTTTATTAGGACTAACATCTTGGAACGGACTTCTGTGTAGCTGAAACTAAATCACGCTTAATGGTGTCTGATCTTTACCCCTGTGCCCCCTCCCCTCTGGCTGAGGTCATCAATCACATTCTCCAACAGGACGTTATGGCAGGGTTCTGGACATGCGCATTCACATCCCAGTACAGAAATATGAGACTTTTACTCTGGCCAAAAGTATGCATGGCATTTCCCTCCCCTTCTCAAGGTGATAGTAGTCATGGAAAAGCCTTAGGCGTTGACATCCGGCTCCCCTCACTTCCTGAAAGCGACCTGTATAAAACAAAGCAATTTGAGTACAGGTGTATAACTTAGGGGTGTGTCCCGCCCACAGGCTTGCTTGGATTTTCTGCATGGAATTTTGCTATAAGGCGATCAGCCTGGATATTTCTACTTTTCACCCAAGATGCCTCTGATAAGGGGTAGCCCTTCCACTTGATCAAGTATTGGAGTTGTCTCCTGTGCCACCTTGAATCAAGGATACGCTGAACTTCATAATGGGTTTGGCCCCCTATGACCATAGGGCCCGGGGGCTCCCAGGGTAGTGGTCTCAGAGTGGATCCGATCACAGGTTTTAAGAGGCTGCTATGGAATGCTGGGTGCATCTTCCCCAACAATTGAGGCAGTTTCAATTGCACTGTAACTGGGTTGATGATCTTTACTATGGGGAATGGTCCCATAAACTTTGGCCCCAGTTTCTTGCTAGACAGTTTTAATCTCAAATATTTTGTGGAGAGATAAACCTTCTCTCCCACCCGGAATGGCCGTTGCGGAGTCCGGTGTTTGTCTGCCTGTTTCTTATAGGTTTGTGCCGCTTTAGCCAGTGCCTTTTTGACATTTTCCCTGGTCGCTTTCAGCATCGACATCCAGTCAGCCAAGCTGACTGAGGAGGGGGGATCCCTTGGATACTCAGGCATTGGCATGAAGTCCATACCGCTCACTATTTTGAATGGCGTGAGTCCTGTGCTACTGTGGACAGCATTATTGTACGCGACCTCAGCAAAAGATAAAAGGTCTGCCCAATTGGACTGCTGATAGTTCATGTAACACCTCAGGTACTGCTCTACCATGGCATTCAGTCTCTCTGCTGCCCCATTGGTGCTCGGTTGAAAAGCTGAACTAAGACCCTGAGATGACCCAATGGACTGCAGGAACTCCCTCCAGAACTTAATCGTGAACTGGACGCCTCTTTCTGAGATAATTCTTCGAGGTACTCCATGTAGTCAGTAGATATGCTTCACGAACAATTTAGCCATCTTGTGAGCTGAGGGTAGTCCGCTACAGGGTATGAAGTGTGCCTGTTTGGAGAACAGGTCTATTACAATCCAAATCACTGTGTTTCCGTCACTTTTTGGCAACTCTACTATAAAGTCCATTGCAATCTCCTCCCACGGCCTCGTTGGCTCTGCTACTGTTTGCAGTAGTCCAGGGGTTTTTCCTGGTCATCTCTTCATTGTGGCACAAATGGTACAACTTTTCACGTAAATATCTACCTATCTGAAGATGAACTATCTTCATGCCAGACCACCAGAATTGCCTCCGGGCTAAGTGTAAAGTCTTTAGGAACCCAAAGTGGCCTGCTGGTTTGGCATCATGACTCTTCTGGAGAACTAGGGTACATAGGGATTCTGGGACATAGAGTTTTGTCCCCTTCCATGCAAGGTCATCCCTCTTTGTCAAGATGTGTTGGTTGGTTTGGAACCAGGGGTCTGCTAGCAGTTCAGTTTTGAGCCTCGTGGTTAGGTCGCTTGCAAGTTGGTCTTGCTGGTCACGGCATTGCTGTCTGGTGGTCACTTGGGCAGGGGTTTGGGTAGAGGGAATAATGGCATCCCGTGCTCCCGTTCGCATTTGTACTGAAGCATGCGGGAGAGGGCATCAGCTAGGAAGTTCCTCCCGCCTGGAATGTGCTTTAAGATGAAATCAAAATGGTTGAAGTATTGAGTCCATCGGACTTGTTTGGGTGATAGTTTCCGTGGGGTCCTAAGCGCCTCCAGATTTTTGTGGTCGGTCCAGACTTCGAACGGTTTCTGGCTCCCTTCCAACAGGTGTCTCCAGGTTAGCAGTGCCCATCTCACTGCGAAAGCCTCCTTTTTCCATGCGGCCCATCGTCTCACTGTGTCCGTGAGCTTGCAGGAGGTGTAGATGCAGGGTTGTAAGCTTCCTTGGTTGTTTCTTTGGAGTAGCACCGCTCCCACTGCCACATCGCTGGTGCCTGCCTGGGTCACGAAAGGTTGCTCAGGGTCAGGATGCTTCAGCACTGGCTCCTTTGCAAACATTTCTTTTAGTGTCTCAAATGCCTCTTGGCAGGTTAGGTGCAATGGTAGGGGTTGTCCCGGATGAGGTTTCATTCCTGGGCTCCCTGTCTTCAGGAGGTCTGTCAGGGGTTTGGTAATCTTCGCAAAGGAGATGAATTGCCTGTAGAAGTTCGCAAACTCTAGGAAGCTTTGTAGCTGTCTGCGGATGCGAGGGGTATGCCAGCTTAGGACGGCTTGCACTTTCGCTGGGTCCATCTCTATTCCCTCATTTGACACTTGGTAACCTAGGTAGTCTAACCGTGCACGGTGGAATTCGCATTTTGATACCTTGACGTATAGGTTGGCTGCCAGAAGTTTCTCCAGTACTTGGAGGACCAGGGGTATGTGGTCGTCCATGGTCTCCGTGTAGATAAGGATGTCATCTAGGTAGACGAGGACCCCCTTGTAGAGGTGCTCGTGCAACACCTCATTTATTAACTGCATGAATACCGCTGGGGGGCCCTGCAGTCCAAAAGGCATCACTTTGAATTGAAAGCTCCCTAGGGGGCAGTTGAATGCTGTTTTCCACTCATCTCCCTCTCTGATTCGTACTCGGTAGTATGCTTCTCTGAGGTCTAGTTTGGTGAAAACTTTTCCCTTGGCCATATGAGATAGCATATCCTTCATGAGGGGGTATAGGTTGTGTACGAACACCCCGTTTATCCCTCGAAAGTCCACACATAGCCTCATGGTGCCATCTTTTTTTTTCTTTAAAGAGGACTGGTGCCGCGACCCGTGGCTTGGCTGGCTCAATGAACCCCCTTGCTAGGTTTTTGTCTATATATTTGCACATCTCTTGCATTTCCCGGGGTGTCATGGCATACAGTTTGGGCTTGGGTAGTTTTGCCCCGGGGATGATTTTGATGGCACAGTCTGTCTCCCGGTGGGGAGGCAGAACATCGCACTCGGCCTCGCTGAATACTGCTGCGAGGTCCTGATATTCTATCGGAATCAGTTCGGCCTCTGGGGCTTTTTCGGATGCGGTTGCCAGTTGTTCTCGTGGACCTTCTTGGGGGGTTTCCAGCGTGGGTGGTGTTTCTGCTTGCTGGTGTGGGAGGGGTTGGGGGCCCCTTGATATCCTAAGTCTTCAGGTACCCCCTTGCCACCAGATGGTCGGTCCCTACTTGTCTAGCCAGGAAAGTCCCAGTATGACTGCATCTGTCATTTTGGGTGCTATTATGAATCTAATTACTTCCCAGTGATCCGCTAGTTCTAGCCTAACTGGTTCAGTTAGGTGGGTGGCATAGGCTCCCCCCATTAGGGACCCGTCGACCTGCTCGAACCGGATCGGGTGGGCCAGTCTTTTTGCTCTGATCCCCAGTTTCAGGACTGTGGTTAGGTTGATCAAGCACCTTGTGCAGCCTGAGTCTATTAGGGCTTGAAAATCCCCCTGGTTTCCTGTTTTTGGGGCTGTGAGGCGTATTGGAAAAAGGAAAGGGTGAATTGATTCACTCACCATTGGGTTATTTTCTCCCTCTTCCTTGCTGTCATATGATTCGGGAAAATGGTTGTCGCTGCCTGGGGTTCCATCACTTTCGCCTGAGGGGAAAGGGGCCTTTGCAGCCTAGAGAGCTTTCCTGGATGTGTTGGTGGTCAGTTTGGACCCTCATTCTGGTCGTGCCCTGGGCGGTGGGTCTGGCCTTGGTTTTGGGGCTGGGGTTGGGTATGCAGCTGCCATGTGGCCCATCCCCCCACATCTGTAGCATTTCAGCAGACTTTGAGGGAGGGCTGGTCTCAGAGCCTGCTGTAGTGCTGTGGTTCCCTGCCGGCTGGGTGGTTTCAGGTTGGGTTGAACTCTCTCTTGTGTGTCCGGTTGCTTTGTCATGTCGTTGGTGCGCAGCCTGCTGTTGACTTTTGCTGCTACTCAGAACCACTCAGAGAGTTGATTTGGGATGTCGCAGTATGCAGTTTCCTGGGCAATTTGCTTGTCCAGGCTTGTTCTGAAAAAATGCACCAGGAGCCGCTCTGGTAAAGGGGGTAGCCTTCCTATGACCCTCCTAAATTCACGGATGTGCTCTTTGATGGGGCGGCCCCTCTGCTTTAGGTTTTATTTATTTATTTATTTATTCTTCACATTTCTAAACCGCCCCCTCTCCCAAAAAGGGACTCGGGGCGGTGTACAGTCCACAATAAATAACAGATAAAATACAAATATAAATAGAACTATAAATATACGTATATATGTGGAAGTGGTTAAAATTAAAAGTACTGTACAGAAGAATAAATATGAGGCTAAAGGCCCTAAAAACAATTAAAACTAAAACATTACCCTTAAAATAACCAGATGAGAATATACTACCAGGAGTTCATAGATGTAACATTTATAATCATGCCAGGCCAGCTAATCGGAACAGGTGAGTCTTCAATTTTTGTCGGAAGGAGCGGAAGTCCGAGGTGGTTCTAATGTCGGGGGGGAGGTCATTCCAGAGGGTTGGGCCCATCACAGAGAAGGCTCTACTCCTTGGCGCCGCCCGCTGGCATTGCCTAGTGGACGGCACCAGGAGAAGGCCCTCCCTGTGAGAGCGGATTGGCCGCAGGGATGTATATAGGAGGATGCGATCCCGCAAGTAACTAGGTCCTGAGCCATGGAGCGCTTTAAAGATAGTAATCAGGACCTTGAAACGCACCCGAAAAACCACAGGTAGCCAGTGCAGCTCGCGCAGGAGCGGTGTTACGTGGGAGTATCTAGACCTCCCCATGATAACCCGTACGGCCGCGTTCTGCACTAGCTGCAGTCTCCGGGCGCGTCCCAAGGGAAGCCCCATGTAGAGAGCATTACAGTAGTCTAGGCGAGACGTCACCAGCGCATGAGTGACTGTGCGTAGGGCATCCCGGTCCAGTAGGGGGCGCAATTGACGCACCAGGCGAACCTGGTGGAACGCCCCCCTTGCCACGGCTGCCACATGGCCATCCATTGACAGCCGGGCATCTAGGAGGACGCCCAAATTGCGCGCCCATTCCACAGGGGGCAGTAGCTCGTCCCCTATGGCCAGCGATGGAGTCAGCTGGCTGAACCGAGGTGCCGGAAGCCACAGCCACTCAGTCTTGGAGGGGTTGAGTTTGAGTCTGTTGTCCCCCATCCAGACCCCGACGGCTTCCAAACACCGGGACATCACTGCGACAGCCTCGTTGGGGTGGTTTGGGGTTGAAATGTACAGCTGCGTATCATCAGCGTACAGATGGTATTCAACCCCAAAACCACGGATGATCTCACCCAGCGGCTTCACATATGCATTGAACAGAAGGGGCGAGAGGACCGACCCCTGCGGCACCCCACAAGAGAGTGGCCTCGGGGTCGATCTCTGCCCCCCTGTCAACACATATTGCATCCGGCCGGAGAGGTAAGAGTCGAACCACCGTAACACGGTGCCTCCGACTCCCATCCCCTCCAGCCGGCGCAGAAGGATACCATGGTCGATGGTATCAAAAGCCGCTGAGAGATCTAATAGGACCAGGATAGAGGAACAACCTCTATCTCTGGCCCTCCAGAGATCATCAACCAACGCGACCAAGGCTGTCTCAGTGCTGTGCCCGGGTCGGAAGCCGGACTGGCGTGGGTCTAGATAATCGGATTCATCGAGGTGACACGGAAACTGCTGCGCCACCACATTCTCAACAACCTTCGCCAAGAAAGGGAGGTTGGAGACTGGACGATAATTAGTTAGCTCCATTGGGTCGAGTGAAGGCCTCCTGAGTAAGGGCCTCACCACCTCCTCTTTCAAGACGGTAGGTAAGGATCCCTCACCCAACGAGGCATTCACCAGGCCCAGAAGCCAGCCTCGTGTCACCTCCCAGGATGCCAGTACCAGCCAGGAGGGACACGGGTCCAATGAACATGTGGTGGGTCGCAGCCTTCCACGCAACCTGTCTAAATCCTCGGGGGCAACAGAGTCAAACTCCTCCCAGAGTGGACTCACAAGACTCACTGTTGACGGCCCGTCCAGACCACTGGAGGGGGCCCATCCGCTCCGGATCTGAGCGACTTTGTTCTGCAGATATTCTCCAAACTCCTCTGCTCTACCCTGTAAGGGTGCCCCCCGCGTCTCTTGCACTAAGAGGGAGCGGGTGACCCTAAACAGGGCGGCAGGGCGGTTATCCGCAGACGCAATAAGAGCGGCACAATGTCTACATTTGGCCGCTCTCAATGCCACAAGGTAAGTCCATAAATGGGCTCTTACCTGTGTTCGGTCAGACTCGGAGCGTGAGGACCTCCACCTGCTCTCTAGACGTCTCCTCTGGCGCTTCATCACCCTCAGCTCCTCGGTATACCAAGGAGCCCGGGTGGGTCGCTGCCGTAGGAGAGGTCGCAAAGGCGCAACCCGGTCCAAGGCCCCAGCCGTCGCCCTATTCCAGGCGGCCACTAGGTCCTCCGACCGAGCGCGGGTCAGGGCTACAGGTAGCGGCCCAAGCTCCGACTGGAACCTAACTGGTTCCATCAGATGCTTGGGGCGGTACCAGCTTGGACAAACTGGTTCCGCCTCCTCGTGGTGGGGGGTAGCGCCAGGGAAGTCTAGCCGGAGACAAGAGTGATCTGACCATGACAGGGGAGTAATGTCTAAGTCCCCTATTCCCAGATCACTTGTCCACTGCTCAGATACAAAAACAAGGTCCAGTGTGTGGCCACCTTCATGTGTGGGACCCTGAATTAGTTGGGTCAGGCCCATGGCTGTCATGGAAGCCATGAACTCCCGAGCCACCTCGGATGCTGCTCCCGTCGACGGCAGGTTGAAATCCCCCATAACCAAAAGTTTGGGGATCTCCACCGCCGTCTCCGAGATCAGCTCAAGGAGCTTGGGCAGGGCTGCTGACGTATAGCGAGGAGCCAAGTATACAATCAGCAGACCCCACTGCCTCCCTGGGCCCCATTTCACACCCAGTGACTCACACCCGGGTATCTGAGAAACAGTGAACTCCCTCGGCTCTAGACCTCGGCTCAGGTTGCTGAGTTCCTCTTCTGAATCAAGGAATAGGGCTAGCTGGTCTGAGTCTCCGTCAAACTCTCCCCTGAATTGGGGTGGGTCATCCAGCCCTAATCCCCCAACCTCCTGTCGGCCTTGGTATGCTTGCGTCTGATATGGCTGTGTAGGAAGTTATCACCCAGCCCTCTCCCAGAAAAATGAAATATCCTAGGAAATATTGAAAAGGCAGAATATTATATTTTCCTGGATGTGAAAAAGGGAGAAACACATTTTAAACACAAAGTAAATTCCTGCAGCTTCCTGCCCATCCCCACTTTGTCAATGGGCCATTAAGAAGGCCAAGCTAGTCCACTTTACATAATAGAGTTCTCCTCTTCAGCTCCAGAGTGATGGGATTAAGGCAGGATAATATTGCCTTTTACTCAACTGACCACATGGCATCTGAGAACTCAACCAAACCTGGATTCAAAACTCAGCCTAGAGGGTTGCCCTTGCATGGGCCCATGTGAGTCTGACAACCAATCAGAATACATTTCTTACACAGGAACAGGAAACAGATAGGTGGGGATGAACAGATTATAAAAAGCCCTGCAAGCCCTTCTTCTCTTCTCTTCTCTTCTCTTCTCTTCTCTTCTCTTCCCTTCCCTTCCCTTCCCTTCCCTTCTCTTCTTCTCCACCAACATTGAAGCATGTGATCACCTTTTCTGTTCAGGACTTAAGCCATGTGGTCCTGTCCACCATTAAAACCATCTTTCCAAGCAGCCTCCATGTCTCCAGTGTCTTTTTCCCCACTTGGAGCCGAACCCAGAAGGACATTTCTTCCAACAATTGGCACCCCCCAGATGGGACTCCAAGCTAGCCTAACCAGTGGATATGGCCCAGGTAAGCCTCCCATGCCGGCACAGACCCCATTGAGTCTGTGGGTGGACTTTATCTTGGCCTTAACCATTTGGATCTAGGTTTTAAAGGGGTTTTGAGTTTGAGCTCAAAGGCTGCCTGGAAAGAAGGTGAGTACCTCTAAATTTTAATTATATAAAATTTAATTTTAAAGCGTGGGAAATGTGTATATGCCTGCATGTGTGTGACTAGTGTGTGTGAAAATGGATGGAAAAGTGAATGATTTTTTGTTGTTGTTGTTGTTGTTGCTGTTTTTGTCCTGTGAGAGAAAAAAAGCAAATGCCCATTGTGCGTAGAGAGAGGAAAAGAGGAGGTGCGCATACCCACTGATGACAGGACTCCTCCTGGGTAGCTGTGCGGCTGGTCCTCTGGGTCTCTCCCCAAGACTTGAAAACTGTTAGAAAAGTCCCTGCATGCAAGGGCGCAAAAGAAGGTTCCTGCGGTGAGGAACACAAAAAGTCCCTCCAAAGGGCATGAAAAAGTCCCTCCGAAGGGCGAGAAAAAAAGTCCCTTTAAAAGGGTGTGAAAGGTCCTCTAAGGACGCGAAGCGGGGAATACGAAGTGGCAAGCCCGGCTAGGACGGAGTGAGCCCCACATCTGAGCGGGATCATGGGAAGCGGTAGCTCATGGGCTGCCACAGAAACCCCCCTAGGGGAGCTGTTGGGGGCCTGGGATGAAAGGCATATGCCTGTCCTGGCCTGAATGAAAAAAAGGAAAGCAAAACAGATATGTAGAAAAATGGGCTTTGCTGAAAGGTGATACAGGAAAAACTAATTTGGCTAAATGGTACTTAAAAGAAAAGGGAAAATGGTGGGGTTTCTTTTTTCTCTTGTCTGTCTCTTTCTCTGTCTTCTATGCAACCACGTGGTTTGTTTGTTAAGATTTGTGCCTTCTCTAATTTAACAGATTTGTGCTGGGAATGACTAGGATGTGTAAACCTGAGAGTTCTCCCCCCCCCTCTTATTTTCTCCTTGTCCTTGTATAAATGTGTGTCTAAGTCTTTGTGCAACCTCAAGGTAATTGTAACTATAAAATGTCTCCAATCCAAAAAGACAAGAATGTTAAAGTGTTCAAAGAAAGAAAGGAGTAAACTGGCAGAAATTGCCTTCGCTCAGTTTGTTGGGCCCAGAAAACTGAGTGAAGGTGGGGGGGAGTCTTTACTTTGCGTCTCTTTGGCCAGCAGAAACAGAGTACAGAGAAGTTTTTTTCCTTCCTTCCCTATACCTTAAAGTAACAACCCAGGAAATGTTTTAAGTTCATTTACAAGAAACGTTTCATCCTTGCACTTATTGTCTGTTTAAATGATTTTACCTGTTCATTTTTTTCCTGAAGCATGTGAATCCAGACCCCATAATGTGATATTCCCATAATGTTACTAGTTTATCTGTTTAGTAACTGATGGTTTTATTTTTCAAACTCTGCCTACAAGTGTCTTTTTCCCCACTTGGAGCCGAACCCAGAAGGACATTTCTTCCAACAGTTGGTTATCCCTAGTTCGGAGAGAGGGAGGGGGTTGTCTGCTCTTGGCAGCCTGCCTGCTGCATGGGAGAGGCACTGGTTGCCGTTCTGGGCTCCTTCAACTTCTATTGGGAGGGGGAGGGGGGCTGAGCTCCAGTCTGCATCTCTTCCCTTCAACAAGATCAGATGTCCCTCCCCTCACTTCCTCCCTCCGTTGCTCTTTTGCACTCCCTCGGGATTCCATCTGGGGCTTTGGACTAGGGCAAGAGAATTTCCACCAGTACTTCTCTTGCTTCTGCTTCTGCATTTTGCCGCATACCTCCAGCTGCAAGCAATCTCTGTTGCCTGATTTTCCCTCCAACCAACTCAAACATCGGGGGAGGGGGTGCTCGGAGGGCCCGGGCTTCAGGAAACCCGAAAAAAACATTTTAAAAGTTAGTTTCAGCTATCTATGAAGGTTCCAAGAGTTGCCCTAATTAATTTACGAGCCCCGAAACAAAATTTAAAAAAAACCATTCGTTTTTTAAGACTAACATCTTGGCACGGACTTCTGTGTAGCTGAAACTAAATCACACTTAATGGTATCTGACCTTTACCCCTGTGCCCCCTTCCCTCTGGCTGAGGTCATCAATCACATTCTCCAACAGGACGTTATGGCAGGGTTCTGGACATGCGCATTCACATCCCAATACAGAAATATGAGACTTTTACTCTGGCCAAAAGTATGCATGGCATTTCCCTCCCCTTCTCAAGGTGATAGTAGTCATGGAAACGCCTTAGGCATTGACACCAGGTGGCCGGCCAGGCCGGGCCTTCATGGTAGTGTAAACAACACAACTCTTTACATATTCCTCTGTACCCTTTACATGTGAGGCCACCAGAACTGGTGATTTACTAAATGCAGAGTCTTGAGGAACCCAAAATGTCCAGCCGAGCAAATGTCATGGCAGCGCCGCAGCACAGCCACCCGTACCACACTTAGTACATATAACTTCGACCCCTTCCAGGCAAAGCCCTCTCGCTGTGTTAATAAAGTTTGATTTTCCTGAAACCACTGGTCCATTGGGAGTGCTGCTTGGATTGCTCTGGGGAGGTCCTCCACCTGGGCATACAGGTTTGGTGCTGGTGGGGCCTGTTGAGTGGCTAACACACTAGGCTGTGAGGTCGGAATGATAGCCTGCACTACATCCTCCCTTTTATTGTGATATTGTGGTTTCTGGGAGAGGGCATCAGCTAAGAAGTTCTTGCCACCCAGTATATATTTTAATTGGAAGTTGAATCACTGAAAATATAGGGCCCATCTAACTTTTTTGGTGACAATCTTCACGGGGTCTGGAGGGCCTCCAAATTCTTATGGTCCATCCAGACCTCAAAGGGTATTCATCCCCCTTCTAGTAAATGCCACCACGTCAACAGGGCCCACTGGACCGCAACCACCTCCTTCTCCCAAATGGGCCAGTTGCCTTTGGTCCCTGTTAACTTCCTCGAGGTGTAGGCACACAGCTGTAGGACTCCTTCATTGTTCCTTTGTAAAAGGACTGCGGCCAACACCACATCACTGGCATCTGCCTGAACCACAAATTGTTTAGTGAGATCTGGATGTTTCAGTACTGGCTCTTGTGCAAACAAGGACTTCAGATGCTCAAACGCTTACTGACATGCTGTTGTCCACACAACCAGGTTTCCCGGTCAAGGGTTTGTCGTGAGATGTTTTGTATGTACAAGGTCGGTTAGTGGAAGGGCCACTTGGGCAAAGGATGGGATGAACTGGTGATAGAAATTGGCAAACCCTAAAAAACTCTGCAACTGCTTGCGGGTTTTAGGAGCCTGCCAGTCCAACACTGCCTTTACCTTCGCGGGGTACCTCCACCCCTTTAGGTGAAATACAAAACCCAAGGTAATCCAGTTGTGTCTCCTGGAAAAGAACGGGGGCAGCTACCCTTGATCTAGCTGGCTGAATAAAGCCCCTTTTAAAAATCTTTTCTATGTATGCCCTCATTTCTGCTAGCTCTTGCGGGGTCATAGAATGCATTCGGGGCTTTGGCAGTTTAGCCCCAGGGAGTAGTTCCATGGCACAATCTGTGGGGCGGTGAGGGGGCAAAGTATCACATTCCTGTTCACTGCATACATCTTTTAAGTCTGCATATACCTGAGGGACTCGCTCCTCCCCAGCAGTATGTACCGATGGCACTGTAGATCGGAATCCCACCGGGCCCTGGGCTGTGGTTTGCGCCTCATGAGGAGGGGGGTCAGGACTGAGGCCTATTCTTAGATGCCTACTACCACCACCCCATCATATCGTGGGTCCCTATTTGTCCAACCACACCAGGCCTAGTACAATCTCCTCTGTAATATTTAGAACCACTACAAAACGCAGGACCTCCCGATGGGGTCTTATCTGCAATACCACCCGATCCTGTTACATGCGTGGCTGGTTGGCCCCCCCAATAACGACCCGTCCATCTGTTTGAAACGGATCGGCCTAGCCAACTTCCTGAGGCCCAGGCCCAGACTATCAGCGACTGTGGCGTTCATTAAGCAATGAGTGCACCCTGAATCGATCAGGGCTGTACATTGTCGTCACCTGGCCGCTTCCACCACTACCTGTATCACAAAAGGTTTGATGGGCTTAGTTATCATCGGGTCGGAACCCTCCTCCCCATCACTTCCACCAATATTGAGCACATCACCTGATGGGCTGGAGTCAACTGGTGTAGGAACTGGTTGACTTGCCCTGTGTGATTTCTCCTGGCCGTCTCTCACGTTCTTCTTGGCTGTCCCCCTTTTTTTTTCTTGTTGTGCTCATGGATGCTGTAGTACCAGTCTCATGGCACACTGCCGCTCTATGCCCCGCCCTCCTGCATCAAAAACATGTTATGGGTAGCCAGATGAGTGTTGTCAGTACAGCTGCCATCGGGGAAGGAGGTTTCACCATGGAGATTGCTGTGGGTTGCGGGGTTTTCGAGGCAATTCCGATAGGATGCATCTGTGGCAGTCTTTGTCCTCGTGTATTCCACTCCCTTCCTGGCTTATCCTCGCAGAACTCTATAGCTAATTCCGTGGTGACCTGTAACCATGCAGTCAGTTTAGGTGGCAACCCTCTGTAGATGCAGGCCCGGCATAGTGTTTGGTCAAGACCAGCCTTGAAGTAATGCACCACCAACCTATCTGGCCACATCCTCACTTTGCCCGCCAGACGCTGGAACTCTCTGATATATTCGGCTACTGGCTTCCCTCATTGTCTTACAGCCAGCAATTCCGCTTCTGGCCGCTGGATCCTGGTGGTATCTGCGAACCTTTCCTGCAGTGCCATCAGGAACAGACCAATGTCCCTGAGTTCCACAGCATGATCCCCATACAAATCAGCCACCCAGTCAGCAGCCTCTCCGTCCATCACTGCCGTCATGGCCATCACCATGTCCCACTGCGACATATACATATGGCCGTAATGATCCATGTGATGTAACACCTGGCCTAAGAAGAGGGCCACTCTTCCCGGGCTACCGTCAAAAGTAGCCTGTATTGCCAATGGGCCCCAGTATCCCATCACTCCGGGCCCATAACCAGCTGGACACCCCCTCTGGGTAAGGAGAGGGTGGGGTGCATAGCTCTCTCATGCCACTTGTCTCCCGCAGGTGTCCTGGGCAGCTTGGGGTACCCCTAGTCTGGGCTGCTGATCTCCTACTCTTGCGGCCCCTTGGGCACCATACCATTCTGGACTGATTGTCCTGGATTGTCCAATGACTTCCCCTGCCTGTCGGGGTCCAGGTTTCAGGGACCCTGCTGCACTATCTCTCCAACCACTGCCACATCCATTATCTTGGAAGCCCACTGCCCCAAACATTTCCTGCAGCATCTGTAGGGCTTGGCTGCCCACCACAGTGGAGTAACTCCAATCGTCATCTGAGCTGCGCCTTTCACACCATTGGGCAAAATGGGTTCCAGAAGGGGTGAGCGGGGGAGCATGGGGTGTAAAGCCTCGGTGGTCCTGAGCCTGCTGATGAGCCCAGACACCAATCCCCTGTCATTCCTGCATGGGCCTGCCCCACATTGGCCTCTAGAGGTTCTGCTGTAGTCTTCCATGTCACCAAGTGGTCCTTAGACCTTACATCCAATCGTGCCTCTCCTGCTGGTCCTGACACAGCCTCCATCACAGTTGTATCAGTTGCCACGGCAGACTTCTCCAAGTCCACAGCCTCCAACCCAAGCACTGTACCTTCAGCCATGGTGTGAGCTCTGGTGTAAGCTCTGGTGGGAGCTCTGACAAAACTGTCAGGTTCCGAAGGGTTAATGAAAACAGCCAAACATGGAGACAGTTTGAAAATGCATTTTATCTTCTTCCTCTGGCACGAACTGACCAACAAAGCACTGAGGTAATGAATAAATTGTCAGAGCTGACACCTGGTGCTCCCCACCACCTTTTATAGTTACTTGGTAATTAGGCTAACCTCACGCACACACCCATCACCTCGTGACCCAGAGTGAAAACCTCCCAGCAGTCAATCATGAAGAGCTTTGTAGAGTTCTCAGCTAGACTGCTTGTGGAGGAGGGAAATCTCTAGCTGGTAAGCACGAGTCTTGGCAGCTGGCCCAGTTGCCCCCCCCCCCCCCCCAATGGCAGCCAGAGCAGACAGGTCCCTTTCTTTGTTTCCCTTTTCCGATATCCTGGTTTAATTTCTTCTTTTCCGTATGTCCTGTTTCTTAATGTTTCTTTTGTATTTTGTAATGCTTCTGGTGTATCTAAAATGCTTTCTTTTCTAGTGTGCCTGATGTTTCTTAATTACTTTGGTCTGGCTCTTTTCTTTGAGATATCTGTTTCAATGTCTTCTTATTGTAATGTTTTTAAGCTTTTAATTTCTTTTATAAAAAGTGTTTTATTTTATTTTTGTTACATAATAAAAAATTCTTTTGTGAACAGAGTGTTGTCTGAATTCCCCCTTTAATATTTCCACAAACACATAATTCATTCTACATTATATTTCCATTATTTCCAATTTTTAGCCGTATTTCTTTTCTTCTCATATTTTTCAATTTCTAATTTTTTGCATGTATAAACAATATCATTTTTCCTTTAAAAATAAAATAAAATGACTTACCATGTCTTTTCCATCCATTTTCTATTAACAACATATATCTTCAAATTCAATTTTTTAATGGTCAGCATTTTAACATAATTACTACATTTAGAAGTATTAATATAGCTCACACACATCCTAATTAGTACATATTATTACCTTGTTTACAATATTTCATTTCATTCTACTAGATCATATCATTGTACTAATCTCCTATTCCTAAATTTTCTTTTCTCTTTTTCTTCTTTTTATATGTCTTATATCTTTTCTTCTGAATTTTTTCTATTGCTCTTCGATAGGTTATTTGGATATTTCTCCCCCAGATTTCTCTTTCCCATCTCCCATTATTTCCCTCTTTCTTTTTGGCTAATTTCCTTTTTGGATACTGTTTTCCTTTTTTCCTCTCTACTCTATTTGTGCCTCCATAAATCTCATTAGTATTGCCCCATTGAGTTTTGTTTTCCATTTCTTTTTCTGCCTTGTTAACTTCTTGCTCACTTATATTACTTGTCTGTTCCCCTCCTGTCTCCAGTTTCAACAATTTTTCTGGTTCATTTTCTACCTCTTTGTTACCTTTTAATGTTGCTCATGCATTTTTTAACATTTCCAATAATTCCTGAAACATCCCACCCTCCATGATCAATTTTAATACACTTTTAATATCTTTATATTTTACCACAATTGGTTTAGTCCCTCTTCTTATTTCCACTCTTTAATATCAGGTCCCAAAATAGTCCAGTCCTTTTCAGAAGTTCTTAATTTTCTTCCAGTGTAGACAAAATGAAGCCAAGTAAAAAAGATGGAACACACCCTCCTTTGACTTCTTTGTTCCAAAATGGTATTTTTTCTTCTCTCCAGCAGGTGGCGTTTGTGGTTCCTGTGTACGATCAGGCCACTGATTTGTCGAAACTTGCCAAAAGTCAAATCAAAAGCGCAAAATCCATACTCAAATTGTCCTAATCTTCCCTTTGCTAATTTTAAATTTTTCCATTTCCAGTTTTATTAACTAAATTCTCCTTGGGCTTGGTGTTTTATCACCGATGGCTTTTCCCTCCTTTCTTTTCGCCCTCCATACTCCAAATGATGTTTAGCCGCTAGCTTAGCTCCGGAAAATTTTTAAGCACCAAAATTTGTTTCTCTTAATCTTACATTGGCCAAACTTTGCCTGGATCTAACACTCCATCCGTTCCTCCATTCCTGCGCCAGTCTTGTTCAAGATGCCCTGGCTCCAGAGTGGTCATTTGAAGATGACTGATCTTTTTTTTTTAAAGAATTTTCTTTTAATTTTAATTGAACATAAACACAAAAAAAGAATCATCCTTCAATACATCTTGTAGAAAGCGTATCGATTGGTTACAAATAACTTTTGTGCATTTCTTCCATAGTCATTACTTGTAGTTCATCATAGATTATACACTTTAAATCAAAAATCTTTATATATCTTACCATCAATATATCACAATTCTCATTTGACTACAATTATTTGAACGTGCTTCTGCCTGAACTTATTCATACTTAAAAACACAACCACATAATGGCACTTGTTAGCTATTTCAAAAATCCTCCAATAACATTACACTTTTATGACGTATTCTGAGTAAAAATTCAATTGATAAAGTTTCTAAGCTTTTTTTTCACTGTTTAGATTATTATATCCAAGTTGCTTTTACCAATACCAGAGCATGTATATATTATTAAACAATATCCATTAACATTTCCTTTTTGTTCTTATAATTAGCTAAAAGTCCTTTACTATTTATATCCCAACTCCTCTCATCACTCCCCCCCCCCAAAAAAAAATAGAATAAAACATTACACCTTTATAACAAAACCTAAATAGAAGTTTGTTGGTAAAATTTATAGGTCTTTTTCCCAGGTCACAATTTGCAATCTATATCCAGATTTCTTTTACTAGTTTAACAGTACATAATATATATCATTAAGTTGTATCCATTATCATTCCATTATTGTTAATTATAGTTATTTAATTGTTAATGAATAAACATTTAATAACAATCTAAAACAATCTAAAAATTCCTAAATTCCTACTTATTGCTCAACCAAGATTAATTAATTTTTTATTAAGAACTTTCATTGTCAACCTGTGTCTTTCCAATAACAAAACAGTCTTATCTCTCTTGCCAATTGTGGTGTCAGTCTTCTTTTTATCTCCTTTATAAGGTTTTTATAGATTTCTCTCCGCACTTTGTTGCTTAAAGGATCTCTCAGGTAATCTCGTTGCCCTCCAATTGTTTTTAAAATTAGCTTGTTTTTGGTTATCAATCGTGCTTCTGAAAGAGTTTCTTTTCCTAAATCCATCATCATTACCCTTTTTTCCTCTTCTGTATCTTGAAATCTGGGGTAGAACTCCAATTCGTCGAAGTCCCTCTTCCATGTTCCCTTCATTCCACTTTCACCCACATTTGCTCCATTAATAAAATCATCAGTTGTCTTGTTTTTATCTTCTATATCTTCAGTCTCCCCTTTAATTTCTGGGGCTCCAGCCCCTTCATCTTTTGATGTGAGAAATACTAGTTTTTCCAACTTCTTCTCAATTCTCCTGTATCCTTCCAATAAATTTAAAATTCCAGCCAAAATATTTTGAAATTTTAAAGTTTCCGCCTCTGAATATTGATCCATGTTTCCAAAAAAAAAAAAGAAAGAAAGAAAGAAAAGAAAAGAAAAACTAATAGCCACTGCCACTCTAGTCTTCCAAGCCTCTTTTATTTTTTAATTTTAGGTTGATTTAAGCACAAGGGTTTTTTTGTGCTCTTCAAAAGAGAAGGGTTCTATTTTATTTTGTTTTTCCCCCTTTCTCTCCCCTGCCAAAATAGTTCTCACAGGCACCTGTAAAAACAATTCGTGCCCTTGGCTCTTTATCAGTTTGTATAAACAATGTACAAACCCTTCTGCTACAAAGTCAGTAAAAACAAAGAGAAAAAAATGAGAGATACATTGTTTCAAAAACTCCAGCTTCCGACTTTCGAGTGGCTAGTTGCTATTTTCCACTTTCACTATCTCAGGCTTAAATGAAATAAAGTTCTTTAATAAAATTTAATAACAGGTAATAGGAAGGATTGTTGAAGAAGGTTTTAGTCCAGAAATTGAAAAATAAAGTAACAAAGAGCAGAGGGGGAAAAAAAGGTTGCCGTTCACTTTAAGAGAAGAAACGAACAATGTTACGAGCATTTCAATCCACAAAATATAGTTACAAAGAAAAAAGGCTTTCCAATGCAATCCAGTGTTAATTAAATTCACAGCTTAATTCTTGCTTGAGGATCTGATTTAGCTTTTTTTTTAAAAAAAGGTTTCTTTGGGCAGTTTTTCCAAAATAGTAAAAAAGTCTCACCAGATGGACTCACTTTCTCTTTTTCACTTCCTTCTGGAGCATCCCGAATTCATCAGCCTGGGGGCTGCCTGTTTACCACCGGCTTGAAGACCTTCCCTTGGGTCAATCAGGGACTTTGCTATGTCCCTGAGACCAGCAAGGCTTTGTCTTCCTGGTCACCATCTCTATGGGACGGTTTAGGTCCAGCTGGACCATCCAGCGGCAAAAGTGTCAACAGCGGTCTCGGAGTGTCAAGACCACACGTTGTGACATCGCAACGTGGCTCCTCCTTCTCCCGAAGATGACTGATCTTTAAAGAGCTTGCCTCACTCCCTGCAGTCACCTGAAATGCCTCTCCTTGTGCCCCACCCCTTCAATATGGTTCTGGTCTGGGGCCTGAATCTCAGCAACAGGACATGTTCTCTGGGGGGCTCTCCGAAGAACCATCAGATTTCCTGCTATGTTGAGGGATGATTAACCATAGTTACTTTGTGAGGGCAGTGAAGAGGGGGAGCACAAGTAGGTGTGGTTGGGGAACCCACAACTCCCCCAAAACACCTACAAATTGCTATGCATTGCTCCTGGACCCAAAGCAGGAAAGGCAGCCATTGTAAGCTTCTACAGCTGAGCAGTTTGGAAAATCAGCGAAGTGCTTCATCTGGGTGAGATAACAAGATTGCTTGAAAATACAACATTCCTGTAATTAACCTTAACCTCCGGTTGAAAAACTTTTTTAAAGAAACAGTGGCAGGAGATGGGGGGTGGGGGCATTAGAAAGCTCTCCCAAAGGACTCCCCGAGTCTAGGAAGCGAAGAGTTTTTGCTGAGCTCAAGATGAGATTTTGGTCTGATTTGGATGCACTGAAGAATACAGGGTCTTCCTGGCCCTGTATAAGTTGCTGCGGCATTTGTTGCAAATCCATCTCTGTGCTCTTGGGTTGCATCAGGTCTGTGATCTTTGATTGTGTGGCAGGACTGGATGTTGCAGATGTCGGGGCAGAAGTAGCAAAGCCAGGTTTTCCAGGGGGTGGTCTTTTAGGAGACATAGTTTATAAGATAAAGAGATCAGTCAGTATGGAGAATGGACAGCTGGAGAAGCAGAGCAGCCAGATGAGTCCAGGAGGCAGAAGAACCAGGCAGAGGAGAATTTCTCTAATCAGTCTGGCAATAGAGAAAATTTTTTCCCCCAGAGAGTTCAAAGAATAACAATCCACAGGAGATTCTTCTGGGTGACACGGAGACAAAGACCGGAAGCCTGAATTTTAAAGGTGGAGTCAGGTTTCAGAGTTCATGAAGACAACGGAAGTGTGCCATCTTGCCCTGCCAGCTTTGGGCTCAGAGGCATAACAAAGTTTTAAAAAGTT
The DNA here is from genome assembly GCF_964273705.1 of Natrix helvetica. Taxonomy (NCBI): domain Eukaryota; kingdom Metazoa; phylum Chordata; class Lepidosauria; order Squamata; family Natricidae; genus Natrix; species Natrix helvetica. The sequence goes on along the minus strand of NC_138555.1, from coordinate 38,997,083 downwards.
CCCAAAGTTCTCAGATCATCCATAAATTATGGAGCTAAATTCAGTGAAAAATCACTTTTGCAGGGGTGAGACATCATTGGTTGGCTCTCCCCCCTCCTCCTTCCCCTGGGGCTGAGAGCAGAATTGTATCAAGCCGCTTGTCCAAGGGGGGGGGGGAAATCCCCCTCCCTCCAGCCGCGCCTCCAAGGAAATCCGAAAGTTAAAGTTATAGAGTGCTGAAAAGTTCTTTAAATCCAAAAAGGGAATGAAGGGGGGAAGCGCCTCACCACACTGCCGCTGCTTCCTTCTATTGTTTCATCGTCCGATCAGCCTGTTGCGAAGACGCGAAGCGCCCTCCGAAACTGCTCACCGATGCCTAGAGCGAAGCGGGGGGGCCCCCACCAGCCGCCGCCGATGCCAGGATCCCCCGCGAAGCCGCTCCTTCGGCAGGACGCCTCTCGGGGTGTCCTGTGCCCCCCAAGAAGTGGGGAAGCCCACCGGGGAGCTGGAGCGGGCAAAGGACTTGCCCGTCGCCGTCAGCCGCCGGAACCGGAAGTCAGAAACCGGCACATTTAAAGGACTTTGTCACAAACCGGAACACTCCGTCTAAGAGGGGAGGGGTGTTAGATATTAGCATATATCGTTGTAAGTCTCCACTCAGGTCCGCCGCTAGGGCGGGAACAAGGGGTTGTTCTGATTGGACGGGAGGTGTACCCGATCCCTATAAAAGGGGATACCTTAGACCGCAAGCTAAGCTGGATCACTATCACTAAAAAAAGAGCTGTTGTCACAATCGTCCGGAGTCTGTTCTCTCGTTGCCCGAATCTAACAAGAGTGATATGGTAGAACATGCACAAACCAGCATACAGAGACACTGAATAGTATAAAAATATAGTAGTTTACTGTTGTGGCCCAGCCGGTGCCGCTGTCACCAGACTCCGAGAGTGATACTCCATACGAGTCAGCTCCAGAGGAGATGGGCGATCCTGGACAGGATTCGGAGGCTGAGCAGGAATCCGAGAGTCTGGTCGGCCACCAGGTGGCGCCAGAGGCATAGAGCAGCGGTGAGAGCCAGAGGAGGAGGACTCCCGATGCCCTGCCTTGGAGCAGCGGGGAGGACAGTGACTCAGGACTTAGCAGGGCGTTTCTAGATGCCCGTTTCCGGCGCGCCCACAGACGCAAGGAGCGTGGGCGTAATTATAGGCAGTAAAGAGCTCTCAGGTGCTGTTTGGGAGACACCCTTTTTAGGTTATAAAAGGGTTGACTCTGGAGAGGCTCTGCGTAGCAATCAACAAAGGACTTAAGCCAGCAACTCTAGTCTGGGATCCTGGCAAGCTGGATAGCTGCTTTTGTGTGTTCTGTCCCTGTGAGTTCTGTCTTGGTGGCTTGCTGCCACAAAACCTCTTGTCTGTTGGTGTAATAAACCTTGTTCCCTTGTACTGTTCCGGAGTGTGTGTGCTGTGTGGGCAACGGAGCAAGGGGAGTCAGAACAGTTTACTATGTAGAAATATAGAGGTATTCAGAGTCCGGTTAACAGTCCAAGTCATACACGGTTCAGTAATTCAGTTATCAAAATAGTCAGTCTAACACACAAAATATAGCTAACAGTAGCAAATCACAATACCTCACAACACACCGACCAGCGTCTAAAAAACAGAGAGCTAACAGCCATTCTGGCTCCCTCTTATGGCTGCTCGAGGTAACAAGCCAATTACATCTCTTTAGCATTTAAAGTAACAGATACATTTGTTACAATCATAGCTTATATACATTGCCAAGCCAAGCCTAGGGTTACATCCCTAACAGATATGATGAATTATTTGTTTGCACTGCCATCTAGTGGTAAATAAAAGTTGGTTGAACGAAGTTGGCTGTAGAAAAGAAAAGAAAAGAGTTGGCTAACAAGAAACGACCTTGAAGTATGGCTGATAACATTGAACTGATGATAAAGTCTCTCTAGAAGGAAGAAATTGAGACCAGCTGTGTAATCACGGTGTTGCACTTTCTTGCTACATTACAATGGGCTGCTGAGAAGCAGAGAATACTTTTTGACAGTGTGCTTTTTTTTTACTGGAAGAAGAAATTTCGATAAACCAGACAACTTAGACTAAAGGTTTTCTTTTTTCTTTTTTTCCCTCTTACTTGTCTACTTTGGTCCTTTATCAACACAATTTTTATCTTTCTCCTTCCTTTTTTTCCCCCCTCGCCCTCTCAGGGCGTAATCTTCCAGCTGCCTTTACTTATCAAATGCCCTAAAAATTTCACTTCCCTTTCCACATACTGGAGTTTATTCTTAGACACTCTCAGTCCTTGAGATGCTAAATAATTTTTATAAATCATTGGTTCCCTTTTCTACATCTTGTTTCTTTTCTCCTGAAAGCAACAAATCATCCACATATTGTATCAAAGATAGTTTTGGGTCTTTCTCAAATTTTTCCAAGACTTGTTCTAACATTTGGCCAAATAAGTTAGGACTTTCAGTATGCCCTTGGGGCCATTCTGTCCATCTGAATTGACTTTTTCTTCCATTATCCGGATCTTCCCATTCAAAGGCGAATATGTCCCAGGACTCCGGATCAAGTGGACAAGCCCAGAAAGCATCTTTTAAATCAATTACACTAAACAATTGATGCACTGGTGGAATTCAACTCAGTAATGTGTAAGGATTAGGAACTACAGGGTGTCGGGATACAATTATCCTGTTGATTTTTCTCAAGTCTTCCACTAGATGAAAGTTCCCATCTGGTTTTCGAACCACTAAGATGGGGGAATTATATGGGGACATGGCTGGTTCTAAGAGTCCATCCTGTATTAATTCATGTATCACTGCTTTTAACCCCCTTCTTCCTTCCAAGCTGATTTCATATTGCTTCTGCCTTATGGGCTCTGTGGTTTTGAGGGTAATTTTTATAGGGGTCACTTGTAATCCACCCCTATTTCCTTTCATGGCCCAGACTATTGGTGTTATTTCTTCCTCATTTTCTTCAGTTAATATTAACATCTGATTTTTAATTATTTGTATTCCCCACTCCCAGCATTGGAGCACATCTCTTCCTAACAGATTTACTCCTGCTGCTGGTACATACAATGGTTGGATTTTGGTTTCAAAATTTTTCCATTTCAAAGTTATTTCTTCTAATTGAGGAACTTCAAATGGTTGGGCAGCTACCCCCGAAATTTTTATGGTGCTGTTTATTAACCGGCAACCCTGGGGTATGTTTATTAAAGATGTCCTTGAAGCCCCAGTATCTATTAAGAACACTAATTCCTGCTGTTCGGGTCCCACTTGAATATTTATCAAGGGTTCTTGGTGGAACCTTAATATCAAGGGCCCCTCACCCACCTATTCTTCATCTTCATCTATTAATCTATATACACTTTCTGTTCTTTTTCTCTCTCTCTCTCCAGCTGTGGACAATTCCTTGCGAAATGTCCTTCTTTTCCACAATTGAAACACTGATTCCTGCTACCTTGTCCCGACATTCTTCTGCCTCTTCCTCTTCCTCTTCCTCTCCATTGTCCTCAACCCTCGAATTCTCTTCTCTGTCCTTTCTGATCTCCTAACTTCTTATCCATCATTACTCCTACTGCAGACAACAACACTTTCTTATCCTCTCACCTTTCCTGCACATCACGATTCACAATATAAATATAAATCCAATAAATCCAAATACAAATACAAACACTTTCTGAGCCTCTGCTAACAAATCCATTATACTCTTTTCTCCCCAGTCTATTTTCTGTATCTTTCTTTGTATATCTCCATAGGCTCCTATCACAAACTGAGTCTTCAACAATTGTCTAAAACCTTCAGTATTCTCTTTTATTCCTCCATATTTCCTCATCTGATCTCTAAGTCTCTCTAGGTAATCTCCTGGTGATTCCTCTTTTTTCTGTTTCACATTATAAGCCTTGCTTATATTTTTGCTTTGGGGCATGCAATTTTGAATACCTTCTATAATCATTTGCTTTAAATCATCCATGTTTTGTCTATGAGTAGGGTCATTGTTATCCCAATCTGATCGTTGCAGTGGAAATTTTTCCTCTGGTGCTACATCATTGGCCCCTGAGTGATGATCCTTCCAATATGCCATAGCAGCCTTTCTAATTAAATTCTTTTCTTCTGGAGTGAATAGAAAACCCAGAGAGCATTGGAGTTCATCCCAAGTGTAGGTATTGGGACCCAGAAAGGAAACAAACTGTTCAGCAACTGTTTGTGGTTCCTCTCGAACTTTCTTCATTCTTTGTTTAAATTCTCTAAGTTCAGTAGCTGTGACATTTACTGCCACATATCCCATTACTGGCTGTCCTTGTGCATTTATGCCTTGAGGTACCTGCCGTAATGGATATATTTTTTCTTCTTTTTCTTCCACCTCCTCTTTTTCCCTTGCTCTTTGTCTAGTTCTTTCTGCTATTGGTTCTACGTCTGCGCCCCCTACTGCTCCTTGATCATCCTGTAGGACTGGAGCATTTTGTACTATTTGTATCAGGGGAGAAGGAGGGGGAAGCAGAGGGTGGGGATATATTCTAAAGGATCCCATTAAGGAAGGAGGGAAGACAGGCCCCGAATTTTGGTTCAAACTTTGGTTCATTATAACAATGCAAAGACTGGTCAAGGAAAAAGATAGTTGCAAACAGTTGCAGGGTGAAATCACTGGGGCATGCCATTATATTTTTGGCTGTAGACATTTATATTTTTATCTTATGTTCAGACAGATCATGAGGGGTGTATCCTGTTATCTGTCTAGGACAGGGGATAGTCCCGTGTTTGTCTAGCAGATGTTAAATGTTCCTTGACGTATTTTTATTCTCGGCTTTTTCTGTACTTTTCCATTTCTCCTTTTATCAATTTAGCAAATGTATGCCTGCGTATATGCTTACGTCAAAATGACTATATAAGATTGTTGTTTGAGACTGTTCGGGGTTCAAACCCCTTTATGCTGTTTGAGCTGTTTGAACCTGCGCAATAAACTTTCTTGCATTGCAAAGAGCTGGTCTTTGAGTTCTCAATTTCCACAACAACATGGCACCATCCAGATGGGACTCTTAGACGAGGCGAAATTTCGCTGAGGGCAGGTTTCACCCTTCGAATCCAGGGGAGGCCACTCCCGACTTCTACGGCGCCGTGGGGAAAATTTCTCTCCAGGAAGACCCAGGGGCCTCCCGTGGGATCGACGGTGCTGGAAAACCTAGTCCAAGAACCCTTGAATGCAAGAAAGAAGGTCTGACCTCTTTTCCTGGCCAGGACGTGTGTGAAGACTTTTCAGGCGAGTATATGTTAACTTTGTGAAGTACCTATCTCATTTGAAGATAGAAGAGGGGGACTGATCACCCCCCTGGAGTCGGGGCGTCGACCCTAAAGAACTCCGTGTTAGGTTGTGTGGGTGGTTGCCACCACAGTCCCGGCTAGTGTTCGTGGTTTTTCCAAGGCTACGGGTCGGTGGTTGTGCTGTTAGAGATGGGTGGGTCATCGAGCATTTCCAGCACACCGTTGGAATGCATGTTGAAAGGGTTCGAGTCCTGTGTTAATTACACCCATTATGCAACGCCCTATCCTGGAATTTCTAAAGAGAGATTAAGATATTTGTGTGAGAAACATTGGCCCCACCTGGGGGTGGGGTGGTCAACTCAGGGATCTTTCAGAGAGCAAGTTATAATCAGTTGTGGCTTTTGATTCACCAACATGAGGAGAAATATCCCAATCAATTTCCCTATATAGATCAGTGGCGTACCACTGTGGTAAAGAGGGCAGATGAGCTCTTACAATGTCAGGCGGAAATGGTGTGGTTATGCATTGCCAGACAGAAGGGAAATAAGTGTAAAACATCTAAAAAGAATTGTAACAATTGTTGTAATGAAAGCATAGCAAAACTTCAGAAAACAGAGAAAAATGTAGTTAGTGAAAAGAAGAGGATGTGGTGAGGCCCCCGCCGTACGCGTCACCCCCACCGTTGTTGGCACAGCAACCTCAAGTTGCTGCGGCAGCAGGGGGGGTCACCAGCAGTGCGCAGGAAGCAGAAACTTGCAGATGTTATGCCAAAAACAGAAATTACTGAGGGGAAGTCTGTGAGTGAAGACGAAGAGGGAGGGGGTCAGGAGAAATGGAGGAATTTGTGGGAGTAAAAACAAGATTTGTTATACTTTGTTCCCAGACAAGAAGGAGATGTGGTTTTACAATATGTGGATGATGTGTTGGTGACAGGACAATGTGAGGATACTTGTTGGGAGAATACCAAAAGGTTGTTGGATCTGCTATTAGATTGTGGTTATAGAGTATCCAGGCTGAAAGCGCAGTTGGAAAAAAAAAAAAAGTGAGATATTTAGGCTATGATATTGAGCAATGACGCAGATCGCTAGGACCAGAACGAAAAGAAGCAATTTTAACAATAGCAGAACCCAAAAATAGAAGACAACTTAGGGGATTTCTTGGCTTAACAAGTTTTTGTAGAATTTGGATTCCTAACTTTGCTCTGATAGCAGCTCCTCTATATCCATCTACTAGAGGAGCAAATGTAGATCCTTTCCTTTGGGAAGAAGAACAGAAAAATGCTTTTAGAAATATTAAAATAGCTCTTACTTCTGCACCTGCTTTAGCGTTGCCTAATTTGAGGAAACCTTTTAATTTGTATGTGGATACCAGCAAAAATATGGCTCTAGGAGTACTCACTCAGAAACTTGGAAGGTGGCAACAACCTGTTGCATACCTATCCAAACAACTGGATGGAGTGGCAAAAGGATGGCCGCACTGCCTGAAGGTTTTGGCTGCAATTGCTGAGTTGTTACAGGATTGTAACAAACTAACATTTTCTTGTCCTATCAATGTGCACACCCCACATGCAGTACAGTCAGTATTAGATAATAAGGGACATTTATGGATTAGTAACCAGAGATTGACTAAGTATCAAGCCATGTTGATCGAGAATCCTCAAGTACAGTTGATAGTTTCCAATAGACTGAATCCAGCTACATTGTTGCCCACAGAAACTAAAAAAGAACATGATTGTTTGCAAATATTAGAGACAGTGTATTCAACTCGTCCCGATTTATCTGATATCCCTTTGACAGATGCAAATCTTTATTGGTATACAGATGGCACTAGTTACATGCATGAGGGGAAACGTGCGGCCGGATATGCGATTGTGGATGATGAAGGTGTTGTAGAAAGTGGACCGATAGGAGGGAAGTGGAGTGCTCAGGTGGCAGAATTGTGGGCATTAACAAGAGCTTTAGAAAGAGCAGAGAAAGAAACTTTGAATGTGTGGACTGATAGCAAGTACGCTTTCCTGACCTTACATGCTCATGGAGCAGTTTATAAGGAAAGAGGTTTCCGAGATTCTGCAGGGAAGTATGTCCAACATGGACATTTGATTAGTCGCCTCATCGATGCAGTACATAAACCTGCGAAGGTTTCTGTTATGCATTGTAAAGGCCACCAGAGGGGGGACGATAGGATAGCCCAGGGAAATCGACTAGCAGATTTAGAAGCCAGAGAAGCAGCCAAATGAGCGGGCCCTACCCCTGATTTAGCAATTCATGTGGCAATGGATTTAGGAGTGATTCCATCAGAAATAAAGCCAACATATAATCAACAGGAGTGTATTAAGGCCACTCATGATTTACATGCTAGCATAAAAGAAGGTTGGTATGTGATGCCAGATAAAAGAATATATGTGCCGACGTCAGTAGCATGGACATTGGTCCAGCTATCACATGAAACTACTCATATGGGGAAAACTGCCTTAGAAACCGCCCTTGAAAGGGATTATTTCATTAATGGACTGGCTGGAATAGCAGCGAAAGTTGTGGCCAAATGTATTATATGTGCTAGGGTAAATCCGAGGCAGGGACCACTCTTGCCCCCTGGAACCATCCCGGTGTCATATCTCCCAATGGATTATTTAATGATTGATTTTACAGACATGCCAAGGTGTGGCCCTTATAAAGCAATGTTGGTTATGGTTGATATGTATACCGGATGGCCAGAGGCTTTTCCCACAAAAACAAAACAAGCTAGAGAGGTGGCTAGACTGCTCCTTAAAGAGATAATCCCTAGGTTCGGACTTCCATCCCATATCTCATCAGATAATGGGCCTGAGTTTGTCCATCACATTAACCAGGCGGTGGCTAACGCAGTGGGGATCAAGTGGAGGTTCCATAGTGCGCATCACCCGGAATCAGAAACAATGGCTGAAAAAAATGAATAGAACCCTTAGGAATTTAGTGGGATGGCCTGATTTGGGACATAAGGGGGGTGTTTGGAATATGGAAATGGTGCGAGAACTAAATAAGCAAGTTGAAAAGCTCCGAGACTATGTTCTGGAACAAAACCCCCCACCATTGGTAACTAAGTGTCACCCATTCAAGCCGGGAGATAATGTATGGGTAAAACATTGGAAAAAGGAACAGCTGGAAGGGAGATGGAAAGGTCTATATGTCGTTATAATGGTGTCTCCATTGGCAGTGAAAATAGCGGAATCCAAGTCTTGGATTCATTGGATGAGGGTTAAAGCTGCTGATGTGGGGTGGAACGTGTCAGTGGACCACAAAACCCTACGAAACTGACATTCAAACGTATTTAAATCATATGTATTATGTATGTAAATAGGTTAAGTGTACCCAGGTTGTGCTAAGAAGGCGGAAGAAGAGGACCTAGCCCTGCGGGACCACACCCGGAAGCTGGTTCCCAAGCACGGCTGAAGATTGGTATGGATTGATGTTTGAAGATTGGGTTTAGGGACGGTGGATAGAAATAGTAGGATCACTAACGCTAGTGTTGCTTTATCACTATCGGGAGTGGTTTTGTGGCATCCCAAAACCTAATGATCCTTTGTCTCCATTATCAACACCAGTGCCTGAAACCCAATAGTTGGTGACGAGGCTTGAATTCCTGGAAGAAAGAAGCAACCCCTGCTAAAGTCACCCCTGGAAGCTGACTTTTCGACGCATGGGTGAAGATTGGATGAGTAATACTTAGTATAGCATACATATCTTAACATATGCTCATTATATAACCAAATAGGAGAAGTCTATATGTGTTGGTTTTGTGATTGTATGTGTGGGTGTTGTTGCTGTGTACATTGTATTGATTGTATTGCTTGCTCATGTTGTAGAATTGAATGTGATGTAAAAATTATAGAGGACATATTATCACCATACATAGGTCATAGAATAGATAACACATTTTATTGTACACTTAAACCTTGTCCTACTGTAAATCAAGCCATCCAGAGGTATCAGGAAGAAGTGGACTTACCGGATACAACGGAAGATGAATTTCATTTGTGCTATCGGTTGGTTGGGGGTAAGTGTTTTATTTACAAGGGTGTTAGGTAATTCTGTGTGCGTGCAGAATCTAGGACAATGGAGTAGGCCTGAGGAGCGTCCAGGTATTGTCCAGTCTTATGTAATAGGCAATGGACAATGCCAGGGCTATCCACCTCTTGCTTTTACACCAGACTGCTGGAATGGAATTTTACCACATCCTTGTCAAGCCCCCATGCATTTGATCAACTAGTCAAGGAAGCCTGTCTAGCTCGGAAGTACACAAACCATTTCCTCTGCAAGTACGTAGGCTATGTGCTCAGAAAGGGAATGTGTAGCTATGCTTCATACAGGGAAGAGAGACCCCCCATTATGCTAGACTGTGGGGATCCAATATTTTGGGGATGGGAACGGGTTACCCGTATTGATCAGTTAAAACCAGGATAGAAGGGGACATGCACCTTACAACATAGCCGCATAGATTTAGGACTTATGAGAAAGAAGAGAAGGAAACAGCGGAGTGTTGGGGAAAAATGGCCTTTAGGGGAAGGTCCCTGTACTCAATGTTTGAAGAATGGAGCCCTCTACTTTCACCGCCCCGAGTCCCTTTTTGGGAGAGGGGGCGGTTTAGAAATCCAAATAAATAAATAAATAAATAAATACTTTCGTTTGGAGAAACCAAAAACATGTACCAGGTTTGACTTAACCACTTGTGCTCGATCCAGAAGAAGAGGTCTAGATATATACAAAAGATGTAATGGGACAGAAGGGGTACTATGTTATCAGGATTGCAATGGCTCATTGGATCACTGTCCACCCCCTCGTCAAACACCCACCAAAACACACGTAAAAAGACTTTCCCCACAAACACGTGCACCAAAATCTCATGTTACACCAAGAGAAGCACCTAGACGGGCACCTCACTCCACCGAGGCCCCTGACACCTGTTCTCCTTGTATTACAAAGGCACAAGTAGGGAGAACCATTCTTAACACTTTAGTCTACCACACACAATCACCTAGAAACTGTAAGCCTCAGCTTGTCAATTGCATACATAACCAAACCATGTATAGTTTGTGCAACCATGATGGAAAAATTATTTGTTATAACCCTAGTACTCCCATACGATTGAATGTGACCATATATGCTGGATTGGCTAAATATGGCTCCCGTAATACCCCTGAAGGTGACGGGAAGTTGTATTTTCTCAATTATACTCTAAAGTTAGAAAGAGGAAAAGACCCTTTAAGAATAAGCTTTGATGCATGTATCGCCATGAGCAAAGGATGGGGTTCCACCTGTGGAGACGAGTCTTGGGTAACAGCCTACCAAGCAAACCATAAATATTTGTGTTCCGCTAACTTGAATTGGGCTTATGGCAACCCAAACCAATGGCTCCCCTGTGCTGGAAACACCCAATGTTCTGGCTGGAAGTGCATCTGTGATTATACTGGAGGGGGTTGTAAGGGCTGTAAGTATATTACTTCCTTTAGAAGAAGCAGTGGAAATGTAGTAGAGTTAGAAGTGGACCAAAGGCATCCTGCGGTAGTAAGTTACGGATTTGGAATAGATGGTACAGGATCGGATCCAAAAACGTATCTTACTATAAAGGTGGAGAAAGTATTTGAAGGTGAAGTAAAATCCCTGGGATGGTCGGTTTACGATAATCTACGGAAATTAGAAACTCCCCTTTTAATAAGCGCAAAAGCCAATAATCTTTTTGTAGAGCTTGCCGAAGAAGTAGCTAAAACCCTTACGGTCAAGAATTGTTTTGTGTATGGAGGAACTAATATGGGGGAACAATGGCCATGGGAGGCGCTGGAGGCTCATCCGTTGATCTATAATAATCTTTCCAAGGCAGGGAATATTACAAAGAGGGAACAGCTTACAGGTATTGTCTGGACACTCACCACTAATCTTGTAGGAAGAAACTGTTTTACTAGAAATGGTACACATTATGTAGGAGAACTTATTTGCTTAGGAATTTGGAATGAAAAGTATAACCAATGGACATCTCCAGGTAATGCCACAAAACCTGAATACTTTAATAGAACCTATCTAGGTTACCTGAACTCATCCCGGACGGCTGATGAATGGGTAGCTCCTAAAGACATGTATTGGATATGTGGAAAACTAGCTTATGAACAACTCCCTTTTAATTGTTCAGGTTCGTGTGTCTTAGGTTGGATAAAACCATCCTTCTTTTTGTTACCAATTCAATCAAAACAGATATTAGGGGTCCCCTTATATGAACAAGTAGGATTGAGAGCAAAGAGGGAAGTGCAAACTGTGTTCACAGACTTCCCTTGTAAAGAATATTCTGCTTATGATAAGGAGGATGAGAAATGGACTAGTGAACGCATAGTGTGTACATATGGAAGAGCAACATGGGCAGAAGATGGATCATGGGGGTACCGCACCCCTATATACATGTTAAATAGAATCATTCGGTTACAGGCAGTTCTGGATCTGGCAGGGGTGAGAATAGACAAAGCACTTAATGTTTTGTCGGAAGCCACTGATAAGATAAGAACTGCTGTATATCAGAATAGATTGGCCCTAGACTATCTCTTGGCTAAAGAAGGAGGGGTGTGTGGAAAGTTTAATTTGTCCAACTGCTGCCTCCAAATCGATGAAACAGGGAAGGTGGTAAAACAGCTGACTACCGAAATTAGACAACTTACACATAATCCCACTCAAATATGGCGAGGATTTAATCTGAAGGAGGTGTTTGGGGGATGGTTTCCCAAGCTTCCAGGATTACAGGCTATAGTTGCTTTGATTGGGTTGATTGCAGCGGGATGTGTGATACTTCCTTGTGTATTGCCAATTTTTGTTCGAACCATCTCTAATAGTCTATCTTTATTAGCAGAAAGAAAGGCAACTGCTCAGGTGATGGCTGTGCTAGAATATGAGAATTTAAGACCTGCAACAGATTTGGAAGAATATGTGACTCTTCTGGAAAATTCAGATGAGTCACAAAGGGGGGATTAAGGAAGGAGGGAAGACAGGCCCCGAATTTTGGTTCAAACTTTGGTTCATTATAACAATGCAAAGACTGGTCAAGGAAAAAGATAGTTGCAAACAGTTGCAGGGTGAAATCACTGGGGCATGCCATTATATTTTTGGCTGTAGACATTTATATTTTTATCTTATGTTCAGACAGATCATGAGGGGTGTATCCTGTTATCTGTCTAGGACAGGGGATAGTCCCGTGTTTGTCTAGCAGATGTTAAATGTTCCTTGACGTATTTTTATTCTCGGCTTTTTCTGTACTTTTCCATTTCTCCTTTTATCAATTTAGCAAATGTATGCCTGCGTATATGCTTACGTCAAAATGACTATATAAGATTGTTGTTTGAGACTGTTCGGGGTTCAAACCCCTTTATGCTGTTTGAGCTGTTTGAACCTGCGCAATAAACTTTCTTGCATTGCAAAGAGCTGGTCTTTGAGTTCTCAATTTCCACAACACAATCCCGAGTTTTCCACTGTTTTCTCCTCTTCCATCTTTAAATTTTTATTTTCTTCCAGTGGTTCTGGTCCTTCCCAGTTAACAAAATACCAAGGCTTTACATATGGTATTTCGCTACTTAGAGTAGGTCTTTTTAAAATATATTGCTCTAGTTTCTGTATCCAATACTTATTTGTCTCTCCCAGCCTTTTCCAATGGTAATCGGGTGGATAGATTACATAATAAGGTCATTTCTTCAGACACAAAGTTATCATTCTACTTTTTGTTAACTTACAAGTCTATGCTTCCAAATTCTCATTATCCCATTGACTCAATAATTGTCCTAACGGACTGTTGGAAGGTATTTCTACCTCCCGATTAGTTAATTTTACAGTTATTTTCTTTCCTTTTGGTTTGTCACAACAATTGCAACTATTGCCCATCTTCTTGAGAGTTTCCCTGATTATGGTTTCCTGAGGTTCTCGATGTTTACGGCCACTCAAACTGCACAATACCAATTTGCTTCCCTTTGGGCTGGCCTTCCCCCTCTTGGGAGTAAGGAAACGCAACCTTTCAGGTCCGCACCCACTCTGGACTCACTAGTGTTCCCAGAACACAGTCCAACACACACACATTGCCGTTATCACAGAACCTCCCACAATTGCTCCCCTAACCACCCAGGTACAATTGCGTATTTCCCTCCTTCGGGGCAAAGGTTTCTTACCTGGGCTGGTGCACCAGGTTGCCTGGTCCTAGGCCTCCATTGTTTGTTGTTTCCCTCTCTGTGTTTTTCTTTTATATTGAAAAACAGAGTCGTCAATTTAGTTGGCTCGAGGCCCGTAACTGGAAGCTAAGTCTCAAATAACTCTAGGCAGTTGAAATCAACAGGCACCCCCCAGAATTACTCAGGATCATCCCCAATTGAGGCCCTTGAGCCCCACGTTGGGCGCCATGATTGTGAGATATTAAAACCCAATTCTTATACTCACAATTCGAAAGACAAGTCTGGTTCAAAATTCAAAGGTTTATTGCAAAGAAATGAAATAGCAGTTGCAAGCACGGCCTCCCAGACTCTTCCCAATGGCTTGAGTACAAGGAGCTGTCAGGCCTGCAGCCATATTCCTTTTTGGATCTTTGGCCTGCCACACTTTCTATTATTCTACTATGCTGTTTCTATTGTGGGAAAGTGGGAGGGGGGATGGTACGGAGTAAAATGCTATGTAGCCAAAATAAAATTCCTTTCTAGAATCCAAGGTCATCCTTTGTCTCTACACCTCTGCACCTGACCGGAACTGGATGGGTGGAACTGCCAGCATGGCAGTGGAAGATTGGACCATGTGATGGACTTGTGGATGTGGGGGCAAGAGCATGAACTTTCAACTGGGTGGGGAAAAACCAGGAAGCTCAGATTCAGGTTTCCCCTAGATATGCCAACATGACTCTCTTAATAAATTGGAACTTTGAGCAATACTTTGCCTTGGACTCTGATTTAATTTTGGATGCTATTTGGAATGCTGACAATAACCTGAAATTCCCTTAAAATACTTCATCAGCTATCCCAGGCTTGGGAAGCTGTTAGGGGTACTGAATCCCAATTCTGACCCAACCCTGGGCAGTACAAAATTTCAGTGAAGATGGAGGAAGAAAAGAAAGCAGCAGAGAAGGCCACAGATGACAGATCACCTATATTTATCGAGACCGTTTATGTGCCTTCTAAAGAGATAGTCAAGGCTGCCGAAGCTACAGAAAGGGGGCGTCAGCTGGGGGCAAGGCGAAAGGAACCAACCCCCTCACAGACTGAACTGGCTCTGCGAGACGAAGCCTCGGGATTTATTACCTCTAAGGAATTTCTGCTGGGGAGACAGGGGGCTACCAGGGAAGCACTGACACATGACTGGAGGAGGTCAGAGCAGACACCGGCTAGCAGATCTGATGATTGGAGATCCCAGCCACCCTCACGCAGTCATTCTCTGACTGGCCTCCCAGACCAATTTGGACGATTAAACGTGACTGGAATCAACCCCCTCCTTAGCTCAGGATCACCTAAGTGGACCCTGGCTCAGCCCACATTCTCCTTCCTTAGCAGAGAATCTGCAACACACTGGAGTGGAGCTCTTGACTCCTTCCACACAGCGACTAGAGAGTCGAACCAACCCCTAAAGTGGACAATGGACAGTCAAAAAGCCTTTGAGAAATTAAAATGGCTCTTTGCCCAAGAGCCCATGCTGCAACACCCCAACCGAGAGCGACAATTCATAATCCAGTGTTGTAGCGGTAGCGGCAGTGCTACTGCAAAAGAATAAAGAAGGTCACCTCTTGCCGTGCGCTTACGTCTCCAAAAAACTCATCACTACTGAAAGGAGGTGGGCCATTTGGGAGAAAGAGGCGTATGCGATCAGGTGGTCCCTGCTCACTTGGAGACATTTCCTGGAAGGGGGGGATGTGCTGTTCGAGGTCTGGACAGACCATAAAAACCTTGAAGCTCTCAAAGCTCCCCAAAACAAGTTAGCTGGGCACAATACTTCCAAAGGTTCCAATTCAAACTGAAACACATCCCTGCAAGGAAGAACTTGTTGGCGGATGTCTTCTCAAGAAAACCACAGTACGACAGTAAGAAGGAAGAAGTTGTTCACCCCATTCTTTCTTCCTCCCACCAAAAGGCGGCCCAAGTCACCACCCGAAGCCAGGATAAGCCGATGACAGCAATGAAATCGGTGCTCCCGGCAGACCTGTGGCTCAAAAATAACACGGACATCCTAACGATGAAAGATGGCTTAGCCTGGAATGGGTCCAAACTGTACGTTTCCTGTGGGGTTGAGGCTGGAAGTTCTACAGCAAAGCCATGATGCGAAACTAAGAGGCCACTTTGGATTCCTAAAAACGCTCCACCTTGCCAGGCCCCAATTTCAGTGGCCAAAGATGAGATTGGATAATTGCATAATAATACTGTAAGCAACCCCTATACAGCCTGGAGTCTACAATTTTTTCCACCTCATAACGTGTTTCCACCCCCCTATCACTGCAGAAGGAGAGGGGGCTTGGGTGGATGGTCTCATGCTGGACCCAATTATTGGTTTCAACAAGCTACAATGAAATACTGGGTAAATCTTCGCTAGACTTCTGGGTAGACTGAGTTGAACTATAACTGGGTTAATTATCTTCACTATTGGGAATGGACCTAGAAATTTTGGGCCAAATTTCTTGCTAGGCATTCTTAATCTTATGTATTTGGTAGACACAAAAACCTTGTCCCCCACACCAAAGGGGGGTTGGAGCAAGCAGTGTTTATCAGCTTGCTTCTTGTAGGCTTCTGCCGCATCTCCTAGAGGTTTCTTCGTATTTTCCCATCCTTTCTTTAGTGTGTCCATCCATTCATTCAGAGACATGGAGGAGGGAGGGTCTCTAAGCAGCTCAGGCATGGCAACAAATTCCATGCCACTGGTAATTTGGAAAGCCATTAATCCCGTGCTGCTGTGGACCACGTTGTTGTACGCCACTTCGGGGAAGGGTAGCAAGTCCGACCAGTTGTCTTGCTGATAGTCCACATAACACCGGGTGTATTGTTCCACCATCGCATTGGCCTTCTCTGCTGCACAGTTCATGCTGGGATGAACTGCTGAGCTCAGTCCTTGTGTGGACCCAATGGATCTCAGGAACTCTCTCCAGAACTTTGCTGTGAACTGGACTCCGTGGTCTGAACTGATCCTCTTGGGCACTCCGTGCAGGCAATAAATGTTTTTCCCAAAAAATTTCACTAATTTCTTTGCGGACGGCAACCCTGAGCAAGCAATGAAGTGTGCCTGCTTGGAAACCAAATCAATAACTGTCCAGATTACTCTATTCCCACTGCTGTCTGGGAGTTTGACGATGAAGTCCATTGTGATCTCTTCCCATGGTTGGTTAGGGCTGGCCACTTGTTGTAATTGTCCAGGGGGCTTCTCTGGCAGTGTTTTCATCGTTCCGCAAGTGGCACAGCTTTTTACGTAATCTTCCACCTCCGATTCCATCTTTGGCCACCAAAATTGGCGTCTGGTGAGGTGGAGCGTTTTTAGGAATCCAAAGTGGCCTCCTAGTTCCGCCTCATGGCTACGCTGTAGAACTTCCAGCTTCAACCCCGCGGGGACGTACAGATTGGACCCCTTCCAGGCTAAGCCATCTTCCATCGTTAGGATATCCTGGTTATTGTTGAGCCACTGGTCTGTAGGGAGCGCCAATTTCATAGCTGTTATCAGCTTATCCTGGCTTTGGTTAGTGACTTGGGCTGCCTTTTGGTAGGAGGATGAAACGATGGGGTGAACAACTTCTCCCTTCTCACTGTTGTACTGCGGCTTTCTCGACAAAACATCCCCCCACAAGTTTTTTGGTACTTGTTGGATACCTAGGGGTTTTGTCTCTGCTCCAGGTGCTGCAGGTTCTGGGCTCTTGAGTTCAATCATCCCTGGGTGGCCCTTTGGCTCCATTGGTGGTAGCGCCCCAAATGCAATCATCAACTTCCTACCGCCGCCTTCCCACTTTATCATAGGCTTCCACTTGTCAAGCCATGCAAGGCCAAAGATATTATATTATGGCATCTCTGGAGCCACAATGAATCTGAGAAGTTCATATTGGCAGCCCACTTGTAACTTTACCACTTCGGTCATTAGCGTGGCTGGGCCCCCTCCAATTAGCGTTCCAGCTACCTGCTCAACCCGAATGGGACAGGCTAGATGTCTTGTGCGTGTACCTAGTTGCTTTACAATCGACATGCTGATTAAGCATCAAGTGCAACCGGTGTCCATGACTGCTTCAACTTCCCCTTCCACTCCCGTTTCGGGTACTTGGAGCTTGGATTGGAAGGTGAAGAGATGGATGGGTGCACTCACCATTAGGTCATCTTCAGCATTTTCCTCCTCCGAGGCCTCCCCATTGGTAAGACTCTTCATCAACCTAGGTTGGGGATCCTCTTTCTTTTTTAAAAAAAGTTTTTATTTTTAAACAATCATAAAACAAACAAACATAGACAGACACAAAGTATAAAAACCAACCTCGAATTTCCTACAGTGTGTCGATTGGTTACCAAGCTTTTGTGCCTCCTCACAATAGTCTTCACTTGCAATTTACATAAAGTCTCATATCATCAATCTAATATATATGTATACAATTATTATGATTATTAAACATTCATTGACTATAGCTATTATTACATCCTTTTTATGTGAAATATTCTAAATATTTCAGGAGGAGCTGATGTAGCAACGACACGACGTGCGATCTTGGCCAAGATTGCAGTCGATATTTCTGCCCCTGGATGGTCCATTTGGACCTAAACCATTACGCAGAGAGGGTTATATTGAAGAGTACGTCCTGCTGATCTCAGGGACACCACAAAGTCCCTCTCCAAAAGGACTTGGGGCGGCGTACAATAAAACACATACAATATACATATATATACAATACATATACAAATACAAATAAACACATACACGTACATGTACATGGAGGAGGTAACACTCATAAAATATATATAAAATAGAATTAAAATAACTATTTAAAACACCCTCAGTTAAAATTACAAAATTTAAAAAACCCGTCAGGAGCAATAGGATAAAACTATGGTTGAGCCAGGCCAGCTAATTGGAAGAGGTGGGTCTTCAGCTTTACACGGAAGGAGCGGAGATCAGAGGTAATCCTGATATCAGGGGGGAGGTCATTCCACAGGGCTGGGCCCGCCACAGAGAAGGCTCTGCTCCTAGGCGTCGCCCCCCCGACACTGTTTGGTGGACGGCACCTGGAGAAGTCCCTCTCTGTGCGAGCAAATTGGTCGTAGGGATGTATGGGGCAGGATGCGATCCCGCAGATAACTAGGTCCTGTGCCATGGAGCGCTTTAAAGATCGTTATCAGAACCTTGAAACGCACCCGATAGACCACAGGAAGCCAGTGCAGCTTGCGCAGGAGAGGTGTTACATGGGAGTACCTAGTACTCCCCATAATCACCCGCGCGGCCGCATTCTGGACCAACTGCAGTCTCCGAGTGCATCTCAAGGGAAGCCCCATGTAGAGAGCATTGCAGTAGTCCAGGCGAGACATCACCAGCGCATGAGTGACTGTGCGTAAGGCATCCCGGTCCAATAGGGGGCGCAATTGGCGCACCAGGCGAACCTGGTGGAACGCCCCCCTTGCCACGGCTGTCACATGGTCGTCCATGGACAGCCGGGCATCCAGGAGGACGCCCAAATTGCGCGCCCGCTCCATGGGGGCCAGCTGTACGCCCCCAATGGCCAGAGATGGAAACAACTGGTTGAACCGGGGGGCCGGAACCCACAGCCACTCCATCTTGGAGGGGCTGAGTTTGAGTCGGTTGCCATCCATCCAGACCCGTACGGCTTCCAAGCACCGGGACATCACTTCGATGGCCTCGTTGGGGTGGTTCGGGGTGGAAATGTACAGCTGGGTATCATCAGCGTACAGATGATATCCCACCCCGAAACCACGAATGATCTCGCCCAGCGGCTTCATGTATGTGTTGAACAGGAGTGGCGAGAGGACCGACCCCTGTGGCACCCCACAAGTGAGGGGGCTTAGGGTCGACCTCTGCTCCCCTGCCAACACACGTTGCGTCCGGCCGGAGAGGTAGGAGCTGAACCACCGCAAAACAGTGCCCCGAACCCCCAACCCCTCCAGTCGGTGCAACAGGATACCATGGTCGATGGTATCAAAAGCCGCCGAGAGGTCTAATAGGACCAGGATAGAGGAACAACCCCTATCTCTGGCCCTCCAGAGATCATCAACCAACGCGACCAAGGCCGTCTCCGTGCTGTGCCCGGGTCGTAAGCCGGACTGGCGCGGGTATAGATAATCATTTTCCTCCAGGTGTCGTGGAAACTGATAAGCTACCACACTCTCTACAACCTTCGCTAAAAAGGGAAGGTTGGAGACAGGACGATAATTGGCTAGCTCCATTGGGTCCAGGGAAGGCTTCTTGAGTAAGGATCTCACCACCGCCTCTTTCAAGGAGGCCGGAAGAGACCCCTCGCCCAACGAAGCGTTCACTAGGCCCAGGAGCCAGTCACGTGTAACCTCCCAGGATGCCAGTACAAGCCAGGAGGGGCACGGGTCCAGCAAACATGTGGTAGGTCGCAGCCGTCCACGCAATCTGTCCAAATCCTGGTGGGATTTCTTTTTTCTCTTGTCTGTCTCTTTCTCTGTCTTTTATGTAACCACGTGGTTTGTTTGTTTGTTAAGATTTGTGCCTTCCCCAATTTAACTGAGATTCATGGCGGGAATGATTTTGTTTGTGAAACTCATGTGTTTTGTTATCCCCTCTTTGTCTCTGTGTGTGTATGTCTAAGTCTTTGTGCACCCTCAAGGTAATTGTAACTAAGATGTCTCCAATCCAAAAGACAAGAATTTTAAATGTTCAAAGAAAGAAAGGAGTAAACTGGCAGAAATTGCCTTTGCTCAGTTGTTGGGCCTAGAAAACTAACTGAAACTGGGAAGGGTCTTTACTTTGCGTCTGTTTTGGCCAGCAGAAAGAGAGTAAAGAGATTTTTTTTTCCCTTCCTTCCTTGCCTATACCTTAAAGTAACAACCCAGGAAATGTTTGCAAGAAAAGTTTCATCCTTGCATTTATTGTGTGTCTAAATGATTTTACCTGTTCATTTCCTTCCTGAAGCATGTGAATCCAGACTCCATTTCTCATCTGTGATATCCCCATAATGTTTATCTGTTTATCTGCTTAGTAACTAATGGTTTTATTTTTCAAACTCTGCCTGCAAGCTATCTACCCCCCCTACGCCCCTCCCTTACCTCTAATCCTCCAACAATGCCTTATATTGTGGGGGAGGGAACCTTGTTCTCATGTCTTTCAGCCCTAGAAGATTGTACTCTTCAGGTGAGTATAGATTTTTTTTCCTTTTAGGGGGAGGAGGAGAGTGTTGCCTTGTGTGTGCATGTATGAAATGAAGAAAATTCCTACTAAAGGTTTGCCTTCAACCTGAGTAAAAAAGGAACCCTCTGCACATTTATCTGGCCAACCTACTCTATTGGTCCTAAAGTAGAAACTTGGCTTCCAGAAGACAGTTTTGATTTAGATTTTGTCAACAAAATTGCTGATTTTCTGGCCACCATCAGATGAATCAAGGGCCCCACCCAGATGCAAACGATGTGTTAATGAAAGTCTCCATACAGCTGAACCTTTAAAAATATGCCAGCGTGTGCTGGGAGGTTCAACCTGTAACCCTAGCTGAATGCAAACAATGTGTGGACAAACATCTCTGTACATTGTTTCTATACATATTGATATTTAAAAATGCCAGCGCGTGCTGGGATATCAAGATAGAATTTGGATCTTTAAAAATTAGCCAGCACAGCTGGCAGGTCCAAATTAGAAACGAACACCCCAGGGCAGAGACAGGTATTAACAATCTAGTGCTTAAGGAGATAGAACAACGGGGTAACTTCAAGCAAAAGTAAGAAATTTAGCAGGTAATAAGGTAAAGCCTGTCTGAATGGAAGACCTAGGTAATTGGACTTGATTAATTTGATGTAATGTCTGTTAAGAAATTCTTAGGTGTGCATCTATACACTGCTCTCTGAGTTTTCACATGCTTGGAGAACGAGCCACGTGTTCCCCAAGGAAAGATAGCCATCTGTCTGTCTGAAAGAAAATTGAAGATTTAAAGGGACAGGACCTCCCCCAGGCCTGAAAGTGTTGTTCCATGGTATTTGTGCATGTATGTGTGTGTGTGTGATCATTTCCAGACCTGGAGGGAAGTTGAGATCCTTTAATAATAGAAAACGGAGCTCATTGGCTTATGTACAGCTCCCTGAAATAATTGTAATAACTGCTTTGCATGAAGAAAGAATGAAATGGGATTTTTGTATGTGAAATTAATGATTGCTGTGCAAATGGGAGTAGGTTGATGGTAAAAGTTGGTATGAATGTAGTTTGATTCCCTTTCATATAAAGAAGCAGTAAGTTACAAGGTTGTTTAATGGTATGTGTGTGTATGCATGTGTGTTATCATTTCCAAACCTGAAGGGAGGGTGAGATCCTCTAATAAAAGAAAATGAAGCTTGGTGGCTTGTGGAAAAAAAAAAAAGCTTCCTGAAATACTTATTATGATTGGTTGGCATGAGCAAGCATGAAGGTCTGATTGCAGTATGAATGTGAGTATGTGTCCCCCATGCCCCAGGGAGTGATAAGTGAAGGGATCCAG
The DNA here is from genome assembly GCF_964273705.1 of Natrix helvetica. Lineage (NCBI taxonomy): Eukaryota > Metazoa > Chordata > Lepidosauria > Squamata > Natricidae > Natrix > Natrix helvetica. The sequence continues at coordinate 38,975,194 of NC_138555.1, read as the reverse complement.
AGATCCACGTGATTGCCTGTGTGAATTCCCCCCCCCCCCTCTTCCTTCTGGGTCATTCTTTGGAGGGAAGCAGGAAAGGAGAGGAGAATGAGTGTCTGCTCATTTTTACCATGAGTGTGTGTATGAAACGCCCCAGTGATACCTGTGAATGCCTCTGGGCATCCCCCCCTCCTTCTTTCCCTCCTTCCTTTTGGGTCATTAAAGGCCGCTAAAAATTTTCTCCTCACTTTAACCACTTTTTTCCCCCTCTCTCTCTTCTGAGAAATTTGGAGTAAATGGGTGATCTGCTCCGCTTACCTTTCACTATTGTGATCTTTTATCTGCATATAAAAATTATGCAGTTACATTTCTTTGCTCTGAATACAATTTTGATTTTTTTTTTCTTCTGGAAATTTTTGAGGTTTAAAATGCTTAATTAAACCTATAAAAAGAAATGATTTTGAGATATTTTGCTTACATTTGTAAATGTTTTAACATACTTAATGAGAATTTGCTTCCATCTGAATGGAATTTGATAGTTTGGAGTGTTGACTCAAAGTACCCTTTTTTTTTAATTGCAACTTTTTTTAAAGCTGTTCTTCTTACCTCCCTCTTTTACACCTGAGTGCATTTTTAAATGCTTATGAGTCAAGGTGCTCTACCCTATGACATTTTGTTCGTTTGTTTGTTTGCAACACAAGTTGTTGTCCCTCTTGGAAATTTACTCATCTTACTGCAAAAGTGTTTCAATCATACAGGCAGTGGGAATGTCATGTTCCATGAAATTTACCTCGTCTGCCTCCTGAAATAATGTTTGGATTTCCACACTTGGACAGAATGGGTGAGATTCCACAACATAAGACTAAAGATATGTCTGTAAAGAACTGTATTCTTGGCCTCTTTTTTTTTTACCTCAGAAACAAAGGACTGCTAGCTCAAACCATAACTCTCCAATTTGCTGCTGGTGATTGCCTCCTGATAAAACCTGACATGAGGAAAAAAACTTAGCCAAGCCTGGGACAGACTGCCAAGACTGACTGACCACTTTTACCAGCAAGCCAAGCCTAGTACCATCCAGCAGGCATGAAAAAGGACTCTGAGATAAAGTAAAGACCAAAAGACTGTTCAATTCCCAGAAGATAGCTGTAAAACTACGGGGGAGGGTGAAAATTGTTTGAAAAAGTTTTTCTTTCTTTGCCTCATTGTAAGCTTTCCTTTCTTATCTCATTTATATTGTAATCAGTTTAATGTACTCATGTAAGAATTGTATTTGAGAATGGCTAGCACAGCAAGATCTGAACACCTTAGATTTCTGTCTAGTGGGAGGGAAATTTATCCAAAATATCTGTATTTTCTGTATTGAAGAAGTAGCTACACACACACACACACAAAGAGAGAGAGAGAGAGAGGGAGAGATAGAGGCTCCATTCAGAATTAGATTGAACCTATCTCCTTGACTTAACTCCACAAAGCTTTTCCTAGGTTGATTTTTGCCCTTGCACAAAAGCCTAAACAGTGATATCTCCCTTTTAATCCCATGGGGGAGGGTCAGTTCCCCTCAGGCAATTCCCCCACTTGAAGAGTAGCAGAAAGGATCTTCAAAACTCAAACCCTGACAGTAACTCAAAAAAAAAAAATGATGCTGCCCAGTTGCCCAGTAAAGCAGGACATGTTGCACTGGTGGTCTCTGATAGGAGTCCCTGGGCTCATTGTGTGTAATTTTTAAAAAAAATACTAAATAGCTTGTATTGCACACTAGCTAAACTCAATTTGGCCTCACTAAAATAAGAGCTAGGGCAGTTCAAGATCCATCCATTTGAAATGGGCAGCCTGTAACTTAAAGGAAAAGCATGGCTGTGAAGAATTTTGGGACTTCTGTTTGCTTGTAACCTGTCTGGAAGCTCACAGAAAGTGATATCAAACATCTGAAAATAATTGGCATGGTAAATTGGATATTGTAAATTTCTTTCCAGCAATTGTGCCCTGGTTGCTAGACCTTCATGGTTGAAAGCTCTCTGGGAGCCACTGAAGGGATCCTTCTGCTGTCTCTTTCAATGCCTTTCCATCAGAAAAATTAAGTTTCCCTGATCTGACCAATTTTATCTTTTGTCAAAAACATGTGCGTTCCACGCACATGTTTTGAAAAAAAAAGGAGGGATTGTAGGAAGTTATCACCTAGCCCTCTCCCAGAAAAATGAAATATCCTAGGAAATATTGAAAAGGCAGAATATTATATTTTCCTGGATGTGAAAAAAGGGAGAAACACATTTTAAACACAAAGTAAATTCCTACAGCTTCCAGCCCATCCCCACTTTGTCAATGGGCCATTAAGAAGACCAAGCTAGTCCACTTTACATAATAAAGAGTTCTCCTCTTCAACTCCAGAGTGATGGGATAAGGCAGGATAATATAAGCCTTTATTCAACTGACCACATGGCATCTGAACTCAATCAAACCTGGATTCAAAACAGCCTAGAGGGTTGCCCCTGCATGGGCCCATGTGAGTCTGACAACCAATCAGAATACATTTCTTACACAGGAACAGGAAACAGAGAGGTGGGACTGAACAGGTTATAAAAAGCCTAGCAAGCCTGTCCATCTTCTCTTCTCTTCTCTTCCCTTCTCTCTTCTGCCCTTCTCTTCCCTTCTCTTCTTCTCCACCAACATTGAAGCATGTGATCACCTTTTCTGTTCAGGACTCAAGCCATGTGGTCCTGTCCACCATTAAAACCATCTTTCCAAGCAGCCTCCATGTCTCCAGTGTCTTTTCCCCCACTTGGAGCCGAACCCAGAAGGACATTTCTTCCAACACAGGGAGGGGGAAAAACCTTTTGAATACAGTGTGCCCCAGGGCAATATCACTATCTCACCCAGACACTCCAAGGCGCTTTCTTCTCTAACTTTGTGAGGCCGCACCAACTCTGACAGCTCGCAATGGCTGTCTTCACACTGGGTCGGGAGCTATTGCAGATGTTCTAGGGGGTTTGCGGCGTCCCCCGTTCACGTCTGCCTGTGCCCCCGTTCCTCACTGTCCGTCCGAGACAGTTCTGACCTCTGAAGAGGTCCTCAAAACAGTAGGATATTGCCGCTCCTCTGGAGAACTGAAGTTCGCATGCGTACCGTTGCTACGCTGGCCTCTCCCTCCAACTCTATACATTTTCTGATGCTTCTATCAAAGCCATAGCTGCTGTTGCCTACTTAAAAACAATAGATTCTAAAGCAAGGGCTACATAGGATTCTTTATGGGCAAAGCAAAACTGGCTCCATATCCTGAACACACTATACCCAGACTAGACCTTTGTGCTGCAGTATTAGCTGTTGAGATAGCTGAACGTATTTAATCAGAAATGGACATTGAACTTAAAGATATCGAATTATACACCAACACCAAGGTAGTGCTAGGCTACATATACAACAAGGCCAGGCAATTTTAACAACAGAGTGATAAGAATTAGGAGATCTAACTGCCCTACACAGTGGCACTATCAGGGTTGGGATTCAGCTGGTTTGGACCGGTTCGAGCGATGCTAATTTTACATCTCGTTCAACGAACCAGTAGTTTCAAGGACAGACCAGACCGTTCAAGTTGATACATTCAACCTGGTAGATGTAGACTCACATGCTGAAGTCCATTCTACAGTTCTTACGTTTCAGACAGTGGCCTCAGAGGCTCGACTTGAATGACATAGATTTTGCAGATTCTCAAGTTGGAATTCAGTTGTTTGGGCTATTACTTGCCTGACTCAGATAGCCCAGTCATTTAAAGGAGCCACACACAGCAACTGCAAAGGCTGGCATCACTGCGAACACGTTCAGTAATAGCATGTCAGCAATCTCAAAATATCATCATTCACACTGTGCAGTATGAAACTTATTCAAACAAAAGACATAAAAGAGACAGCTCCCTGAGGAAACTGCACCCTTTTCTTGGTCATAATAGCCTATTGGGAGTAGGTGGCTGCCTTAAGGAAACAAAGGCAGAACCAGAGGAAAAAAACCCTCTGATAGTTCCTGGCAATCATCACATTGCTTCTTTGATTGTGCTACACTATCACCATCAAGTAAAACATCAAGGATTACTATTTACAGAAGGAGCTATAAGAACTGCTGTTTTGTGGATAGTTGGAGCTAAAAGTTGTGTCAATAGGGTAATCTTCAGGTGCATCACCTGTGATAGGTTCTGTGGTAGGTTGCAAATGCAGAAGATGGCCAATCTTCCAGCCGACAGACTCAGTACAAATCCTCCTTTCACTAATGTTGACCTTGATGTCTTTGGCCCAGGCTCATGACCACACGTTGCACTAGAGGGTGTCAAGCAAGCGGTAAGCGATGGGCTGTCCTATTCACCTGTATGACCAATAATAATAATAATAATAATAATAATAATAATAATAATAATAATAATAATAATAATAATAATAATAATATATTTATTTCTTAGCCACACCCTCTCCCGAAGGACTCGGGGCGGCGTACAATGAAACATATGAAATAAATATGTGGACAAAACAAACATATAACAGAGACATATACTGAGGCACACACAAGGAGGAGGTCAGCTGATAAATAAAAACAATTAAAATACAGTATTTAAAAAAACCCTAAATAATTAAATATAATTAAAATACCCAGTTAAAAACCCGTCAGGAGCGATATGGTTAGATCAAAGTTAAGCCAGGCCAGCTGCTTGGAATAGGTGGGTCTTAAGCTTAATACGAAAGGAGCGGAGGTCAGAGGTATTCCTAATATCCGGAGGGAGGTCATTCCACAGGGCTGGGCCCGCCACAGAGAAGGCTCTACTCCTAGTAGAGATAGTTATCAAAACCTTGAAACGCACCCGATAGACCACAGGAAGCCAGTGCAGCTCGCGCAGGAACGGTGTCACATGGGAGTACCTAGTACTCCCCATAATCACCGCCGCGGCCGCATTCTGGACCAACTGCAGTCTCCGAGTGCATCTCAAGGGAAGCCCCATGTAGAGAGCATTGCAGTAGTCCAGGCAAGACATCACCAGCGCATGAGTGACTGTGCGTAAGGCATCCCGGTCCAATAGGGGGCGCAATTGGCGCACCAGGCGAACCTGGTGGAACGCCCCCCTTGCCACGGCTGTCACATGGTCGTCCATGGACAGCCGGGCATCCAGGAGGACGCCCAAATTGCGCGCCCGCTCCACGGGGGCAAGTTGAATGCCCCCAATGGCCAATGATGGAATTAATTGGCTGAACCGGGGAGCTGGTACCCACAGCCACTCCGTCTTGGAGGGGTTGAGCTTGAGTCAGTTGTCATCCATCCAGATCCGTACGGCTTCCACACACCGGGACATCACTTCGATGGCCTCGTTGGGGTGGTTCGGGGTGGAAAAGTACAGCTGAGTATCATCAGCGTACAGATGGTATCCCACCCCGAAACCACGGATGATCTCACCCAGCGGCTTCATATATGTGTTGAACAGGAGTGGTGAGAGGACCGACCCCTGTGGCACCCCACAAGTAAGGGGGCGTAGGGTCGACCTCTCTTCTCCTGCCAACACACGCTGCGTCCGGTCAGAAAGGTAGGAGCCGAACCACCGCAAAACGGTGCCCCGGACCCCCAACCCCTCCAGCCGGCGCAGCAGGATACCATGGTCGATGGTATCAAAAGCCGCCGAGAGGTCTAATAGGACCAGGATAGAGGAACAACCTCTATCTCTGGCCCTCCATTAGAGCTGTCCACATTGAGGTTATTGAGTCTATGGACACTTCTAGCTTCATAAATGCCCTCAGGAGTTTTATTGCTATACGAGGCCCTGTAAAATGCATTCGTTCAGACAGAGGCACCAACTTTTTGGGAGCAGCCAAAAAACTATGTGTTTCTTCAAATATCAACACCAATAGCATAGAGAGATATCTAAGAGACCAAAGCTGCACATGGACCTTCAACACACCTCACTCTTCTCACATGGGAGGGACCTGGGAAAGAATGATAGGCACAGCCCTCAGAATTGTTGATTCTATCTTTCTAGAAGTAGGAGCTACAAGACTTACCCATGAGAGTCTGACAACCTTCATGGCAGAAGTATCGGCTAGTATTAACGCCAGACCTCTAACTCCTGTCCCAAATGACACAGATGACCCTTTCTTACTCACTCCAGGAACTCTCCTCACTCAGAAAACTGGAGCAGTCAGTACTCCTTCTGGAGATTTCGGTACCAAAGACCTATACTTGCACCAGTGGAGACAAGTACAAAGTCTTGTCTCCAAATACCTTCTGGGACAGGTGGAGGAAACAGTATACCTCCACCTTGCAGACTAGGAGCAAATGGCAACTTGACAGACCTAACTTGAAATCTGGTGATGTCATTCTTATGAAAGACTGCCAGTCTCAGAGAAATGAGTGGCCCCTAGTCCGCATCATCAAAACTCTCCTGAGTAAGGATGGGAGAGTCAGGAAAGTTGAAGCTAACGTTTGTAAAAACAACAGAACTAAGTGTTGGTGACGTAGAACAAGCAGACGCAGACAGGAGTAAGGTTGTGCTGGGAAGGCCACACTGAGCATCATTTGGGGCTCCCTTTTATTGTCAAACTTCTCAGAATAGAAAAAGCTCATTGGACAGAAAATCCACTTGGCAACTATTGATTGGTTTACAGATGCATGCTTTCCTCATGGACACCTCATGGACACTTCATGGACACTTCATGATGAAGATACGTGACCCATATGTTTATAAGTTAATTTATTACTGCTTGCAATGTGCAAATTCCATCATCTCTTCTTGTAAGCAGAGGATTAAGAGTAAGGAATGTGGACTTTGACTGATTAATCAGTGTGGTTTGCCAACTACTGAATAACCAATTAACTCCACACTAAGTTGTTCCTCAGACCAGTTTCTGAACTGGTTTTGCTGTTAACATCTGAAGACTCAAATACTGGTATCTGTTGATACCAGGCAGGGAGTGTCATGCCCCAGCATATAACCTTTATATACTGTTGTTGCGCTCTAGCCCCATCTAGTGGCCTGAGAGACAAAATACCAAGTATATTTTTTGAAGCTGACCCAACCCACTTACCCATTACCCCGCACTCTCAAACCAAGTGCACGCTGGGAGCCAGACTCCATTGTCCTTTAGCATTTGGAGAAGGCAGAAGCACAAAGACGAATCCATCTTAATCTGTGGCACATGGTCATCCAAGAACAAACCCATCCCATACACAGAGCATCGCTGGTGAGATTTAAATTGTTTGGATTTATTAATTGTTATGTTCAGTAACTCAATACAGTCTATCTTGTATTTGGTTGCCATTGTATGTATTCCTATTTTCCTCAGTTTCACCGTTTCATCTTTCAATACAGCATTCAGATCTACGCACATGGTCTGTTTTATTGGAGGATAGGTGGGTTTAGCTGCATGTCGAGCTGCACACAGACTAACATGTAGTGAGGACAGAGCAGGCACAAAATATCTGCTGGGGGCTATTAAGAAAGGCTGTGTCCTTCCTGCCTCTATAAAACATGTTTCACCATTTCTCATATAGGGCAATATAATATTCTGCCTTTTTAATATTCCTCAAAATATTTCTTCTAGGAGGGGGGATTTCTACAATTCCCCCCCCTTTTGCCATAATATGTGTGGGTGACACACACATTTTACTGGCAAAAGATTACAAATTGATCAAACTGTAGATGCAAAGGGTAAGGCATTGATAGAGGCATCAGAAAAGGATTCCTTCAGTGGCTCCCAAGAGGAGAGCTTTCAACCAATGAAGGTCTAGCAGCCAGGGCAAAAGTTCTGGAAAGAAATTTACAGTATCCAATTTTCTATGTCAATTATTTTCAGATGTTTGATGTCACTTTCTGTGAGCTTCCAGTCAGGTTTGAAGCAAGCACAAGCCCCAAAATTCTTCACAACCATGCTTTTGCCTTAGTACATAACCAAGGATTGCTTCTTGAACCTGCCTTAGCTCTTAGTTTAGTGCATCCACAGTTTTTGACGCCAAATTGAGGTTAGCCATTGTGCAACCCAGGCTATTAATATTTTTGAAATTGCGCACAATGAGCCCCGGGACGTCTACTAATGAGACCACCCATGCAACATATTCTGCCTTACTGGGCAACTGGGCAGCATCATTTGTGAGTCACAATCAGGGCTTGGGGTTTGGAGATCTCTTTTCTGCTACTTCTTCAGTCAGGGAATTGCCCGAGGGGCATATCACCTCCCCCATGGAATTGGCAGAGAGATATGACTGCATGAGCCTTAGTGCCACAGAGCAAGAACCAGCCTAGGAGAAGCTTTGTGTGGAGGTGGGTGAAGGGGATAGCCTCAGTCTGATTCTGAATGTGTGTGTGTTTGTGTGTATGTGCGCGCATGCGCACACAGCTACTTCTACAAGACAGACAATACAAACATCCTGGACAAAACCAAGGTGTTCAGGACTTGCTGTGCCAACCTGCTATTCCCAAATGCCATCCCTCCATGAATCCATTTAACTGATGACAACATAAATGAGGCAAGAACGAAAACCTTACAATGAATTTCCACCCTTCCCCCATAGTCTTTCCAGCTGTCTTCTGGGGATTGAAAAGAGTCTTTTAGTTTTCACTGGTCCATTTCAGGGTCCTCTCTTTCATTTCTGCTGGGTAGCGTTTGGCTCGGCTTGGTGGTAAGGGTGGTCAGTCAGGCTTGGGAAGGTCTGCTCCACTCTGGTTGCTGTGATGACTTTTTAGTGGATGGCTGGATCCAAACCCAATTCCCTGGCTCAAATGAATGGAGGGTCTCTTCTGGAGGCACCATCTGGGTTAGTGTGCTCTGCTTCCAAAGGTTGCAGAGTTGTCTGTGCAGGGCTGAAAGATATGAGAACAGGGGGCCCTCTCCCCTTTGTGGGTGATCCTCCCAGGAAAGGCATTGTAGAAGAATAAGAGATGGAGAGGTGGAGCAGGGGTGGGTAGCTAGCTTGCAGACAGAGTTTGGGGGGACAGGGACATCAGTATTGCAGTTATTAAACAGATAAACCAGTCATAACAAAATGGGGACACCACAGATGAAAAAAAGAAGCTGGATTCACATGCTTCAGGAAAAGGATGGACAGATAAAACCACTTAAACACGGAAGAGAGCTGACGCCGCGACGGCACGAAGTGCGATCTTCGTGCTCCGAGATCGCAGTCGATATTTCTGCCACTGGATGGTCCATTTGGACCTAAACCATCCCGTAGAGACGGTGATTGAGAAGGGCACCTCCTGCTGATCTCAGGGACACCGCAAAGTTCCTGAAATATCCAGGAATAGCCTTTTTTTTTCCTGGCGGCAGAAACGCAGCTAATGAAGCTGCTGAAGTTGGCACAGCTCCGGAACGGGAAGAAAGCAGAAAGAGAAAGTGTGTCGAATTGGTGAGGAAATTTTATTATTAGAAAAAGATACTCCCCCCCCCCCCCAAATGTAAGTTAAATTAAAATTGAAGACAGAAGACTGTAAGTGGCGAAATTAATCTACATTAAACTTAGCGTGTTATCCTGTTTCTAATTTTTTTTTCCACGGATGGAACTTTTGCAAAGGCTCCCTATTTTTTTAAACTGAATTGATTAATTCTTTCGTGTTACAATTATTTGGGCATACCAGGGGTTGTAACACAAATACATACCTATTTCCCTGGCTCAGCTGATAAGGAGGAGAGCCTGTGGCTTAGTGGCTAATCATCTGCCTAATATGTAATACAGCCCAGGTTCGAATCCCAGTAAGGGTATGGCTAGCTGATGAGAGCTAAATAGCTTGAAATAGATCTATACTAGTCTCCCTTTATTTATTTATCAGCACAAATACAACACACACACACACACACACACATGCTTGATTGGATTGATTGGATTGTTTTTGATCTCCATTTAGGGCTTTCTTTCTTTCTTAAGATTGGAATATAAAGAAGAAAATAAGAAGGATTATAAAGAGGGTTGTAACAACAGGAGGAAAAGCAGTTACACTGCCACTTAGAGGTTGGAGACTGGATACATTGTTTTTTCTTCTTTCTCTTTGATCATTTGAGATTCAAGGTTCTTTCAGCTTGTTTATTGAGAGTAATAGTAGGAAGAGCACAAGTTGTTTATACAGGTGCCTTTTGAGAGTTCTATCACTAGCTATTGGAGGGAAGACAACATTTTGACTGGAAAGATAATAAATGAACCTGTTTGAAGTTTATTAAAATAGACTTGAACCCTATAGTAGCAGTGTCTGCAAAATTGAAAGAATGGCTCAGCAGGAAAAAGAAACTGTAACATTGCAAATGATTATGTTTGAAATTCAAAATCTATTAGTTGTGACAGAGAGAATTGAAAAGAGATTGGAGAATATAGAATACAAAACAGAAAAATCTGATGGAGAAACTGAGGGTGCTTACCAAATGAAGAAAGTGGAGGACAGAGTTCAAAAGATGGAAGAAAAAAATGAGCAAAGAGATAAGAAAACTGTGGATACTGACAACAAAGTGAGCGTGGTTGGTAATAGCAAGAGCAGAATATGGAAAGGGGAGATAGATGGATTGGAACGCTACCCCAGACTTCAAAGCACAGAAGAAGAAAAGAGAGAAAAATTGACAGAGATAAGGAGAGAAATCTTGACAGAAGCACTAGTGATAACGAAAGATAAGCTGATGGAAAGAACAGATGCTGAGTTTCAAGCTTTTATGAGATACGAAAGGAACAACATGTTGCAAGATTTATTAAGAAAGTGACTAGAACATTAATGCTACAAATGGCAAGAGATATAAGACCGTACTATTACTGGAAAGATACAGGTTGATGCAATGAAAATGTATAATAAAAAATTAAGCTAAATTTAGTTTACTAGTAGTATGTACAAAATGAAGTGACAATAGCTATAGTTAAATAATGATTAATAATGATAAAAATACATATAGATATATTAGTTTGATAATATGAAATTTTATATAAACACATGGAGATTATGAGAGGAGGTTTAAAAGCTTTATCTAGAATATGTTATAAAGATGTATTGTGATTGGATGATCTTAGGATGATTTAATAGAATGTTATCATATAATCCTATTCTAGATTTTGAATATTATATATAAAAGGATGTAAAAACAATTATAGTCAAATTAAGGTTGAGATATAATAATTGTGATATACATGAATATAGGTGAATTTAAAATATGCGATTTGGACTTCCGAGGGTGATGTCACATTGGAGCAGTTACAGGGGAAGACTCTCTGCCTCCCCTGTCTGATTTTTCGTGTCTGGAGGCTGTTAACAGCGAAGCTGAGCCTTGGTGAGGACAGTTTCAAAGAGGGGAAAACCCAGCGGTGACGGAGGAAAAGGAGATCCCTCGTTCCGCAGGGTGAAATCCCTGAAATCCAATACGGAAGAGACCAGTTGCCATGGCGCAGTCATGGCCTGGTCCGGAGATGTGACAGCCTGATTATCGGTAGAAGGAGTAAAAAGTGAGTAGCAGCTGAATCTATCGGCAGACAGTGTTAAAGAATTTGATACTCCGAGACACTTCTCTAAGCTGATGGAATTTACAACAGTGCAATAAAGAGAAAACAAAGGATGCCTGAACTACAAGACGATGCAGAATTTGCAGAGAACGGAATGGATTGCAGTTACTGAGCGGTGTATTTTGCTGACTTCAGAGCCTGGATCTACAGTGATACAAGCTGAGAGCTTTGTGTGGGTGGCGAACAAAGAAAGAAGGAAAATTGTGAAAGAAGGAAAGAACAGTCCCTTTTCGCATAGAAGAGAAAAAGGCAGAAGAAAGAAAGAGAAAGAAAGAGACAATAACTGTGCAATTTTGAATACAGAAGCCATTTTGAAAGCACAGGGAACAGAATTTGCAAGACAGTAGAGAGATAGAGGAAAAAGAACTGTTGTATTCCCACCGTAGGATTTTGGATTGGACTCACTCATAACCAGCTCTATGTACTTCTGATATCTCTACATTATTTAGGGTATTGTAATACTGTTATATTTAATATTTTATACATTTTACTTATCTATCCATAACTCACATATATTTAATGTAGATTTAAGCATATTTAAAACAAGACAGAATTTATAGCCACTTCTTTTACTACTGCATATTAGAAAATTTACCTACCTTTAAATTAGGAATTGTCAATAAATAATAACCTTTAATTAATTTAATTAACTGCATATATCAATTTATATATTTATGAACTTTTAGCAAACATATTATATAGCAAAAAGTGTAATAGATTATTTAACAATTTTATATTATAAATATTTATCTATTTCTTTCCATTGCTCCCTCTTCCCCTTTAACATGATTCAGTCTATAGCTTTTTATATAATTGTCTATAACTGTCCATAGAAAATTGATATCAAGGGTTGAATTTAATCAGTGACCTATATAACCGATTTCAGATTTCTTTTTTTTCTTAAGAGAGAGAGAAATAGGAGTACTTAGGGAAAGACCTGGTGTGAAAATTGGAAACCTATGGTATTGTGGAATAATTTTTTCAAAAAGCTAAAGATGGCAAACACATCCACAGCTACCAAATCCTTAAAGAAAACACAGCCAGTGGTAGCCTCTCCAGCAGGACAAAAGTTAACAACAGACCTGTCGAATAGTGAAAAACCAGGATCGGCACCAACCCTCCAAAGCCTACAAACTTCATTAAACATGATTCAGGAATTTATGATAAAAACACAAGAATCAATAGCTAATAATCATGATGACATGAAAGGCGATATAGGGGAAGTGAAAGGCGATCTAGCGGAAGTGAAAGGCGATTTAGGGGACGTAAAAGGTGATATAAAGAAGTTGGATGACAGAATGGGGAAAATACAGGAAACAATAGCTAAAAATGAGCAGAAGATAAAAATGATAGAAACTAGGACAGAACAAACTGAAAAGAAATTGGAAGAAACACAAGAAAGACTGACAGCAGTTAACAGAGAGCTCGGGGAGGCAGTGGTCCACTTAGAATTAGAACGATCCTCTTTCTATTTAAGATTTCAGAACATAGTAGAGACAAAAGATGAGGATCTACCAAAACTCATGAGTGATCTTCTAGCTGACCAACTGCAAATGGACAAAAGTGAATTGAGGAACAATATCGATGAAATCTATAGAGTACATACAAATTATGCACCAAGATACAAGTTTCCCCGTGAAATACACATAAGATTTGCAAAAAAACCTGTCAGAGACGAAATTTACAAAAGAACAAGGGATGAACAGATTGTCCATAAAGGAAAAGAAGTCATAACCCTTAAACAAATACCAAAGAGAATCAGAGAGCAAAGAAGGAATTACCAATTCCTCTCTACACAACTGATAAAATATAAAATAATGTTTCGCTGGTTGATACCGGAAGGCATGTTAATATCTTGGCAAGATAAGAAAATAAGGATTGACACCGTAGAGAAAGCCCGGGAATTCTATGAACACTATATAGAGGGTGAATCAGACAGCAGAGAGGAGTTGGAAACCCAAAGCCAAGAGGAGCAGCCGAAGGAGGATAAAGGACTAGACCAAGATGTGAGAAAGAAGACCGATACAGCAGCCCAGGAAAGAGAAGGAGTGAGGACAAGAAACCAAAAGGAAACAAAACCAAGTAAAGGAACGAAGGCGATAAACTAGTAACAGGATGGAGGAGGAAGTGAAATTAATATCAGTCAATATAAATGGATTAAATTCACCTATAAAAAGAAGACAAACAATTTCTAAGCTCCAAAAACAAAACATGGACATCACGTGCCTACAGGAAGTTCATATTAAAATAGGAAGTGGCAGTATCCTGGAATCTCCAAAATTAGGAAAACTACATTTGGCCCTGGCTGATACAAAGAAAAGAGGAATTGCAGTATATATAAAGGACTGGCTAAAACCTAAACAGGTATACGCAGTTGAAGAGGGAAGAACATTATTAATTGAAGTATTAATAAAACAAAGAAGAGTACTAATTGCAGTCATATATGCACCAAACACAAACCGGAAAGAATACTATAGTAAACTACATAAACGGATTGCAGAACTGGAACTGGATAACATACGTCTACTAGGGGACTTCAATGCAGTGGTAGATCCAAAGAAAGACTATAAAACGGATAATTAAAAAAATATGAAAGGAGAACTCTACCAAATACATTCTTTGAAATGGCCCAAGAATTAAATCTAAAAGATGTTTGGAGAGAAATCAATCCACAGAAGAGTCAATACACATTCTTTTCAAACCCCCAAATTCATGGTCCAGGATCGACATGGTGTGGATGGATCCAGAAATGGAGAAAGATGTAGAAGAAGTAGAAATAACACCGAACATGTGGGCAGACCATAACCCATTAACAATTAAATGGAAAGGAGAAGCAAAAAGGAAAAAGAGATGGACCATGAATCAGTGGGTTGTAAAAGAAAATAATTATGTACAGTATATGGAAAAAGAATTAACACTCTTCCGAAAAGAAAATTGGAATGAACAGACAACTATTCAAAACCTATGGGATACTACTAAAGCTTATGTACGAGGCATTACAATAGCATATACAATAAGAAGAAATAAAGATAAAAAGAAACGATATACTGAGCTTCAGGAGAAACTGGGGAAATTAGAATATAAACTTCAGAAAGAACCTCAAAACAAAGAAGCCAAAGAAGAAAAAGAAATAATTAAACATAGATTAAACTTAATTACACAAGAAGAAATGGCCCAGAAAATTAGATCATGTAGGCAAAATTATTTTGAAAATGCCAATAAACCGGGGAGATGGCTAGCTTATAAACTAAAAAAAGAGAAAGAAAAGAAAATGATACAGCAACTAGAGGATGAAAAAGGGGTGATACACCACCAAAAGGAGGAAAAAAAAATATAGCAGTAAGATACTTCCAAGCATTTTACTGCCGAGAGGAGGTAGAAGAGGAGAATATTAAAAGATATCTCCAGAGGAGAAATCTTCCAACCCTACCGGAAACAAAAAAAGAAACATTAAATGAGAAAATAACTAGGCTAGAATTAAAAAGGGCAATTCAAAAACAAAAGAATAATAAAACACCGGGCCCAGATGGAATTCCAGCAGAATTTTATAAAGGATTGCAAAAATCATTAGAGAACATATTATTAGAAATGTATAATGAAATATTAGAACGAGCTAAGACACCAAAATCCTGGATGGAGGCACTAATAACACTAATTCCCAAAGACAACGCTGAAAATCAAAAGATCCAAAATTATAGGCCAATCTCGCTGCTAAATGCTGATTATAAAATATTTATGACAATTATGGAGGAAAGAATTAAAAATATATTAAACGAAATCATAAACCCAGACCAAAACGGATTTTTACCAAACAGACACATAAAAAACAATATACGAACAATAATGGACATATTAGAATACTACGAAATACATCCAGGAAAACAAGCAGCATTGATATTTATTGACGCACAAAAAGCATTTGATAATCTGAATTGGGATTGTCTTATAAATCAATTAGCAGTAATGAACTTCGGAGATAAATTCATCGGGATGATCAGAGCAATATATTCGAGTCAGAGGGCAAAAATAATACTAAACGGGGAAGCAACAGAAGAATTCAGCATAACCAAAGGGGTAAGACAGGGATGCCCGCTATCCCCTTTGTTATTTATCCTCTCACTAGAGACATTGATATCACAAATCAGGCAAAATAAGGACATAAAGGGACTGAAAATTAGAACACAGGAATATAAAGTGCAGGCCTTTGCAGACGATCTTCCATTTATCATAGAGGAGCCCCTAGAAACTCGATTAAAACTATTACAGGATATAAACCAATTCAGTAAAGTAGCAGGGCTTAAAATAAATAAAGAAAAAACTAAAATATTAACTAAGAATTTAACCAAAAGACAAAATGAAGAACTGGAGGAGAAACTGGGAATTTCGAGGGCCAAGAAAATTAAATATTTGGGAATATGGCTATCGGCAAAATGTATTACAATAAAAGAAGATAATTACAACAAACTGCTACGACAGATACAAAAAGATTTGGACAATTGGACTAAACTACAGATATCACTAATTGGCAGAATCTCAACAATCAAAATGAATATACTACCCAAATTACTCTATCTCTTTCAAACAATACCAATTAAATTAGATATTTTTTTTTCCGAACAACTAAATAAAATGATATCCAAATTTATTTGGTCAGGGAAAAAACCGTGTATCAAATACAAACTTCTACAAGATAGTAGAAACAGAGGTGGTTTTGGACTGCCAGATTGGGAGCTATATTACCAGGCATCAGCCCTAACATGGTTAAAAGACTGGATCCAATTAAAAAATAAAAGAATCCTTATCCTAGAAGAACATGATCTCCAACTAGGCTGGCACGACTTCCTCTGGGAGGGAAAGACTAAATCCCACTCCTACTTTCAGAGACATATAATAAGGGATGCTTTGTTTAGGGTCTGGGAAAAAATAAAAAGAAAGCACTACCTGAAATGGAGGCAATGACATATCCATTTACTATAGACCTTAGCAAAATGGTAAGATGCGCAGACCTCTTAGATGGAAAGGGAGAACTAAAATCAGTACAAGATCTGAAAGCACAGGGAATAAATATAGAATGGTGGCCATACCTACAAATTAAAACAAGATTTAAAAAAGATCAGGAACAATACGGAATATATGAGACACAAGTGGAATTAGATAAAATATTAATAGGAACGGGAGGAAAAATGATCACTAGATTATATAATTTTCTTTTAAAATATAAAATGGAGGAAGAGACGGTAAAGGAGACAATGATTAGCTGGGGAAGGAATTTTGGCCACAATATAGAGTTAGAAAAATGGGATAAACTGTGGGAAAGAAATTATAAATTTACGAAGGCAGCAGCTTACAAAAAAAATCTCTATAAAATGTTTTATAGATGGCATTTGCCTCCAGCGAGATTGGCCAAAATGTACCCAATTTTATCCCCTAATTGTTGGAGATGCAATCACAAGCCTGGAACATTTTATCACATGTGGTGGAGGTGCCCCAACACAAGGAAGTACTGGTGCAAAATTCGAAAGTGGTTGGAAGAAATTACTGAGCGAAAAATAGAACTCAAACCAGAAGCATTCTTACTAGGACTACTGGATCAAAAAATGGACAAACAATCTCAATGTATAATCATACATATACTCACAGCAGCCAGGATTGTCTTCACACAAAATTGGAAAAAAAACTAATACACCCTCAGACGAAACTACAATCAGGAAAATACTTGAGTGTGCAGAAATGGACAAAATGACAATAGAACTAAAAGAAAGAGAAGAATCGGACTTTTATAATGTTTGGAATACAATATACAAGTGGCTAGAAATCAAAAGCCAAAACACGAAATAGAGAATACAAATAGATGGAGATACAAATAATGAATATTACTATAAGTGTTTATACTATGCTTGTTACATTATAGGACAAGGCTATAGTAATAGGAAGGCAAAGCAGAAGGGAGAATTATATAAGCTAGGCAGGAAAGCCGATATTGAAAGCTGTAAGATTACTCTATATTGTTATGTATGTTCCATGTTTTGTTTTGTTTTATTGTGGTTTTTTTCCTTGTTATGTCTTTTTTACTGTTTTTAAATATTAAAACATTCAATAAAAATTATTTTTTAAAAAATTAAAATATGCGATTTGATATGAAAAGCAGGTGATGACTATGGAAGAGATGCATGGAAGTAATGTAACTGTCAGCGTTCCAAATATCATGCAGAATTAAATCAGAGTCTAAGGCAGAGCTATCCTTAAAGTTCCAATTTAATAAGACAGACAAGTTGGCACATCTGGGGAAAAATCCCAAATCTGAAGAACTTCCTGGGATTCCACCCAGTTGAAGGTTCATGATCTTACCCCCACACCCATAAATCCATCACATGGTCCAATCTTCTTCTTCCACGCTGGCATCTCCACCCAGCTGCTTCCAGTCAGGTGTTGAGGTGCGGAGACAAAAGATGACCTTGGCTTCTAGAAAAGAATGACAACAACACATTCCACCATTCTACTCCTTTCTATTCCCCCCTCCCAATTACTACACTAATGAAACAGCATAGGAAGATAATAGAAAGTGTGGCAGGCCAAAGATCCTAAAAAGGTATATAACTGCAGGCCTGACAGTAACCAACTGACACACTTTCTACAATTTGTAATGGAAGATGGTTTTTTATTTTTATTTGTATGTCTGTTTGTCCTTGTTCAAAAATAAATAAAATTGATTAAAAAACAACAACAACAACTTAAACACATACAGCAGGATTCAGCAGGATTCAGCCGGTTCTCATCGGTTCATGAAAACCGGTAGCTAACCTTTTGTGGAGTTGTGTGAACCAGCTGAATAGTCAAGGCTGCCTGTCTGTTGGTCTGCCGGCCTGCCTAACAATTCCAGTAGCTAACTCTTTGGAATGCTGTTCAGTATTTAGCATTGATGGAAGTAAGTAACCAAAGGAAGGGAAAAGAAAAAGAAGAAATAACATAGCCATTTCCTCAGCAGAAAAATTCTAGCCCCTTAAAAAAACTCAGGCGGGAAAATAAAGTGCAAGAGAGGTTTTTTTTTCTTCCCTCTCCCTTCAGTTAATAGCTTCGGGCAGACAGACAAGAACCACTTAACAGGCAAATACTTAGTTGCGATGTCAAAACTGCAGGAATGCAGCTAGCACACGCCTTGAATAAACAATAGAAACTTGACAGGATTAGGGCAGGGAAACACCCAGAAAACCCATCAATGACCCATCTAGGGATGGGATTAACCTCTTCCCTTCAGGAAGAAGGACAAGATTACAAACGTTTTCATTATAAAGGGTATTAAGTAACACTTCTGTAAATCCTTTTATATCTGCTGCAGTGTTGGCTACTTCTTGTTTCTTCCTGGGGGAAAAGATACAGGATGGGACAATGATGCAGCTTGATCATACAGGCCCTGAATTTAATGCATATGCACACCCAATTTAGAGCATACAGAACATAGAATAATAGAGTTGGGAGGGACCTTGAGTTGGCTGTAGCAAAGAGACTGAGATTTATGGGTATTGATGATAACTCAAAATGGTGCAAATTTATTGATCCTAAACATGTGATTGTCATTTCACAATCTGATAATTTTGAGGAAGATATTGACTGGTCCAGGATTCATTCCAATGATCCTGGAGTTTATTTTCCTAGAGATGATGTTCCAGATGCTACGCAGCCTGATGACAATTTACAGGCAGATATTCCTTCTACTAGTTCTTCACAACCTGATGTTCCGTCTTCACAAGCCGCAGATGCTGATGCTAGCGACGAACGTGAGGACGAGGACGAAGAAGAAGAAGAAGACTGGACTGTTGTTCCGAGACGTTCCAAGAGGGTCACAAAAGGAATCCCTCCACAACGATATTCGTGGCAACTGACAAAAACACCATTGCCTTTGATTTGCAACGTTACTCTTCCTCCTGAGACATTCACACAAATCAAACAGCTTCCTGATTCGGAGCAAGACAAATGGTATGATGCAATGCAGGATGAAATGGACAGTTTAAAGAAACTTAATGTATTCACACCTGCAAAACCTCCAGCAAACAAGAAAGTCATTGGCACTCAATGGGTCTACAGAATCAAGAAGAAACCGAATGGTGAGTCTTTATACAAAGCCAGACTTGTAGCTCAGGGTTTCGCTAAACGTTATCCTGAGGACTACACAAACACTTACTCACCAACAGTCAGAACTGAAAGCGTAAAAATTGCTTTAACCACTGCAACTATTCTTGGTTTAGAAGTTTTCCAATTTGATGTGGACACAGCTTATTTACATGCAGACCTAGATGAAGAGATCTACGTGAGAAGCCCTCCAGGATTCCGAAAGCAAGAAGGGGATACCGGGTTCCTGAACAAAAGTCTTTATGGTCTGAAACAGTCAGGTTTAATGTGGTACTTATGTCTTACTGACAAACTAAATTCATTGGGCTTTATTAAGTCCGAAACTGATGAATGCGTGTTCACAAAAAGATCTAACAATGCATATGAGATAATTCTTGTTTATGTTGATGATATTGTTTACATTGGTCCAAATAAGAAAATGAGTGAGATTTTTGCCAAAAGTATGCAGAGATACTTCACACTGAAATCTTTAGGTCACATTAGCACTTATTTAGGTGTTCAGATTGAAAAGACACAGAAGGGGTTTAGTCTTTCACAAGAGGAGAAAATTGACCACATTTTGCATCATTGCAACATGAAAGATGCTAACACAACAAAGACACCCATGCAAACAGATTTTCACAACTTAACACATGAACCAAGTCCTGAGTTCGAGGACCAAACACTTTATCGTTCAGTCATTGGTTCACTATTATACATTAGTAGTTGGACCAGACCCGACATTGCACTTAGTGTTAATCTTTTATCACGACACGTAGGTAAGGCAACACAATTTCATTGGGCATGCATTAAGAAGTTGTTGAAATACCTGAAACACACTAAACACATGAAGTTATTGCTAGAACCAACACATACTGATCATCCAAAGTTACGTTGTTATGCAGATTCTGATTGGGTAAGTGATAAGAAATCACGCAAAAGTACTTCTGGTTACATGATGTTCCTGAATGGATGTCCAGTTTACTGGCAAGTGAGAAAACAAAGTTTTGTTTCATGTTCATCTACTGAAGCTGAATATGCTTGTGTTTCAGATGCTTGTAATTCTCTAACGTGGTTTGATGCTTTGATCACAGATATCTGGACACATCCGATTCGACCAATCACCGTGATGGAAGATAATGTATCGGTGGTTTATATTTCTGAGTCACATTTCACAGGTTCTAGGTCCAGACACATTGACATTCGTTATCAAAACACAAAGCAATTAGTTAAGCAAGGTTTTGTTAAATTGCAATATGTTTCTACACATGATCAGATTGCTGACATGCTCAACAAACTACTTGCAGCAGTTCAACACGAGTATCTGCGAAAGAAGATGTGCCTTATTTGATGACGTCAGCCCAACTAGCAAAAGAAGGGATGTCACTACGTTAAATGTTTGCTAGCGGAACTGAATAGTTACTGATGAATTACTGCACAGGTCATAGGTCTTATCAGCAATGATGTACTGCGCCTGCTCATCACACATTCCAGAGACTTCTTTTTTTTATCTTTGTTCGTCTTCAAGAAGGCAGACAACATTTGTTCTTGCCAAAATGTAACAATTAGATAGATTTGTTTTATTTCTATTTTGTTATTTTTGTATTAAAGTTTGTTTTCACTAGAACACGTTTTCGGGTTTTATTTATTTTTTCGCTTCTTGAAGATATGCCTGTTTGGAAAAGTCGCCGGTCTAAGCCTCATTAGTTCAGGGTGAAATTTCCCCTGACACTATGCCTATTCATTGGCTGACCTTGTTACCATGTCTCTGCCAGTCATGAACTCCCATACACTGACACTCCTCCCTTCATGACTGGAATAGATATAAATCCAATTACCTTAATATTCTTCAGATACCTGTATGTGAAGACCCAAATTCACAGTTCCCTTCAAATACCTGAGAATCCTTTTTACTGTGATACATCCTTTTCAATGAAAGAAAGATTATCCACAAATGCTAATAACTGGCAATCCCCACCTTTTAACTTTCCAGTGTATATTCAACCACCAGCCTTGCAACTCTTGAACCCAAGACACTTTAATGCCTTATCTAAACAGATATTTCAATTTCTGGCTGACTGCTTCAGCCCA
The DNA here is from genome assembly GCF_964273705.1 of Natrix helvetica. NCBI lineage: Eukaryota > Metazoa > Chordata > Lepidosauria > Squamata > Natricidae > Natrix > Natrix helvetica. The sequence continues at coordinate 38,953,534 of NC_138555.1, read as the reverse complement.
TAAATGGCCTTGTTCAATTTATACACTGTGTTAGGCTTTTCACTTTCATACCCTGGTGCTTGAACCATGTAAATTTCTTCCTCTAATTCTGCATTGAGGAATGCATTGGTTATGTCAAAATGCCAAATTTTATGGTCACGTGCCGCTGCCAACGCTAGTGCCAGCCTTATGCTTTCACTCTTTACCGTAGGCACGACTACCTCATCATAGTGCACATTTCTCATCTGTGAAAAACCTTGTGCCACTAACCTTGCTTTATATTGTATCTCATTGTTGGGAAGTACTTTCTTTTTGTATACCCATTTACATCCTATGGCTTTGCTACCCTGTGGCAAAATCATAATGTGGCATTGACTGCTCTTGTGTCTCAACCCTCTCTTGCTTCATATCTTTTTCAGCTTCTCCTCCCTGAACGCTGACACCATCACTAAGTGAGTTACTGTCACTAAGTGGATCATTCAAAAAATTGGCATCACTTCTGTTCCAATTTTGTTCTACAAAGCTAGCAGACCTGGAAATGACTATTCTTTTGCTTCCATCGCTAAAGCGATAGCTCTTTGAGCCTGGCTCATAGCCCATAAACCTGAGCTTTCTAGCCTTTGGTTGTCCTTTTCTTCTGAAGGTATGCATGGAATTCTCCCCCCCCCCCCCTTCTCTTCCAATGTCAACTTGATAATAGGCATGGAAATGCTTTACAAGTTGACAGGTACCGTATTTTTCGGAGTATAAGAAAAAAAGAGGCTGAAAATCTGGGTACGTCTTGTACATCGAATACAGCATATTTTGCCTCCTGAAGCTCCGCCCCCTTCACCAAAATGGCTGTGCAGAGCCATAATATTTAATAACAAAGTTTTCTAATCTTCCTTTCCAAATCACTGTTTACAATTTACATCGAGTTTCCTTATGTTGTACCCATACCTGTATATGCGTTGTTATCATTATCCCTCCTTTATTTAACTATATCCTGCATCATAACATTTTCCCCCTAATAATCAAGACTTAACTGTATCTACAATACAATACAATACAATAATACAATACAATACAATACAATACAATACAATAGTAGAGTTGGAAGGGACCTTGGAGGTCTTCTAGTCCAACCCCCTGCCTAGGCAGGAAACCCTATACTGTTTCAGACAGATGGCTATCCAACATCTTCTTAAAGACTTCCAGTGTTGGGGCATTCACAACTTCTGGAGGCAAGCTGTTCCACTGATTAATTGTTCTAACTGTCAGGAAGTTTCTCCTCAGTTCTAAGTTGCTTCTCTCCTTGATTAGTTTCCACCCATTACTTCTTGTTCTACCCTCAGGTGCCTTGGAGAATAGTTTGACTCCCTCTTCTTTGTGGCAACCCCTGAGATATTGGAACACTGCTATCATGTCTCCCCTAGTCCTTCTTTCTCTTAAGCTAGACATACCTAGTTCCTGCAACCGTTCTTCATATGTTTTAGTCTCCAGTCCCCTAATCATCTTTGTTGCTCTTCTCTGCACTCTTTCTAGAGTCTCCACATCTTTTTTACATCGTGGCGACCAGAACTGAATGCAGTATTCCAAGTGTGGCCTTACCAAGGCATTATAAAGTGGTATTAACACTTCACGTGATCTTGATTCTATCCCTCTGTTGATGCAGCCTAGAACTGTGTTGGCTTTTTTGGCAGCTGCTGCACACTGCTGGCTCATATTTAAATGGCTGTCCACTAGAACTCCAAGATCCCTCTCACAGTTACTACTATTGAGCATGGTACCACCTATACCCGTGATGGCGAACCTATGGCACGCGTGCCACAGGTGGCACGCGGAGCCCTTTTTGCCGGCACGCAAGCAGTTGCCCAGCTCAGACCCACTGCACATGCCCGCGCCTCCCGCCAGCCAGATGATTTTTGAGTATCTGGTGTCAGCAGGAGACGTGTGTGAATGTGTGGTGAGTAGAGGGAGGTTGCAGGTACATGCGGGTGGGGAGGGGGGAGAGCGCGCATTCATTCACGGCTCTCCCATGCCCCATTTTTGGCGCTTCCCCACCTCAGCCCCGGGCATGCACGGGCGACCCTTGTTTTGGTTCTAGCAGACCTCCCTGTGAAGACGGGCTCTCTCCTAACGGGAGAAGTTCAGCACTCAACCTTGACTTGAAGTGGGGAGCCGCTCCGGATTTTCATTCCCCAAACGAGTTTGCCCCACTCAAAGGGATGGCGCCAAAAAGAGAGCGCCAAAGTCATCCCCCAGCTGAATTATTCCAAGCACTATGAATCACATGTTCCCGTCGAAAGAGATTGGGAGTTCTCCCTCCCATTCCATTGCAGGAGAAGTGGCCAGACGGGTGGGCTCTCTCAGCTGCTGCCGGGTGAGCATAACTCTCTAAAAAGCCGGCTTGCCTCTTCTTCGCACCCCCGAGGGGGAATCGCTGAGAAAGGGGCCAGGAAGGTGGCGGCGCTTGGCTGCACGCACGTTTGCAAGCTGCGTGAAGTTGAGTTGGCTGTTTTCTAGAAAGAGGGGACAGAGGACAACGGCCATAGCTCCTTCACGCCTTTTTCCATCCGACCTTTTCCTTTCCTGGGTGTGTATGTGCCTCCTAAGTGCCTTTGGCTTGAAAAATGGAAGCAGGCGAGATCTCCACCGGCTTCTTTCAAGTGATTTTGGTCATTAAGATAGGCCACGATCACCTTTTCTTGCTCATTTCCTCTGCCTTAAAGAGCGTCGTGGATGTGTACGTGTGTGTGGACTCACGCATGAATGCAGTTACTTGAGCTTGGCAGTAACAGCGCTCAGAGTGCACAACTTTCCAGAAAAAGCCCCCGCTCCTTCTTGCTCTTCTCTGGACCTGCATCGCCAGATGGCCGGCTCAACTTCAGGCAGCTTGCAAACGTGCCTGCAGCCAAGCGCCGCCACCTTCCTGGCCCCTTTCATGGCGATTCCCCCTCGGAGGTGGGAAGAAGAGGCAAGCCGGCTTCTTAGAGAGTTAGCCTCACCCGGCAGCGGCTGAGAGAGCCCGTCCATCTGGCTACCTCTCCTGCAATGGAATGGGAAGCTGCCTGAAGTTGAGCCGGCCATCTGGCGGTGCAGGTCCACGGAAGAGCAAGAAGGAGGGGGGTGTTTTCTTGAAAGGGGGGGGGACGACAACAACAATTGCTCCTTCAGTGCTTCCATCCTGCTGCCCCTTCCCCTAGCCATGTTGGACTTGCTTGCCCCCAACCACACTATGTTACGCTGTTTGTTTTCACTTAGCTGCCACTCAAACTCTTCAAAGTCCAACATGGCTAGGGGAAGGAGCAGTGGGAGGGGCAGCTGGCCGCCCAGCAGCAAATGCTGCCTTGCTCCCTTGAGCGCCCGAGCCAGCCAGTCACTCTTGACATTCCCCCTGCCACTGCAACTTCCCTTCTGGGGCAGCAGAGCTGTGCAGGAGGAATGCTGGAGAGGGAAGAGGAAGGATTAGGAATCTTTGTGCGCATCGCCACCACCTCTTCTTTACTTCCCCCTCCCTCTGCCTAATTTGGATTGAGTCTGAAGTGGTTTGTGGAGGGGGGAGGGAGAAGCGAGGCCCCAGAATAGCAGCAGCAGCAATAGCTGCAGACGGAAGGGCTGCTTGGGTAAACGGGGAGGCAGGAAGGGAGGCAGACGCGACCGGTCGGCTCCTCCTCCTCCTGCCAGCCTCACTCTGGGCAGCGTTCAGCATGGCAAATTTAAGGGATTTTCAGGGCTTAATTTGCAAACTAGGGTGCATGGTGTGGTACTGTGCGTGTGGTGAGGACACGGTCGAGCTCGGCTCAAGCTGCTCTGAAATTGCAAGCCACCGTGCCGATACTTGGGATGCTGCTTTTTTCACTGGCCCTGCAGGGCAAGCCAGCTTGCGGTCCCCAAGAGGGGCGGGCTGCATGGGCAGAGCGGAGCATTTCTGTAAGGGCGGCATGCCAGCAGCAGTCCTGCTGGCTGGCATGGCTGGCTGGACGGACGCTGCCTGGAGTGTGAGGGTGCCAGGAGGAGGAGCTTCCGGGTTGCTCGAAGGGTGGTTTTAAGCGTTCCGAAGGCTTCAGGGAAGCCTCCGGACATTCCCTGAAGCCTCCGGAGGGCCTCCTATAAAGCCTCTGGAGCCTGGGGAGGGCGAAAAAAGCATGCAAAAATGGGCGCGTTGTGCGTGCATGCGCACTTGGGGATCGCGCGTTGCATTATGGGTGCGGCACACCCGCACACGACCCCCCCGCGCTCCCCCCACTTGTGGCACGCGAGCCAAAAAAGGTTCGCCATCGCTGACCTATACTGTACCTGTGCATTCCGTTTTTGTTGCCTAAATGTAGAACCTTACTCTTTTCACCATTGAATTTCATTTTATTAGATAGTGCCCAATGTTCAAGTTTGTCAAGATCCTTCTGTATCTTAAGCCTGTCTTCTGGAGCGTTGGCTATTCCTGCCAGCTTGGTGTCATCTGCAAATTTGATGAGTTCCCCATTTGTTCCCTCATCCAAATCATTGATGAAGATGTTGAAGAGTACTGGGCCTAAAACAGAGCCTTGGGGTACTCCACTGCATACCTCCCTCCATGTAGATGCATCTAACTTAGTTCTTTTTTATTAACCTTTATATATAATCCAAAAGGATTTCTAATCTTCCTTTCATGGATACCATTCAATATTCATATCCAATTAGTACTTATCATAACACTACACATTGTATACATTATTATTATCATTATGAATTATTTATTTAACTATATCTATTGTCACTAAATTTCACTAAGTTTAACTAGTTTTAAATTATACTCTTCCATCTATCAACCTGTATCTTTCCAGTAGCAAAACAGTCTCACATCTTCTGCCATTTGTGGTATCAGTCCTATAATCATCTCCTTAATCAACTTTGTATGGACTCCATTAGCAACTCCTTGCTTATAAAATCTCTCATGTAATTTCGATGCCCTTCTTCTGTTTCCTTAATCATCTTATCTTTGATTGTTGGTAGTGTTATCAATGATATTGCTAATAAAATTTCTCTCTTTAAATCCATAAATTCTTTTGTTTTCTCTTCTTCTGTATCTTGCCATTTGGGGTAGATTTCCCCTCCGTTTAATTCCTCTTTCAGTATTCCACTCTTTCCATTTTCAGAGACAAACCAATCACCATAAATATCAGCAATTTTAATTTCTTTATATCCATTTTCCTCTTCAATGTTTAGGATTTTAACCACCACTTTTTCCATTTGATAAACATCTCCAACTACTTCATCATATTTTACTGTTAAATACTCTAAGTCTTCCAACTTCTCCTCTATCCTCTCATATGTGTTTGATAATTTCTGTATTTCTTAGAATATCTTTTACAGACGTAAAATTTCTTTCTGCTGTTGAAATTGTGCCATTATCTCCAGCTAACAAACACTGCTGCTCTAGCTTGGAAGCTTCACAATAATGTTTCATTTTCACCTTTCTCTGGTTAAAGATATACTTCAAAGGGATATCTGTATGCTTTACTTCTTATCACTCTCTATAAACAAGGAGTGAGACCTTGGAGTGCCAAGCCAGGATAATCAGTGAGAAAAGTAAGAGTGTTTCGTTTCCAATAAACAAACCTCCAGCCTCCGAGTAGCAGTGTTGTTGCAATCACAAATCTTAAGAAACAGACAAACAAACAAAAACAAAAACCCCAACATTTTCCCTTTTCTTTTAAGTACCTTGATTTAGCCCAGTGGTTCCCAACCTTTTTTTGGCCATGCCCCATGTAAGCATCTTTAAAATCCTGACAATCCACCCCCACCCCCCCTTCCTGTGACATATAATTCTTACTTTACTCAAAAAGTGAACTCTACTTACTTGGAGGAACCCTAAAAGGCCATTAACTTGTTTTTTAAAAAAACACACACAAATAATACAAACAGTATGTCAGGCCTGCAGAGGTTCCTTTAAGAATCTTTGGCCTGCCACACTTTCTTATGCTGTTTCATTAGTGTAGTAATTGGGAGGGGGGAATAGAAAGGAGTAGAATGGTGGAATGTGTTGTTGTCATTCTTTTCTAGAAGCCCAAGGTCATCTTTTGTCTCCACACCTTGCCTCTTGACCGGAACCAGCTGCGTGGAGATGCCAACGTGGCCGAAGAAGATTGGACCATGTGATGGATTTATGGGTGTGGGCATAAGATCATGAACTTTCAACTATTTGCATGGTATTTGGAACGCTGACATTATTCCAACTCTCTTTTTTTTTAAAAAAAAATTTTTTACTTTTATAGGGGTACTGAATCCCAGTTCTGACCCAATCCTGGGCAGGATGAAATTTCAGTGAAGATGGAGGAAGAAAAAAATGCAACAGAGAAGGCTAAGGATAACGGATCGCTTGTATTTGTGAATACTATCTATGCACCTTCTAAAGAAATAGTTGAGGCTGCCGAAGCAAAGGGGAGGGAACTTCAGCTGGGCGCCCAGCGAAAGGAACCAAAACCCAGGCTTCCCTCGGAGACGGAATTAGACCTGCGAGATGAAGCTTCAGGATTTATAGCTTCTCAATAATGCCTGCTAGAAGGAGAGGGGGCCCCCAAGGGAACTCCGACAGACGACTGGATGATGGCCAGAAGGTCTAATGAATGGAGATCTCAGCCACCCTCACACAGCCATTCTTTGATGGGCCTCCAAGACCAATTCGGATGGCTAAAAGTGAGTGAAATCAAACCCCTCGGCCCCCCAGGACCACCTACATGGAGACTGGCAAAGCCCACATTATCCTTCCCCAGAAGAGAAACTGCTGTGCAGTGGAGTGGAGATCTTGGCTCCTTCCACACAGCCACCAGCGAATCAGCACCCCCCCCCTCCTGGAGTGCAACAAAATTGGGAAGTTAAGGCCAGCCAGCCAAAAGGGGCCTGGAACACATTCACCTCCCTCCCTCTGCAAAGCGGTGGCTCTGAACCCATGAATCAAGCAACCCCAGGGTGGGCTTTCTTCCCAGGTCATGGATGGGCTCAATGTCAGTGGATGCCTGCCCCTTCCCAGCAGATGGCGCCATCCCAGATCGCTGCCCCTAGGCAGAACCAGGGACTGGGACCACCACCGGGTCTAGCCCCCCCAGCAATGCCTCAACAGGCTTTTCCCCAACCGATGGGTGTGGCCCAACAAAGGGGCTTACCACCCCAGGCAGCAGGCCAACAGGCTGCTCCGGTTCAACCTCCAACACCCCCACGTTTTCGTACAACGTTCAATGGGACCCCAGCCAAGCACTTAAACCACTTGGCTAAAGGCAAGATCTTCACCAAGCTGGACTTGAGAGAGGCGTATTACCGTATATGAATCCGGAAAGGGGATGAGTGGAAGACCGCTTTTAACACTCCCCTGGGCAGCTTCCAGTATAAAGTCATGCCTTTTGGACTACAAGGAGCACCTGCAGTATTCATGCAGTACATAAATGAAGTGCTACATGACCACCTCTACCGCGGAGTTCTCATCTATTTAGATGACATCTTGATATTCTCTGAGACCTTGGAAGAACATATGAAACTGGTACGACAAGTCCTGAAAAAACTTATAGCTGCCAAACTATACGCGAAATTGTCAAAGTGTGAGTTCCACAAGACCTCACTAGATTACCTGGGATATCGTATCTCCAATGAAGGAGTAGAAATGGATCCAGGAAAAGTGAAAGCGGTGTTAGATTGGAAACCTCCAAGCACTCGCAAACAATTACAAAGCTTCCTTGGATTTGCAAATTTTTATAGGCAATTTATTCCGACATTCGCTGAAATTGCCCTACCATTGACTGAACTATTAAAGACGGGGCCTTCCCCAACTAAGCTGAAAGCAAACCAACAATTAAAATGTACAATGGACTGTCAAAAGGCCTTTGAGAAATTAAAATGGCTCTTTGCCCAAGAGCCCATATTGCAACACCCTGATCCAGAGCGACCATTCATAATCGAAACGGATGCCAGTGATGTCGCGATAGCCACGGTGCTACTGCAAAAGAGTAAAGGCCACCTCTTGCCATGCGCTTACATCTCCAAGAAGGGCGAGGCGCAATCTTAGGGGGTTTTTAGTTAAATGTCTGATTCGTTTTTTAGGGGGTTCCAGGGTGGGGGGAGGGGCTAGTCAGACTGAGGGAGGGACCAATGCCAAGCCGGCGGGTGGAGTTAATAAGGAAGTGAGCGGAGCCATTAAGAGGGGGGGGGATTAGTGATATTCCAGAAGAGGGTCTTTTTATTCCAACGGTCGTGGGGAGGGGCAGGTGCGAGGGTAGCCAGAGATCTTATCGCCGGTTGGGAGACCGGGGTCGTGGTCGTATGCCCCAACCCCCGCAATCTAAGTGGTCAGGACCTACAGAGCCAGGGCCTGAGACTGATGCTGTGCAATGCCACGTCCGTTGTCAACAAAGCCCCCCTCATTAACGACTTGGTGTCGGAGGGGGAGCCGGACCTGGCAGGAATCACGGAGACCTGGCTGGGCCACGAGGGAAGTCTCCCTCTCGTGGAAATGTGCCCGCCAGGTTACCGCGCATTTCATCAGTCACGGGCACTAGGCAGGGGTGGTGGGGTAGCGGTCATTGTGAGGGAAGGTCTAGAGCCGAGAGAGACCACTGTGCCACAGATAACCAGTTGTGAGTCCCTATGCGTGAAATGGGGCCCAGGGAGACAGTTGGGCTTCCTGATTGTATACGTGGCTCCTCGCTATGCATCAGCAGCCCTGCCCGAGCTCCTCGAGGTGATCACCGAGATGGCAGTTGAGACCCCCAGGCTGTTGGTCATGGGGGACTTTTAATTTGCCATCGGTAGGGGAGACATCCGAGGTAGCTCGGGAGTTCATGGCTTCCATGACAGCCATGGACCTGACCCAGGTAGTTCAGGGCCCCACACACAAGGGAGGTCACACACTGGACCTTATCTTTGTCTCTGGCCGGTGGAGGAGTGATCTGGGAGTAGGGGATTTAGTTATTACACCCCTGTCATGGTCAGACCACTCACTTCTCCGGCTCGACTTCCCAGCCGCTACTCCCCATCGCGGGGAGGCGGAACCGGAATGTCCAAGATGGTTCCGCCCCAGACGCCTGATGGAACCTGATGGGTTCCAGACGGAGCTTGGGCCATTTCCTGTAGCCCTGACCCGCACCCAGATGGAGGACCTAGTGGCTGCATGGAACAGTGCGGCCACCGGGGCCTTGGACCGGGTTGCGCCTTTGCAGCCTCTCTTGCGGCAGCGAACCACCCAGGCCCCTTGGTTCACCGAGGAGCTGAGGGTGATGAAGCGCCGCAAGAGACGCCTAGAGAGCAGATGGAGATCGTCATGCTCTGAATCTGACCAATCACAGGTGAGAGCCCATTTACGGACTTACCTTGTGGCGTTGAGAGTGGCCAAGCGTCAGTATTGTGCCACCCTTATTGCGTCCACAGATAACCGCCCTGCCGCCCTGTTTGGGGTAACCCGCTCCCTCCTTCAACAGAGGCCGCGGGAAGCCCCTTTGCAGGATAGAGCAGAGGAATTTGGGGAGTATCTGCAGGACAAAATCGCTCAGATTCGAAGCGAGTTGGTCTGTACTAGTGGTCTAGAGGGGACGTCGGAGGTGGGTCTTGAGGCTCCACTCTGGGAGGAGTTTGACTCTGTTACTTCCGACGATATGGACAGGTTGCGTAGGCGACTGCAAGCCACCACATGTTTACTGGACCCGTGTCCCTCCTGGCTTGTACTGGCATCCTGGGAGGTCACACGAGGCTGGCTCCAGGAGTTAGTTAACGCTTCTTTGAGTGAGGGTTTTGTGTTCCAAGGCAAGGAGTAAAAGACGGCTGCTAGAAGTTAATCTTTATTTAAAAACAACAGTAACTGACTAAGCCAAGATACACAATCCCCGGCTGACAGCAATTTATACAAACGCCGTCAGTCGGGGGACCAATAGGGTAATCAGGATTCTCCCGCCGGATGTATGGGCCAATGAAAGGAAGGTCTACGCGCGCCACCTACTGGTGGACCGGCTCAGTACACAACACCCCTTTCCCCTGGTTCGCGCAGACGTAGTCCCGTAAATACCCAGGACGCTGGCGCACGCGCAGAGATCTTCGCAGGGGAGGAGTGGCTGTGGTTGACGTAGAAGGATGGCTCGGTCCAGAAGGCAGGCGGAGCTGTTCCAAAGGCCCCGCCCCGGGAGGTGCACCAAAGTTACGAGATAAGTCTGCAGATCTAAACGTGGTGGGGGACACGGGTTCGGAGCTAGCTGCGTTGTTGTCGTTAGGCCGGCAGGCGGCGTCGCTAGGGCCTAGTCTACTCGGAGTTGATGGTCTATCCGGAGACCCATCGTCAATTCGCCGACGCAGCTGATCTATGTGGCGCCGCCACATTCGTCCGTCACCGAGTAGGAGGGTAAGAGCAGGGCCCCGTTATGTCCGCGATACTTCCGGGCACCCACTTCGGATCACCCACGAAGTTCCGTGCAAAAACCCTCTCACCCACCCGAAAAGCCCTAGGAGGGGGAGAGGTAGGAAGAGGGGAAGAGGAATACAGAGGGTGTAGACGGTCCAGGGTGGTCTGGATTTTTCTGCCCAAGAGGAGTTCAGCAGGACTTTTACCTGTGAGGGGGCACGGGGTGGAATGCTGGGAACGCAGATAGGTAGTAATCCGGGAGGATAAAGGAAGATTCACCATGCGGGGAAGTGATTCCTTGGAGGAACGCACAGCGCGTTCAGCCAGGCCATTCCCCGCAGGGTGAAAGGGAGCGACTGGGGCATGGCGAATACCCAGAACTGCAAGGAATTGTTGGAATTCCTGGGAAGTGAACTGGGGGCCATTGTCCGAGACAATGACGTCCGGCAACCCATGGGTGTTGAACAGTGAATTAAGGATGCGGATAGTGGCCGCGGAGGTGGTAGAGGGCATAGGAAAAAGTTCCACCCACTTAGACCAGGCATCTATAACAAGGAAGAAGGAAGTGCCTGCGAGGGGCCCCATGAAATCTATATGGAGGCGGCTCCACGGAGCCCTAGGATGTTCCCACTCGCAAGCAGGGGCGGAGGGAGGGGCGGGACGGACCTGTTGGCATGGGGTGCAGCGCTGCACCCAAGCCGTAATGTCTGCATCCATGGAGGGCCACCAGACATACCCCCTGCCCAGGGATTTCATCCGGACTATGCCTGGGTGCCCTTCATGGAGGCGTGCAAGCACAGACTGGCGTAAACGGTCAGGAATGACCACGCGATGGCCCCATAAGAGGCAACCCTGAAGCGCGGAGAGCTCTGCGTGGCGCCGATAAAAGGGCAGAATACGGGGTTCGACAGAGGAGGGAGGCCATCCCCTGCGAACATAGTTAAGGACAGCAGAAATGGTGGAATCAGAGAGAGAGGACAGGGCTATATCGGAGGCGGTAATGGGCAGATGGAGTTCGTCCAGGAGGTGGATGGACTCGATGGGAGCTGGGTTGGAAAGAAGCAGGGGAAGCGGGCAGCGACTAAGAGCGTCCGCGTGGCCCATGTGGCAGCCGGGCTTAGGAATGAGGGAGTAATTGTAAGCAGAGAGGAATTCCGCCCAGCGCGACATGCGAGGGGAGAGGATGGGAGGAATAGGGCGATCCCCTGCGAGGATGCCCAAAAGAGGCTTGTGATCCGTAAAGAGGGAGAAAGGACGGCCGTAGAGATAGTGGTGAAACGTTTTACCCCCGCAACGGCGGCCAGCGCCTCTTTGTCCAGCTGGCTGTAATTTCGCTCAGGCTTGGACAAAGTGCGGGAGTAAAAAGCAATAGGGGCTTCCGAGCCATCAGGGTAAGCGTGGCTCAGGACAGCCCCGACGCCAAAAGGGGAGGCGTCGCAAGCAAGGAGCAGAGGAAGGGACTGATCGTATTGTGCCAGGACAGGTGGGCACGTGAGGGATTCCTTGACAGCCGCGAGCGCCTGCGCTTCGCAGCTAGTCCATGTCCAGACGGCAGAGCTATCTAAAAGCCTATGGAGAGGCTCTGTGAGGGGAGCTTTATGAGGAATGAAAGAGGAATAGAAGTTGAGGAGGCCAAGAAAGGCCTGCAACTCAACCTTGTTAGAGGGAGTGGGGGCGGAGAGAATGGCGTCTATTTTGGAGGGGGAGGGATGGACGCCATGCCGGTCAATGAGGAAACCTAAGAATTCAACAGAGGGAACGCCAAGCTGGCATTTGGAGGGTTTAAGGCGGAGGCCAGCTTTACGGAAACGCTGTAGGACGGAGCGAAGAACTTTGGCGAGTCCTGATCGATCCTGAGCAGCGATCAGGACATCGTCGAAGTAGGGAGTGACGCCAGGGATCCCATGGAGCAACCGCTCCATGAGACTTTGAAATATGCCAGGAGCAACACTAATGCCAAACTGGAGCCTTTTGCATTTAAAAGCGCCACGGTGGGTCACGATTGTTTGCACAAGCGCCGTGGTGTCGTCAACAGGGAGCTGCTGATACGCTTGCGCAAGGTCCAATTTAGCAAAAATCTTGCCCTGGCCGAGTGTGTGCAGGACGTGTTGCACAACTGGAACAGGATAGGGATGGGCTTGAAGGGCCTTATTGACAGTTGACTTAAAGTCCGTGCAGATCCTTACGGATCCGTCGGACTTCAAGGGGACTACTATAGGAGTCTCCCACGAAGAAAAGTCCACAGGTTGAAGCACCCCCTAGGCAAGAAGCTTATCAATTTCAGCGTCTAGCTTTGCCCTTAAGGCAAAAGGCAGACGTCGGGCTTTGAGACGGATAGGAGCAACAGTAGGATCAAGGTTGAGGGAAATAGGAGAGCCCGTATAGCAGTCCAGAGAAGAAGAGAAAACATCAGAAAATTCAGAAAGAAGGGAAGAAAGGTCATCCCCAAGGGAAGAAGAACACCGGGTGGAGTGGATCCCCGAAACAAATAGACCGAGAGCACGGAACCAGTCCATCCCTAGTAGAGAAGCTAGGGGTGTTTTTACAATTAGTAGTGGCAGACGCCCACTGAAAGAACCGTAGGTAACAGTAGGCGACGCGCAACCCAGCAGCGGAATTGGGTTGCCCTGGTAGTCTCAAAGATGGCAGCAGGCAGGAGTTAGGTCACGTGTTCGGAAGTTAGGCAGAAGAGAAGAGAAGGTGCTCCAGGACATGATAGAACAGGCAGATCCGGTGTCCAGCTCCATGGAGCACGGGCTGCCTTCGATCTGAAGCGAGAGATGGATCTTACCACGTTCTCCCTGGGAGGAGGAGGAAGCGTCGACGACCCATTCCGGACAAGAGTCGTCGATGTCACCTAGGGAGAGAAAATTTTGGCGCCTGGCAGGGAGAGGTGGCGGGGCTGGCTGGTAGATAGAAGGCACCGTAGCAGGACGGGAAACAGGAACGGTAGAGCGGCAAACATTTGCAAAATGGCCCCATTTACCACACTTTCGGCACACAGCAGTGCGGAAACGGCAGGCTGAGCGCAAATGGCGGCCGCCGCAGCTGAGGCAATTCCGTGTATCTTTATGGCTCAAAGATTGCAGGCGGTCAATCGCCAAATCTAAGTCAGTTTGAAAAGAGTTAGAGGCGACAAGCTGGTTGGTGGCTGAAGAAATAGCTGGAGGAAAACGCCTCTGGTCAGGAGTGGATTGACCTGCCATTTCGTAAGCTCGAGCCTCATCGACAGCATTCTTCAACGTGAGGTCCGAGCGGGAGAGAATGCGCCAGTGGAGATTAACATCCTTTAAACCATAGATGAATTGCTCGAGGAGCGCTTCGTCTAGGTCGGCGAATTCACAAGTAATAGCGGCAGCTCTAAGCGCGGCTACGTACTGACTTATAGATTGTCCATCTCATTGAACGCAGTGGTGGAAATCTTGGCGCCTGGCAAAACGTGAGGGCGCTGGCTCATAGTGCGTTTTAAGTTTTGCCATGAGGAGCTCCCATGGCATGGTATGAACAGGGGTGGGGGCAGATAGTGCCCTTGCCGTGGCAAACATTTCTGGGCCACAGTAATTCAAGAAAATACCCCTCTTACGTTCAAGCGAGAGATTCAGCAGGTCATGGGCTTGAAGAAAACATTCAAACCGTTCCGTGAACGCCTCCCAGGATTCGGCCTCAATGCGGAATGAAGCGAAGAAAGCTGTATTAGCCATAGTTCTTGTGGTGTAAGATTCAAGTTCGCTCACCTTCGTCGCCAGTTTTGTGTTCCAAGGCAAGGAGTAAAAGACGGCTGCTAGAAGTTAATCTTTATTTAAAAACAACAGTAACTGACTAAGCCAAGATACACAATCCCCGGCTGACAGCAATTTATACAAACGCCGTCAGTCGGGGGACCAATAGGGTAATCAGGATTCTCCCGCCGGATGTATGGGCCAATGAAAGGAAGGTCTACGCGCGCCACCTACTGGTGGACCGGCTCAATACACAACAGAGGGGTTCTTGCCGACCATCCTGAAAGAGGCGGTGGTGAGGCCCCTACTCAAGAAGCCTTCCCTGGACCCAGCTGTGTTAGCCAACTACCGTCCCGTCTCCAACCTTTGCTTTCTGGCGAAGGTTGTAGAGAGTGTGGTGGCACAACAGTTTCCACGCCACCTGGAGGAAACTGATTATCTGGACCCGCGCCAGTCCGGTTTCCGGCCTGGCCACAGCACGGAGACGACATTGGTCGCGTTGGTGGATGATGTCTGGAGGGCCAGAGATGGGGGTTGCTCCTCCATCCTGGTCCTACTAGACCTCTCGGCGGCTTTTGATACCATCGACCATGGTATCCTATTGCATCGACTAGAGGGGCTGGGGGTGAGCGGCACCATTCTGCGATGGTTCTCCTGCTACCTCTCTGGCCGACTGCAATTTGTATTGGCAGGGGGGCAGAGGTCGACCTCGAGGCCGCTCACTTGTGGGGTGCCACAGGGGTCAGTCCTCTCGCCTCTCCTGTTCAATGCATATATGAAGCCGCTAGGCGAGATCATTCGTGGGTTCGGGGTAGATTACCATCTGTACGCGGATGATACCCAGCTGTACATCTCTACCCCGAACCACCCCAACGATGCCATCAAAGTGATGTCCCGGTGTCTGGAAGCCGTATGGATCTGGATGGGAAGTTACAGACTCAAGCTCAACCGGTCCAAGACGGAGTGGCTGTGGCTACCGGCACCCCGGTTCAACCAGCTGATCCCATCACTGGCCACTGGGGGCGAACATCTGGCCCCCGTGGATCGGGTACGCAATTTGGGCGTCCTCCTAGATGCCCGGCTGTCAATGGACGACCATGTGACAGCCGTGGGAAGGGGGGCGTTTCACCAGGTTCGCCTGGTGCGCCAATTGCGTCCCCTATTGGACCGGAACGCCCTTCGCACAGTCACCCATGCGCTTGTGACGTCCCGGCTAGACTACTGTAACGCTCTCTACATGGGGCTCCCCTTGAGATGCACCCGAAGACTGCAGTTGGTTCAGAATGCGGCCGCGCGGGCAGTCTCGGGAGTCGCTAGATACTCCCACGTAACACCTCTCCTGCGCGGGCTGCACTGGCTACCTGTAGCTTTTCGGGTGCGTTTCAAGGTGCTGATTATCATCTTCAAAGCGCTCCATGGCACAGGGCCTAGTTATTTGCGGGATCGTATCCTGCCCCACACATCCCTTCGGCCGATTCGCTCACACAGAGAGGGACTCCTACGGGTGCCGTCCACTAGGCTGTGCCAGCGGGCGGTGCCCAGGGGAAGGGCCTTCTCTGTGATGGGCCCGACCCTCTGGAATGACCTTCCCCCTGATATTAGAACAACCACGGACCTCCGCTCCTTCCGTAAGAAGCTCAAAACCCACCTGTTTAATCTAGCCGGCTTGGCCTAATTCCAGCTCTCCCACCTCAGTCTGTATTTTTAAATTTCACGGGTTGGTCTTAGGCTAAGTTTTTAATTTTTATAAATTTGTACAGGGGTTTAAAGTTTAATTCGATTTTAATTATATTTATGATTATTTGTATGGTTTTTAATTTGGTACCTGTACACCGCCCCGAGTCCCTTCGGGGAGAGGGGGCGGTCTAGAAATCAAATCAAATAAATAAATAAATAAAATAAGAAACTCACCGCTACGGAAAGAATGTGGGCCATTTGGGAGAAAGAGGCATTTGCGATCAGGTGGAGCATGCTTACCTGGAGACATCTCCTGAAAGGGGGGGATATACCGTTTGAGGTATGGACTGATCATAAAAACCTTGAAGCTCTCCTTCGGAAGTTATCCCCCAAACAAGTTCGTTGGGCCCAATATTTCCAAAGGATCAAATTTGAAATTAAACACATCAACGCAGGAAAGAACTTGTTAGCAGATGTGCTGTTGAGAAAACCCCAGTTTGACAGTAAGAAGGAAGAAGTTGTCCACCCCATCATATCTCCTTCTCACTAAAAGGCAGCTCAAGTCACCACTCGAAGCCAAGATAAGCTGAAGACCGAGCTGAAAGCGGCCCTCCGGACAGACTCGTGGTTCAACAACAAGGACATCCTCATGATGAGTGATAGCGTAGCCTGGAAGGGGTCCAAACTGTATGTCCCTGCAGAGATGAGACTGCAAGTGCTACAGCGGAGTCATGATGCGAAACTAGGAGGTCATTTCGGATTCCTGAAAACTCTCCATCTCGCCAGGCATCAATTTTGGTGGCCAAAGATGAGATCGGAGGTGGAAGATTATGTAAAAAGCTGTGCTACTTGTGCCACGATGAAAACCCGGCCGGGAAAGCCCCCTGGACTACTACAACAAGTGGCCAGCCCTAGCTGACCATGGGAAGAGATAGCAATGGATTTCATCGTTGAGCTTCCAGACAGGAGCGGTAAAAGAGTAATCTGGACAGTTATTGATTTGTTTTCCAAGCAGGCGCATTTTATCGCTTGTTCAGGCCTGCCATCCGCAAAGAAATTAGTGAAAATGTTTGTGAAAGACATTTATCGCCTACATGGGGTGCCAAAAAGGATCATTTCAGATCGCGGAGTTCAGTTCACTGCCAAGTTCTGGAGAGAATTCCTTAAATCGATCGGGTCCACACAGGGACTCAGCTCAGCATTTCATCTCATCACAAATGGGGCAGCAGAGAGGGCCAATGCGATGGTGGAACAGTACATCCAGTGTTATGTGGACTATAAGCAAGACAATTGGTCGGACTTGCTACCATTCGCCGAATTAGCATATAATAATGTGGTCCACAGCAGTACCCGATTAACTCCTTTCCAGATTACCAGTGGCATGGATTTCGTTCCCATGCCTGAACTACCTAAAGAACCTCCCTCCTCCATGTCTCTGAATGAATGGCTGGAGACACTAAAGAAGGGATGGGAAAATACAAAAAAAGCCCTAGCAGATGCGGCAGAAGCATACAAGAAGCAAGCTGATAAACATCGCTCCCTCCAACACCCCTTTCAAGTGGGGGACAAAGTTTTTGTGTCTACTAAATACATAAGATTAAGGATGCCTAGTAAGAAATTAGGTCCAAAATTTCTAGGTCCTTTCCCAATAGAAAAGATAATTAATCCAGTTACAGTCCGACTCAGCCTACCCAGACTCCTAGGGAAAATTTACCCGGTATTCCACTGTAGTTTATTGAAGCCAGTAATGCGGTCTACCATAAGGCCAGCCTCCCAAGCTCCCCCTCCTCCTGTAGTGGTAGAAGGGGAAACACATTATGAGGTGAAAAAAATCTTAGATTCCAGGCTGTATAGAGGTCGCTTACAATATTTAGTGCAATGGAAGGGGTACCCTTTGTCTGAAGCTACGTGGGTGAAAAGTTGGAATCCGAAAGCGGATAACTTAGTGAAACAATTCCATGAGAAGTTCCCTGATAAGCCAAAGGGTCCCCCTGGGGGAGGCAGAGGTGGTTAATTGTGTATAGTAATTTCTACTTCTACTTCTTTTGCAGAAAACTTGTTTTTTTTTTAAGAGAGGCCGCCTGTCAGGCCTGCAGAGGTACCTTTAAGAATCTTTGGCCTGCCACACTTTCTTATGCTGTTTCATTAGTGTAGTAATTGGGAGGGGGGAATAGAAAGGAGTAGAATGGTGGAATGTGTTGTTGTCATTCTTTCTAGAAGCCCAAGGTCATCTTTTGTCTCCGCACCTTGACACTTGACCGGAAGAAGCTGGGTGGACGTGCCAGCGTGGAAGAAAAAGATTGGGCCATGTGATGGATTAATGGGTGTGGGCATAAGATCATGAACTTTCAACTGGGTGGAATTCCAGGACGTAAATCAGAGATGGAATTCCATCTCTGATTTACATGGTATTTGGAACGCATGGTATTTACATGGTATTTTCCACCAGCAACAATAATACATTCCTCGGTGACATCTCTAGATTTACATTCAACAGTAGTCTAATTTTTCTAAACACCATGTCCCATATTTTTGTGCACTTTTATCCATTTCTCTAATTGTATTAAATTCATCCAATTTAATTTAATATCTGCTAAAATGTTTTTTAGTTGTGTCATATTCTTTATCTTGTTCTTCCAGTCTTCCCATTTATATATCTGATTTTCTTTTAGTTTACTAATCCATTCTTTCAATTCAATCTTAGGGAACTTCTCCATTTCCACCACCAGTGTTAAAGGAGAGATTCCTGGCATTAGCCAGTATCTCCATTTATCCCATAATTCCATCACATTTTTTAAAAAGGGATTTTATATCCTCCTAACAATTTTTAAAATATCCTTTTTAAACCAATATGTTTCTATAGGATCACCTATTTCCCTTAACTCTTTCAACTCTATATCCCTCCATATTAAATCTCTAGTTACTACTATAATATCTGGGACCACCTTTAATTGATTAGCTACCCAATAATTTCTAATATTTGGAAGACCTAGCCCACCCTTTTTTAATGGTTCATACCATAATGCTTTACTTATACTTGCTCTCTTACCTCCATTACAATACACCTCCAGCAGCCTCTGTATTTGCTTTAATTCTTGATTTGAGAATTTAATTGGTATCATCGAAAAAAAAAAAAACTATTTTTTTGGTAAAACTTTCATTTTTATCATTGTGATTCTTCCAAACCATGATAATATTACTTTCTCATATTTAACTATTTTATATTTTATATCTTTCTTTAACTTTTCATAATTTATTTTCTTTAACTCTTGAATATTTTTTGGGATGTCAATACCTAATTATTTAATACTATCTACTATTTTAAATTTATATTTCCCTTTCAATATCTCCACTTCTTCTTTACTATGGTTATATAACATCATTTCTGATTTTTCCCAGTTTATTTGCAATCCACTATATTTCTCAAATTCATTCAAATATAAATATATCCTCTCTATAGTAACTACAGGATTTTGAAATGTTAATAATATATCATCTGCAAATAAATTTATTTTAGTTTTCTTCTGTACTCCAATCCCTTCAATCAATGAATCTTCCCCGAATTGCATTTGCCAAAACCTCCATCAATAATGCGAATAGAACTGGGGATAAAGGGCAACCCTCTCTCATTCCCCGGCTTAAGGTTACTGTCTTTGTAACACCATCATTTATGGCTATACCCGCTTTCTTCTCTGAATATAGTTGATTTATCACGTCTAAATTTTTTACCAAAACCTAACTTCTCTATTAATATCTTTAATGTAGACAATTCCACACAATCAAAGGCCTTAAATACATCTAATGCTAATACACCTGCCTTTAATTTTTGATTCTTTATATAATAACCTATGTTTAATACCCTTCTTACTATATCTGACATTTGTCAGCCTCTTATAAATCCACACTGGTCATTTTTAATATAATTCTCTGTTGTGGCCCAGCCGTTGCCGTTGCCGCTGCTACCACACTCTGAGAGTGATAGTCCCTACGAGTCAGCTCCAGAGGAGATGGGCGACCCTGGACAGGATTCGGATGCTGAGCAGGGATCCGAGAGTCTGGTTGGCCACCAGGAGGCACCTGAGGCATGGAGCAGCGGTGAGAGCCGGAGGAGGGGGGCTCCCGATGCCATGCCTTGGAGCAGCGGGGAAGACTCACGAGACAGTGAGTCAGAACTCAGCAGGGCGTTTCTGGACGCCCGTTACCGGCGCGCCCACAGACGCAAGGAGCATGGGCGTAATTATAGGTGGTAAAGAGCTCTCAGCTGCTGTTTGGGAGGCGCCCTTTTTAGGTTATAAAAGGGTTGACTCTGGAGACGCCCTTCGCAGCAGTCAACAGAAGACTTATGCCAGAAGCTCTAGTCTGGGATCCTGGCAAGCTGGATAGCTGCTTTTGTGTTCTGTTCCTGTGAGTTTTGTCTTGGTGGCTTGCTGCCACGGAACCTCTTGTCTTTTTGTGCAATAAACCTTGTTCCCTTGTACTGTTCCGGAGTGTGTGTTCTGTGTGGGCAACGGAGGAAGGGGGGTCAGAACAATTCTCTATAAATATATTCAATCTATTTGCCAATATGAAATGCAACCTGTGACTCAGGCAACCCTGGGATGGGTCTTAACCCCAGGTCATGGATGGAAGGGATGCCAGTGGGCACCTGCCCTCCCTCAGCAGATGGCACCATGGCAGATAACTGGTAGTGGCCAACCCAGGGATTGACCACCCCCCACAGAGTCCAGTCTCACCTGCAATGACCCAATCCACACTGGTCATTTTTAATATAATTCTCTATTAGTATATTCAATCTATTTTCCAATATTGCTGTAAAAATCTTTGTGTCCTGATTAATAAGTTATATTGGTCTATATGATCCTGGGTTTGTATGCTCTTTACCTGGTTTCGCTATCAGTATTATCAAGGATTGCTTCCAGGAACATGGAACACTTTCCCCTTCCATTATTTTATTAAACATTATCTTCATCTTCGGCACCAATAGCCCTTTGAAGTTTTTATAATATTCTACACCTAATCCATCTAACCCTGGTGCTGTCAGGCCTGCAGTCATATTCCTTTTTACGATCTTTGGCCTGCCACACTCTCTATTATTTCATTATGCTGTTTCATTAGTGTAGTAATTGGGAGGGGGAGTAGAAAGGAGAAGAATTGTGGAATGTGTTGTTGTCATTCCTTTCTAGAAGCCCAAGGTCATCTTTTGTCTCTGCACATCTGCACCTGACCGGAACCAGCTGGGTGGAGATGCCAACGTGGCCGAAGAAGATTGGACCATGTGATGGATTTATGGGTGTGGGGATAAGATCATGAACTTTCAACTGGGTGGAATCCCAGGAAGCTTTTAGATTTGGGATTCCACAGTTTGTGCCAACATGTCTGTTTCATTAAATTGGAACTTTAAGGATAGCTCTGCCTTGGACTCTGATTTAATTCTACATGATATTTGGAACGCTGACATTATCCCAAATCTCCCTTAAAATAAATCACCAGCAACCCGGGTGGTGAGGGGTGCTGAATCCCAACGCTGACCGGGTCAGCGTAAAATAACAGCGAACCATTAAGAGAAAGCCTTTTGAGATAAGAAGCTGAGATGAGACGCTTCTCTACATATCTCCCAAGCAGCAAAGGAATTTGTGGGAGAGGAAATTAACAGATTTATTGCCCCTGGGAAGATGCAGTCAGAGGGGGTTGGAAAGGATTATTGTGCACATGGCTGGAAGCGACAAGATGTTTGGAATCCCAGACCAACTTCTTCAGCCAAACGTGAATCAATCTTTCCCCCCCTTCACTAGTAAAAGCTGCAATGGACTGGAGGACTGGAGTGGAGATAATCACTCCTTCCAAACAGCGATAAATGAAATGACTCATTACCCTGCAACTGAGTTGAAGACAGATTCCCTATCAAACTGGGAAATTCAACCCAGCCACCAAGAAGGGATTTGGCCAGTTTAGAAGTTTTCCAGTTTGATGTGGACACGGCTTATCTACATACTGACCTAGATGAAGAGATCTACGTGAGAGGACCTCCAGGATTCCGACAGCAAGAAGAGGATACCTGGTTCCTAAACAAAAGTCTTTATGGTCTGAAACAGTCAGGTTTAATGTGGTACTTATGTCTTACTGACAAACTAAATTCAATGGGCTTTATTAAGTCCGAAACTGATGAATGTGTGTTCACAAAGAGATCTAACAATGCATATGAGAGAATTCTTGTTTATGTTGATGATATTGTTTATATTGGTCCAAATAAGAAAATGAGTGAGATTTTTACTAAAAGTTTGCAGAGATACTTCACATTGAAATCTTTAGGTCATATTAGCACTTACTTAGGTGTTCAGATTGAAAAAACACAGAAGGGGTTTAGTCTTTCACAAGAGGAGAAAATTGACCATATTCTGCATCATTGCAACATGAAGGAAGCTAACACAACAAAGACACCCATGCAAACAGATTTTCACAACTTAGCACATGAACCCACTCCTGAGTTCGAAGATCAAACACTATATCGTTCAGTCATTGGGTCACTGTTGTACATTAGTAGTTGGACCAGACCCGACATTGCACTTAGTGTTAATCTCTTATCACGACACATAGGTAAGGCAAAACAATTTCATTGGACATGCGTTAAGAAGTTATTGAAATACCTGAAACACACGAAACACATGAAGTTATTGCTAGAACCAACACATACTGATTATGCAGAATTATGTTGTTATGCAGATTCTGATTGGGCAAGTGATAAGAAATCATGCAAAAGTACTTCAGGCTACATGATGTTCCTGAATGGTTGTCCTGTTTACTGGCAAGTGAGAAAACAGAATTTTGCTTCTTGTTCATCTACTGAAGGCTGAATATGCTTGTGTTTCGGATGCATGTAATTCTCTAACATGGTTTGATGCTTTGATCGCAGATATCTGGACACATCCGATTCGATCAATCACCGTGATGGAAGATAATGAATCGGTGGTTTATATTTCTGAGTCACATTTCACAGGTTCTAGGTCCAGACACATTGACATTCGTTATCAAAACACAAAGCAATTAGTTAAACAAGGATTTGTTAAATTGCAATTTTTATCTACACATGATCAGATTGCTGACATGCTCAACAAACCGCTTCCAGCAGCTCAGCACGATTATCAGCGGAAGAAGATGTGCCTTATTTGATGATTTGATGACATCAGCCCAACTAGCAAAAGAAGGGGTGTCACTGCGTTAATTGGTTTGCTAGCTGCGCTGAGATTTACTGCGCAGGTCACAGTTCTTATCTGCAAGTGATTTAGTGTGCCTGCTCTTTCACATTCCTTCCTTAACTTTCTCTTCTGATGTTCCGTTCACCTGCCGAAGGAGACAGGCACATAGCTTTGCCAAAATGTAATTAATTCAGTTAGCAAGTTTTGTATTTTTATTTTCTTTTATATTAAAAATGTTTTTATTAGATCTTGCTTCGGGTTCATTTTTGCTTATTTCAAAAGTATGCTACAAGGGATGCCAAGATTCACACCTCCTTAATTCAGGGTGGAATTCACACCCTAACATGCCCTCCCTCAGCAGATGGCACCATGGCAGATAACTGGGTAGTGGCCAACCCAGGGATTGACCACCCCACACAGAGTCTAGTCTCACCTGCAATGCCCCAACAGGTTCTTACCCCACCTTCCTACAGAGAAGAGTTCTTGACAATGGAAGAAAGGATGAATAAGGGGAAAGCTGCAGGATGGATAGCAGAACAATGTGATGAGGTAGTTCCTAACTTTAGAGATGTAACTAGGTTCCTTCCCTTGTGGGGGCCAATAAAATGCCACCGTTGCTGTCAACTTGGCCACAGAGCGTCAGAGTGCTTGGCTCCAGCCCCAATGCCACAAACGTGCACACCAACCGCCACAGCGGTAAAAAGAAGTCCACAGCTGCCACCAGAAAAGAGTCATCTGGGCCAACAACCTCTGGAAGATCCCCATCCTAAGGTGATGAAAAGTCCTACCAAGGGGGAGGCCTCGGAGGAGGAAAATGCTGAAGATGACCCAATGGTGAGTGCACCCATCCGCCCCTTCGCCTTCCAAGCCAACCTCCAAGTACCCAAGATGGGAGTGGAAGGGGAAGTTGAAGCAATCGTGGACACTGGCTGCACTCGATGCTTAATCAGCATGTCGATTGTAAAGCAGCTGGGCATACGCACAAGACCTCTAGCCTGTCAAATTCGGGTTGAGCATGTCAGGGGAAGATTTCACCCTGAACTAATGAGGTCTAGGAGTCGACAGCTTTTCCACCAGCATATCATCAAGAAGCAAAAATTAAAATAAAACCCGAAAACATGTTCTAATGAAAACAAACTTTAATACAAAAATAAGAAAATACAAATAAAACAAATCTATCTAATTGTTACATTTTGGCCAGAACAAATGTTGTCCGCCTTCTTGAAGATGAACAAAAGATCAAAAGGAAAGAAGTCTCTGGAATGTGTGATGTATTAGGAACGTGTTAAGCATGCGCAGTAAATCATTGTCAGATAAGAAACACTTCTCTACAGTATAACTTATAATAGAAGCTCAAGTAGACAAACAAAATAACGTAGTGACACCCCTTCTTTTGTCACTTGGGCTGATGTCATCAAATCATCATATAAGGAACATCTTCTTTCGCAGTTACTCGTGTTGAACTGCTGCAAGTGGTTTGTTGAGCATGTCAGCAATCTGATCATGTGTAGAAACATATTGCAATTTAACAAAATCTTGCTTAACTAATTGCTTTGTGTTTTGATAACGAATGTCAATGTGTCTGGACCTAGAACCTGTGAAATGTGACTCAGAAATATAAACCACCGATACATTTATCTTCCATCATGGTGATTGGTCGAATCGGACGTGTCCAGATATCTGTGATCAAAGCATCAAACCACGTTAGAGAATTACAAGCATCTGAAACACAAGCATATTCAGCTTCAGTAGATGAACATGAAACAAAACTCTGTTTTCTCACTTACCAGTAAACAGGACATCCATTCAGGAACATCATGTGTGATGTTCTAATGAAAACAAACTTTAATACAAAAATAAGAAAATAGAAATAAAACAAATCTATCCAATTGTTACATTTTGGCAAGAACAAATGTTGTCCGCCTTCTTGAAGACGAACAAAAGATCAAAAGGAAAGAAGTCTCTGGAATGTGTGATGTATTAGAAACGTGTTAAGCATGCGCAGTAAATCATTGTCAGATAAGAAACACTTCTCTACAGTATAACTTATAATAGAAGCTCAAGTAGACAAACAAAATAACGTAGTGACAGAGCAGGTAGATGGAACGCTAATTGGAGGGGCCCCAGCCACGCTAATAAATGAAGTGGTAAAGTTACAAGTGGGCCGCCACTATGAACTTTTCAGATTCATTGTGGCTCCAGAGATGCCGGAATATATTATCTTGGGGCTTGCATGGCTTGACAAGTGGAAGCCTACGATAAAGTGGGAAGATGGCAGTAATAAATTGATGATTGCATTTGGGCCGCTACCACCGGTGGAGGAAAAGGGCCACCCAGGGACGATTGAACCCAAGAGCCCAGAACCTGCAGCACCTGCAGCAGAGACAAAGACCCCAGGGGTCCAACAAGTACCAAAAAACTTGTTGGGGGATGTTTTGTCGATAAAACCGCAATACGACAGTAAGAAGGGAGAAGTTGTTCACCCCATCATTTCTTCCTCCCACCAAAAGACAGCCCAAGTCCCTAACCGAAGCCAGGATAAGCTGATGACAGCTATGAAATTGGCACTCCCAACAGACCAGTGGCTCAACAATAACCAGGATATCCTAACGATGGAAAATGGATTAGCCTGGAAGGGGTCAAAACTGTACGTCCCCGGAAGGAGGAGCCAAAATCACGACAAGACGATACTTTTGCCACTGGGTGGTCCAAATGGACCTAAACCGTCCCGCAGAGACGGTGAACAGGATGAATACATCTTGCTGATCTCAGGGACATCGCAAAGTCCCTGATTGATCCAAGAGAAGTTCTTCAAGCCGGTGACAAAAAATCCAGCCATTTGGCTGATGAAGTCAGGGCGGCTCCAAAACGGAAGGATATGGAAAGAGAAAATGTTTCCAGCTGGTGAGGAATTTTTACTGTTTTAAAAGTGACTGCCTATAAAAAACATAAAATTAATTTAAATTGGAGAACAGAAGAAACAGGTGGCGGAATTACATTTGGGATGGTTTTGGACAGTGGTGTCAACGCCTAAGACGTTTCCATGACTACTATCAACTTGAGAGGGGGGGGGAATGCCATGCATACTTTTGGCCAGAGTAAAAGTTTCATGTTTCTGTACTGGGATGTGAATGCGCATGTCCAGAACCCTGCCATAATGTCCTGTTGGAGAATGTGATTGATGACCTCAGCCAGAGGGGAGGGGGCACAGGGGTAAAGGTCAGACACCATTAAATGTGATTTAGTTTCAGCTACACAGAAGTCAGTGCTAAGATGTTTGCCCTAATAAACGAGTGGGTTTTTTAAAATTTCATCTTGGGGCTCGTAAATTAATTAGGGCAACTCTTGGAACCTTCACAGATAGCTGAAACTCACTTTTAAACATCTATCAAGATTTCTGGGCTTCCTGAATCCTGGGCTCTCCAGTCACTCCCAAATATTTGGAGTGCTTGGAGAGAAAATCAGGCAACCATGGCAGAAGGTGGATTATCGGAAGAAAGCCTGATTTCAGTTGGAGGAGTTCAACCAGTCCTCGACATCAGGGCTCCAGACTTTCAACCTGCAGTGCCTTTTCCAGTGGCAGAAGCAAGTAAAGATGAGTACTGGTGGAAATTAGCCCCTAAAGCAGCTGAACTTGAGTTTCCTTACCCCAATTCCCAAAAGAAGAAGGGGAGGGTCTCAAGTGAACTGGCAAGGGTGGACTGGATGTGGGATTGGGCACAAGCAAGGCTCCCAAAGCCCCAGAGGGAACCCTTGGGGAGTGCAATAGAGCAATTGAAGGAGGAGTTTGACCGGGCCACCCTTCAGGAGGAGGGGCCATCATGCCGCCCAAAAGAGAGGGAAGGAACATCTGATCCAATTGAAGGGAGGAGACGCAGACTGGAACGCAGCCCCCCTCCCCCACCAGATAGAAGGAGAAGAAGCCCAAAAGAGCAACCAGTACCTCTCCCATGCAGCAGGCAGGCTGCCAAGAACAGGCAACCCCCTCCCTTTCTCTGAACTAAGGGTGAAGATGAAAAGCCATATCAGGCACAGGCATACAGAGGCTGACAGGAGGTTGGAGGAGTAGGGCTGAACGACCCACCCCAATTCAGGGGAAAGTTTGATGGAAACTTAGATCAACTAGCCTTATTCCTTGATTTAGCTGACACCCACCTAGAATGCTATGGGCATCTCTACCCCTCCCCCAGAACCATGGTGAATGCCATTGCAGAGGGGCTAGAGGGACAAGCAAAGGAATGGCAAGCAGCCCTTCACAAGAGGAGAGCCCCCCAACTCCAAGACATAGATGACTTTCTGCAACTACTAGAGGCCAGGTTTGAAGAGGGGGAGGATGACCCATATACAGAAGAGGAATTCAGCAACCTAAAGCAGAGAGGCCGCCCCATCAAAGAGCACATCCGTGAATTCAGGAGGGTCATGGGAAGGCTACCCCCGTTACCAGAGCGGCTGCTGGTGCATTTTTTCAGAACAAGCCTGGACAAGCAAATTGCCCAAGTAACCGCATAGTGTGACATCCCAAATCGACTCTCTGAGTGGTTCCAAGTAGCAACAAAAGTTGACAGTGGGCTACGCGCCAATGACATGAGAAAGCAACCAGACACAAGAGAGAGAGTTCAACCTGACCTGAAACCACCCCGTCGACCCACAGCACCACAGCGGGCCCTGAGACCAGCCCTCCCTAGAAGTCTGCTGAAATGCTACAGATGCGGGGGGTTGAGCCACATGGCAGCTGCATGCCCAACCCCAGCCCCAAAACCAAGGCCAAACCCACTGCCCAGAGCCCGACCCAAAGGGGCCCCAAACGAGCCATCAACACGACCAGAAAAGCCTTTCAGGCTGCAGAAGCTCCTTCCACCCCAGGCGAAAACAGTGGAATCCCAGGCAATGATGACCAGTCGGCCGAATCCTATGACAGCGAAGACGAGGGAGAAAACGACCCAATGGTGAGTGAACCAATTCACCCTTTCGTTTTTCCAATACGCCTCACAGCCCCAAAAACAGGAAACCAGGGGGATTTTCTAGCCCAAATAGACTCAGGCTGCACAAGGTGCTTGATCAACCTAACCACAGTCCTGAAACGGGATCAAAGCAAAAAAGACTGGCCCACCCGATCCGGTTTGAACAAGTCGACGGGTCCGTGATGGGGGGAGCTTATGCCACCCACCTAACTGAACCAGTGAGGCTAGAGTTAGCGGATCACTGGGAAGTAATTCAATTCATAATAGCCCCCAAAATGACAGATGCAGTCATACTGGGACTCTCCTGGCTAGACAAGTGGGGACCAACCATATGGTGGCAAGGGGGTAACCACAGACTTAGGATATCAAGGGGCCCCCAACCTCTCCCACACCAGCAAACAGAAACACCGCCCATGCCAGAAACTCCCCAAAAGAGGCCACAAGAATAACTAGCAACCACAGCCGACAAAACCCCAGAGGCCAAACTGATTCCGATGGAATATCAGGACCTTGCAGAAGTATTCAGCGAGGCCGAGTGCGATGTTCTACCTCCCCACCGGGAGACAGACTGTGCCATCGAAATCATCCCCGAGGCAAAACTACCCAAGCCCAAACTGTACGCCATGACACCCCGGGAAATGCAAGAGATGCGCAAATATATAGACAAAAACCTAGCAAGGGGGTTCATCGAGCCAGCCAAGCCACGGGTCGCGGCACCAGTCCTCTTTAAAGAAAAAAAAGATGGCACCATGAGGCTGTGTGTGGACTTTTGAGGGATAAACGGGGTGTTCGTACACAACCTATACCCCCTCATGAAGGATATGCTATCTCATATGGCCAAGGGAAAAGTTTTCACCAAACTAAACCTCAGAGAAGCATATTACCGAGTACGAATCAGAGAGGGAGATGAGTGGAAAACAGCATTCAACTGCCCCCTAGGGAGCTTTCAATTCAAAGTGATGCCTTTTGGACTGCAGGGGGCCCCAGCGGTATTCATGCAGTTAATAAACGAGGTGTTGCACGAGCACCTCTACAAGGGGGTCCTCGTCTACCTAGATGACATCCTTATCTACACAGAGACCATGGACGACCACGTACCTCTGGTTCGCCAAGTACTGGAGAAACCTCTGGCAGCCAACCTGTATGTCAAGGTATCAAAATGTGAATTCCATTGTGCACGGTTAGACTACCTGGGTTACCGAGTGTCAAATGAGGGAATAGAGATGGACCCAGCGAAAGTGCAAGCTGTTCTAAGCTGGCATCCCCCTCGAACCCGCAGACAGCTACAAAGCTTCCTAGGGTTCGCGAACTTCTACAGGCAATTCACCCCCTCCTTTGCGAAGATTGCCAAACCCCTGACAGACCTCCTGAAGACAGGGAGCCCAGGAACGAAACCTTGTCCGGGACAACCCCTACCATGTATACAGTTCTTTACAGACATATTTAGTTGCATATTGTATCTAGGTATAATCTATTCCAATATAATGTTGGTGACTACTGCTGCAGTGGCTCTCATGGCTGAATAAGCCTCAGCCCATCTATCACCAATAAATATATAAGTCTCCCCCCTTGAGGTAATTTAATAAAATCAACTCGAATGCATACTAAAATTACCCTCCCTTTTCTTTATGTGTACAACTATTTACTGTTTTACATTTCACAGTATCCAGAAACTTCCAAAGCCAAATCACATCATACCTTAGCCTCCCCAATGACTATCCTGATGTCCAAAATCAACATTTGCCTCCTATCAGGTACTACCCATTTACCTCCCCACTTCACACTTTCACTAACTCCTTCTTCTCACCTAACATTAAACATTCAGTTCCTTCTGCCACTGCCACCCTGGCTTCCAAGTCAGCTAAATTAGTGGCTCAAGCTTCAAAGGAATTCAAAGCTTGATTTAAGGCATTCTACTGTGTTTCCCCGAAAATACAACCTGTCCTGAAACTAACGCCTTGCCACATTTTTCGCGTGGGCAAAAATATAAGCCCACCCTCGAAAATAAGCCCCCTGGACAACCCCCCCTCTGGCCAGGTAGAGCACCGCTCACCGACCTAGCGGTATCCCGAAGGTGCCAAGCCGCGGAAGCCGGGGGGGGGGGGGGGAGGTGAAAAGAATCTTTTATTTCCTGAAACTTACGGTGGGTGGTCCCACGGCTAAGCCAAAGTGAGCCTTACATTTAAAGGATCATGGGAAGCATTAGCTCGCAGGTGCCAGGAAATGCCCTCGGAGATTTCCTTGAAGCCTGGGATTCTAGGCACATGCCTATCTTGGCAGGCATGAGTAAAAAGAAAGCAAGGAAATTGTGTGGAAAATGGGCTTTGCTAAGAGATGACACCGGGAAACAAATTTGGCCTGACAGCGATACTTTTGATTTTCAAACCCTGAAAGCACTTAGATCAAGAATAAAACCCAGAGGAGGGCAGGGCTGGCGTCACGACAGTACGATGCACGATCTTGAAGCTCCAAGATCACCGTCAATATTTCGGCCACTAAATGGTCCTTTTGGACCTAAACCATCCCGTAGAGACGGTGATAGAGAAGGGCACATCCTGTTGATCCCAGGGACACCGCAAAGTCCCTGGTAGATCCAGGAGAAGCCCTTTTTTCTGGCGGAAGAGAGGCGGCCATTAAAGCCGCTGAAGTTGGGACAGCTCCGGAATGGAAGAAAAGCTGGAGAGAACAGTGTGTCGATCTGGTGAGATAATCTTTATTCATTATTATTTGAGAGAACACCCTAAAAGACTAACGTTAAATTAAATTTGAAGACAGAAGAGGTCAAGCGGTGAGATTAAGCCTGAGTCAAACTTCGCGTTTTTTTTTAAACTCTTTTTATTGCTGGAACTATTATAAATGCTTTTTTAATTTTTAAACTGGATTGGTTTTTCTTTTTCTCTTCCTTCCTTTTTAAAATACTTACATAATAATTTTTATTGTTTAAGACTTTCTTTCTTTTTCTTTTTTAACACCTTATTATATCTTTTTTTAAATTCCCTTTTTTAAAATTTCTTATTTTGAATATAAGGAGGGAAGTGAAAGTAGAGGAAAATAAGTAACACTGCCACCCAGAGGCTTGGAAACATTGTATTCTTTTCCTCTTTTGAGTGTTTGATAACTTGGAGAGAAGCAAGAGCTAGTGTTTCATTTTAAGGACTCTAAGCCTGTTTATCGATAGTGATAGTGGGATGAGCATGGAAGATTGTTCATACAGGTGCTCCTCTGGGATACTATCAGTGGTTGGAGTCTGGAGTTGAAAGAAAGCTTGGAGTTGAAAGAAAGAAGATAGCAGTGATCTTGGAAAGAGAGTTGTTAATTTTGCTTGGAATTTAACAAAAGAGCCTTGGACTCTACAGTGGCAGTGTTTCTTTTTTCTCTTTTTTCTTTTCTTTTTTCTTTTTGACAGAAAACTTGTCTTTTTTTTACTCTTGTTTTTTCTTTGGTGTTACTTCTCTACGTTTCCCCTCACTTAGCTATTCCCAGCTGAACTGAGGCTTTTTGGAGAAGAAGCCTGGTTTTTTCTTTTTTCTCTCTTCTCTTTTTTTAAGAAAAGTGTATTTCTTTTCTGTTTTCTTTTGGATGCATTAACAAATATATACTTTTTTCCTTTTTTCTGCTGGAACTTATTATTCTACTCTACTTAATTGGATTAAGGCATACAAGAGCCTGAAGGTTTTCTTTTTTTTTTCTTTTTATGGTTATTTGGGATAATATTTGCCCCCCATATAAGCGGATTAAGGTATAGAAGAACCTGAAGACCTTGTATCGCTCAGCTATCATATAGTACAGGGGTAGTCAACCTTTTTATACCTACCGCCCACTTTTGTATCTCTGTTAGTAGTAAAATTTTCTAACTGCACACCGGTTCTATGTAATGGTGATTTATAAAGTAGGGAAGTAACTTTACTTTATAAAATTTATAAAGCAGAGTTACAGCAAGTTAAAACATATAATAATAATTACTTACCAAATACTTTATGTCGGACTTTTGCTAAGTTTGGCAGAATAAATCTTTATAAAACAACTTACTGTAGTTAAATCTATCTTTTTATTTATACTTTGTATACATAGAAGCATGAAGTCTGATGAAATTACATTTAATTAATTAAATTATTAATAAGATCCCTGAGGCTGATGATGCAAAACTAAATACTGGATATCTGGCTCAATTTTTGTAAGGAACAAATGAAGGTCTCCTCTTTCGGAAATATTCAGGTGGTTTCTTTCTTTGGTCATAATATGATTAACAGCACTAAAGCCTGATTCCACAAGATATGAGGTAGGGAAAGGTATCAATAAACTGAATATCATTTTCTACATATTTGGATATAAGACAGGCAATTTTTTATTTTGCCATAGGTTTTCATATCCACCACTATCGAATTTATGTTTACTTTCTTCATCATATCTAATTTCTAACAGTACTTCTTGGCAACTTGTATCAGCCTCTTCAATATTTGCGGTAAAAGGATTTTTCATCCAGTCATACACCTTCAATTTCAAAATATCTTCACATCATTTTTCCATGTCCAATTTAAGTTTGTTGAGGTGGCTACTGTATCTGTCAATATCCTCTGGAGTTACATCATCTTTTATAGATGATAATTCAGGAAACATGAAATTCTCTCTTCAATAGATTATAACGAAGTAATTCAGGTTTGTCAATAATAATGACACAATACTTTGGCAAGCTATAAGAGTTTTATTAGCGCCTTGAAGCTGCAAATTGACATCATTAAATCTCTTGAAAATATCTGCCAAATAAAAGGCATCATTCTTTACTGTTTTTAACTGTTGACACAGATTGGTCTCATTATTACTTTCAAAAAATTGTATGACACTATCATATAATGCTACAAAACGAGCCAAAGATGTACCCTTTGACAGCCACCGAACTTCTGTGTGCAAAAGTAACGTAATAAAATCTTCATTATTGTCCTGGCAAAGCTGTTGAAACATTCTATCATTTTTTTGCATTGGATTTGATCTTGTTTACGGCTCGAATTATTATAGTTAATGATGAATGGAGACTTGTACTTAGATGTTTTCCTACAAGATGTTGTCTGTGCACCACACAATGAATAAATAAAACATTTGGAACTTCTTCCTTCAAATAAGCAACAAATGCACGATAGCGACCTACCATTGATGGTGCTCCATCAGTAGCACATGCAACAATATTATTCAAAGGAATATTATTTTTTGTAAAGTATGATTTCACAGTATTAAATATAGATAATCCTCTTGTATCTGTAATGAGATGTATTGTGAATAGCATTTCTTCTCCTAATGTATTGTTTTCATCAAAATAACGTACATACTGTATGCCATCAATAAAGCATTATTATCTTCAATGGTAGACTCGTCCAATTGCATGGAAAATGAAGTGTTTTGGAGAATACTTATAAGTTTTTTTTCAACATTAACTGCCATTTCTTCAATTTGTCGCTTTACTGTGCAATCGCTTGGGGCAACATTTTTAAAATTTCAGGTATATCCTGATGCATTACTGTTGAGATGAATTCTTTTATAGAGGGTAGTATTACAGTTTCTCCAATATTATAGCTTTTACCACTTTTTGCAATTAAATGCGATAAGCGGCAATTAATCCATCTTCGTTCGCTGCATGTCATTTCTTAAATGATGCAACAATTGTTGAACGATTTTGAATTTTTTTATATATTTCCTGAAAAGATTCAATGGGCTTGTCCTTATCATTTGGATGCTTTGTAGAAAGATGTTCTCGCAATTGAAGTGGCTTCATTGCCTCATTGGATAATGTTTTATGAAACAATAAACACATTGGATGTTGTTTATTTACAACAGATTCTATGAAACCCATCTTCAGATACTCTAGCACAGTGATGGCGAACCTATGGCATGTGTGACTTCCGGTTTGCTCGGAGGGCCGTTTTGAGCGCTCTAAAGGCGTCAGGGAAGCCTCCGGACGGTCCCTGAAGCCTTCGGACCCATTTTGAGCACTCCGAAGGCTTCAGGGACCATCCGGAGGCTTACCTGAAGCTTCCGGAGGGCGTCCAGGGGGGCGGGGAGGCCGTTTTCGCCCTCCCCAGGCTCCTATAAACCCTCTGGAGCCTGGGGAGGGCGAAAAAAGCATGTAAAAATGGGGGTCGCGGCTGTAGTGTGCGCATGTGCACTGGGGGGTCATGCATTGCATTATGGGTGCAGCACGCATGCACACAACCCCCCTGCGCTCCCCCCACTTATGGCACGCGAGCCAAAAAAGGTTCGCCATCGCTGCTCTAGCAAATAGCCACGAGCGTATTTCTTTTTTTGAGACATGGGCTCACAATATTTCACAATATTTTGTTTGAAGCTGTAGGCACGTGCTCACTCTCACAAATCTAACTGCGTACTGACCAGTGTGACTGCAAACAAAAGAGCCTGTGTGGTGTATCATCTGTGCATGCCTGTCGCGCATCGTGGATTGGGCTTGGCGGGGGCACCGGCTACCAGCTCTGCTTGTCTGTTACAGCTGGGTGGTGTGGGGGGAGATGCGCAAGCTATTCTGGGACGAGGCTCTTTTGTTTGCGGTCGCACTATAGCGCCATTTAGTTTCACTTACGTATCGTGAACTAAACTTATGTGTGGGCGATACAAATAGTATATTTTCAGAAATTTTAATTGTCATGGGGAATTTTATGAAAACCCAATGAAATGTTTTTAAATAATGCTATGAAAAATCTTTAAAAAGTCAATTAAATTTAAAAAAAGGAGAGACGACTTCCGGTCCCCGAAGGCGACGGACGTGCGCGTCCGCTGCTCCCCTTTTCGGTGGGCTCCCCTTAAGCTTAGGGGGAGCACAGGGTGCCTTGGAGGGGCACCCTGCCGTAGGGGCGGCTTGCTGGGACCCCCTGGAAAGGCGGCGGTTGCCTTTCCAGGGGGTCCCAGCAAGCCGCCCCTATGGCAGGTGCCGGGAAGCGTGGGGGGTGCGCGGCGGCGCTGCATGCCGCCGCGCATCTTCGCCAAGCAGAACCTGGAAGGAAATGATCAATTTGAAGGACACAGCTGAAGTGCGGTGAGGTGGGAAGTCCCCCCTAAGTCTTTTACTGTTTATTCAATTGATGAACAGCAGTTTTCTTAGAACTTTGTTTCAACCCTTGGAAGAGCTAAGATTGGAGGGGGGGGAATTTCCACCCCCCTCGGAAAAGCGGCACTTGCAAAATCTCTCCCTCTCATAGGAGAGAGAGAGAGAGTTAAAAACTTACTTTCACTTCCTCTAAACAATGGAAGAATAATTTTTGACCACAATTGCGAGAGAAAGGATGGTTGAACTGACTCTTCCTTGAATTATGTATGGGAACTTTGGACTTGTTGTTTCCTGACCACCTTTAGGCTGAGCCAAGATAGCCAACTTCCTCCTTCTTCTTCGTCTTTATGAATGAGATTCCTTCCTTGGAAGATTTTATGGCTCTGAACTAGTCTCCACCCCTGAGATCTCCAGGAGCCTCTCTAAATACGCTTTTCCCTTGGATTTGGAATATTTTGACTCATCTATTTGATCTGTTGTTGCATTAGAAGATTTATTCTCTTTTGGATTTGCTTGCCTTGTGATCTCTACCAGCTGTGCTTTTCCACAGACGCCATTTCTTTGCACAGACTTATAACTATCTCTGAGCTTCATGATGGGTCCTAAAAAATTACCGCCTGGCAAGGCCTCTTCGGCCCCGACATCTTCTACGTCAAGCCCGATTACTCACCAGTCACAATTGGGGTCATTTTTACAACCTAAAGCCCCCGAAGAGAGTTCAAAGGACTTATCTATTCACCAGATGCTTCAATCTCTCTTAAAGGGACAGGACGAACTGAAAAAACAACTGACAGACTTAAATGATCAGCTCAGAGAAACGCAACAACAAGCCACACTAAATAAACAGAGAATAGGTGTACTGGAGGAGGGTGCGGTTGGGATGAGGGAGGAGGTTAAGACAATCCAAAGGGGGAACGTAGAATTTGAAAACCACATGATAAAAATGGAATTCGAAAGGATGTCTTTTTTCCTTACGTTCCAAAATCTGCCAGAAATTGAGAACGAAGATCTTAAGGAGATTATGACCACAATATTAGCAGAATACATCAATAGAGATAAACAACAGCTCTGGTGGGATATTGACCTGATCTATAGGATTAATTCAGCATATGCAAGAACACACAATGTTCCAAGGGAAGTTCATGTTAAATTTCTCAGAAAGACCACAAGAGATGAGGTTCTACGAGCTCAAAGGGGGGGGGGGGGACCATTAAAATATAAAGATAAAGAAATAACCATTCTTAAACAGATTCCAAAGAAAGTAAGAGACAAGAGGAAGAAATATTCCTCTTTAGCAAAAAAATTATATAATAAAGGTTCAGGTGGTTATTACCAGAAGGCATGTTGATTTTCTGGGAGGGCAGCAGAATTAGAATAAATACAGTCGTGGAGGCAGAGGCTTTCACTAAAAAACATAATGCTCTCCTAGATGAAATGGGGGATGGTACACAAGAGATGAAGGAGGGAGGGGCTGAGGCTCTGCCAATAGACGGGGGGGGGGGAGGATGCAACAACCAGAGGACTCAGGTCACAAAAGTGATTTGAAACATTATTGCAATTGTTGTTATAATGTACCTTTATGGAAGTGATATAAAAAAATGATTGAAATATATTGATGACTTAGTGTTAAATCCAAAACTGCTAATATCTATTCAAATGTTGATGTTTTTCTATTTTTTTCTGTAAAAGTTGTGAGATTTGGGAGGACTGCTTTCCCCTGAACGATGTAGCTGTCAAAAGTTTCTATACCCTTTTTAACCCTTTTTCCTTGAAAAAATTTGTAAAAACCAATAAAACTTGTTAATAAAAAAAAATTTAAAAAGGAAAGTGTTTCAGTATTGGACAAAACCCTACCGCCCACCATGAAAGCTGGAACGCCCACTAGTGGGTGGTAGGGACCAGTTTGACTGCCACTGATATAGTATATCAATTGTTTGGAAATGAGTAAAAAGATAACGGCCATTGGCTCTTCAATACCAACGTCTTCCTCTTCACCATCTGGAGGACAAAGATCAATACAGATGATGTTGCAGCAGGAAAAAGAAAAGGAAGTGACATTGCAGATGATTATGCAAGGAATTCAAAAAATACAAGTAAGAACAGAGAATATTGAACAAAGAACAGAAAAAACAGATAAAAATGGAGAATATTCACCAAATGATAATGAAATATGAGGATAGATTTCAAAAAATTGAAGAAAAAGATGAACAGAGACAAGAAAATTGGAGAAATTGACAGCAGATTCAGCGTGGTCGAAAAAGATAAGAGTGGAATATTAGGATGGGAGATTGACAGATCAGAATTTTATCTCAGATTTCAAAATATAGAAGAAGAAAAGGGAGAAAATTTGACAGAAATAATGATAGAAATCCTGGCAGAAGCATTGAAGATAACCAAAGAGAAGACGATGGATGGAATAAACGAGGTGTTTCGAGCTTTCACAAAATATGCAGTGAGAAATAAGCTGCCAAAAGAAGTCAATATAAGATTTGCTAAGAAAGCAATCAAAACACAAATACTACAGATGGCAAAAGATAAAACATTGAAATATAAAGATAAGGAGATTGTGGTTCTGAAACAAGTAACAAGAAGAGTGAGAGAGATGAGAAGAGAATATAAATTTCTGACTAAAATTTTACTTTCAAAAGGCGTTAATTACAGATGGCTGATACCAGAAGGTCTCATGTTTGTATGGCAAGGACAAAGACACAGAATAGATTCAATTGAGAAAGCAGAACTATTTTACGCAGAATATCTTAGAGCGAAAGAGGAGGAAACAGGAAAAGAAGATTCATTAATTGTATTTCACGATGAAAGTCTGGCAGTGACTGAAAAAGAAGAAGGTGCAGTAGGTGGCATTGTGGATCCTAGAAAACAACAAGAACTGAGATCTACTAGAGCAGTAAATCCTTCCTATAAAGTATAAACATGGAAGAGAAAAAGATTACAATTAATATAAATGGACTTAATTCAGCTACTAAAAGAAGGAAAACATTCCATAAATTAGAGAAATTAAAATTGGACATAATCTGCCTACAAGAAGTACATATTAAAAAGCAACAGGAACAAATATTGATACAGCCAAAATTAGGGAAAATATTTACTGCGTTGACATGATGTAAGAAAAGATGAGTGGTTTTATATATTAAAGATACAATTCCAGCAGAACAAATTTATGCAGATGATGATGGAAGAATCTTGATGGTGGAAATTATGGACAATGATATGAAAATACTCTTAATAGCAATTTATGCTCCAAATGACAATCAAGAAGAATTTTATAGAAAATTACACATGAAAATAATTGGATTGAACTATGTTAATATCTGCATGATGGGAGATTTCAATGGAATAGTAAATAAGAAATTGGACTATAAAACACAAAAAAACAGTAAAACAAAGTAGAAAGACTCTTCCAAAATCCTTTTTTTAAAATGACAGATGAAATAGATTCAAAAGATGCATGGAAAGAAAGAAACACTAAAAATAGACAATATACTTTCTACACAAATAGACACACATCATGGTCTAGAATAGATATGATATGGATGTCAACGGAATTGATTCTTAACATACAGGAAATTGATATAGAAATAAGTACTTGGGCAGACCACAATCCAATGACAATTAAATGGAAAGGACAAAGGAGAAGAGCTAGATGGACTTTAAACAACACCATATTAAAAGAAAAGGACTTTGTACAGAAAATGGAGAACGAATTGGCTTTCTCTTTTTAAAGAAAACAGAAAAAAGGACACATCAATGCAGAATTTTGGGATACAATGAAGGCCTATGCTAGAGGCTTGATAATAGACTATACAAGGCAAAGAAATACTAAGAAAAGACAAGCTTTTAAAACATTAGAGGATGATTACAAGAGACTTGAAAAAGAGCTACAGAAACTTCCACAAAAAAAGGACATTAAAATAAAAATGGACACTCCAAAATTAGGAAAATTACATCTGGCCCTGGCTGATACAAAGAAAAGAGGAATTGCAGTATATATAAAGGACTGGCTAAAACCTAAACAGGTATACGCAGATGAAGAGGGAAGAACATTATTAATTGAAGTATTAATAAAACAAAGAAGAGTACTAATTGCAGTCATATATGCACCAAACACAAACCGGAAAGAATACTATAGTAAACTACATAAACGGATTGCAGAACTGGAACTGGATAACATACGTCTACTAGGGGACTTCAATGCAGTGGTAGATCCAAAGAAAGACTATAAAACGGATAATTAAAAAAATATGAAAGGAGAACTCTACCAAATACATTCTTTGAAATGGCCCAAGAATTAAATCTAAAAGATGTTTGGAGAGAAATCAATCCACAGAAGAGTCAATACACATTCTTTTCAAACCCCCATAATTCATGGTCCAGGATCGACATGGTGTGGATGGTTCCAGAAATAGAGAAAGATGTAGAAGAAGTAGAAATAACACCGAACATGTGGGCAGACCATAACCCATTAACAATCAAATGGAAAGGAGAAGCAAAAAGGAAAAAGAGATGGGCCATGAATCAGAGGGTTGTAAAAGAAAATAATTATGTACAGTATGTGGAAAAAGAATTAGCATTTTTCCTAAAAGAAAACTG
This sequence comes from Natrix helvetica, assembly GCF_964273705.1. Classification (NCBI taxonomy): domain Eukaryota; kingdom Metazoa; phylum Chordata; class Lepidosauria; order Squamata; family Natricidae; genus Natrix; species Natrix helvetica. The sequence goes on along the minus strand of NC_138555.1, from coordinate 38,914,019 downwards.
GAATGAACAGACAACTATTCAAAACGTATGGGATACTACTAAAGCTTATGTGCGATGCATTACAATAGCATATACAATAAGAAGAAACAAAGATAAAAAGAAACGATATACAGAGCTTCAGGAGAAACTGGGGAAATTAGAATATAAACTTCAGAAAGAACCTCAAAACAAAGAAGCCAAAGAAGAAAAAGAAATAATTAAACATAGATTAAACTTAATTACACAAGAAGAAATGGCCAAGAAAATTAGATCATGTAGGCAAAATTATTTTGAAAATGCCAATAAACCGGGGAGATGGCTAGCTTATAAACTAAAAAAAGAGAAAGAAAAAATAATAATACAGCAACTAGAGGATGAAAAAGGGGTGATACACCACCAAAAGGAAGAAAAAAAAATATAGCAGTAAGATACTTCCAAGCATTGTACTGCCGAGAAGAAATAGAAGAGGAGGATATTAAAAGATATCTCCAGAGGAGAAATCTTCCAACCCTACCGGAAACAATAAAAGAAACATTAAATGAGAAAATAATGAGGCTAGAATTAAAAAGGGCAATCCAAAAACAAAAATATAATAAAATGCCGGGCCCAGACGGAATTCCAGCAGAATTTTATAAAGGATTGCAAAAATCATTAGAGAACATATTATTAGAAATGTATAATGAAATATTAGAACGAGCTAAGACACCAAAATCCTGGATGGAGGCACTAATAACACTAATTCCCAAAGACAATGCTGAAAAACAAAAGATCCAAAATTATAGGCCAATCTCGCTGCTAAATGCTGATCATAAAATATTTATGACAATTATGGCGGAAAGAATTAAAAATATATTAAACGAAATCATACACCCAGACCAAAACGGATTTTTACCCAACAGACACATAAAAAACAATATACGAACAATAATGGACATATTAGAATACTACGAAATACATCCAGGAAAACAAGCAGCACTGATATTTATTGACGCACAAAAAGCATTCGATAATCTGAATTGGGATTTTCTTATAAATCAATTAGCAGTAATGAACTTTGGAGATAAATTCATCGGGATGATCAGAGCAATATATTCGAGTCAGAGGGCAAAAATAATACTAAACAGGGAAGCAACAGAAGAATTCAGCATAACCAAAGGGGTAAGACAGGGATGCCTGCTATCCCCTTTGTTATTTATCCTCTCACTAGAGACATTGATATCACAAATCAGGCAAAATAAGGACATAAAGGGACTGAAAATTAGAACACAGGAATATAAAGTGCAGGCCTTTGCAGACGATCTTGCATTTATCATAGAGGAACCCCTAGAAACTGGATCTTTTTCAAAAAACCCGATTAAATTAGAGAAAATTTTTTTCGAACAACTAAATAAAATGATATCCAAATGTATTTGGTCAGGGAAAAAACCATGTATCAAATACAAACTTCTACAAGATAGTAGAAACAGAGGTAGTTTTGGACACCCAGATTGAGAGCTATATTACCAGGCAGCAGCCCTAACATGGTTAAAAGACTGGATCCAATTAAAAAATAAAAGAATCCTTATCGTAGAAGGACACGATCTCCAACTAGGCTGGCACTGCTTCCTCTGGGAGGGAAAGACTAAATCCCACTCCTACTTTCAGAGACATATAATAAGGGATGCTTTGTTTAGGGTCTGGGGAAAAAAAACAAAAACACTACCTGAAAACCCCAAGCTGGTTATCAACCATGGAGGCGATGACATATCCATTTAGTATAGACCTTAGTAAAATGGTAAGACATGCAGACCTCTTAGATGGAAAGGGAGAACTAAAATCAGTACAAGATCTGAAAGCACAGGGAATAAATATGGAATGGTGGCCATACCTACAAATTAAAACAAGATTTAAAAAAGATCAGGAACAATACGGAATATATGAGACACAAGTGGAATTAGATAAAATATTAATAGGAACGGGAGGAAAAATGATCACTAGATTATATAATTTTCTTTTAAAATATAAAATGGAGGAAGAGACGGTAAAGGAGACAATGATTAGCTGGGGAAGAAATTTTGGGCACAATATATAGAGTTAGAAAAATGGGATAAACTGAGGGAAAGAAATTATAAATTTACGAAGGCAGCAGCTTACAAAGAAAATCTCTATAAAATGTTTTATAGATGGCATTTGCCTCCAGCGAGATTGGCCAAAATGTACCCAAATTTATCCCCTAATTGTTGGAGATGCAATCACAAGCCTGGAACATTTTACCACATGTGGTGGACGTGCCCCATCACAAGAAAGTACTGGTGCAAAATTTGAAAGTGGTTAGAAGAAATTACTGAGCGAAAAATAGAACTCAAACCAGAAGCATTCTTATTAGGACTACTGGATCAAAAAATGGACAAACAATCTCAATACATAATCATACATATACTCACTGCAGCCAGGATTGCCTTCGCACAAAATTGGAAAAAAAATAATACACCCTCAGGTGAAACTACAATCAGGAAAATACTTGAATGTGCAGAAATGGACAAAATGACAATAGAACTAAAAGAAAGAGAAGATATTGAAAGCTGTAAAATTACTCTATATTGTTATGTATGTTCCGTGTTTTGTTTTGTTTTATTGTTTTTTTTCCTTGTGTCTTTTTTACTGTTTTTAAAGATTAAAACATTCAATAAAAATTAATTAAAAAATAAAATAAAAATGGACACAATTAAACATAAAATGGGGCTAATGGAAAAGGAGGAACTAGCACAAAAACTTAGAGGTGCTAAACAGAATTATTTCAAAGATGCAAATAAACCAGGTAGATGGTTAGTGTATAAACTGAAAAAAGAGAGAGAAACAAGAAAAATAATGCAATTAATAGACGATCAAGGGCAAATTTGCCATGGAAACAGAGAGAAGAAAAAAATTATACAAGATTACTATGGGAAATTGTATGAACAAGAGAACATAGGGGAGGGAAGAGTTAAACAATACCTGCAGAAAGCGAATCTACCCCAGATATCTAAAGAAACTGAAACAATGCTAGAAGGGAATATAACGATGATGGAGTTAACTGAAGCACTTAAAAAACAAAATAATGGAAAGGCTCCAGGGCCGGATGGACTGCCAGCGGACTTTTATAAGACATTGCAGGAATCGTTGAATCTTCCACTGCTAGAAGTTATGAATGAAGTCATGTTTAAGATGAGGATACCCAAATCGTGGTCAGAAGCATACATGACACTTGTGCCAAAGGAGGATGCTGACCCACAACAAATTAAGAACTATAGACCTATCTCCCTGCTAAATTCAGACTATAAAATCTTTGCTTCAATATTGGCAGAAAGACTTAAAAGATATTTAAATAATTTTATCCACCCTGATCAAAATGGGTTTCTGCCAAAGAGACAAATTAAAGATAACATGAGAATAATTCTGGACACTTTGGAATATTGAGGCACACCCTGAAAAACAAATGGCCTTGATATTTTTAGATGCACAGAAAGCCTTTGACAATGTGAATTGGCGGTTTATGTTATTACAGTTGGAGCAGATGGGCTTTGGTAAGAAATTCATTCAAGCCATAGAAGCTATATATTATAAACAAACAGCAAAGATAATGATAAATGGAGAATTGACAGATTCTATTGATATAAGGAAAGGGACAAGACAAGGTTGCCGACTGTCACCTCTGTTGATTGTGTTAACATTAGAAGCCTTAAATAGAAATATTAGCGAAGAAAAAGATATAAAAGGAATGAAAATTAAAAAGGAAGAATACAAACTGCAAGCATTCGCAGATGATCTGGTTTTCATCTTAGAGGACCCATTAGAAACAGCACTTAAATTGATAGAAAAGATAGAGGAATATGGAATAGTAGCAGGCCTGAAAATAAATAGAGATAAAACGAAGATTTTGACAAAGAATATGTTAGCAAGACAAAAGGAAGAATTGGCGGAAGCTTTGAAGATACAGGTTACGAATAAGGTTAAGTATTTGGGGATATATTTGACAGAAAGATGCAGTTCACTTAAAGAGAATAATTATCATAAACTCAAACAACAGATAGTTACAGACCTGGCAAAATGGGAAAATTTACAACTATCACTAATAGGGAGAATATCAACAATTAAGATGAATATACTACCTAGGATTTTATATTTGTTCCAGACAATTCCAATAAGATTATTTTGAAGATCTAAATAAAATAGTGTTGAGGTATATTTGGCAGGGAAAGAAAGCGAGAATAAAATTAAAACTGTTGCAAGATGCTAGAACAAGAGGAGGATTTGGTCTGCTTAACTGGGAGTTATACTACCAGGCAACAAGCTTGATGTGGGTTAAGGAATGGATAACGCTAAGAAATTCTAGATTATTGACATTAGAAGGACATGATTTGTTGTTGGGATGGCACGCTTTCTTATGGTACAAGGGAATTAAAACACAGGGGTATTTCAGAAGACATTATATACCCGAGGCTTTGTTATTAAACTGGGAGAAGATTAAAAGGCATCATTATGTAAAAATTCCAGTATGGTCATCAACTACTGAAGCATTTTCATATCCAATAACATATAAAAAAGAACAAACAGTTAGATATGGTGAAATACTAAATACAAGGGTGAACTTAAATCTATGCAAGAACTGGAAGAACAAGATATAAGGATGAATTGGTTTTCATATGTGCAAATACATTCTAGATATCATAAAGATTATAAAATAGAAGGCTTTTATGACAAATTGACTGATTTAGATAAAATCCTGACAGGTACTGATGAAAAGGTGATTAAAAAACTATACAGATATTTATTAGAGGTTAAACTAGAAGAATAACAAGTTAAAGAAACAATGATTGCTTGGGGGGAAAATTTTGGATATGGGCTTGATTTAGAGAAATGGCAAAAATTGTGGTCTCAAAATTACAAAATGACAATGTCAACAGCATATAAAGAAAATTTGTATAAGATGTTTTACAGGTGGCACTTACCCCCGACGAGAATAGCAAGAACGTTTAAGAATAAATCCGAAAAATGTTGGAAATGTCAACAGATACTGGGTTCATATTACCATATGTGGTGGATGTGTGCAGAAGCTAAAAAATACTGGACTAAAATCCACACATGGTTGGAAAAAATGATAGAAAAACATATTGACTTTAAACCAGAGATATTCTTATTGGGTATTTTACCGGAAACATATAGTAGAGAATTGAAATATTTGATTGATTGTAAATGTGTTAACAGCAGCGAGAATTGTATTTGCTAAAAACTGGTAAAAATGAGAAAATACCAACACAGGAGGAAGTTATTCATAAAATAATGGAATGTGCTGAAATGAGTAAATTGACATTTGAAATTAGAGAACAAGAAGATAAACAATTTTATAAGATATGGTATTTATTTTACCAATGGTTAGACAAAAAAATATGGAAATGAAATATGACTGAGAATTTTACAATACAAGGACAATGGAATGACACAGAATATAATATAAAGAAGTACTATTATTGGATGGATTTAGGAGGCTGTAATGAATTGTTATAATATAAATTAATTCAAAATTTAGAATATCTCATATAAAATGAAGGAATAATAGTTATAGTCAAATAAAAGATTAATAATGATAATAATGTATGCATATATATTAGATTTATAATATGAGACTTTATATAAACTGTAAGTGAGGATGCACAAAAGTTTTGTAACCAACTGACACACTGGATGTAATTGGAAGATGTTTTTATGCTTTATGTTTTGTTTGTGTAAGTTTATCTTTAAAAAAATAAAAATTCTTTTAATAAAAAAGGAATAAAACCCAGCCACATACCCTATTGGTACTGCTGGGCTGAGCTAACCAGAACTAAAAATTTGATAACTGAAAAAGAACCAACCAATACGGAGGATAAAAATGAAGCTAGAATTATGGCCCCACTGATAAGCAAACCCGTACCAGGAAGACAGAGAGGCCAATTCGAATACATGTTAACGCATGCCCCTTTTTCTGCCTCAGACCTGGTAATTTGGAAAAGAGATGCACCAACCTTCAGGGCAGATCCCCAAACAGTGATTCAAACCCTGAAAGCAATAGTGGAGAGTCATAACCCATCATGGTGAGACATGACTCAATTACTGCATGTCTTCCTGACTAAAGATGAAATATTAAAACTGTTTGAGCAAACTGAACAAATTGGCAAAAGACCAGTTATAGTTGCCCCGGGTCAAGTTGCCCCAGCACGGGTCACCTGGCTGCTGCACCGCCCTGACTTGGACTATAATGGTAATAATCACTGGATCACGTATACTAGAGCAAAGGAAAACCTAATGGAAGTTCTAGAAGAAATTGGGAAAAAGCCTCTAAATTGGTGAGAATTTCAAAGAATAACACAAAGAGACCAAGAGAACCTGGATGCCTTCTGGGTCCAGCTTTCTGAGGCAGCTACAACGTATGCCCACCTAGACTTGAGCTGCCAGAAGGACCAGAGGATACTTGCCTCAGCCTTCGTTGACCAATCCTCCCAGGATATTAAGGAACACTTCCATAAAATAGTGTCCAACTGGTCTACCCTAGATATTTCAGAGTTACGCAGAATCGCAAACTTCATCTACTACCAGAGGAACAAACTCAGAGAGGAGGAAAAGGAAAGGAAAGAAATAGAGAGGGAAAGAGAGAGGGACAGGAAAAGGAGAACAGAGAGACAAGAAGAGTTACAAACATTTACTGCCATACATAACAACGCAAGGCAAATGCAACGACGGTTTCCTGATTAAAAAAACCTATGCCGATGGTGCAACAACCTAGAAAGCCCCCCCATTTAAGTGTCGACATTGCTTCAAATGTGGGGAATGGGGGCATCTCAGTCATGGCTGTTATCGGTACCCCCACCTCGACCAGTATTCAGGACCACCCAGAGATTTTAAAAGAAGAGACAACCCTTTCCACCGTAGCGAGCAGAGGAATAGCCATCGCAGGGAGCCACCAATAGCCCCCTTGCCACGGAACAACCCATTCCGCCACAGCGAATGCAATCAGCCAGAAAGGACCCATTGGGAGGACAGAAGGGAAAACGATCCACCTGCCCAATGACTAGAGAATGAAGACAGCAAGTTCATAGTCACCCTTCAAGGGCTTGCAATTCCCTTAAGGAATGGCCTGGAAGGCGAACCTATGATTTCACTCTACATAGGTGGGAAATAATACAAATGCCTAGTGGACACTGGGGCCACAGCCTCATTAATCACAAAACCACCCCACAAGGATTCAGTGAGGCTAGGAGCTCAAGATAACATAATTGGGGGGGGGGGGGGGACCATCCCAGTAGAATTGTAGAATTTACTAAAGAAATAAAAGTTGACTTAGGTCCCTTCTCATTGAACCATTCCTTCAACATCTGCCCCCAATCCCCAGTCTCCCTTCTTGGCAGAGACATCCTATGTAAAATTGGAGCCATCATAAAGTGTGGAAAAGGAGGTCTTACACTACACATCCCGGGGAAAAGAACTTTTATGTTGGTCACCCATGAGACATCCCTTCATGCAGATCTGCAAGCCCTGCCATCCTTGCTTTGGGGCTGGGATGCAACGGAGGTAGGACTCCTAAAGGGGGCCTCCCCAGTCACGATCCAAGTGAAAAAGGGGAAACCCCCCTGCATTCCTCAATACAAAATCCAAGCGGAAGCCATCGAACAATACGCAAACTGATTAAAGCATATCTTGAACAAGGGGTCTTGGTAAATGCACCTCCCCTTGTAATACTCCAATCTTTCCTGTAAAAAAATCCAAAGTAGATAAGGAAGAGAATCCCATTTATAGATTTGTACATGATTTGAGGGTCATTAATGACCATGTGATACCTCGAGCCCCCATAGCCCCTAAACCAGCTACAATAATCATAGAAGTTCCAGACGCAGCAACCCATTTTACAGTCATAGATCTATGCTCTGTCTTTTTCAGTATCCCAGTGGATCAAGCATCACAGTACCTTTTTGCGTTTACCTGGGAGGAGCAACAGTACACATGGCTGTGTACCTCAAGGCTATACAGAGTCCCCGACCCTATGTTCACAGATCCTAAAGGTGGATTTATCCTCTATTTCACTGCCTGAGAAATCAGTATTAATTCAGTATGTGGATGATCTCTTACTAGCATCCACAAGTGAGCAAGCATGTAAAACTGATACATTACATATACTTACTAAGATCCCTGGCAGAGAGGGGACATAAAGCCTGCCCCTCAAAATTGTAATATCTAAAAAAGGAAGTGACATATCTGGGCTATATTATTGCTCCAGGAGTGAGGAAATTGGCTCCTAGCCGGGTGGAGACCATTTTGGCAATGAAAAACCCCCATACAAAAAGACAAGTAAGAGCCCTACTGTGGGTCTTGGGATTCTGTCATCCTTGGATCCCATCATTTGGGGAGCTGGCTAAACCCTTAATACAATTACTCCCGAAGGATATGCCAGACCCCATAACCTGGTCCAACTCTTTAGATCAAAACCTCAAAAAAAAATTTAAAACCCTAGCATCAGCCCCTGCATTAGGTCTCCCTGATTACACTAAACCATTCACCCTATTTATCCATGAGAAATTAGGGATTGCATCAAGAGTTCTAACTCAATGCTTTGGTCCAGCACATCGACCGGTGGCATACTATTCAGTAAAGTTAGACCCAGTGGTTCAAGGGACGCTTCCCTGCTTAAGGACAGTAGCAGCCACGGTAAAAATAGTGAAACGAACCAAAGACATAGTCCTTGGACAGCTGCTGACTCTAAAGGTGCCCCATGAGTTCTTCGCCATTCTTTTAAAATACCAAACCCAAGCCTTTACGCAACAACGCTTAGCGCAATATGAAGCTGAACTATTCACTTCCAACCATTTTATATTTGAATGGTGCAGCACCTTAAACCCAGCTACCTTGCTGCCCACAGAACAATCAGATGATAGCCTCTATGACTGCCTCCACTTAATACAGGACGCAGAACTACCACGTCCAGACTTAACTGACACCCCATTACTAAATCCAGATTTCGAACTCTTCACAGATGGCTCCTCATATATCCTTAATGAGAAAAAGGTTGCAGGAGCTGCGGTAGTTTCACTCCACGAGATTGTCTGGGCAGAACCACTTTCCCCCTTGCATAGTGCACAAGCGGCTGAGCTCACACCTTAACAAAAGCTTGCAAAGACGCTAGGGACCGGTCTACCAACGTGTATACCGACTCTAAATATGCGTTCGTGGTCTGCCATGCTACAGAAGCCTTATGGAAACAACGGGGGTTCCCGACATCAGCTGGCCACCAAATAGCCCATGCCACCCTTGTTTCCAAACTACTAGAAGCCATCCAATTACCAAAATCCATAGCAGTCATCCACTGCAAAGCTCAGCAAACAGATGACTCCTTAATCACAAAAGGGAATAAATATGCTGATGCTACAGCAAAGTGGATAGATACAGACCCCCCCCCCCTCATAATATAGCAGCACCAGCTATAAGAGCTGATCCTGAAATCCCTTATGCAAACTATTTAGAGGAAGGGGAAGCAAACATGTGGAAAAAGAAATTAGGTGCAGTTTTTACAGAAGGGTTCTGGAGAGTCCCAGATGGTAGGACAATAGCCCTACACTGCCTCATAAGACTAATCTGCCAGAGGCTGCACTCAAAAGGCCACTGTGGGACACAAGCAATAGTGGATGCTGCAAGGAGGGTATGGCACGCACCTGGAATATATAGTGAGGCCACTAAAGTGGCTGGCACCTGCCAAACATGTCAAGCCAATAACAGCACTTCCAGGAAGAGCATTCATGAAGGGGGCAGACCATGGGCACAAAGACCATTCGAAAGGGTGCAAATGGATCACATACAATTACCTAAAGCAGGTGGATACCAGTACGCACTTGTATGTCGGGACCAATTGACACACTGGGTAGAGGCTTTCCCTTGCCGCCATGCCACAGCCCTGGAAACTGCCAGAAACCTCATTAAAGATATTATACCTATATTTGGGGTACCAAGTGTTCTGGACATGGATAGGGGCAAAGATTTCATAGCTCAGGTCCTTAACTACATATTTCAAGCCCTGGGCATTACCCAGAACCTCCACTGCCCTTATTTACTTTCCTCGTCGGGTGGGACAGAACTCTCTAACAGGGAGGTCAAGACCCTACTGGGCAGACTCTGTCAGGAGACACACCTCTCATGGCCAAAAGTACTACCCATTGCACTGTTTTACATCAGAACAAGGCCACGGCAAGATATAGGGATCTCTCCCTTTGAGATACTTTTTGGACACCCGCCAGACACCCTAAAGGGTCTAGACCCACAATCACTGAGCTTAGATAGGGGGTATATGGTTCTCCCCCCTATTCTACAGGTCCTGTGGACACAGAGTGCTTTGACCCAGACGCTGCCTCTGGAGGAGAACCTACATCCCTTCAAGCCGGATGACTGGGTGTGGATAAAATTCTTTACGAGGACCTCACTACTGCAACCCAGATGGACAAGACCCTACCAAAACTTACTGACTACACAAACAGCTATTAAAGTTGCATAAAAAGACTGCTGGATTCACTGGACTCACGCCAAGCCAGCAGTCGTATTCCTCAGCCCTGAGATCCCACCAATCAAACTAAAGAAGAACCCAGAAACTCAACAGTGGACCCTGGAAGTTTTTTTTTGACACCAAAGAACTTTGAAATCTAACAAGAGACCCCGTTTTTGTGTGTGTGTGTGTGTGTGTTGGACTCTTCTCCCTAATTTTTTTCCGATTACCATAGTTTTTCTCCCATTCTCTCTCTCTCCCCCTACTTATCCTCTCTTCCCTTGTCCCATCTTTGTTAAAAAAGAAAAAGAAAAAAAAGAAAAAAAAGAAAAGGGGGGATGGAAGGAGGGGGACTTAATTACACTATGGGGGGAAAGAAACCCATTGTAAATATTTTATGTAATCTTTGTTGTACATTGTTAACTGTAACCCAAGTAACAGCATTCCTGGAACCAAACCTCATCCCAGAGAAGGGTAACATCTGGGAATACCTAGCAAAAGAGGTACTAAACACCAATGATTTCTGTTTAGAAGGAGGAAGATCAGTGAAGGACATCCTCAAGACATGTTTAATGGGAGTAGCCGTAGGACCTCAAGCCATCCACAACCACACTAGGCTTAGACACTTCCCCATCACACCATCATATTCAACCATATATGACTGGGGAAACATCTCTAGAACTAAAGATCTAGAAATGTACACCCTTCACATAGCTGCTGTCACCACTTCATCGTGGTGTTTTAGAATTGAAGGATGCCAAGCACGGACCTTAGATGCAATCACACGGAGCACATTTCCTACTCTTATAGCTACCGTATTTTTTGGAGTATAAGAAGCACCTTTTCCCCCAAAAAGAGGGTGAAAATCTGGGCACGTCTTATACTCCGAATTTAGCTCCACCACACGCTCCGCGCGTCGCATTTTCAGTTGGTTCCATGCGGCGAGGATCCTCACTTTCACATGGGGCCTGATTCCCGAAGCAGCCTGGGGAATTGCATTCAAAGCCTTTTCAATAAAAGCGTTTTTGGGCTGTAGTGCCATGATCCCCTCCCCAATTCCAAAAGGGGCGTGCAGAGGCCAAAAAAGTGCATCGTGTTTCATGTGGCAGGGGGTTCCAGCTTTACTTCCCAGTTCCCCGGTGCACAATGCAGAGCCACGCGCCTTCCTCTTCCTCTACAGACTCGCCTTCTGTTTTCTCCTGGCCAGCATTGTCAGCCAGGGGAGGCAGGGAGAAAAGTGAGAGGGCAGCGCGGTCAGGCAAGGGCGCAGGAGCTGGGCACGGACACAGGGCCAGCAGATCAGAGGCAGCCAGCCTATTGCTGGCTTGCTGGCTCGGCTGCTGGCAACCCAGAGTGCGCAGGCATCAAAGGAAACCCGTGCGTGGCCTCCACTGCCTCCTCCCTACGTGCATTGAGGAGGCGGAGCAGCAGCAGCAGCGAGGAGAAGCAGCTGCCAGCGATGCCCTTAGGGTGAAGACATTGTGAGAGGGGAGGGCTCGCCCACCCTACGAGCCGCCAAGCGCTCGCTGCCCCTCTGACACCTGTCAAGCCTCCTCCCACCGCGGACTTGCATTCTCTTTTCAGCTGGCTACATCTGCTGCCTGAAATGGATCTGGCTAGCTGAAAAGAGAATGCAAGTCTGCGGAGGACGAAAGCGCTGCGCACCCTTCTCCTCCTTCTTTCTACCGCTTTAAGGGAGTCTGTGGGCAGAGATCAAGCGGGGGCAGCCAAAGTATCCCAGCTTGGTTTACCAGGATTACCCAAGGTGCAGAGAGATGGCCTGGAGACCAGGGACTTCTCCCAAAGACCTCGCCGTGTGCGTCTTTCAGGTCCTTCCTCCGCTCTGGTCCCCGGAGAAAGCAGCAATGCCGGCGTGGGCGCTGCTCCAGCTAGCAAGCCCCAAGCCCGACTCTCCTCCTTGAAAGGCCACGGTCACCTGGGAGGACTCGCTAACTTGGCACGCCCATTCAGGCACTGCAGGCCCGAAGTGAGCTCAGCAGCGCACGGCTCAGGCGTTGGTCCTGCCTGCCGGGAAAGGGGCACAGTGGAACTCAGCCATCAATATGGGGTTGGGAGGGTCCCAGGCAGCCACTTCTTGGAGCCACTGCCCACTCCTGGGTAACAGCTGACAGGAGAGCAGAGACAGCACATTGGGCAAAGTTTCTCCTGCCGGGTCCCAGGTCTGGAAGGCACCTTCACCACCCCCGTCCCAACAAGCGAGGGGAGAGTCTGGCAGCGCCTGGGGCACTTCTTCGCCGCTGGCAGGGATGCTGGGCACCCCATCCCCTGCCCCATCTGCCACCCCCAAATTGTGCCTCACCATGAAATGCGCATCTTAATAGAGTCTGGCAGCTCTGTTGCATCTCTCGGCCGGTCTTTGCAGGGAAAACCTTGCACAGTAAAGAAAAACTTCATGAGAAGATGTTTCCCTGCACAGAGCAGCCGAGAGAGAGAAGCGGTGGAGCTGCCAGACTCAAGTAAGATGCGTGCCCCACCCTGCCCCATCCCCTGCCCCACCTGCCACCCCCATGGCAGTTCCCAGGGCTGCTTCGGCTTTCATCACAGTTCCCCGGGCCGCTTCGGTAATCACGCTTCGGGACCGAGGCAGCAAAGACATTAGCCAGACAAATACTGATGGATGCTGCTGGGAAAGAGGCAGAAAGTTTTTTTTTCCTGATTTCCTTCCCAAAAATTAAGGTGCGTCTTATACTCCGATGCGTCTTATACTCTGAAAAACACAGTATATGAGGATACCTCATGGCTGGTTAATGCTGTGTGGTCTGCAAGCCTTCTCATACTTACCTGCTAACTCCACAGGGGGACCATGCACTCTGGGCAAATTAACCATGTTAATGCCCTCCCTACAGAGGCGACACAAAAGGGCCTTCCACTCTTTAGACTCAGACTGCGACTCCAAAGTGTCCCTGCTAACAAAAACTGAATACATTTCATTGGCTATATCACTAGTGGGAGTGCCAGGACTAGCAGTGCGGAATTCCAGAAATTTGAATAGCCTGGCATGTACTCTAGCGAAAAGTTTAAATTCAACTTCCCATGCTCTGGATGCCTTAAACCGAGAACTAAGGCAAGTGAGAGAAGCCACCCTGGAGAATCGTGCAGCAATATATTTCTTACTACTAAAACATAACCATGGCTGTGAGGAATTCAGAGGGCTGTACTGTTTCAATTTAGACCAAAGCTCGGAAATTGTAGAAAAGGACATCCATCACCTGAAAGAGCTGGCCCAAAATATTGGCCATAACCAATTGTCCCTAGATTTTTCCTGGCCCTTTTCCTGGCTGCCAGACTTCCATTGGCTCAAAATTCTACTGGCAGGAATTGTCGCTGTTTGTGTCATAGGGGCTCTCATGTGTTGTCTCTGTCATTGCATTCCTCCCTGCCTTGCCTGTTTAAGGACTTGCCAACCCGCTCCGTCCCTACCAGATACCACCAGGCACCAGGCAGCCCTCATGATGATTCAGATTGACCATGCGTACCAAGTATACTCAGACACTACACTAGAAACAGAAAAGGTGGAAGAACACGCATAGTTGCTGTTAATTCAAAAAAAGAGAGAAAAAAGAAAAGGTAGGATTGTAAGAAGGGAACTTCACCAAGACAGTGTTATATTAGGAAGACCAGTACAGCCCAAAACCAAACTGGGAGTCAATATAATAACAAAGCCAGCATACATTATATGAGAAACCTCCTGAGAATAATTACCAGGATATCAGGACAATTAGAAATAGCTGCAGAGTACAAAATAATACAAAAGACCGAGGATGTGCAGGAAGAAGTTACCTTTGAAATAGCGAAAGGTCAGAGTGATAACAAAGATTCATTAGCTCAGGGCAAAGATTAATCAGGAGTATGGAGAACTGATTAGCCCAGGGCAAAGATGTAAAAAACAGGAAATACAGTAGAAGACACTGGGGCTCATCCCTGCCCCACGGGGATTACTTTAGGGCAGAGGAATAACAAAACACAAGACAGGATTAGAATCATTAGCACACACAAAAAGCAATAAAACAATAACACAAAGAAAACAAAAGGACTTCAAAGAGAAAAATGGTATAAAAAATGTACGCTTACTATATGTCGGGGTCAGCTCACCCAGGAACGCTGATCCACGTCACTGTCGGTCTTGCCTTCCTGAAATAATAAAGACAACTTGCTTTCAAATGCAGCTCACTTCAATCCTAAATTCATTCACTCAGCCAGTGATGCTCTCCCAGCCAGGAAATCTGAACCCACGGAGGAAACCTTTTTCCATTTAACAAAATCTTCACTTTTCTTTCCTTGGGCAACCTTTCCCTAAAGGACTAGTCAGGTCTATTTACAATTTGGGATTCTTCCTAATTGTTTTAGTGAACTTCTCACTTTTACTCAAAATTACACCCATTGTTCTATCTCCTTAAGCACTAGATTGTTACTACCTGTCTCTGCCCTTAGATCTCTCAGCAATCACTTGCCTATTTTTAAAGATCAAGATGTATAGAGACCTTCGTTCACACATCGTTTGCATTTGGTCAGGGCTCTCATGAGCAAGTTTTAATTTCACTGTTCTTTTTGAAGACAGCTTTTACTGCTGTAACAGATTTTTTTTTCTTTTTCCTTGTCTTCTTTTTGGGGGGATTTTTCAGACTTTTTGTAAACTCGAAACCTGGCCCAAACTTTCCCTTTTTCCTAAAGGATTTCTTGGGCTTTTTCACAGGTTCGGAGCTTGATCAAACTCTCCCTTCTTCCCAAAGGGATTTCTCTGACACAACCCCCTCGAAGTTTGACCAAGCCCTCCCCTGAACTTTGAATTATTGTTCCAACCATCACACTCCTTTCAAAGGCAAACCTTTAGTAGGTATTTCCCACATCTCAGTCACACACACACAAGGCAACACTCCCCTCCTTTCCCCTCCCCCCAAAAATTCTACTCACCCAGAAGAGCTCAGTTGCATGCGCGTACACACACAAACACCCCAAATGCAAGCCTCTTGGTGTTCAGGGCAGGCAGAATCAGAGCCTGCCAACAAGTGAGTACAGTCATAGTCACTGGATAATTTTTTCCAGGAACACTCTTGACTTTGCCTCTGGTCTTAGCTGGTTTTCAGTCTGGCATAGTGAAGGCCTGCTGAGCCTCAAAGGGGTTCAGCTTGTGGGAAGCCAAATTGGTGCCTTCAAGTCCCTGTTCAAGGTGCTGTTGGAAGAAATGTCCTTCTGGGTTCGGCTCCAAGTGGGGAAAAAGACACTGGAGACATGGAGGCTGCTCGGAAAGATGGTTTTAATGGTGGACAGGACCGCATGGCTTGAGTCCTGAACAGAAAAGGTGATCACATGCTTCAATGTTGGTGGAGAAGAAGAGAAAGGAAGAGAAGGGAAGAGCAGGCCTTGCAGGGCTTTTTATAATCTGTTCTGCCCCACCTATCTGTTTCCTGTTCCTGTGTAAGAAATGTATTCTGATTGGTTGCCAGACTCCCATGGGCCCGTGCAAGGGCAACCCTCTAGGCTGAGTTTGAATCCAGGTTTGATTGAGTTTAGATGCCATGTGGTCAGTTGAGTAAAGGCTTATTATCCTGCCTTAATCCCATCACTCTGGAGATGAAGAGGAGAACTCTTTATTATGTAAAGTGGAGTAGCTTGGCCTTCTTAATGGTCCATTGACAAAGTGGGGATGGGCAGGAAGCTGCAGGAATTTACTTTGTGTTTAAAATGTGTTTCTCCCTTTTTCAGATCCAGGAAAATATAATATTCTGCCTTATCAATATTTCCTAGGATATTTCATTTTTCTGGGAGAGGGCTGGGTGATAACTTCCTACAGTGCCAAAAATGTAATGTTCCAGAAGTTTCCCCGAGCCACTGAGATGCCAAAGAGAGTGTGACTCGAGACGAGGCTTGCAAAAAAAAAAAAAAAAAAAACCACACACAAAAGATTTTATTTATGGCCAAAAACAAAATGGTGGTGGTGGTGGGGATATTGTAGAAAGTTATCACCCAGCCCTCTCCCAGAAAAATGAAATATCCTAGGAAATATTGAAAAGGCAGAATATTATATTTCCCTGGATGTGAAAAGGGAGAAACATGTTTTAAGACAGAGTAGCTCCCTGCAGCTTCCTGCCCCCACCCCCTTTGTCAATGAGCCATTAAGATGCCAAAGCCAGTCCCTTTACATAATAAAGAGTTCTCCCCTTCAGCTCCAGGGGGGTGGGATTAAGGCATGATTAGCCTTTACCCACTCACCACATGGCATCTGAGAACTCAACCAAACCTGGATTCAAAACACAGCCCAGAAAGTTGCCCCTGCATGGCCCAATGGGAGTCTGACAACCAATCAGAATACATTTCTTACACAGGAACAGGAAATAGAGAGGTGGGGCTAAACAGATTATAAAAAGCCCATCAAGCCCCTTCCTCGGCCCTTCTCTTCTTCCTCACCCAACATTGAAGCATGTGATCACCTTTTCTGTTCAGGACTCAAGCCATGTGGTCCTGTCCATCATTAAACCATTTTCCAAGCAGCCTCCATATCTCCAGTGTCTTTTCGCCCACTTGGAGCCTAACCCAGAAGGACATTTCTTTCAACACTATATCCAGAACATACAGATACAAAGCATGTGAGGAATAGCCACACCTTGGGGAATGTATGGCGTCCTTTTATACCTTCAGCCATCAGCTTAGTACCCAATTCTAGCCCCCTGGCCCATGCCTTCCTTGTAGCCCTGCATTGGCTGTGCAGCAAGGAACAGGGGGGCTGAGTGCTTAGCAACACAGGTATATGCCTGTTGCAGAAAATGACAGGCTTAGACTTCTCAGGATACAGGAAAAGTTTATTTGGCAGCCAGATTCAGAAACGTTAGCCCATGGCTAACATTGCAAATTCTGAACAATCTTTATTATTGATGCACGCATTCTTATACATTCTCAAAGACAGTGTAACACGGAAACACTTTACTCATTTCTTATTGGTTACCTTGAGGAAAAAGCCTTATAAGGAGATGGGGGTCTTACTTCTCCTTTTGTTACAGGTATGGACTACGTGCCATTAACGAACTTTAATTGAACCTTGTGGTTTTGGACTTTTGACATAGGGACATTTGCTGGAACATGTTGTGGTTGAAGGCTGATGACATTTCCCTGTCACTTTAAGCAAGCTTCCAACTGTCCCTTTTATGCCACGTCTTCATTCTTATATTTTAATCCATATTTTATTCTACTTTATTTCCCCCCTTCTAGACTCTATTAAGGCCCACAATTGAGTCTGGCCTGTTAGATTAACAATATAAGCATGCAGGATACAGAATAGCAGAAAAAGCAAGAGTACAAGCAATATACATCTTAGGGCTTATCTTCCGGAATCACTTTCTCTACTTCCAAGAGGGCAATTTGAATATAGGAACTAGTATCTGAGACTTCATCTTCCTTGAGGGTATGTGGAATTAGGCTTTCCATTAACATTAATTACTTTTCACCCTGTGCTTCCTTTACAGACCTCATAACGAGTTGTTTAAGCAAGGGTATTATGCAAGGGAGGAAGGCTAAACTTGCGATTCCACATAATAAAAGAAATAGCATTTGCTTGATCCAACCTGTTCCCGGTAGCCAAGAGAACTACACATCTGTTCCTTGTACTTTTTGACCAATAGAGGAAGCTCAAACTCATAGTTCTTGGACCACCCTCCAGACTTTCCCTGATCTATTCATATGGAAACAGCAAGCTTTTCTCACATAAGAAGAAGACTCCATTTTCCCCTACACACACTCCTATGTTCATAAAAAAGGCATGGGCTCGGAGATTCTTTTCATTAGTCCAGACCTGTAAGGTTCTTGCCAAGTACATACCAGTTAGGGGCTGTAATGGAACTTCTTGGTTAGGGTCCATTTGCCTATCCCTGAGAACTGGTCCTTCAAAGAGATAGTGGGAACTGGTGTTTCCATGGGGAAAATGAACACAAAATCCCATGGTGGATTGTATTGAAAGCCAAATGGGAAGTCGGGGTGGCTGGAATGGCCTTGGGCACCTTCCAGTAGTCAGATTCCCCTCCCAATGGTTAAAAACGAGTAGGGGTTGGGAGCGAGAAAGTGACCCTCTGTTGGAAGAGTTTGTGAGCAGAGGGAGGCATGCTGCGAGTTAATTTCACATCTACAAGGGTTTTCCCAGGGGCAAGGTACATTTCAGATGGGCATTGTTCCTCTGATAGTGACCCCACAGGAATGCCAGGTTCCTGATATCGTTTGATGCACTAGGACTATCTTAGCTTTGTTGTTGTTGTTGTTTTCAAAGATCTTGCTCAACTGAAACAGCATGATAAGGTAAAGATTCAGCAGACAGACACAACCAGTATTTTTGACCCAGGGCAGGATAAGACTGATTGATTAAGCTTTGACCTAACTCCAGCACTCTTTATAGTCCCCTTTTCTCAATTGTTGCAGGGGTCTGTTTTCCCTATGCTTTGCCCTTTTTCTTACAGGGTTTGTCAAATAATTGACTTTAGGTGTTGGGATTGGCTTACGGTTCTGTCCCCAAGCATAAATGATGCATCGTTGGTGGAAGCAGACCTGTACCACATCCTGTAACTTGATTCCACCCTGTTCTTTGGGATTTATAGCATCCACGGATCTTTCTTCAAGAGCAAGGGGGGTTGCTCGGGTGTTTTCGCAACATTCAAGACGTTATCACTTAACAAGCTCATTGCCAATAACAGCCAGAGCCACAAAAGGCTCATAATTGTCCCTCACACAAAACTTCTCCTAACACAATTCTTTTAGCCCACTGAATCACCATGTCAGGGAGAAGGCAGGGGTTATATATAGTTTGAGGAATGGCAATATCAGCTTTGGGCAATCCACAAAACCAAATCTTATTTGCTAAACATATCACCGACAATCCAAAAACTATTATACTGCAAAGAACCCATTCCCACGGTTCCTCAAACATAAGTGTCATCAGATGATTCGTTTTCCTCTTGATTGCAATTAATGTAGCCTCAGCACCTGTCTTCCTCTGGAGGGGACAATTCCTGAGGGATGAATATGCAATACAACAAATAAGTACATTCACTAAAGCGAGAGATAGTACAGTTATGACTATGAATACTTGGCTTGCCATTTCCTGACAGGTGCTCACACTTTCTAATACATCTTATATCTAATAAATGAAACGTTGTCTTCCTCCTCCAAATCTTCAGCCATACGTCGAGAAGTCAGCTTCCAAGGGGGTGACTTCAGTAGGGCCTCTTCTGCCCCGTAATCCTGCCCATTGCCAGTAGGGCAGTTTTTAGGGGGTGTTTCTTTAAGCATATCACTAGAGGACGGGCTTCTTCCTGGTCTGCCTCCCAATACTCATCAGCAGCTGGCTTAACTCGAGTCCAGTGAATCCAAAACTTGGATTCCAACACTTTTACTGCAAGTGGAGAACACATGACCACAGTATATGGGCCCTTCCATCTAGGTTTCAAATTCTTCCCTTTCCAGTGTTTTATCACACTCTGTCCCCTATCTGAATATTATGACTGGAAGTTGTTAAAAATGGTGGGGGTAAGGGAGACACAATACTGTTGGATTACTTGTATTTACTTATTCAATTCTCCCACCATTTGATTCACCCAGGAGGACCCCAGCTGTCCTAGGTCCTTATATGATTTTTCAAATTATGGCTTATAACCGGTGGCCGTCCAAACATCATTTCAAAAGGAGATAAATCAAGTTCTTTACATGGAGTACATCTCACAGAGCAGAGAGCTAAGGGTAAGGCATCAAAACACACCTTATCTTTTCCTTAACAGTGCAAGTCACACATTTGCTTAATTTCTTTCCTGAGGCAGTTAAAAGACCTCTTTCCCTATAATCAGCAGTTTTGATATGCAAAGTAAGGAAGGCATACAGAGTCAGTTCAGATGTTCATCCTTTCATTCTTTGTCCTCTCTAATACACGGATTAAAGCCCATAATTCTGCTACTTGGGCACTAGTGCCTTTTGGGAGAGGTCCACTCTCAAAGACTTGGGCAAGGGAGACTACTGCATAGCCTGCATAATGTTCACCCATAGTAATGAAGCTTGATCCATCAGTGAACAAGTTATAGTCTGCATATTTCAACGGCAGGTCAGTTAAGTCTGGTCTGCATGAAAACTGATTCTCAATGATTCTCATACAATTATACTCAATTTCGGGTCCTGGTATTTGCAAAAGGATGGCAGGGTTTAGGGCATTTGTTTGCTTCAAGGTCACTTGTGGATTATGAGTCAGGAGTGCCTGATATTTGTAAATGTCCCTTCATTTCTAAAATTCCTTGAATTGCGTGGCTAGTGTAGATATTGGTAGGCTGTCTAAAAGTTAATTTATTAGCTTCCTCCATTAGGAGAGCTGTGGCGGCTAGAATTTTAAGCAATGTGGCCAGCCTTTTGCAACAGTCCAGTTGTTTAGATAGATAAGCCACAGGCTGTTGCCAACTTCATTTTTCTTACCAGAGCCTAAGATAATTCTGACTTTAGGGCTTTGTACGCCTGTTTCTGCTTTAAACCTCAAGCAAGGGTTCTTCTTCTTCTTCTTTTTTTTCCACCCCCCTTCGTAGATGCGTAAGGAGGTTTGGCTAGAAGCGCAAAATTTAAAATCCTCATTCTGCAATATCCTGCTGCACCTAAGAATTCTTGCAATTTGGCATACAGCTTCTTTTCACTCACATCTTATTACTCTTAAGTATTTCACTTGGGACTTTTTGTCCCTGCCTTCCAGCTTTTTTTTTTTTGCCTTGGGGCACGGTGTCCCTTGTCCATTAACAGATGAAGCAATTGATTGATTGGTATTTTTTTCAACAAATCTCCTTCGTCTATTCGGTTACTGGGATATTATCTACATATTGGAGTAGCACATTTCCATCTTCGCAAGGCTGGAAATTTTCTAGGTCTGAGGCAAAGACTTCACCAAAAAGGTAGGTGATTTTTTAAAAAATCCTTGGAGAAACCTAGTCTCCAAGAGCAAACAGCCTCTTTTGACCTGTTAATGGGTCTTTACTACTCAAAAGCAAACAGTTTTTGGCTGTCTCTATGTATTTGAGATGGTGAAGAAGGCATAGGCAAACAGGCATGGCTAGAGGCTTCGCTGGTATAATTATTGGTGCATGATGATACGCATGGCCTGGTGGATTCTTGAACCACCATTGCCATATCTCATCTGGGGGAGTGCCTCATCATTAGAGCCATTTTATCTTCCTCAAAGGACAGTGTAGCTCCCATTTTGCATAGGATATCATGACCCAAAAGAGGAACTGGGCATTCAAGCATGTCTTGGGACATTCTTGTAGCCAGTGGCCTTTTTTTTTCTTACACCAATTACATCGACCTCTGCTTTGGGCTTTGGAATTATTTGACAATGCAACTGTCAGCAATTCAGCTTTACGTTGCATCCTGTCATCTCTCTTTCTCTCTTTTACTTTTCACAAAGACCTTTCATGCAATTTCCATTTTATTCAATCCACACAGACTTACATGCACAAATACCCTGAAACAACACTTTCAGACCTGGGGGAGGTTCTGTCCCTTTAAATCTCCAGTTTTCTTTCCTTGGGAAACATGTGGCTCATTCTCCAAGCATGGGAAAACTTAGAGAGCAGTTTAAATCCTACCGTTCCCCACAACTTCAAGTCCAAGCTGAGAAGCTTACTTATTTTGCCCGCTGGTCAAACATATCAAAATCAATTGAACACCATTCAATTCTACATGTTATTAGTATAGATACACACCTGTTGTGGCCCAGCCGGTGCCGGTGCCGCTGCCACCAGACTCCGAGAGTGATAGTCCCTACGAGTCAGCTCCAGAGGAGATGGCCGATCCTGGACAGGATTCGGAGGCTGAGCAGGGATCCGAGAGTCTGGTCGGCCACCAGGAGGCGCCAGAGGCATGGAGCAGCGGTGAGAGCCAGAGGAGGAGGACTCCCGATGCCATGCCTTGGAGCAGCGGGGAAGAGTCACGTGACAGTGACTCAGGACTCAGCAGGGAGTTTCTAGACGCCCGTTACCGGCGCGCCCACAGACGCAAGGAGCGTGGGCGTAATTATAGGCGGTAAAGAGCTCTCAGGTGCTGTTTGGGCGGCGCCCTTTTTAGGTTATAAAAGAGTTGACTCTGGAGACGCCCTTCGCAGCAGTCAACAAAGGACTTATGCCAGAAGCTCTAGTCTGGGATCCTGGCAAGCTGGATAGCTGCTTTTGTGTTCTGTTCCTGTGAGTTTTGTCTTGGTGGCTTGCTGCCACGGAACCTCTTGTCTGTTCGTGTAATAAACCTTGTTCCCTTGTACTGTTCCGGAGTGTGTGTGCTGTGTGGGCAACGGAGGAAGGGGTGTCAGAACAGATTGACTGCTGCCCCAAACGTATATCCATTCAGCTGTAATGGAGCAACTCCAGGCGGAGAATGCTCTCTTCGCACAGCAACTTGCCTTGCTAACAGCACAAGTTGCACAGCTGTCTGCTCCTGTCGACCCCCCACCCCCCCCAGCAGCAACGAAGGAAATGCCCAGTGGCCATGCCGGATAAGTTTGATGGCAGTCCAAAACTTTTCTCGGCGTTCCTGGGCCAATGCCAGTTGTTCATCGGCTTGAGAGCGGAGGACTTTCCCACCGACCAGACGAAGGTGGGATTTGTTATAAGCTTGCTCTCAGGCACAGCAGTTTGAGTTTTGAGTTTTGAGTTTTATTAAATTTATATACCGCCCCCCTCTCCCCGCAGGGACTCGGGGCGGTGTACAGACAGTACATACAAAACAACAAAGTAGGAACAACAAAACATTAGACAACCAACACAAACATACGGTCTGTATAATGCCCGAACTCATTTCTAGTTAAAAACAGTCTAAAACCAAATTAAAACCCCAAAATTTACAATAGTAAAAAGCCATCCAGGAAGGTCAGTAATAGATTGTACTTGTGATTACAATTAGGCCAGGCCGGCTAGTCGGAACAGGTGGGTCTTGAGTTTCTTACGGAAGGAGCGGAGATCAACAGTAGTTCTAATATCAGGGGGGAGTTCGTTCCAGAGGGTTGGGCCCATCACAGAGAAGGCCCTACTCCTGGGCACCGCCCGCCCGCATTGTCTAGCGGAGGGTACCCGGAGGAGACCCTCCCTGTGTGAGCGGATTGGTTGTAGGGATGTATGGGGTAGAATGCGATCTCGCAAATAACTAGGTCCCGAGCCATGAAGCGCTTTGAAGATGACAATCAACACCTTGAAACGCACTCGAAAAGCCACAGGCAGCCAGTGCAGCTCGCGCAGAAGTGGTGTTACATGGGAGTACCTGGTACTCCCCATAATTGTCCACGCGGCTGCATTCTGAACCAACTGGAGCCTTCGGGTGCATCTCAAGGGGAGCCCCATGTAGAGAGCATTGCAGTAATCAAGACGGGAAGTCACCAGGGCCTGAGTGACTGTGCGAAGGGCGTCCCGCTCTAGTAGGGGGCGCAATTGGCGCACCAGGCGCACCTGGTGGAACGCCCTCTCAGCCACGGCCGTCACATGATCATCCAGCTACAGCCGGGAGTCTAGGAGGACGCCCAAATTGCGTGCCCTATCCACCGGGGGTAGTTGTTCCCCCCCGATGGCCAGAGATGGAGCAAACTGGCTAAAGCGGGGCGCCGGTAGCCACAGCCACTCCGTCTTGGAAGGGTTGAGCTTGAGTCTGTTGTCCCCCATCCAGACCCGGACGGCTTCCAGACACCGGGACATCACCTCGACGGCTTCGTTGGGGTGGTTCGGGGTAGAGATGTATAACTGAGTGTCATCTGCATACAGATGGCACTCAACCCCGAAACCTCGAATGATCTCACCCAGCGGTTTCATGTATGTGTTGAACAGGAGAGGTGAGAGGACCGACCCCTGCGGCACCCCACACGTGAGCGGCCTCAGGGTCGACCTCTGCTCCCCCATCAACACACATTGCGTCCGACCGGAGAGGAAGGAGGAGAACCACCACAACACGGTGCCCCCCACCCCCATCCCCTCCAGCCGACGCAATAAGATACCATGGTCGATGGTATTGAAAGCCGCTGAGAGATCTAATATGACTAGGATGGAGGAGCAACCCCCATCTTTCGCCCTCCAGAGATCATCCACCAACGCGACCAAAGCCGTATCAGTGCTGTGCCCGGGCCGGAAACCGGACTGGCGCGGGTCTAGATAAACAATTTCCTCCAGGTGTCGAGGGAACTGTTGCGCCACCACACTCTCAACAACCTTCGCTAAAAAGGGAAGGTTGGAGACAGGACGATAATTGGCTAACTCTACTGGGTCCAGAGAAGGCCTCTTAAGTAGGGGCCTCACCACCGCCTCTTTCAAGACGGTTGGTAGGAACCCCTCCCTCAGCGAGGCGTTCACTAGTCCCAGGAGCCAGTCTCGTGTAACCTCCCAGGCTGCCAGTACAAGCCAGGAGGGACACGGGTCCAATAAACATGTGGTGGCCCGCAGTCGCCCGCGTAACCTGTCCATATCCTCGGCGGCAACAGAGTCAAACTCCTCCAAGCATGGTACCTCAAGACTCTTCACCGGTGTCTCCCCGAGATCACTCAAGGAAACCCATTCGCTCCGGATCTGAGCGATTTTATCCTGCAGATATTCCCCAAATTCCTCTGCCCTACCCTGCAAAGGGGCTTCCCGCGGCCTCTGTGAAAGGAGGGAGCGGGTCACCCGAAACAGGGCGGCAGGGCGGTTTTCTGCGGACGCAATAAGAGTGGCATAGTATCGACGTTTAGCCACCCTTAGTGCCACAAGGTAGGTCCGTAAATGGGCTCTTACCTGTGTTCGGTCAGATTCGGCGCGAGAGGATCTCCATCTGCTATCTAGGCATCTCTTGTGGTGCTTCATCACCCTCAGCTCCTCGGTAAACCAAGGGGCCAGGGTGGTTCGCTGCCACCGGAGAGGCCGCAAGGGCGCAACCCGGTCCAAGGCCCCGGCCGCCGCACTATTCCATGCAACCACCAGGTCCTCCATCCGGGCGCGGGTCAGGGTTACAGGCAGTGGCCCAAGCTCCGTCTGGAACCTATCAGGTTCCATCAGTCGCCTGGGGCGGAACCATCTAAGATCTTCTGGTTCCGCCTCCCCGCAATGGGGGGTAGCGGAAGGGAAGTCGAGACGGAGAAGCGAGTGATCTGACCATGACAGGGGAGTAGTAACCAAATCCCCTATTCCCAGATCACTCTTCCACCGACCAGAGATAAAAACAAGGTCCAGCGTGTGGCCTCCCTCGTGTGTGGGGCCCTGAATTATTTGGGTCAGGTCCAGGGCTGTCATGGAAGCGATGAACTCCCGAGCTACCTCGGATGATTCACCCGTCGATGGCAGGTTGAAGTCCCCCATAACTAATAGTCTGGGGGTCTCAACCGCCACCTCCGCAATCACCTCGAGGAGCTCTGGCAGGGCCGCTGATGCATAGCGAGGAGCCAAGTATGCAATCAGCAGGCCCAACTGACTCCCTGGGCCCCATCTCACACCTAGAGTCTCACACCCGGATATCTTAGGTACGGCGAATTCTCTCGGTGCCAGGCCTTCCCATATAATTACCGCTACCCCGCCACCCTTACCCCGGGCACGAGGCTGATGGAATACACGGTATCCTGGTGGGCACATTTCCACGAGGGGTAAACCCCCCTCGTGGCCCAACCAGGTTTCCGTGATCCCTACAAGGTCCGGCTCCCCCTCAGAAACCAAATCGTAAATGAGGGGGGCCTTATTAACCACGGACCTTGCGTTACACAACATCAGCCTCATGCCCTGGTTCTGTAAACCCTGACCACCTAGAATGCGAGGGTTGGTACAAACGACCGGGCGTATCCAGCGCCCACGGTCTCCCAACCGACTACAAGATCTTCTTCTGTCCTCGCATCCACCCCTTCCCACGACCGTTGGAATATAGGAACCCTCTAATGGAACGACGTTCTCATTCCCCTCCCCCACTCCGCTCTCTTCACCCCCAGTCCCACCTGTTCGCCTGGCCCTGCCCCCATTCCTGGTCTGGCTGCCCCCTCCCCCCACCCTGGATCCCCCTAAAACACTTAACAAACATTTAAACAAAAAACCCCTAAACCTCCTCTTCCTCCACCTCTCTGGATTAATGCATCCGTCCTCGAGGTGGGCCCTTGTAAGGGCGGAGGGCCATGCCTGCGAGAGGGGGGACTCCCGCAGTAAAATAAGGTCGGACCTCGAATACATGATAAATAAATACACTGGGCTAAAGATTCTGGGTGCTAGAAGTGTTGAATAAGTCTACCCGTTAAAAATCATGACAGAGCGGCAACCAAGATTACAATATGAGAGAGGTGACTAAAGAAATAGGTAGGGATGACTAAAAAATAGGTAGAGCCTATAATCTACAGTTCTCAATAGTAGGGGGTTAGGCAGTTCTTAAAAATCCGTGAGAGGGTGAGCGGATGATCCATAGAGAGCAGGGGGGTGGGTTTCAACAGCTCCCCGCAGTCCTTCCAAGCCCCAGGTGGTAAGGGGTTAAGCCGTTCTCAAAATCTATGCAAATTTTTGGGGGAGATTCAACAGTTCCCCACAGTCCTTCCCAGCAGCGCGGTGGGCTACGCCTTTGCTGTCTCAGCCGAGCCCCCTGCTGGACGACTTCCAGGGTTTTTGCACTCATCTTCGGCTGACGTTTGAGGATCCCATCAAGGGAGAAACAGCCACCAGACTCCTGAAAGAGTTGCACCAAGGGCGTGGTTCTTTACTGGACTACGTTACCGAGTTCCGTCTGCTCAGTCAGGACTCTGAGTGGAATGAGCCAGCCCTTATGGATGCTTTTCAGGATGGCCTGTCCGAGGACCTGCAGGATGAGCTGGTGAGAGTGGACAGGCCTCCAACGTTTGACACGTTGGTTCATTTATGCCTCCGGATTGACGGCCGGCTGCAGAGGCGGAGGCCTCGCCGAGCATCCCAGGAGGATCTGAGAGTGCCAGTTCCACGACAGACTCCTGTCCCACGGGAGGAGCCCATGGAGTTGGGTGCAGCCAGACCCCGCTTGTCACGCACGGAGATGGAGAGACGGCGTGCAGGGGGGTTGTGTTTTTACTGTGGGGAACCGGGACATCTGGCTACGGGTTGCCCCAAGAAGGGAGGTAGAGGGGCTGCACGGTCTACGGCCTCCCCTCAAAGAAGGACCTCCATCTCGGGAAACGGGGAAAGCCCGATCTGAGGGAGACTTCGGGTCGGGCACAGGCTAGAACAGAGGCGGAGGGGCCTCCACGGCATCTGATTCTAGCAGCGCACATTCTCTTGTCGGGTAGTCCGCAGGGAATTCCAGCCCATGCCTTGGTCGATTCTGGGGCTACCACGAATTTTATGGATGCAGCGTTTGTCACGAAATATCATGTCCCTCTGTGCCCGGTAGACCCTCCGATGCGAGTGGAGACCATTGAATGTCGGGTGCTTCTGTCTGGGCCCATCAAGAACACCACGCAGCCTTTGTGCCTGATCCTCGGGGAGCATGAGGAGGCCATCCAATTTTACGTGGCTTCGGGTCTACATTTCCCCGTGGTGTTAGGCTTGGCTTGGCTGCGGGCGCACGATCCCCAGATCCACTGGTCGCAGAACAGGATCTCGTTCCCGTCCTTGCAATGCGTGGACCACACCCGTCATGTTTGCGCGGCTCAGGTGCCCAGTTCGGCCGAGGTGACAGTGCCGCCGGATTTAGCGGAGTTCGCGGACGTGTTTAGCGAGCAGGAGGCGGACCAACTGCCACCGCACCGGCCTTACGACTGTCCCATTGACCTGGTACCTGATGCGAAACTCCGGACGGGCCACCTATACTCCATGTTTGAACCGGAGTTGGCTGCATTGCGGGACTTCATTGACAAGAACCTTGCCCGGGGTTTTATCCGGCCTTCGTCTTCGCCCTTGTCTGCCCCGGTTTTGTTCGTCAAAAAGAAGACCGGGGATCTAAGACTTTGTTGCGATTACCGGCGCTTGAACGCCATCACGATCCGTAATCGCTACCCGTTGCCTCTGATTCCCGAATTGTTGGAGCGGCTCCGGGACGCCGTGGTGTTTACAAAACTAGACTTACGTGGAGCTTACAATCTGGTCCGAGTCAGGGCGGGGGACGAATGGAAGACAGCCTTTGGCACCCGATACGGACATTTCGAGTATACGGTCATGCCGTTCGGGTTGACCAATGCCCCAGCTGTCTTCCAACATTTTATGAATGATATCTTTCGGGACCTTTTGGATCAGTTTGTCGTCATCTACCTGGACGACATCTTGATCTACTCTACGTCTCGGAAGGATCATCAACAGCACTTGCGTCAGGTCTTGCAGCGCCTTCGAAAGCATCGCTTATTTGCCAAGCTGGAGAAGTGTCAGTTCTGGCATGTCAGGGGAAAAACGCCCTGTAGAAATTTGAGATCAATGGATCGGGCTGATTCCCCCTTCCGCATATCTTTTGAGATATTAAGAAAAATAAAAGTCTTTAAGAAGTATTCTAATTAATAAACAAACTTTAATAAAAGTAAATAAAAGTAAAATAAACTAATTGTTACATTTTGATAATGAAAGCTCCGGTTGCCAAGTTGGCAGCCGAACAAAGAAAAAAGGAATTCTGGAATGTGTAACGCATGCGCAATAAATCACTTTCAGATAACATTTTGTTTTATGACCTGCGCAATAAAGCTTTCTTAGTTTAACTCTTGAATGTCAATTCATTCAGTTCAGGCCTAGCAAACTTTTTAACATCGTGACATGGCAGACCACCATCGAGTTCCTGGGGCACCGTATATCCCCTGAAGGAATTGCGATGGAGCCAGGCAAGGTGCAGGCGTTATGAAGTTGGCAATCTCCTCGACGGCTGAAAGACGTTCAGAGACTCCTCGGGTTTGCCAACTACTACCGGTCCTTCATCCCCGGCTTTGCTTTCTTGACCGCGCCCCTCACTCGGCTCCTGCAAAAGAAAGTGCCGTTTCACTGGGGGTCCACGGAACAACAAGCGTTCGTGGCCTTGAAGCGCGCTTTTACAAAGGAGCCGATCTTGAAACACCCTGATCCCCATCGCCCCTTTGTAGTCGAGGCGGATGCGTCCGACATCGCGGTGGGGGCGGTGTTATTGCAGGCTCACGCCCCTGATGGCACCCTTTTCCCTTGCGCCTATTACTCTCGGAAACTCAATCCTTCCGAGCGCAATTATACCATCTGGGAGAAAGAGTTGCTGGCTATCAAGGCGGCATTCGAAGCCTGGCGACATCACCTGGAGGGGGCCAGGCATCAGGTCGAAGTCCGGACAAACCATCGGAATTTGGAGTTTTTGACAACAGCGCGGAAGCTGAATCAACGCCAGATCCGTGGTCTCTGTTTTTTGCCCGGTTCCACTTCAAGGTCACGTATATCCCCAGTGCCTTGAACCAGAGGGCGGATGCCCTGTCTAGAAAGCCGGAGTACTCAGACCCTGCTGATTCACTGCCCCCCCAGACTGTCCTACCCGTCGAGTCCTTCGATGCAATCCAGGAACCCGTGGATTTACAGTCGTTGATACGGAATGCGCAGCGAAACGACGAGTGGGTGGAACAACGGCGGGCAGAGGTAGGGCCGACATCCCCGTGGACCTTTGACGAGGACCTTTTGAGGTATCGGGATCGGCTCTACGTGCCTGCAGGACCGCTCCGTGGATTGGTTCTCTCCCAGTGTCATGACACTCCTGCAGCGGGACACTTTGGCCTGTTCAAAACTTTGCACCTGGTTTCCCGTACGTTTTTGTGGCCTCGCCTGCGACAAGACGTGCAGACGTACGTCACGTCGTGTGTGCAGTGTCGACAGGCCAAATCAGCGACGGGAGCTCCTCCAGGCTTGCTACAGCAATTGCCGACCCCGGACAGACCCTGGGGAGCTGTGTCCATTGACTTCTTGACGGAACTGCCTCCGTCGTCCGGTTTCACTACGGTCCTGGTGGTGGTGGACATGCTCACCAAGATGGTGCATTTCATCCCCTGCCGGAGATTGCCGACAGCCCGCGCTACCGCCCGCATGTTCATCCAGCACGTGTTCCGGCTGCACGGCCTACCTGACCGGGTTGTCTCCGATCGTGGTACACAATTCACGGCCCAGTTCTGGAAAGGGCTGATGGCCGCTCTTGACGTCCAAGTTTGTCTGTCCTCGGCGCACCATCCCGAAACCGATGGAGGGACGGAGAAGGTGATTGGGATTCTGGAACAATATCTGCGCTGCTTCGTGAACCAGCAGCAGAACAATTTGGCGGAGTACCTCGCCATGGCGGAGTTTGCGTTCAACAACTCGCAGCACTCCTCCACACGGACGACGCCTTTCATGGCGAACGTCGGGTACCACCCTCGTTTTTTCCCTCTCACCCCCGTGGACTCTCCGGTCCCTGCAGCGCAGGATTTCCTCTCTGAGCTTCAGGCGGTTCACCAGATGGTGCGCCGCTACTTGAATCAGGCAAAGGAGGATTACAAGCGGGTGGCGGACAGGTCTCGCCGTGCGGTGCCGGAATTGGCTGTGGGTGATCGCGTGTGGTTGTCCACGCGGCATCTTCCGTCCCACCGGCCTACGAGGAAGTTGGACCACCGGTATCTGGGGCCGTTTCCTGTGGAGGCCGTTATCAATCCGGTGGCCTATCGCCTGACCCTCCCGCGCTCGATGCGAGTACACCCGGTGTTCCATCGCTCGCTCCTGATCCCTGAGCGGTCGGATTGTCCTCTCTGACGTCCCTCTTCGCCCCTGCCGTCGTCGCCTGAGTTGCAAGCACGGCCTTCGCACAGAGTGACCCAGATCTGTGACTCGAGATGGCTCAAGGGTCGGTTCCAGTATTTGGTCGACTGGGCGGACTCGTATGGGGGGATCCGGACCGATGCGACTGCAGTGCATGCTCCAGCTTTGGTGCGGGCCTATCATGGACAATTTCCCTCCCGACCGCATCCCGAGCGTCAGGCCCGGGGGACGGGCCCTGCGGTGAGGGATAGTGTTGTGGCCCAGCCGCTGCCGGTGCCGCTGCCACCAGACTCTGAGAGTGATAGTCCCTATGAGTCAGCTCCAGAGGAGATGGCCGATCCTGGACAGGATTCGGAGGCTGAGCAGGGATCCGAGAGTCTGGTTGGCCACCAGGAGGCGCCAGAGGCATGGAGCAGCGGTGAGAGCCAGAGGAGGAGGACTCCCGATGCCATGCCTTGGAGCAGCGGGGAAGAGTCATGTGACAGTGACTCAGGACTCAGCAGGGAGTTTCTAGACGCCCGTTACCGGCGCGCCCACAGACGCAAGGAGTGTGGGCGTAATTATAGGCGGTAAAGAGCTCTCAGGTGCTGTTTGGGCGACGCCCTTTTTAGGTTATAAAAGGGTTGACTCTGGAGACGCCCTTCGCAGCAGTCAACAAAGGACTTATGCCAGAAGCTCTAGTCTGGGATCCTGGCAAGCTGGATAGCTGCTTTTGTGTTCTGCTCCTGTGAGTTTTGTCTTGGTGGCTTGCTGCCACGGAACCTCTTGTCTGTTCGTGTAATAAACCTTGTTCTCTTGTACTGTTCCGGAGTGTGTGTGCTGTGTGGGCAACGGAGGAAGGGGGGTCAGAACACACACCTAAGAATTACATCAAATTAATCAAGTCCAATTACCTAGATCTTCCTATTCAATAGGCTTTACCTTTTTATGACCTGCTAAATTTCTTACTTTTGCTTGAAGTTATGCCCATTGTTCTATCTCCTTAAGCACTAGATTGTTAATACCTGTCTCTGCCCTGGGTGTTCCGTTTCTAATTTGGATCTCTAATTTTTAAAGATCCAAACCTTTCTTGATCTCCCAGAGCAAGCATATTTTTAAAGATCAAGATGTATAGAGACTTCCGGGTTGTGCCACGAACGTCGCGGGCAGGCTTTTTTGAGCTTGTCGACTCAATAGCCTGTAGAGGTGTTTTTTTTAAGATCGTAAACACCTTGGACACTAAATTCTCAGGAATTTAGGAGAGAGAGATACAGCTGTCGGGTAGAGCCACTTGTGTAGCCCCCCAGAAGGATTTATAGCCTCTGGGGGTGGGCAAGGAGAGCCCCCCTTTGCAGCTGTTCTATGCTCCGGTCTACTGAGATCCTCCGCTAATGATTTAGTGGAGCAAGATGTCGTGAACAGCCTTTAACTCCGAGCAATCCAAGAAGGAAACATTTGCAAGTATCTTAAGTTTTAAGTTTGAAAGTTTTGTTAAAGAACGCTACTGCTGAACTTGAAAGGCGTGGGCTTAGAACAAAGGATTCAAAATGGCGTTAATTTATAGCTGAAAACCTAAAGAAAATGAAAGTTAACTGGTTGCTGACAGCTGGGGGCTGAAAAGCAGTAAAGGTGGAACGGCTGAAATAATTATTAACAACTCTAAAGTTAGTTTATATAACCTGATTTACTTGGAAGAGCATTTTGTGAGAAAGTTGGGAAGAAGTGTCTTCTTTTTTTCTGTTAAGAATGACAACGGAACAAGGGGTGGTTCCCTCAGCCGCTACAATAAACCTCCAGGATTTGAAGGACTTTATAGGCAAAGAAATTAAAGAGGTTAAACAAATGGTCCAGGACAC
This sequence comes from Natrix helvetica, assembly GCF_964273705.1. NCBI lineage: Eukaryota > Metazoa > Chordata > Lepidosauria > Squamata > Natricidae > Natrix > Natrix helvetica. The sequence continues at coordinate 38,881,014 of NC_138555.1, read as the reverse complement.
CATAAAAAAGGTCTGACCAGGTCGATAAAAACATGCAAGCTATAGCTACGGGACTGTCAGAGGTTGTTCTTAAGGTGGATTGTAAGGTGGAGCAACTAGTTGTGGATTTGGAAACCAAAAGGAAAGAAACGGATCTGAAATTTGTGGAAATGGAGGGGAATATGCAAAGGATGGATAATGCGATTACTATGATACAATTTAGATCTATGGAGTATGCTATCAGATTGAGAGGCTTAAGAGAAAATCCTAGAGAGGACTTAAGAAATGTTTGTGCAGGTGCCTTAGCTACGTTATTAAAAGTGGATGACCCCTGTGAGATTTCGGCTAAGATTGATAAAATTTACAGAGTAAATTCACGTATAGCATTACAAAGGCAACTACCAAGAGATGTTGTGATATACTTTACTGAGAGAAATTTTAGAAATGACATCTTGCAGA